>NW_027361704.1:31450000-32650000 GCF_039654945.1 Dendrobates tinctorius
GTATAATAATGACAAGATGTAAAGATTAAGTATAATTCCACCAAGTGCTTTTAAATCTTTATATTAATAATCTTTAGCAACCATCAAATTTGAGGTCACATGTAAGAGAAAAGCAGTATTATTTTCTTTAAATTATACTTTTCAGGAATTTAAATTCTTTAGGGCAGGAGATCAATGTATGATCACTCAGGGCCAGGTCTTTTATTAGACGGAAGACTATAGGAACAATATAGCCCCTCATTCCATAATAATGTCTAATTGACAATTGATAATCACAACTAATCACACTACCTTTATTCCTAAAGGATCACTGATAAAGCATTTCTAAAATGTAACTTTTATTTATTTTTTAATAATGGATTATATAGAAAATAAAAATCATATTTTCTACATACAAACTAAATTGTTCAAGATTAATTCACCTCTAATTTAAAAAAAATCTGATTCTTTTAAATCTGATCTTTTTGGGGATTGGCTTCATACAAATTCAGAAAAAATGGGATTCTCTTAGCTGCTATTTTACTAAAGTGTTGAGGCCTGAAAAAGGTATTTAAAAAAATCATACGCACCTCTCTGCTCACCTGTTCTGCCTCAGCCACACTCTACCTCCATCCATCCATCCATTCCATCCTCTTCTTTCCTCTGACATGTAATGTAGTCTTTGGGCATTTTCACTCAGTGCCAAGCAATCATGATGTGTGTCACCAGATATCTAGCTAGCAAGTTGGACAATATGAAGCAATCATGGTATTCGTTTTGATGTTGTGATGTAAATCCTTGTGCTGTAATGTTAAAAGTCTTCTAGGCACTAGAAATACATAAAACATACAAGAGCCAGATAGATTGGTGCACCAGATGGAAGGTGTAACATATGTGATGGGTTCTGCTTTGGCCACTAGGCAGCGCCACATCATTTAGCTTGAGGCTTGATAGTATCATCCTTTTTTTAATCTTGGGACTTGTGATTCTGGCCAGTCCATAAGCTATGGGCATAGTCTTGTTAATTTGGTTTCTTTCTACTGTCAGCACAGGGTATTTTTCTTCTATATAAACCCTTGACAGCCAGTTCCCAATGACAGTCAATAGTGTTGCTATCCTAGTGTATACTTCTGTGCTCTGTTTCTACTGCTGTTCTGATTTTCTTGTTCTTTGACCTCAGCTTGACTTTTGAATACCCACCACCTAATCTATTCTGGCCCTGACATGACCTGGATCTGACCAGGCTACCTGACAATCCTAAAAAGGAAAAAAAGCCAGCTCACCTGAAGGCATGTGTAGTGGATAGCCCAGACCATGTGCAGTCTTCACGCAATGACCAAGGAAAAGGAAAAAGAAGGTCCAGCTTTGCAAATTCAAGTCCAATTTATTGTTAAAAACAAGTCCAAGACAGAGCAAAAAATGGTGTGTTCACATGAGTAACAAGTAGTAGATTACACGTTTCGAACAACAGCTTGTTCTTAAAGAACAAGCTATTGTTCGAAACGTGTAATCTACTACTTGTTACTCATGTGAACACACCATTTTTTGCTCTGTCTTGGACTTGTTTTTAACAATAAATTGGACTTGAATTTGCAAAGCTGGACCTTTTTTTACTTTTACCTGACAATCCTGCTTGCCAGTTTGCACCGCTGACAAGAAGCTAACTCGGTGACCCTTGCCCAGGGACCCCTGTGTAAGTCCAGATGGCTGTATAGAAGCTAATCCTTTGCGCCAGAGCCTGTTTTTGTCTTTGTGACCGGGCCAATTTTTTCAATTCTGACCAGTGTCACTTTATGAGGTCATAACTCTAGAACGCTTCAATGGATCCCAGTGATTCTGAGAATGTTTTCTTGTGACATATTGTACTTTATGATAGTGGTAAAACTTCTTAAATATGACTTGTGTTTATTTGTTAAAAAAAATCGACATTTGGCAAAAATTTTGAAAATTTCTCAAATATAAATTTTTTTTAATTTTCATGCCCTTAAATCAGAGAGTCTTATTGCATAAAATAGTTAATAAACAACATGCCCCATATGTCTACTTTACATGAGCACAATTTTTGAAACCTAAATTTTTTTGTTAGGAAGTTATAAGGGTTAAAAGTTGATCAGCGATTTCTCATTTTTCCAACCAAGTTTACAAAACATTTTTTTTAGAGACCATCTCACATTTGAAATGAGTTTGGGGGGGTTGTTGTAGATGTTTCATTCTGACCCAAAGTCAGGCATCCCAGATCACCAGTGAAGCCAAATTAGGAGGTTACGCCCTTAATTTACAAGTGCCCTTGGAGAAAAAGGAGACTGCACACAGGTAGTGGGCAAATCACTTTATCTGATATACTGAAACACAAGGCAATATTTTATACCATTTACAACAAATGTAACTCTATGTAGCCCCACCATTACCCTGGGTCATACTTCATTTACCATGTACTCAGAACATGTTGTGGCTAACAATTGAGAACTTATATGATAAGAAGTATAGTCTTCTTGAATAGGAGACTGACAGACTGCTGCATCATGAGAATAAAGTCTAGCAATGAGAGGCAAAAGGCAATTAAAGGCAGTTAAAGGCAAACCATTAACCCTTCTATATCAATTTCACCCTTTTGTTAATGGTATAACCTTTGCCACAGGGTCAGCTAATGTCCACAAAGGAGCTACTGTCTCATGGGTCTAGTACCCATAAAGGGGCTTCCTGCCTGCTTTGCCCATCCACCCTCAGTGTGGACACTCACTTTCCTCATCCGCAATGGTTATCTGGGGTCTATAATACACTATGGAAGGTTCAGCCTTAAATTTTTTTTCAATACATACATTATTCAATAGCTTAGATAATACATATATTAGTGCTTGTACGGCTACATAAAACAATAAGCAAAACAGCAAAATTTGCATACATGTCTGTACAATGCCAAAAATCCATCCTGCTAGGCCATTAACCCCTTCCTGACATCAGACGTACTATCCCGTCCATGGGACCCGGGCCCCTATGCCCATGGACGGGATAGTACGTCTACCGCGATCAGCGGCGCCCACGTGATTATCACAGCTGACACCAGGCACAATGTGTCAGGGGCGGTCATGGACCGCCCCCGACACGTTAACCCCTTGCACACCACGATCAAACATGATCGCGGTGTACCGGGGGTTAAAGGGAAGCATCGGCAGGGAGGGGGCTCCCTCAGTGCTTCCCTGAGCCCCCCACAGCAGCGCAATGTGCAGCGCTGCTGCCGGGGGCTCCTTTCCTGCAGGCCCCCGAATCCAAGATGGCGACGGGGGCCTTCGGGGGCCTGCAGGAAGCTGGCTTCCTCAGTGCCTGCAAAGCGCAGGCATGAGGAAGCCTTGTGCACTGCCTGTGACAGATCGCTGATCTGTCACAGTGATCTGTGATGTGACAGATCAGCGATCTGTCACAGAAAAGTGATGTCCCACCTGGGACTATTTAATAAAGTTAAAAAAAAATTAAAAAAAAAGGTTAAAATAATTTAAAAAAAATCGCCAAATAAATTACAAAAAAAAAAAAAATATTCCCCCAAATAAATCAATTTTTTGAAAATAATAAAAAAAAAAAAAAGAAGACATATTAGGTATCGCCGTGTCCATAACAACCTGCCCTATAAAATTGTCCCATTAGTTAACCCCTTTAGCGAACCCCTTAAAAAATAAAAAACGAAGCAAAAAATAATGATTTATTATCATACCGCCAAACAAAAAGTGTAATAACGCACGATCAAAAAGACGCATATAAATATCCATGGTACCGCTGAAAATGTCATCTTGCCCCGCAAAAAACAAGCTGCCCCACAGCATCATCAGCAAAAAAATAAAAAAGTTATAGCTCGCAGAATAAAGCGATGCAAAAATAATTATTTTTTATATAAAATAGTTTTCATTGCATAAAACCGACAAAACATAAAAAAACGACCTAAATGAGGTATTGCTGTATCCGTACTGACCCAAATAATAAAACTGCTTTATCAAATTTACAGCACGCGGAACGGTGTAAACGCACCCCCCCAAAAGAAATTCATGAAACGCTGAATTTTGTTCATTCTGCGTCCCAAAAATCGGAATAAAAAGCGATCAAAAAATGTCACGTGCCCAAAAATGGTACCAATAAAAACATCAACTCGTCCCGCAAAAAATAAGACCTCACATGACTCGGTGGGTCAAAATACGGAAAAATTATAGCTCTCAATATGTGGTGATGCAAAAACTATTTTTACAATAAAAAGCGTCTTTTAGCGTGCGACAGCCGCCAAACATAAAAACCGCCATAAATAGTAAATCAAACCCCCCGTTATCACCCCCTTAGTTAGGGAAAAATAATAAAATAAAAAAAAATTATTTATTTCCATTTTTCCATTACGGTTAGGGTTAGGGTAGGGTTAGGGTTAGGGTTAGGGCTAGGGCTAGGGTTAGGGCTAGGGTTAGGGGTGTGTTGGGGCTTGGGTTGGAGTTAGAATTGGGGGTTTCCACTGTTTGGGCACATCAGGGGCTCTCCAAATGCAACATGGCGTCTGATTTCAATTCCAGCCAATTCTGAGTTGAAAAAGTCAAATGGTGCTCCTTCCCTTCCAAGCTCTGACATGCGCCCAAACAGTGTTTTATCTCCACATGTAGGGTATCAGCATACTCAGGACAAATTGCAAAAATATTTGTGGGGTCCAATTTCTCCTGTTACCATTAGGAAAATAAAAAATTGGGGGCAAAAATATCATTTTTGTGGAAAAAAATGATTTTTTTATTTTCACGTCCGAGCGTTATAAACTTCTGTGAAGCACTTGGGGGTTCAAAGTGCTCACCACACATCTAGATAAGTTCCGTGGGGGGTCTAGTGTCCAAAATGGGGTCACTTGTGGGGAGTTTCAATAGTTTAGCTACATCAGGGGCTCTCCAAACGCACATGACACCCGCAGACCATTCCATCAAAGTCTGCATTCCAAAACGTCACTGCTTCCCTTCCGAGCCCCGACGTGTGTCCATACAGTAGTTTTCTCCCACATATGGGGTGTCAGCATACTCATGACAAATTGGACAACAACTTTTGGGGTCCAATTTCTCCTGGTACCCTTGGGAAAATGAAAAAATTGGGGACTAATTGATCATGTTTGTGGAAAAAATACGATTTTTTTATTTTCATGCCCGGGCATTATAAACTTCTGTGAAGCCCTTGGGGGTTCAAAGTGCTCACCACACATCTAGATAAGTTCCTTAGGGGGTCTCGTTTCCAAAATGGGGTCATTTGTGGGGGGTTTCCACTGTTTAGGTACATTAGGGGCTCTCCAAAGGCAACATGACACCCGCAGAACATTCCCTCAAAGTCTGCATTCCAAAACGTCACTACATCCCTTCCGAGCCCCGACGTGTGTCCATACAGTAGTTTTCTCCCACATATGGGGCGTCAGCGTACTCAGGACAAATTGGACAGCAACTTTTGGGGTTCAATTTCTCCTGTTACCCTTGGGAAAATAAAAAAAATTGGGGACTAATTGATCATGTTTGTGGAAAAAATACAAATTTTTTATTTTCACGCCCGGGCGTTATAAAATTCTGTGAAGCACTGGGGGGTTCAAAGTGCTCACCACACATCTAGATAAGTTCCTTGGGGGGTCTAGTTTACAAAATGGTGTCATTTGTGGGGGGTTTCCACTGTTTAGGTACATCAGGGGTTTTCTAATCGCGACATGGTGTCCGATCTCACTTCCAGCCAAAAACGTCAAATGGCACTGCTTCCCTTCTGAGCTCTGCCATGCGCCTAAATAGTGGTTTACCTCCACATGTGGGGTATCAGCGTACTCAGGACAAATTGCACAATAACTTTTAGGGTCCTGTTACCCTTGGAAAAATAAGAATTGAGGGTGAAACGATCATTTTTGTGGAAAAAATATGATTTTTTAATTGTACGGCTTTATGTTATAAACTTCTGTGAAGCCCTTGGGGGTTCAAAGTTCTCACCACACATCTAGATAAGTTCCTTAGGGGGTCTAGTTTCCAAAATGGTGTCATTTGTGGGGGGTTTCCACTGTTTTGGTACATCAGGGGTTTTCCAATCGCGACATGATGTCCGATCTCAATTCCAGCCAAAAACGTCAAATGGCACTGCTTCCCTTCCGAGCTCTGCCATGCGCCCAAATAGTGGTTTACCCCCACATGTGGGGTATCAGCGTACTCAGGACAAATTGCACAATAAGTTTTAGGGTCCTGTTACCCTTGGGAAAATAAAAATTGGGGTGAAAAGATCATTTTTGTGGAAAAAATATGATTTTTTAATTGTACCGGTGTACGTTATAAACTTCTGTAAAGCCCTTGTGGGTTCAAAGTTCTCACCACATATCTAGATAAGTTCCTTGGGGGGTCTAGTTTCCAAAATGGGGTCACTTGTAGGGGGTTTCCACTGTTTAGGTACATCAGGGACTCTCCAAACGTGACATGGTGTCCGATCTGAATTCCAGACAATTTTGTATTGAAAAAGTCAAACGGCGCTCCTTCCATTCTGAGCTCTGCCATGCGCCGAAACAGTCGTTCCCCCCCACATATCAAGTATCAGCGTACTCAGGACAAATTGCACAATAACTTTTGCAGTCCAATTTCTCCTGTTACCCTTGGTAAAATAAAAAAAATTGAACCTGAAGTACTTTTTTTGTGAAAAAAAGTTAGATGTTCATTTTTTTTTAAATATTCAAAAAAATTCCTGTGACGCACCTAAAGGGTTAATAAACTTCTTGAATGTGGTTTTGAGCAACTTAAGGGGTGCAGTTTTTAGAATGGTGTCACTTTTGGGTATTTTCTATCATATAGACCCCTCAAAATGCCTTCAAATGTGATGTGGTCCGTAAAAATAAAATGTTAAAAATGAGAAATTGCTGGTCAACTTTTAACCCTTATAACTTCCTAACAAAAAAAAATTTTGGTTCCAAAATTGTGCTGATGTAAAGTAAACATGTGGGAAATGTTAGTTATCAAGTTTTTTGGGTGCCATATCTCTGTGATTTAAGGGCATAAAAATTCAAAGTTGGAAAATTGCGAAATTTTCAAAATTTTCGCCAAATTTCCGCTTTTCTCACAAATAAACGCAAGTTATTTGAATGAAATTTTACCACTAACATGAAGTACAATATGTCACGAGAAAACTTTGTCAGAATCACTGGGATCCATGGAAGCATTCCAGAGTTATGACCTCATAAATGTACAGTGGTCAGAATTGTAAAAATTGGCCCGGTCATGAACGTGCAAACCACCCTTGGGGGTGAAGGGGTTAAACCAATTTGCTGGATTTAAAAAAAAAGAGAATGTGTTACCCCACCAAGAGTCTCTGTTTGCACTATGTTGTTTTAACCATTGGTCTCTAAATTCACCTATTTTGTCTATAATGGCCCTGATCTGGAGATTGCCAGCAGGGTCGATATAATTGCAACCGGTGGGACCAATTATTTGACACATTCCTCCTTCTTTTGCTGTCAGGTAATCTAGTACTATAGTATGTTGGTTAGTAACTATGATTAATTGTCTCTGCATTGTATTAATTTCATTAAGAGCTTCAAGAATCTGGAAAATCTGATCATCCAGGTAGTCGGTAGTTTCCACTAATTTATCCCACATTTGTGTTATGAAGGGGTATATTAGCATACCACTGAATATTTTATTTGGTATCCCCATCTCTACTAAATATGGCCTTCCATTTGGACGGGGCTTTGTTGTGAATTCACTTTCTGGCCTACCTCTGGTTACTAGGGAAGGTAGTGGAGCTGGTTATATTGACAGAGGGGTCGCAAGTTCTCTTTCCGGGCTCCCTCTGGTGGTTACAGGAGGTAATCGAGCTGATCAAATTAACAGAGGCCTGCCACCTGATAATGAGGAGGACAATTGGACATCTGGAGTTTTTGACTGGATTTAAGACAGCCAACTCCCTCTATCCCTGCTGGTGATTTTTTCCTGCCTCCTGAGGTCTCAGTTTCCAGCTCAGTCCCTGCCTGCTCAAGCTAAGTGTTCTTTGCTATTGTTCACATTTGATTTGGTTTTGTCTATTCCATTTTGTGTGGTCAGCCAGCCCCAGCTTGGGCTGTGCTGAATTTCCATCCTTATGTTACTGCTTGTGCCAGTTTGTTTTTGTCCCTTATTAGATTGGCTTCTTTTTGCTCTGCTTTTAGAATATGCCAGAGTGCTGATATAGTGGGTGAAGTCGAGTGACTTCAGTATTTTTCTATCAGACGTGTTGGACATTTTTTGCATGGTTTTTTGCGTGATTACAGACAGTACCTTTCCTTTCCTGTCCTGTCTAGTTAGTGTGGGCCCCATCGTTTGATCAGCCTATTTTCCTACCTGCGTTTGTGTTTTCATCTTGTCTCACCCACAATTTATGTTTGGGGGCTATTTATTCCTTTGGGGTCTGCTCTGGGGCAGTTTAGATTTCCCCTTTCTTGCTTTAGGCTTATGTAGTTCTCCAGCTGTGTAGAGGCATCTAGAATCATCGTAGGTATGCTCCACGTCTACTGCTAGTTGTGTGGATAGGATCAGGGGTCTACAATCCGTTTAGTTACCAGCCTCTCTTGTTTTCTGTGGCTTAGCTTGGTCTTGCTATCCTCTTCGGTGAACCAATCATAACAGGGCTTATTGTCTGCAGCCCTTCTATACAAGTTATGATTCGGAACTGGTACTGTGTCTATTTTACTATGAGGAACTATGAAAGTGGCTGGTGTTAGTTTGGCAAGAGTGCAAACCCCTCTTATGTCTGTGCTCACCCCCCTGTAGGCACGATGTCTGCAAACCAAGAATACTCCTTCTGGGAGAACACAAACTTGACCAGGGGTCTGTATACATTGGTTTGAATTCAAAAGTCCCAACAAATACATATATTACATATATATATATATATATATACATATATTGTCATGAGGCACATCTTTTCCCCAAAACTTAGATTGAGTCCAAGTCTCATTATGTATGCAGTGTGGTGTTAATACCTTCCATAGTTCCAGAGGTAAGGCTAAGTATGGCATAGTCCTCGCAGATACTGGGCTGTGTGTACAGATCCAACTGTCTTTCGATTTCTGTCCTTCCATATCCTTTATAATAAGAGCATGATGTCAAATAAGTTTGTTGTCCCAGTCAACATTTAAGAGTTTATCCTGTGTCTCTGTAGAGTGCAGTAACCCTGTCACTGCCAGCAAGGTGATTAGGAGAACAGTCATTCTGCTGGTGAAAGGACCTTCTTGCACTTGCAGTGACTGGCATGGATCCAGGTGGGCTTTTCCTCAAGTTTTACTGAAGTGGGTGTGGTTAGCAAGACGTGGAAGGGGCCATTAGATCATGGGTCTAGGCTCCTTCTTACGCATCTGCGTATGACCACCCAATCACCTGGATTCAGCTGATGCACATCTGCACTGGCATTAGGATCTGGAAGTACCACATTAATTCTTTTCTGTAAGGCCTGGACATAGGCTGTCATAGCACCGTGTTGCATTTGTAGCACCTGTGGGAAGTACAGATCAGTCTTTGGTGCACTACCAAACAGTACTTCAAAAGGAGACAAGCCTGTCTTTCTATTTGGAGTGTGTCTGACTGAAAAGAGAGCAAGAGGCAAGCACTATACCCAGTTCTTTCCTGTGTCTGCCATGGTCTTTTGAATTTTCAGTTTAAGTGTCCCGTTTAGTTTTTCCACTTTCCCAGCACTTTGTGGTCTATATGGTGTATGATATGCTTGCTGTACACCCAGGGCTTCTCTCGTTATTTCTCCTGTGAAGTCTGGCCTATGCTTTTACTAGTGAGTCAGTCCCTCGATCCTTGTTCACATTCACGTCACTTGGCAAGTAAAAAGGTTTTAAATACTAGAGTAGGACTGTCCCACAAGGTTTGCCGTGACGTGGCGGGATGGCTTGTACATTATTTTGATCAAAATTATGTTTACTAAATACCCTTATTATTATTATTACCTTTATGCATTATTTGCAGTTTATTTTTTACTTTTTATTTCAGGATATTTGTTCTTTTTGCTTCTTGTAGTCTCTGAAATGGGCAGAGAGGCCTAGGTGTCACTTTCTTAGGGAGTTTTACTGTTTTACCTGGGTTGTGCGGTGCACAGATGAGGCATTATTGTACGAGTTTTGCAGCTGCGTAACAGAAACCAGGAGTGATCCAGAAGGCATTTACCATGGCACACGTGTGACTTTTTGAAGTGTGAGTGGGGCCATGTGTTGCTTGTGCCATGATTGGGAACAGGGATTTTGGTAAACACAGTTTATCCTTACTCTCCCATACTCCTTTTGAGTTCAGCTCAGCTCCCATTCTCCCCCAATGTTCCTTCTCTGTTTGGGCAGCCTGTTGCTGAAGGGATTTCAAGACATCTTGGCTCAGTGTGGCTGGAATATACTGACTCCCCGCCGCCGTCCACTGCTCCCTAGGCTGCCTTGCTGCTACTTTAGCAGCCTCATCTGCCCTTCTGTTGCCCTCTACCTCCACAGAGTCACTGTTCACATGTGCTTTTACTTTGATGATGCCAACCTGGACTGGTAACATCAATGCCTCCATTAATAGTTTCACCAGCTCTACATTTTCAATGGGCTTACCGACTGATGTAATAAACGCTCTGCTTCTTCAGATAGTGCCATAATCATGGGCTATTCCCCATGCATAATTTGAATCTGTGTAAATATTAGCGACTTTACCTGCAGCGGCTCTACATGCCTCAGTGAGTGCCTTCAACTCTGCCTCCTGTGCCGACATGTGAGGAGGGAGTAGTTCAGCTCTGATTACCTCATGTGAGAATACTACTGCATATCCAGTGTAGAATCGTCCATCCTGGTGGTATCTGGAGCCATCTACAAAAAAACCCTCAAAATCTGCGTTAGGAACAGGGTTTTTTTATGAACGTGTAGTAGTGCAGCTGCTCCTATCGCACGGATACACGTAGGTGGCCCTCTGATCACTGGGTCTAATTGTGCTGAGTAGTAAGCTATTGGTCTCTGTTTCCCTCCATGTTGTTGTGTCAGTACTGTGCTAGCATGTCCTCCCTGCTCTGTGCAAAACAAGAAAAATGGCTGGTCATAGTTTGGAATGCCTAAGGCCGGGGCTGACACAATAAGCAGTTTGAGAGAATGGAAAGAATCAATTGCTTCTTGAGTGAGATCGTAGGGGTCTTATGACAAGCAGTCATAGAGTGGTTGCATCATTTGTGAAGCAGACCTTATCCAAGGCCTACAGTAGGTTACCAAGCCTAGGAAAGTGCATAGATGCTGGTGTGACCTGGGTAAAGGGAGATTTTGAATTGCCTGTTTTCTGTCTTCAGTCAGGTGTCTTGTACCTTCGGTAATACAAAATTCAATGTCCCAAAAATGTCACATTGTTTGCAATACTGTAATTTGTCACATGAGACCTTACAACCCTTTCCTGCTAAAAAGAATAGCAAGAAACCTGTAGCTTCCCTGCAGGACAACTGGTCCAGGCAGAAGAGCAAGAGGTCATCCACGTACTGTAATAGCACAATCTGCGGAGGAGGTGGTTGCCACTACTCAAGGATCCCTGCTATCACTGCTGAATAGATGGCAGGGGATTCTTCCCCCCTTGTGGGAGTACTGTCCAACAATATTGTTTACCTTCATGAGTAAAAGAAAAAGATACTGACAGTCAGGGTGCAGGGGTACAGAGAAAAATAATCCCAAAAAAATTCTACTTAAGAAAAGATTCCAAAAATACATTATTATTAAATATATCATTTTTTATTAAGTCAAAAAGACACCAACATGATTCAAAATTTAAACAATAAAAAATTCCTACAGAGAAAGCAGATCAACATACACAGTAGACAATATATAAGGTTTCAATCCAAAAAAGGGGGGGATTTTAAAAAGCAGAGAAAAAATATACACTACCATGCAGTGCATTATTTCATATAATCAATTGATATAAAAAGACATAAAGTGCATAGTGCGTTTTCAACATGAAATAACTAGGCCATGAAGGTATAAGGTAAATTAGGAATTACCCACTTGGATTCATACTGTGTATGTGAACACCCCTGCCTCACACTCCAACGTGTGTTTCACACGTGGTTTCTTCAGGGTGTCTACTTAAAATTTAATGTAAAATTTAGGGTTAATATCTAGTAAATCTCCTTTGTTTGGAATAAGTGTACAGAGAAAAATGCATTCGCCAAATCAATAACTGTGAAACATTTTGACATCACTGGGATCTGTGACAGATATGTGTGGATTAGGGACAATTGAGGTCACACTCTCTGTAACATCATTAATAGCCCTAAAGTCATGAACCATTCTGTAAGTGTCAGGGGAACCTTTGGGTCCTTTTTTCTTAATGGGATACAAAGGGGTGTTGCAGGGGGAAGATCTTTGCACCAGAACCCCTGCCTTAACATATTCTTTAACCCCTTCACGACCTTTGACGCCACGTAGGCGTCATGAAAAGTCGTGCCAGAACGACCCATGACGCCTATGTGGCGTCATGACTTTAAAGCCCCCTGCGGGTCGGGTGACCTAGGTCACTGAAAGGTCACCCGACCCGCAGATACAGGTGGCTTTGTTCTTCACCACAGGGGGCATGGCTTCGCCCCCACGTTGCTACGATCGCTGTGATTGGCTGTTAAAAGTGAAACAGCCAATCAGAGCGATAGTAATATTTCATCAATGAAAATTGATGAAATACTACAATCCAGCCATGGCCGATGCTGCAGTAGCATCGGACATGGCTGGAGACTGTGATCCGAACCCCCCCCCACAGGCTCACGGGGCCGATCGGCCCCCGATACCGACTGACGGCTGCAATGTGCCGCCTCCGTCATCATCGGCTCCCCTCCCCCTTCTCTGTGCTTCCCCCATCTTCCGACCCCCCCGGTACCTCCGATGTCCCCCTCCGCCTCCCGGTGTCCCGCGGTCCCGGACCATGGGTGCCGCCATCTTGAAAATGGCGGGCGCATGCGCAGTCCGCCTGCCAGCTGCAATTTCCCTTGATTCTATTATGATCACTGTGAAAAACTCTCACAGTGATCAAAATAGAATGAAAAGTAAATAAACCCCCCGTTTATCACCCCTACAGACAGGATCAACTAATAAAATAAAGAAATTATTTTTATTTTTATTTTTCCATTAGGGTTAGGGTTGGAAAGAGGGTTAGGGTTGGAAAGAGGGTTAGGGTTAGGGTTGGAAAGAGGGTTAGGGTTGGAAAGAGGGTTAGGGTTGGAAAGAGGGTTAGGGCTGGAATTAGGGTTAGGGCTGGAATTAGGGTTAGGGTTAGAACTAGGGTTAGGGATGGAATTAGGGTTAGGGATGGAATTAGGGTTAAGGTTAGAACTAGGGTTAGGGTTGGAATTAGGGTTAGGGTTGGAATTAGGGTTACGGATAAGGTTAGGGGTGTGTTGGGATTAGGGTTATGGTTAGGGTTGGGATTAGGGTTAGGGATGTGTTGGGGTTAGGGTTGTGGTTTGGGGTGTGTTGGGGTTAGGGTTGGAGTTAGAATTATGGGGTTTCCACTGTTTAGGCACATCAGGGGGTCTCTAAACGCGACATGGTGCAACCATTGATACCAGCCAATTTTGCGTTCAAAAAGTCAAACGGTGCTCCCTCCTTTCCAAGCCCCGACGTGTGCCCAAACAGTGGTTTACCCCAACATATGGGGTATCAGCATACTCAGGAAAAATTGCACAACATCTTTGGTGGTCTAATTTCTCTTGTTACCCTTGGAAAAATAAAAAATTGGGGGCTAAAAAATTATTTTTTTGGAAAAGAAATTATTTTTTTATTTTCACGTCTCTGCGTTATAAACGTCTGTGAAGCACTTGGGGGTTCCAAGTGCTCACCAGACATCTAGATAAGTTCCTTGGAAGGTCTAGTTTCCAACATGGGGTCACTTGTGGGGGGTTTCTATTGCTTAGGCACATCAGGGGCTCTGCAAATGTAACGACGACCGCAGACCTTTCCATCAAAGTCTGAATTTGAAAATGTCACTACTTCCATTCTCAGCCCTTACGTGCGCCCAAACAATGGTTCCTCCCCACATATGGGGTATCAGCGTACTCAGGACAAACTGGACAACTTTTGGGGTCCAATTTCTCCTGTTACCCTGGGGAAAATAAAAATTTGCGAGCTAAAAAATCATTTTTTGAGGAAAAAAAAATGATTTTTTAATTTCACAGCTTTGCGTTATAAACTTCTGTGAAGCACTTTGGGGTTCAAACTGCTCACCACACATCTAGATAAGTTCCTTGGGGGGTCTAATTTCCAAAATGGGGTCACTTGTGGGGGGTTTCCACAGTTTAGGCACACCAGGGGCTCTGCAAATGTAACATGACGCCCGCAGACCATTCCATCAAAGTCAGCATTTCATAATGCCACTACTTCCCTTCCGAGCCACGAAGTGTGCCAAAACAGTGGTCCCCACCCACATATGGGGTATCAGCGTACTCAGGACAAACTGGACAACAACTTTTGGGGTCCAATTTATCCTGTTACCCTTGTGGAAAAAAAAATTGCTGGCTAAAAATCATTTTTTTTTAGCAAAAAAAAATGATTTTTTGTTTTCACGGCTCTGCGTTATAAACTTCTGTGAAGCACTTGAGGGCTCAAAGTGCTCACCACACATCTAGATAAGTTCCTTAGGGGGTCTAGTTTCCAAAATGGGGTCATTTGTGGGGAGTTTCCACAGTTTAGGTACATCAGGGGCTCTGCAAATGTAACATGATGCCTGCAGACCATTCCATCAAAGTCTGCATTCCAAAACGTCACTACTTCCCTTCCGAGCCCCAACGTGTGCCCAAACAGTGGCTCCCACCCACATATGGGGTAGCAGCGTACTCAGGACAAACTGGACAACAACTTTTGGGGTCCAGTTTCTCCTGGTACCCTTGTGAAAATAAAAAACTGTGCACTAAAAAATAATTTTTTGAGTTAAAAATAATATTTTTTATTTTCACGGCACTGCGTTATAAACTTTTGTGAAGCACTTGGGGGTTCTAAGTGCTCACTATGCATCTAGAAAAGTTCCTTAGGGGGTCTAGTTTCCAAAATGGGGTTATTTGTGGGGGAGCTCCAATGTTTAGGCACACAGGGGCTCTCCAAACGCGACATGGTGTCCGCTAAATATTCCAGCATGTTTTCCATTCAAAAGTCAAATGGCGCTCCTTCCCTTCTGAGCCCTGCCGTGCGCCCAAACAGTGGTTTATGACCACATATGAGGTATCGGTGTACTCAGGAGAAATTGCCCAACAAATTTTAGGATCCATTTTATCCTGTTGCCCATGTGAAAAGTAAAAAATTGATGCTAAAAGTAAATTTTTGTTGAAAAAATTAAAATGTCCATTTTTTCTTTCCACGTTGCTTTAGTTTCTGCGAAACACCTGAAGGGTTAATAATCTTCTAGAATGTAGTTTTGAGTAGCTGGAGGGGTGCAGTTTTTAGAATGGTGTCACTTTTGGGTATTTTCTGCCATATAGACCCCTCAAAGTGATTTCAAATGTGAGGTGGTCCCTAAAAAAAATGGTTTTGAAAATTTTGTTGTAAAAATGAGAAATCGCTGGTCAACTTTTAACCCTTATAACTTCCTAACAAAAAAAAAATTTGGTTCCAAAATTGCGCTGATATAAAGTAGACATGTGGGAAATGTTATTTAGTAACCACTTTGTGTCACATAACTCTCTGGTTTAACAGAATAAAAATTCAAAATGTGAAAATTGCGAAATTTTCTAAATTTTTACCAAATTTCTGATTTTTTCACAAATAAACGCAAAAAATATCAACCTAAGTTTACCACTAACATGAAGCCCAATATGTCACGAAAAAACAGTCTCAGAATCGCTAGGATCCGTTGAAGTGTTCCTGAGTTATTACCTCATAAAGGGACACTGGTCAGAATTGCAAAAAATGGCCAGGTCATTAAGGTCAAAATAGGCTGGGTCATGAAGGGGTTAATATCTCTGCTCGGGGCCATTGATTTGGCTAGGCTTCAAGGGGTATTGCTTTAAACAAGGAGGAGTGGTTCCTTCTTTCAATTTAATCATGACATTAATTTCATAGGGGTATTGTCACTAACAATAAGTTTTGTAAGCACCTCTTGGCTATCTCGTAATTTTAGTCTTATTTGTTTAGTCATTGGGGCTTCAGTCACTTGTCCCTCTACCCACCCACACATTCCACAATCTCGTTAGCAATCATGTCTTGGCATTATAAAGTCTTTGTGTACCACTGTGTCAATCAAAAATTCAGCCTCTCCCCCCCCCTGGCATTGTTATGGTGGTCATCAAGGCAGGGCCAGGTTCGGAGGGGACAAGAAAAGGGTACACATTTGTGACTGGGTTGCCAGTTTTTTAGTCTGAAGGTGAAGGAGGTGAAAGATCTGTCTACTTAGTCTCCTTAGTAGGGTTTTTGTAGTGGAGGGCGTAAAGTCCATTTCCTCCACAATTCCAGCACCTCACTGTTTCTAGGTCCTTAGGTCCTCTACCACATCTCCAATGTTTTCCTTGTGCTCCAGCATACATGACAGGTTGTAATATCACCCTTGTTTGTTCAACTCCTTAAGCCCCCTTAAGGAGATCTTTCGGATCTACATGTTTCCATTCAGGTCTGGCTGTCTGTACTGCATCTCGTAAGTCTTTGTTCATACTGTAAATGAATGCAGTCACCAGTATTTTAACATCAAGTGGGTTTATGGGACTGTGCCCCATGTCTGCCCATGTCAGCTGTAACTGTCCAAAGTACATCTCTCACGTTAGTCAGGAGTACAGACTGCTCTGATTGTTCAACTGTAGCCCATTGTTTTAGTGATTCACAGTACGTCTCCCGAGACCGTTCAGATTTATTTATCTATGCCCCAAGCTTGATCTTTTGCCACATCTGTATGTGTCTTAATTATGTGTCCTAGTATGTCACCTGCCTTTGAACTCACCAACCTCTCTAGGTCTGCCCAGGTACAAGTATATGTCCGCTGTATTTCCTTTATTTGTCTGTAAAATGGGAAAGGTTGGTTTTCAGGGTCAGGCAGCTGCTTCAGCATAGCTGGCTGGTCAGAGAGGCTCCAGGGACAACACTCCAACAACCTTTTGTGTCAAGGGATTGTTACCTTTCCAGTTCTTGTGGGAGATCCTGGACAGATGCATTATAGAAAATCTACATCTGAGACTGAATGAATTGAGTAATGATATAGCTCGTGCTTTACAGCTTTTACCCAGAGATATGTAGATATCCAGAGAGATTGCAAGTGCAAAACAAAGTTTAAGAATAAAATTTCTCACCTTGCTGCAGCTGGATTTGCATGTCCAATCTCCCAGGAAGCTTCCACATGCGGATTCCGAATAGACTGTTTACCACAGTCCCGCATTTGGGTGCCAAAACTGTTGTAGCTGTTTTCGTTCTGACCCAAAGTCAGGCATGCCAGATCACCAGTGAGGCCAAATTAGGAGGTTATGCCCTTAATTTACAAGCACGCTTGGAGACAAAGGAGACTAAACACAAGTCGTGTGCAGATCACTTTATCTGATATACTGAAACGCAAGGCAATATTTTTTACCATTTACAACAAATGTTACTCTATGTAGCTCATGTAGCCCCACCATTAACCAGGGTCATACTTTAATTACCATGTACCCAGAACATGTTGTGGCTAACTATTGAGAACATATATGATAAGAAGTATAGTCTCCTTGAAGAGGAGACTGACAGACTGCTGCATCATGAAAATAAAGTCTAGCAATGAGAGGTCAGACGCCATGACGCTTTTGGAGAGCCCCTGTGCTAGGTGCCAGGATTCTCTCACTGCAAGCCTTGTCTGGTGCTGTGGTTTCCCATTCAGGCTCAGCCACTGGGATGACTGGTCAGCACAATTCGGTCCCAACACCTTGCCCAGGCTCGTGCTGCTTGTGTAGTTACTGCTAGCCCTCCAGCTAAGCCTGTGATGACTGTAGATCCCATGGATGTCTCTCGAGCGGAGCCAATCTCCGCTCTGTATGTTTACAGCTGACTTATTTTGCCTGTGAGCAAGTCGGTCACTTTGTCAATAAATGTACCAAACGTCAGAAGAGTCACATCCTCAAGTGGCCTTGTGGAGAGGTTCACTAGTTCTTGTTGAGGTGTCACCCAAGTTAACTTTTGGGGTTTCTCCGACGTTTGGGTCAGCTACTCTTACAACAAATTTGCGTGGACTCCAGGGCTGAGGGCAATTTCATGTCCATTACCTTCGCCCAACGGCATGCTTTCCCATTAGTTAAGCTACCTAAGCCGATGTCTTTTCAGGTAGCTAATCGGTCCATTTTGCCAAACCCAATTCTCAATCAGAATTTACCTCTTAAGCTCACCATGTCTCTGAAAGAATCAGGAGATAATCTCCTTTCTAGTAATCTCTGAGGGTATGGATGAGGTACTTCTGGGGTTACCCTGGCTACATCTTCACTCTCCCCAGATTGATTGGGCAACGGGGAGCATACAAAAATGGGGTGGCTCCTATAAGAGCCTGTGTCTAAAATCCCATATACCCCTGGGGAAGTTTTTCCTACCATCTAGAACTTCAGCCGATCTGCAAAAACACTTCCATGCCTCCCATCGTATAGCGTCTTCTGAGTGTGGCAAACGTTGCCGGGGAGGGGGTGTTCATGTTAGGCGCCAGGATTCTCCCGGTGCACGGGATGGATCTCAAGCCTTGTCTGGTGCTGTGGTCTCCCATTCAGGCTCGGCCACTGGGATGACTGTTCAGCACAGACTTCGATCCCAGCACCTTGCCTAGGCTCATGCTGCATGTGTAGTTACTTATAGCCCTCCAGCTAAGCCTATGGTGACTACTAGTTTACCTTGACGTTGGTAGGTGGGCCCACAATTGTTGTCCAAATCTTGTGCTAAGCATCTCATGTGCTTTTTTTTCATTTCCTAAAGCCATTATGCTATTCACATTTCATTCCTCACACACTGATTTGCTTTAGTACAATGTAGTGCAACCTTGGCTTTATTTATAATGTTAGTGATTTTTGGTATGCACTAGTTCAGACTAGCTTTTTGTTCGGTCAGTTTTTCATTATTATTATTATGTACTACTTTTTCTGACTTGGACAAACCCCGCCCTTCACCAAGCTTTGGTTTTAATTACATTCAATCACATTTGGTCCCAACCTTCCTATATATACATACAGGCTTTACCATGTTAATAGCCAGAGGTAAGTTCACATTCAGCAGTCAGGTTAGGGACCCATCTGATTATGAGATTACCTTGATGTTGTGTATTCTGGCTGGCATGGTCAGTGGTCACATTATGGATTAACGTCAGACAGATGTCTATTACTTTGATTTTTATTTTAATTTTTATGGTAATAAATGGTTAAACAAGGGTTGGAGACCTTTCTCTGTATGCGTCTTTATTAATTTTGACTATAGGTTTGGTAAAGGGGGTGTCTGATAGACACCTCTCCATTACCAACCCCTGAGCTTGACGTCACCAGACAAAAAACAGCTGACATCAACCCCAAAACTATAAGGGTGGTAAGACACCGAGGGTAAGACACTCACTGTGTCTAAAGGGGAGGAGGCAGAGGGACAGTGCAGGAGAGAGGACTCTAAAGGAGTAAGAGCTGGAGAAAGCCTGGATTTTGAAAGAGAAGAAGGGGGCTGTTGCAAAGATGCTCAGTGGGGCTGTGTGGAGAGAGAGAAGTGGCATAAGCAGGACAAGAGGGAGCAGCAGAGATGAGACAAGAGCAGGAAGGGCCATGGCAGGAGCTGTGCAGAGGGAGAGAGCAGAGAGGACGGGTAGATCAGGTACGAATGAGGGGCAGGCAGAGGAGAACTCAGGACACGGATGGCTGTGGAGGAAGTGGACACAGAGGTGGCTATGCATTTGAGGCTAATGCAGGGGGCAGGAAGAAGCAGAGAGAAAGAGCTGCTGCCATGGGACAATTAAATCCGGCAGGGCTCGCTTCCATGTGGCCATGCTTTTGCCCTCCTCCTGCACATTTATGAAGAGCTTGAGTGTTGGCGCAGTGATATGACGCCATGGCAGCAGGGTGCTTTGAATTGTGGGATGCCTCCAAGGGTCCATTTTGTCCTTTGTTTGAGCAGTCCATGGCTATCTCCTGACATGGTAATTAAACATGTCAAAATATGGCTACAGACAACAGATAGACAATTTTCCTTCTTCTTTTGATATGGCAGATCTGGTTTTGTCATGGACATATCTATAAGGATGGAGGCATGTGGGGGCATTATTAAAAGGGGACAAATACATGCGGAATATGGGGAACTTATGTGTGGGAGGCCATGTGGACACCAGAATGGATATTACATAAGCACATATGTATTTGCATACATGACTAGCATGCATATAGGAACAATCTGGGGTAATCCTCTTGTTGTTGAGATTGCGACAATAAAGTTTGATGGAAGTGTTGTGCTAGTATATATTTAGGGGAAGTGTGCTGTATATATTTTTTAATTCAATCCTAACTACTTCTGCTCTTACTCATAAGTACTTAGACATCACCCATGCGGCCATCAACTCTTCTCAGCATTTCACCATAACCCAACCTATCCATCCACAGAGTACACCAGTTTTCTTCTTTCTGGATCTTTATTGGATCAAAATCAAAGTCTTTTTGTTATCAAAGTCTTTTTTCTGTCTCAGTCTTTCTTGGTTCAGGTATTTTTTCTGTGGTTATGGCATTGCCAATCTTCAGGTAACCACCTATCCCAAAGTCATCTTTCTCCTGGCTTGACTGGTCAGACTTTGGAATGGCTTCATCCTCACAGCACAGTCCACAGATTGCACAGAATGATGCGAGCCACATTCCTCACCTTGCCAAATTTTCCATTTATCTCCTGCAGCTTGCTTCTGCAGGATTTGGAGTATGTCTGTGTGTTACAGTCTGTTATTGGCACTTACGACATTCATTCAGCAGAGGCATGCCTTTCCTCAGACATGACTTTCATCAAGCATGACTTTTATCAGGCATGATTTTCATTAGACACTTCTCTTGTAGTCCTGATTGAAGATTGTTGACGAGGTTCTTCCATTGATAGATACGCAGTTACTTGGCAGTTCAGAATTTATAGGATGCTTATTATTATTATTATTTATATAGCACCATTAATTCCATGGTGCTGTACATGAGAAGGGGGGGTTACATACAAAGTTATAGATATCATTAACAGTAAACAAATTTACAATGACAGACTGGTACAGAGGGGAGGGGACCCTGTCCTTGCGGACTTACATACTATGGGATAGTGGGGAAGAGACAGAAGGTCGGGGGTGCAGCAGCTCTGGTGGTGATGAGGCGGCAGCTCAGGTGGTTGCCAGGCGGCAGAATGGTCATTGCAGTCTGTAAGCTTTCCTGAAAAGATGGGTTTTCAAATTCCATTTGAAGGATCCGAGGGTGGTGGATAATCGGACGTGTTGAGGCATAGCATTCCAGAGGATTTTCGGGAGAAATCTTGGAGGCCTTTGCGTGAGGAACGAATAAGTGTGGAGGAGAGTAGGAGGTCTTGGGAGGATTGAAGATTACGTGAGGGAAGATATTGGGAGATTAGTTCAGAGATATAGGGAGGGGAAAGGTTGTGGATGGCTTTGTAGGTCAGGGTTAGTAGTTTGAACTGGATTCGTTGGGGAATTGGGAGCCAATGGAGAGATTTGCAGAGGGGGGAGACAGGGGAGTAGCGAGGAGAGTGGTGGATTAGTTGGGAAGCAGAATTGACAACAGACTGGAGTGGTGCAAGAGAGTTAGCAGGGAGGCCACAGAGGAGAGTGTTGCAATAGTCAAGGCGGGAGATGATGAGGGCATGTACAAGAGTTTTCGTAGATTGAGGACTGAGGAAGGGACGGATTCTGGAAATATGTTGGAGGCGACAGGAGGTGGCAAGAGATTGGACGTGTGGTTTGAAGGACAGGGCAGAATCGAGAGTTACTCCGAGGTAGCGGATTTCAGGTTCGGGAGAGAGCATGATGCCGTTTACCATAATAGATAGATCAGGTAGAGAAGATATGTGAGATGGAGGAAAGATAATGAGTTCAGTTTTGTCTACATTGAGTTTTAGGAAGCGAGAGGTGAAAAAGGAGGCTATGGCTGATATTCACTTTATTACTATTCATAATAGGTGCCTGGATTCCTTTATATTCACTGGCATTGAAAATGTGTACAAACCAACTAGGGGAGGGGACCTTCGCAGAAAGATTCTTAATCGAGAGTCTTTCTGGATTTACAAATTGGGTACTAGAGTGCCGCATGATATGAACAAGAGGAGAGATCTAATTATGCAGTACTCTTAGATATCTCCTTCTTTTCCATGTTATCCTATTTTTTCCCATATAAAAGAAAAGGGAACACCAGCAGGAAGAGGGAAATAAAAGTAAGAGGACAAACTGTTTGTAAACCGCAAAATCTTTGTTATTATACCATCAAAATATATTATGGCTTCTTTATAACATCAATGTGCGTTTTTTAACTGTTATATACATTTGTATTGTTTTTATTTCTTTCCCCTTTTTTGATTCTGTGTGTTATTATATTGTTTGTTTCCATTTTTTGTACAGTTGATTTACAATTTGGTTTTGTTCATGTTAATGAATGGGTGTGTTTTTCATCTAATTGATTCACCTGTTTTCTTGATGTGTTTAAATATTCGTTTGGAGACCTTTCTCACGCATTCCATGATTAAGCCCTTTCAGGGTGAAACGCGCAGGAAATTGCTCCTCTCCGTACGCCTCTTTATGTCGTTTTTACCTGATGGTAAGAAGATTTTACATTCTCAATAAAGCAATTATTATTTTATCTCCTGAAGACGCTGGAAAAATCTTTCTTTATATTGTGTATAGCTGATAGACACTCCGGGATTCTGGACAGCAGAGAGGTAGATCTGAGTGTCATCTGCATACAGGTGGTAGTGGAAGCCATGGTACTTTATGAGTTGTCCTAGGCCAAAAGTATAGATGGAAAAAAGTAGGGGCCCCAGGACAGAGCCTTGGGGGACCCCAACAGAGAAGGGGCAGGATGAGGAGGTATTTTGGGAGTGGGAAATGCTGAATGTGCGGTCAGAAAGGTATGAGGAAATCCAGGACAGGGCAAGGTCTTTGATGCCAAGGGAAGAAAGAATCTGTAGCAGTAGGCAGTGGTCAACTGTGTCAAAGGCAGAGGACAGGTCAAGAAGGAGGAGGAGGATGGAGAACTGTCTATTAGCTTTGGCTGTGAGTAAGTCATTAGTAGAGTTGAGCGATACCGTCCGATACTTCAAAGTATCGTATCGGATGGTATCGGCCGATCTTTAAAAAAAGTATCGGTATCGCCGATTCCGATACCGGAAGTCCCATTCAAGTCTATGGGACTTCCGGTATCGGAATAAGAAAAACCCTTTCCTGCCCTTGTACAGCCTCTCTGGGGTCTGTACGGGCCTTTCGGGGGGCTGTGCCGGCCTGCCAGGGGGTCTGTGCAGGCTCCGGTGGTCTGTGCCAGCCTGCCGGTGGTCTGTGCAGGCTCCGGGGGGCTGTGCCGGCCTGCCGGGGGGCTGTGCCGGCCTGCCGGGGGGCTGTGCAGGCTCCGGGGGGCTGTGCCGGCCTGCCGGGGGGCTGTGCAGGCTCCGGGGGGCTGTGCAGGCATCGTCCGATGGGACTACAAGTCCCATCGGGCGATGCCTGCTACCATGACAGTGATTGACACATTAGCCAATGATGGGACAGTAGTAGTCCCATCATCCGGCTAATGTGTTAAATGTTAAAAAAAAAAAAAAAAAATACTACATGCATGCTACATACATACTACATACATACTACATATATGCTACATACATACTACATGCATGCTACATACATACTACATGCTACATACATACTACATGCATGCTACATACATACTACATATATACTACATACATGCTACATACATACTACATACATACTACATGCATGCTACATACATACTACATACATACTACATATATACTACATACATGCTACATACATACTACATATATACTACATACATGCTACATGCTACATACATACTACATGCATGCTACATACATACTACATACATACTACATATATACTACATACATGCTACATACATACTACATACATGCTACATACATGCTACATACATACTACATGCATGCTACATACATACTACATGCATGCTACATACATACCACCTACATACTACATACATACTACATGCATGCTACATACATACTACATGCTACATACATACCACATACATACTACATACATACTACATACATACTACATATATACTACATACATGCTACATACATGCTACATGCTACATACATACTACATACATGCTACATATATACTACATGCATGCTACATATATACTACATGCATGCTACATGCATGCTACATATATACTACATGCATGCTACATACATACTACATGCTACATGCATGCTACATACATACTACATACATACTACATGCTACATACATACCACATATATACTACATACATACAATACATTCATACAATACATACATAGACATACAGTACATATAACATAGAGTAACATACTTACCAATACTTGTCACATTGTTCCCCGAAGCCATTGTCTTTTCCGGAATAAATATTAACATAACAAACCACAAAAATACTCACCCACGATCCGAAGCAGTCCACGAGTGTGTCCCACGACGATCTTGGGTAGAGAACTGCAGCATCAGCTGTTGCTGCCGTTCTCTACGGGCTGCAGGAATCCAATGACGGAAGGTAGGTATCCTTCCGCACTGTATTCCTCCGCCACTTAAAAAAAAAAAAAAGTCCCTAGTCTCACTTTATGCCATTGCTGTGTGGGAAATTCCCACACAGCAATGGCATAAAGTGAGACTAGGGACTTTTTTTTTTTTAAGTGGCGGAGGAATACAGTGCGGAAGGATACCTACCTTCCGTCATTGGATTCCTGCAGCCCGTAGAGAACGGCAGCATCATCTGATGCTGCAGTTCTCTACCCAAGATCGTCGTGGGACACACTCGTGGACTGCTTCGGATCGTGGGTGAGTATTTTTGTGGTTTGTTATGTTAATATTTATTCCGGAAAAGACAATGGCTTCGGGGAACAATGTGACAAGTATTGGTAAGTATGTTACTCTATGTTATATGTACTGTATGTCTATGTATGTATTGTATGTATGTAGTATATATGTGGTATGTATGTAGCATGTAGTATGTATGTAGTATGTATGTAGCATGCATGTAGCATGTAGTATGTATGTAGCATGCATGTAGTATATATGTAGTATGTATGTAGCATGCATGTAGTATATATGTAGCATGTATGTAGTATGTATGTGGTATGTATGTAGCATGTAGTATGTATGTAGTATGTATGTAGTATATATGTAGTATGTATGTAGCATGTAGTATGTATGTAGCATGCATGTAGTATATATGTAGTATGTATGTAGCATGTAGTATGTATGTAGTATGTATGTAGTATGTATGTAGCATGTAGTATGTATGTAGCATGCATGTAGTATATATGTAGTATGTATGTGGTATGTATGTGGTATGTATGTAGCATGTAGTATGTATGTAGCATGCATGTAGCATGCATGTAGTATGTATGTAGCATGCATGTAGTATGTATGTAGCATGCATGTAGTATGTATGTAGCATGCATGTAGTATGTATGTAGCATGCATGTAGTATGTATGTAGCATGCATGTAGTATGTATGTAGCATGCATGTAGTATGTATGTAGTATGTATGTAGCATGTAGTATGTATGTAGCATGCATGTAGTATATATGTAGTATGTATGTAGCATGTAGTATGTATGTAGTATGTATGTAGTATGTATGTAGCATGTAGTATGTATGTAGCATGCATGTAGTATATATGTAGTATATATGTAGTATGTATGTGGTATGTATGTGGTATGTATGTAGCATGCATGTAGTATGTATGTAGCATGCATGTAGTATATATGTAGTATATATGTAGTATGTATGTGGTATGTATGTGGTATGTATGTAGCATGCATGTAGTATGTATGTAGCATGCATGTAGTATGTATGTAGCATGCATGTAGTATGTATGTAGCATGCATGTAGTATGTATGTAGTATGTATGTAGCATGTAGTATGTATGTAGCATGCATGTAGTATATATGTAGTATGTATGTAGCATGTAGTATGTATGTAGTATGTATGTAGTATGTATGTAGCATGTAGTATGTATGTAGCATGCATGTAGTATATATGTAGTATATATGTAGTATGTATGTGGTATGTATGTGGTATGTATGTAGCATGTAGTATGTATGTAGCATGCATGTAGCATGCATGTAGTATGTATGTAGCATGCATGTAGTATGTATGTAGCATGCATGTAGTATGTATGTAGCATGCATGTAGTATGTATGTAGCATGCATGTAGTATGTATGTAGCATGCATGTAGTATGTATGTAGTATGTATGTAGCATGCAGTATGTATGTAGCATGTATGTAGTATGTATGTAGTATATATGTAGTATGTAGTATGTATGTAGCATGCATGTAGTATATATGTAGTATGTATGTAGTATGTATGTAGTATGTATGTAGTATGTATGTAGTATGTATGTAGCATGCAGTATGTATGTAGCATGTATGTAGTATATATGTAGTATGTATGTAGCATGCATGTAGTATGTATGTAGCATGTATGTAGTATGTATGTAGTATGTATGTAGCATGTAGTATGTATGTAGCATGCATGTAGTATGTATGTAGTATTTTTTTTTTTTTTTTTTTAACATTTAACACATTAGCCGGATGATGGGACTACTACTGTCCCATCATTGGCTAATGTGTCAATCACTGTCATGGTAGCAGGCATCGCCCGATGGGACTTGTAGTCCCATCGGACGATGCTTGCACAGACCCCCGGACATCAGCACAGCCCCCCGGCAGGCCGGCACAGCCCCCCGGCAGGCCGGTACAGACCCCCACAGGGTGCACAGACCACCGGCAGGCCGGCACAGCCCCCCGGCAGGCCGGTACAGACCCCCACAGGGTGCACAGACCACCGGCAGGCCGGCACACCCCCCCGGCAGGCCGGTACAGACCCCGGGCAGTCCACACAGCCCCCCGGCAGGCCGGCACAGACCCCGGCAGGCCGGCAGAGACCCCCGGAAGGCCCGAAATGACGGCGCATCATGATGCGCACACACCGCGCATCATGATGACATCAGGCCGTCAATCAACTGAACTTCCGATTCCGATGCCGAATTCCGATATTGAAAAAATATCGGAAGTCGGTATCGGAATTCCGATACAGCAAGTATCGGCCGATACCCGATACTTGCGGTATCGGAATGCTCAACACTAGTCATTAGTAATTTTGGTCAGGGCAGTTTCAGTGGAGTGGTGGGATATGCTGTCCAAGGAGTTTGGAAGCAAACGGGAGCAGTGATATGGGGCGATAGCTGGGCATAGCAGTTGGGTCAAGGTTTGATTTTTTGAGATTGGGTGTTATGGTGGCATGTTTGAAGGCAGAGGGGAAGGTACCAGAAGTTAGGGATAGGTTGAAGAGATGGGTTAGGGCTGGAATGATCATGTTAGTGAGGTTGGGGAGCAGGTGGGAAGGGATGGGGTCAAGTGCACAGGTGGTGAGGCGTGATTTGGAAAGGAGATGAGTAAGCTCTCCTTCAGTGATGTTCGAGAGGGTGGTTATTAGGGAAGGGCAGAGGTCTGGTATGTGGAGTGGTTGGGTTGGTGGAACTGTAAAGGTTTGCCTTGTTTGGTCAATCTTGTTTTTGAAGTAGGTGGCAAAGTCCTCAGCAGAGATGAGGGGAATTGGAGGAGGCAGTGGTTGGAGGAGGAGAGAGTTAAATGTGCTGAACAGTTGTTTTGGTTTGTGGGATAATGAAGATACAAGGTTTGTGAAATAGGTCTGTTTAGCAGAGGTGAGGGCTGATTTAAAGGCAAGTGTAGCTTGTTTGAAAGCAGTGAAGTCGTCTGGCAGGCATGTTTTCTTCCAACACCTCTCCCTGACCCTGAATGCTTGTCGAAGTTTTTTGGTGCGGTTGTTGTGCCAGGGTTGCCTATTGGTTTGTCGCACTTTGCCATGGATGAGAGGAGCGACTGAGTCTATGGCTGATGTGAGGGTGGTATTGTAGAAAGCGGTGGCACTGTCCGTGTTGTGGAGTGAAGATATGGACGACAGAGGTAGAAGAGAGTCTGAGAGTCTGTGGATGTCTAGGTGTGCGAAGCTTCTGCGAGGATGTGCTAGTGGCTGGACATGGGGGGCAGGTGAGAAGGATAAGGATGAGAAGGTGAGTAGATGGTGGCATGATAGGGGGAAGGGAGAGGTTGTGAGATTAGATAGGGAACAGAGGCGGGTGAAGATGAGGTCTAATGTATGTCCAATCCATCTGTGTGGGTGGCTGTGGAGGACCACTGAGTATGTCCAAAGGATGAGGTAAGTGACAGGAGTTTGGAGGCTGCTGGCTGGTGGGTGTCAATGGGGATGTTGAAGTCCCCCATGATGATGGTGGGGATGTCAGCAGAGAGAAAGTGGAGGAGCCAGGTGGAGAATTGGTCGATGAAGGCAGTGGCTGAGCCCGGTGGTCGGTATATGACAGCCGTTTGGAGATTAGAGGGAGAGTAAATACGGACAGAGTGAGCCTAGAAAGAAGAGAGGATAAGGGAGGGTGGGGGTTGGATAGGGTTGAAAGAGCAGTTTTTAGAAAGAAGGAAACCCACTCCTCCACCTTGTCTGTTGCCAGGAAAAGAAGTGTGGGTAAAGTGGAGGCTGCCATAACTCAGTGCGGCCAGGGAGGCCGTGTCAGAGGATTTCAGCCAGATCTCAGTGAGGGCCAGGAAGGATAGGTTGCGGGAGGTGAAGAGGTCGTGGATCACGTGGAGCTTGTTGCAGATGGAGCGAGCATTCCAAAGTGCTCCAGAAGGAAGGTGCGGGAGGGAGGGTGTCAGTGACACAGGTTTTAAGTGTGAGGGATTGCGGTACTTTCTTTTAGTGTGAGAAAGATAGGGGTGAGGATTAGTGGGATGTATGAGGCAGGGGGGCCAAGATTGGGGGATATGTCACCAGCAGTGAGAAGAAGCAGAGAAAGGGAAAGCAGGTGGGTGAAGGAGAGTGGTCATCTTGTATTGTATTTTACTAGGAGAGGTCTTAGGTTAATGAGTATGTCTACAGATAAAGCGAGGTGGGGGGGTAAGAGAGAGAGGGAGATAGTTATTCGGTTCAAGGGTGCAGGGGTTTGAATATAGCGAAGGAGAGTGAAGATTAGTGGAGCAAAAACGGTGATGGCAATTGTGAGCATGGTTAAAGAGCAGGGTAAAAAAAAGCAGAGTAAGAAAGCTGTGGTTAGTCTTACTGTCTGAACGATTTGTGGACTATTTCTGGTATATTTCTCATGTATCTCTTTATAGATGTCACTTCAAATGATGTTACATCTGACCAAGGTCATATCTGACCTGCTCTGTTCAACTTATACCATTCAAATGTCCATGAAATGAATACGAAGTGATGTCACAATACTTTAGCTTACTGAGGGAAGGAACACCGTCTAATTTTAACCAACATTCAGCATATATGTACATACATGTATACACACATTGACATCATAGGTAGACCACAACTCTGAGAGTCAAAATGAGAAAACAAATCCATAAAATCACCTTGCCTTATTTGGCAAGATTTATTTTTCAAATATGGTGGAAAATAAGTATTTATCAAAAGTTCATCTCAATATTTTGTTATATATCATTTGTTGGCAATGACAAAGGTCAATCATTTTCTGTAAGTCTTCACACTGTTGGTAGTATGGTGACTCATTCCTCCATGCAGATCTCCTCTAGAGCAGTGATGTTTTGGGCCTGTCGCTGGGCAACACAGATTTTCAAATTCCTCCAAAGGTTTTATATGGGGTAGAGATCTGGAGACTGGCTAGGCCACTCCAGGACCGTCAAATGCCTCTTGCGAAGCCACGCCTTCATTGCCCTGGTGGTGTGTTTGGGATCATTATCATGCTGAAAAACCCATCAATGGCCCCAATCATTTTTTCATGTACATGGATCAGTTGTCCTTGTTCCTTTGAAAAGAAACAGCCCCAAAGCATGATGTTGCCACCCCCATGCTTCACAGTAGTTATTGTGTACATTGGATGCAGCTCATCATTCTGTCTCCTCTAAACACAATGAGTTTTGTTTCTACCAAACAGTTCTACTTTGGTTTCATCAGACCATATGACATTCTCTCAATACTCTTCTGGATAATCCAAATGCTCTCTGGCAAACTTCAGATGGGCCTAGACATGTACTGGCTTAATTAATCAACCAATAGATCCAAAATAACTTGTGTTATATAAAATACGAAAATCAAAATAACTGCCACTCAAAACTCTACTGAAAGAGAACAAGTAAGCATAAAAAAACACAAGAACCAATATTTAAATAAATTGCAATTTTATTAAAAATATCATGAACAATCATATTGAAATTCTTATGATCAGCAATTGCCTACTATATATAAAAGAACAGCTATGCCACGGATATCAATTAAACACCATACACAATGAAAAATAATTTGCCCTGAATTAACAAAAAATTCCACTGCTGTAAATAAGTTTTTTTCTTGCAAAAAATACTTCAAATTTACTCATGTAAAAAAATCTCCCTAAATATGTCATTACCGCGCTTTATAATTCATCTTAATGCATGCAAAAATTGCTAGTAACAAAAAAAAAAAAAGTGCTGCTATGACAATGGAGACCACATGAAGGAAGTTAATCAGAGTAGTAAGATCACACCAGTGAATTAATTTGTTTCCTTGGAAAAAGCACCTCTAAATAACCCATGCATGCATTTCACTAAACATTTAATTGCTGCTCTACCTGAATAATCTTAATGCCTGCTGAAATAGCCTATAGCTAGCATTCATGAAAGAGCTATTTAACTAATAAAAACCGTAATAAAGGAATTCATGAGGGACTTACATGTGTGGTGTCCGAGCCGTGTGTCTCAGTCCCAACGTGCATTTTGTCAATAACTTCCTCAGGGGGCGTCATATGACATTCTCTCAATACTCTTCTGGATAATCCAAATGCTCTCTAGCAAACTTCAGATGGGCCCAGACATGTACTGGCTTAGGCAGGGGGGACACGTCTGGCACTGCGGGATGTGAGTCCCTGGCGGCATAGTGTGTAACTGATGGTAGCCTTTGTTATGATGGTCCCAGCTCTATGCAGGTAATTCGCTATGTCCCCCTTGTGGTTCTGGGATGATTGCTCACCGTTCTTGTGATCATTTTGACCCCACGGGGTGAGATCTTGCATGGAGCCCCAGATTGAGGGAGATCAGTGGTCTTGTATGTCCTCCATTTTCTTATTATTGCTCCCACAGTTGATTTCATCACGCCAAGCTGCTTGCCTATTGCAGATTTAGTCTTCCCTGCCTATTGCAGTGCAACAATTTTGTTTCTGGTGTCTTTCCACAGTTCTTTGGTCTTCACCAAAGTGGAGTTTAGAATGTGACTGCTTGAGGTTTTGGACAAGTGTCTTTTATACTGATCACAAGTTCAAACAGGTGCCATTACTACAGGTAATGAGGACAGAGGAGCCTCTTTAAGAAGAAGTTCCAGGTCTGTGAGAGCCAGAAATCTTGCATGTTTTTAGGTGACCAAATGCTTATTTTCCACCATAATATGAAAATAAATCTTGCCAAATCGGACAAAGTGATTTTCTGGATTTCTTTTCTCTTTGTGACTCTCATAGTTGTGGTCTACCTATGATGTCAAATACAGGCCTTTCATATCTTTTTAAGTGGGAAAACTTGCACATTTGGTGGCCTGACAAAATACTTTTTTCCCCACTGTATGTACAATCTGAGACACTTCCCTCTACAGGGATCCCACGCCGTTCTTTTATTTATTTAATGTGTTCTATGCAGTGATGGCTGGTGCTGACTTCAGCTCTCATCAGCATCGCCTGGTCATGCTGATTTCAGCTGGCGCCCGAGAACAGCGATAACTGTAATGCTTTTCCCAGATGCCAGTACTTGTCACACTGATGACACATGGATGCGGGACATATTACGGATTGTGCTGCTGGCAAAAAGCAAACAAGTCAACATGTTTTGCACACAGACACAAGGTCAATGAAAACACACTGGCATGTGCACAGGCCCATATATTTGAATGGGTCTATGTGTGCAAGTGTGTCCAGTACTTGTGAAAACTGTCTCCACTAGAGTTGAGCGAAACGGGTCGAAAAATTTCAAAAGTCGCCGACTTTTGGCAAAGTCGGGTTTCATGAAACGAAACCCGACCCTAGGATGAGGTCGGCCACGAGGTCGGCGACTTACGCGCCAAAGTCGCGTTTCAAAAGTTTGTTTTGCGCTCTTTTTCAGCCAATCAGGATCCACGGACACTGTGGGCAACGTGATGACATAGGCAGGGGTCACCACCATCTTTCAGAAGGGCATGCAAGTGATTGGCTTGCTTTGGTGGGCGTCACAGGGGTTATAAAAGGGCGTGCATGCCGACCGCCATCTTACTTCTGCCGATCTTAGCATAGGGAGAGGTTGCTGCTGCTGATTCTGTAGGGAGAGCGTTAGGCAGGGAAGAAGAAAAAAAAACTGCTGCTGCTGCTAGCGATTTTGCCTGTACAACACACCAGTCACTGTGTGTGCAGTGCAAGGGGAGGCTATATTGTGGTGGATCAGCGGTGTTGGTTGTTAGGCTGCCTTCTAAGGCTTCCTGACAGCTGCATTGCTGTTTACCCACTGCTCTGCAAACTGCTTTTTTAAAAGCAATCCCAATTTTTTTTTTAGTCCTGCTGAGGTACTGAGCGTGCATTTTTTCACACCATACAGCGGTGTACACTCCTCACACAGTACCGTGTAACGGCTGTTATCACAGCCACAGTGAAGCTATCTGTGTGTCACTCTGTGAGAATAAGTCGAGGACATGTTCCGTTCTTACAGACCTGCACCTACTAGTTTTGTCTAGCTTTCAAACAGTTAAATATATTTGCTGTTTGATCACATTCAAAACTATAGAGAGACAGCGTGTGTCAGTCCGTATACTTAAAAAACACGGAGCTTGACAATTTTACGTACACCGGACAGCCGTGTACGTGCACGCTTCTCTCAGTACCGTGTAACGGCTGTTATCATGGCCACAGTGAAGCTATCTGTGTGTCACTGTGGAAGGATAAGTGGAGGACTTGTTCCGTTCTTACAGACCTACACTCTAGGGAGATTCCTATTCTGCCCAATTCTACATACACCTTGTAGTTTGTGATACACTAGCCAATTTCTGCCTGTGACATAGCGCTCTGATATTCAGTGGGCCTCACACAATCCAAAAGTGTCCAGTGTCCACTAGTGTGTGCAGAAATTCAAAATCTCCCTTATCCTGTAGTCACTTTTTTCACACCTGTGCCATCGAGCCTGTGACATAGCGCTCTGATATTCAGTGGGCCTCACACAATCCATAAGTGTCCAGTGTCCACAAGTGTGTGCAGAAATTCAAAATCTTCCCTGTCCTATAGACACCTTGTACCTTGTTTTACATTACTATATAGTTTGTTGGATTTTGTCTACATTTCTACAAAAAATGAGGAAGGCTGGTGGAAGAGGCCGTGGAATTGGGCGGGGGTTGGCAGCTGGTAATGATGGTGTTGGTGGTGGATCTGATGGTAGTGGCAAGAGCAAAATAGGACCGAATGCAGGAGGTGTTGAGCCTGTGTCATCGTCTGGCTCCATAAGGCTTCGAAGGCTTAGTTTTCTAGGAGTTGGCAAACCGCTTTTAAAGCCAGAGCATCAGGAAAAAGTTTTGTCTTACATTGCTGACTCAGCCTCCAGCTCTATCGCCTCCTCTTCTGAAGTTGTAAAAAGTAAAAGCACTGAGTAGTCATTGGAGGCTCATGTTCATGAACCGCACCTTTCCTTGTGTCCTTCACCCCAACCAAGATTGAAGGATGACGCAGGCCATACTACTGATTACTCCATGGAGCTGTTTTCACATACCATGCCTGGATTATCAAGTGAAATGGTGAATTACCCAGGCCAAGATGAATCTGACATGGATTGCACTGATGCACAGCCACTGATAGATGATTCTGCTGGTACATTCACTCAGAGCACTACATTGTCCTCGCAGTGTACAGAGCCAGATTCTGACCCTGATGAGACTCAGGTGCCCCTTCCCGCACACTATACCACCATACACGGTGACACAGAAGAAGGTGCACATGACATTGAAGAGGAGGTGATGGATGACCCAGTTGTTGACCCAGATTGGCATCCATTGGGGGAAGAGGGTGCTGCTTCCAATAGCTCAGATGAGGAGCATCCACAGTAGACATCGACATCGCAACAGCTGTTATCTGGCAGGCCCGGAGCACTCCAAAGACAGGTTCCAAAAATCAAAAGAGTTGCTGGACAGCTTGTCCAGAGGGTCAAAAGATCACAGCGTGCTAGGCCGCAAAATGTCTGCCAAAGTAGGAAGAGTGCAGTGTGGCACTTTTTTGAACAAAATCCTCATGATCAGGCCACGGTTATCTATAAGAAGTGCGCAAAGACCTTTAGCCGAGGGAAAAATCTGAAAAATTTGAATACCAGTTGCATGATTAGACATTTAACCACCATGCACTTGCAAGCGTGGACACAACACCAAACCTCAAGTGCCACATGTGCAACTGATCACAAAGAAGGTAGTCAGCAACGCTACATTGTTTCCCCCACTGTAAGCCCACCGGTTAGCACAGCAGCAAATGTTGAGGTGTCGTTGCAAGGCCACAGCAGTCAGGGAATCCCACTGTTATATCAACGAAATACTGAATCTAGGCCATCAGAAAGAACACCAACTCCATCACCATCATCAACCCTCTCTATGCAGTACCACGCTATGACCTACCCAGTCGCCACTTCTTCTCTCGCAAAGCCATCCCAGCCCTCCACCATCATGTAAAAGACCGCATTGTCCATGCACTCAAGCAGTCAGTGAGTGGAAAGGTGCACCTCACAACTGATGCATGGTCCAGTCGGCATGGCCAGGGCCGTTACGTGTCCATCACTGCGCACTGGGTTAATGTGGTGGATGCAGGGTCCACAGGGTACAGCGGTGGTGGGACAGTGCTGCCTAGCCCACGGTATAGGAAACAGTTGGCTGTAGGCGTTCGACCCTCCTCCTCCTCCTCCTCCAGAAGCGAAAGCTCGTCCACAGAGCGCAGTCATACGAGCACTCCATCTGCAGCTGTCACTGTTGCACACGAGGTGTCCCCCTATCAAGCAGCTAGTGGAAAGCGTCAGCAGGCTGTGTTGCAGATGATGTGTTTGGGCGACAGACACACCGCCGAGGTGCTGGCCGAGTACTTGAAGCGACAAACTGAGTCATGGCTGGGCAGTGTACATCTTGAGGCAGGCAAGGTAGTTAGTGATAACGGCCGTAATTTTGTGGCAGCCATAGCCCTTTCAAAACTCAGCCACATACCTTGCTTGGCTCACACCTTGAACCTGGTGGTGCAGTGCTTCCTCAAAAATTATCCGGAGTTAACAGCCCTGCTCCAGAAGGTGCGCGCACAACCGCCGGTGGCCTGTACACTCCGTTCGTATGCAGAAGCTGCAGCGATTGCTCAACCTTCCCAACCACCGCCTCATTATCGACATTGCAACAAGGTGGAACTCCACCCTGCACATGGTGGAGCGGCTGTGTGAGCAGAGGCAGGCCATAATGCATTTGAGGGAGGATACACGGCCAGGAACTTTGAGAGCAGACATGGAGTTGACAGGTGTGCAGTGGTCGAAGCTGAAAGACCTCTGTAAAGTCCTTCAGTGTTTTGAGGAATGCACACGGCTGGTAAGCGCAGACGACGCCATCCTAAGCATGAGCATCCCACTTATGCGTCTGCTCATGCAAACTTTGACGCACCTTAAGGAGCAGGCGTCTGCAGCCAATGTTGATGAGGAGGAAGAGGATGAGGGAATCCTTGATGACATTCAGCCATTGTCTGCTCAGGGACCTCTCCTGGACGAGGTGGAGGAAGAAGAGGAGGAGGAGGAGGATGATGGGGATGATTACTTAGGGGAGGAGGATGCATCTCGCGGGGCAGGTGAAAATGTTGGCGTGGCAAGGTCTGGTACAGGGTTTGTGTGTGACTGGAGGGATGTGGATTTGCCAGAAAGTGCTCCTCCACCCAGCACTCGCAGTGCATCATTGACACCGGGAACATTGGCCCACATGTCAGATTATGCCTTGCAGATCCTAAAAAGGGACCCCCGCATTGCCAAAATGATGAACGATGACGACTACTGGTTGGCCAGCATCCTGGATCCACGCTATAAAGGCAAATTACAAAACATCATGCCACAGGAGAACCTTGACCTAATATTGGCTAATAAACAAGGAACTCTGGTAAATCGGTTGCTTGAGGCATTCCCAGCACACAGCAGCGGTGATGGTTCTCACACAAGCCGTACAGGCTGGGGGCAGCTTGGCAGAGGTGTTCGTGGTGCACACAGCAGAAGTGGCGTTGGAGACAGGGGTTTCATGACAATGTTGTGGACTGATTTTTCAAGTACCGCTCACACAACTGGTAATACTGCATCGATGGAAAGTGACAGGAGACAGCAGTTGTCAACTATGGTTACAAACTACTTTTCCTCCCATATCGATGTTCTCCCACACAGGTCATTCCCCTTTGACTATTGGGCCGCTAAACTGAGCACCTGGCCTGAATTGGCACAATATGCCTTACAGGAGCTCGCTTGCCCAGCTGCAAGTGTGCCATCGGAAAGAGTCTTCAGTGCAGCTGGATCAATCCTGACAGAAAAAAGGACCCGTCTGTCAACCCAAAATGTGGATGATCTAACCTTCATTAAAATGAACCATGCATGGGTTTCCAAGGATTTTGTCCCACCTTCCCCTGATGACACATAGGGTGACAGAAAAATGGCTTGCTTTGGTCCACCTCTTCCTGGGACTTGACCTATTTCGCCTTTTGCATCAGCTGAATGTCCAACATCAACATATGCCACTTTCTAAAACTCCCTAACTGTGCTGCCTCCCCCCCCATGGCCGGGGTCACCACCTAGCGCACGACACCGTGCGAGTGCCGTTGCCCTGGACAGGTGGGTAGGCCGACTCTTGGGCGCGGGCACTGGCACAGGGTCCCTCATAGTGCAATCAAATGTCTCTGACGGTGGTGGTGCACACCCGCCATCAGACACACCGCCGTACTATGAGGGGCCCAGTGCCAGTACCGACTTCCCACGGGTCGGCCCCCCTTGCTTGGGCAGGGCCCCAGCATTTGCAATCTTTACCTCTCCCTGCTCCTCCGCTGTGTAGTCTGGGCCGTCAAATCCATACTGTGCCTGACACGTCTGAGCCTGCCTCCTGATGTATAGACATATATTTTGAATGTGTACGCTATCCATACATGTTATCCGGGGATACGGTACCCTTTCTCACGTTTGTGCAATCACGTGCAAGCCATACTGGGCCTAACACCGTCTGAGCCTGCCTCCTGATGTATAGACATATATTTTGAATGTGTACGCTATCCATACATGTTATCCGGGGATACGGTACCCTTTCTCACCTTTGTGCAATCACGTGCAAGCCATACTGGGCCTAACACCATCTGAGCCTGCCTCCTGATGTATTGACATATATTTTGAATGTGTACGCTATCCATACATGTTATCCGGGGATACGGTACCCTTTCTCACCTTTGTGCAATCACGTGTAATCCATACTGGGCGTGAGAACGGCTGGCGAGCTGTTAAGCAAGCTACAGCACCTGTGGTTTGCACATGTAAGTTTTTCATTTTTTCAGGAATGACGGTTAGGCCTAATTCCGGAACTGCGGTTGACCTGCACTTACTGGGAAATCATCGTTCGCGGGTAATAATTGTAATCAGTGATCCCCATCACTAACGTTGTTCAGAGGGTTATCTGCACCTGTAAGCGACAAACGCTGGCCTTTTCAGTGTAGCGCAATGCAGCCACGGCATGTAAGGGCATGACACACCAGTTATTGGCCAATCTCATGTGCCAGAGCCTCACGTGTCCCTCTAGTAAGCCGGACTCGGACCGCGGGGCATGACGGAGTCTCGTTCGTTAACGGAATTAAGCTTGCAATGTGTGCATCTTTTCTGTAGCTGGCATGGTTGAGGTTTCCCAGGTGGAGTCGAATTTAACCGTAGGCTCCACTCCTGGTGGTGCCCTTCTGGACATTCCTTTAAGGTTCAGCTTTGCAACCATACTGCCCACGTAAAACAAACACTTTGCCTTCATGAACGCTGTTTGGAGGGTCATGACTCGTGGGAATAACGCCGCCCAATCAGTTAACCTGCTAGAGAGATCCTTTGTTGCTCCCAAGCATGACATCACACTCCCTAGGAGGAAGGTAATGCCACTGTGGTGACCATACTCCTGGGGGGCGACACAAGTGCACTGATGCCCAGCCACTGCTCGATGAATCTGCTGGTACATTGACCCAGACCACTACATTCCCCTCGCATGCTACACGGCCTGAATCTGACCCTGATGAAACTCAGGTTACCCTTCCCATATACAGTTCCATCTTACACGGTGACAAAGAGGAAGCTGCAGATGAAAGTGCAGGTTCGGCCCACCCGCCATCAGACACACCACCGTACTATCAGGGGCCCTGTGCCAGTGCCATCGCCAACGAGTGGGCCCCCCCTGCTTGCTCAGGATCACAGCACTTGCAAGGTTGAAATACTGTGCAGTGAGATGGAAGATGGGGACGACGAGGAGTCCAGACTAGTACAGGGATTCCCTAGCGAGGAGACTTATTTGATTGTTTTCAATGTTGGGACAGCAATTTTTGGGGAGCACTATACTCTGGAGAATGATAGATGGGGCCCACCATACACTGGAACATTCCAAAGGTGGACATCAGACACTGGAGCAGCATTTATAGGGCCCATTATACACTAGAGCATTAGAAATGGGGCCCATTATGTTTGGAGCATTATTTGGGCCCATAAGACAGTGGAGCTTCATCCATGGGGACCAACATATACTGTAGCATTATGTGGAGCTCATCATATACTGTTTCAAACATTATATGGGACCAATGATTCTGTATGGAGAAATAGATGGGCCTCGTCATGAGATGTAAAAAGTGAAGTATTTTTCATTGTACTATACCGCTATTTCTCTGCCGTATCGGAGCATGATGAGTTGTGGTATGTGTTAAAGGGGCGCTCTTTCGCCCAGGGCACATGAAAACCTGGAGCCAGCCCAACCCCCCCACAACTTTAGCCAAATAACCCCCATTTTTCAGTGCGTAACTTGTATTATGAAGTTAATTAAGGTTGACAAGCTTAAGTAAGAAGAATTGATGCTTTTGGCATTCAAATGGGCACTGTAGGTGTGTTTCCTGTCCTCCTCTCACTGCCGACTTTTATTCCCCATTGACTTACATTGGGTTTCGTGACGACCCCGACTTTTCCCTATAATCGGCCGATCTTGCTCGACCCGACTTTTGGAAAAGTCGGGTTTCACGAAACGAAACTCGACCCTAAAAAACCAAAAGTCGCTCAACTCTAGTCTCCACATGTATTGGAGACACATGTAAAGGGGACCTAAGCTGCTATGTGGTACAGTATCAAATGCCTTTGCAATGTCCAGGTAAATCACCTCAGCGGCATTACTAATTTGCAGGTTTTTAGATTGATAAAACAATAATTAACCCAGATCAATTAATTTGTTCGAATCTTCTATTAATTATTTTTGTTATGGGATTAGGGTTATTTTAGTGAAAGATAAAAGCCATTATCTCGCATTTTTTGTGACAGTACTATTTCTATATTCATCACATAGAACAATAAAGTCTTGATTTATTAAGTTAGTAAGTACCTTCACACAGGGAACATCACCTACATTATTTCTTGGGGCTCCAATTTATAGAAGCATATATTTCATTATGTAGAAAGCTGCAATATATATCAAAAGTCTATAAACATACGGATTTCACAGGAAAATCAAGGATGAGAAGAAATGCTTGATGATTTCCTCATGTAACTTTATGACAGCCATTAAAATTGAACATTTAAAAAACTGCTGCGTAGCAAAAAAATGTAAAGATTTGAACTGATGTAAAGTATAAAATATGTAGAATTTTCTGTTTGTTTTTAACCATAATGGAAAACAATAAATAATATGATTCATGCACGTGTTAAGAAAATCATCATTTTGTTAAACAGCAAAGTTTCTGCAAGACATTTTTGATGCATTTTTGGCAAGAAAAGTACCAGCTTTTTTAGACGTTATCTTTTTATCAAATAATTTTGCTGTTTTTTTTTACATATACTCAAATACAAATACAAACCCCCATACAAAACCCCATCCCAGAGAAAACCCACATTTCCAACTTTTTATCTCCATATCCACTTCTAACATAGCAATCAAGGATTTAAACACTATAAAAATAGTAAAGAAATAATAAACCTAATCAAATAATAAAATCAAAGCACTTACAACAGTGCTCAAAATAATTTGTCTCATTTGAGAGACAAAGCAAGGATTACACATTCATTAACTCGTTATCCCATACTCCTATTTACCAACATATATACCCAAGAAGAGAGGAAGTGCCAGACAATTAAAATAGATTCTATACACCAAAGTATAAATGTGAAACAAGGCAGAGTGTGCTCCCTGCAACTACCAAATTACATCAAGTGAGTCAGGTATATATAGCAGCACAGGTACTGTATTAATAATACCCAGAAACAGAAGGCCACTCAGTACAATATAGTAAATCCATGTGGATACAAAGAAACAGTGAACTGAAACTGTGTGTTTATACAAACTGTTAGAACATATCAAGAAAGCCAAATAAAGTGCACTGTGCTATAATATGAAATGCCTTAAATGGACATGACCTATAAAGTGCAACGTGCTGAATAAGATGCCATGCTGAGATAAGCTTAAAAGCCCAGGGAATATCCCATTGCATAGAGCCCAAGTGCCAAAATGCTGCAAAAGTGCAAATAAGGGCCAATGTAAGTAGGCTTGCCAAATCACTGTCAGCAACAAAATATGTGTACCTGATATTGGTGGCAGGGAAAGGAACCCCGACGCGGGTTTCGCTGAATCGCTTCTTCCAAAGGGGGTGTCAGTGTGTCAGAATGATAGTGTCGGCCTATTTATACACTGCGGTAGGTATGGCGCTGATGCTGGCCGTCCAGACACCGGAAGCGGCAGGTCCGGCATCCCACGTCATCAATCCCCACCCACCTCTGATGCGCCAGAGGGAGGGAGGGAGAGACAGCGCTAGGGACTCGTTACCATGGCAACCTGGTCTGTGAAGCCTGCACAAGCGCACAACGCAGGAGGTATAAAAGGCGCCATGATGGAATCAGGCAACCAGCCCTTAACCCAAATGAATATGTAAGACCTTGAAATAAAATATGAATAAGTGAAATGATGTGTGTATGTACCAAAAGAGATACAGGTGTGGTGAATATACTGAAAGAATAATGTGAATGAAACTAAATGGATATATTCGAAAGGTATATACATGACTCCAAAAAAGGTACAAAGAAAGAAAAAAGAAAGAAAATTATGGCTGTAAACATATAGACATAAATACATAGTAAAATGTACAATTAATACATTCTATAAACGTTTATGTGCAAATATATAAACGTGATATAAGAAGTCAATAGACATATATATTTCTCTCAAAAAATTATTTATATATATACACATATATAGATAAAAAGGTGAACTGGTCTTGACACTATGAATCTGGGAGCCAGCAATAAAGAAAAAATTGACGATCTGTTAGAAGACAAGGTTAATAAACATCAACTTCCATCAAAGCTGTGGAATACTGAAAAGAAATAAAATATTGATTAAAATTGAAAGAAAAAATATATGTAAAAATAAAAACAGTATATTAAATAATTATAGAAAGGGAGCAAAACTGATTACTTAATTTAATACAAACGGCTGTACTGAGCCGATTTTGGAGATCGAACGTGTTTCTACCTGGGCCAATTTCATCTTCATATCCTCTCCCTGTGAATCAAAATTCAGTCAATTCCAAGCACTTGAAGCAAATTAGAATTGCAGCCATGTGTCTTCTTAAAGTGGCGAGGTATTGGTTTCAATACTGTTAGATCATTGACTTCACGGGCATGTATGATATCACGGATGTGCTCTCGGGTACGTATCTTGCGTGGGCGAGTAGTCATGCCCAAATATATCAGGGGCCCATAATAGAAAACGTGATCAGTAGCACATGTGATATTGTGAGTAATGTGAAAGATCTTATTACCCTGGGCATACTTAAAATTTACAGCTTTATCCATATTGGTACAGGCCAAGCAGTTTTTACAAGAGAAAAAACCCCATTTCGGTACTTTGGTGCCAAAATAACTTTCTGTAGTCGCACCTTTGTAATGACTATGGACCAATTCATCCCTCAAGTTCTTAGCTCTTCTATATGTAATAGATGGTAATATACTGAGATTTTTAGCAAGAACCGGGTCACTCATGATGATTGCCCAAAATCTAGATAGAGCCTGCCTCATAGGGTTCCATTTTTCATTGTACGTAGTTATGAATCTGACCTCAGTAGATCCAGGTTTGGATTTTCTTGTTTGTAACAAGTCAGTTCTTGTACTTTTCCGTGCCTTGGACCATCCAAGATTAATTACACGAGTAGAATATCCCCTTTGAGAAAAATGTTGTGCCAATTCAAATGCTTGGTTTTCAAAAGAGGATTCGTTGGAACAAATTCTCTTGGTACGCAAGAACTGACTATAAGGAATACTGTCCTTAAGGGGTTTAGGAAGGGATGAGGTAGCATGCAGGATAGAGTTGACAGCTGTAGATTTTCTATAGACTTCTGTGTGTAAAAAGCCATCTTCCCCTTTAAAAATTTGCGTGTCCAAAAAGTCAATACTCACTTGACTGTACTTGCATGTCAGCTTAATGTTCAGATTGTTTTCATTTAGATGTTGAGTGAATAGCAACAAATCCGTCTCAGAACCCTGCCAGTTGACCAGAATGTCATAGATAAAGCGCATCCAGGTTGAAACCTGTTCAATTAAAGGGACACAATTTGTTTGAAAAATGTTGCGTTCCAAGGACCCCAGAAATAAATTTGCGTATGAGGGCGCAAACGCAGCCCCCATCGCAGATCCTTGTAATTGGAGGTATAGAGTTTCCTTAAATATGAAAAAGTTATGCGTTAGGGCAAATTCAAGTAAAGTGAGAAGAAACTCACTTAGTCCATTATCAATGCTTGATATCTGTAAAAAGTGCCTGACAGCCTCAATCTCATTATTATGTCGAATCGACTTGTACAGTGATTCGATGTCATAGGTTACCAACCACATACGACTTTCAAGGGGAATACCTTCGAATTTCCTTAATACATCATTGATGTCTTTGATGTATGATGGTAGTGAAACCATGGGCTTCAAATGGAAGTCAAGGAATTTGTTGATGGTCTCACATAGTCCACCCCTACCAGAGACAATGGGTCATCCTAGGGGGTTGGTAACAGATTATGTACTTTAGACAATAAATACAGGCAGGGAGTTTGTGGTTTTTCAGAGACCAATCCCCTGTTTAACTCCTTTGATATAATGCCATCAAGGAATGCTTGTTCAGTCAATTCATATAGTTGTTTTTGAAAGAGGGTAGTTGGGTTAAAAGATAACCTCTTGTAGCAATTGGGATCCCTCAACTGCCTGAACGCCTCTTTTTCGTACATCAGGGATGGCCACACAACAATATTGCGCCGTTTATCTGCAGGTTTAATTAATACAGTCTTAAGGAGTTTCAATTCTTTTAAAGCCAATCTCTGCCTCTTTGTTAGTGTTACATGCGGTCCCCGTCCTGGCGCTGCACCAAGGTCTGCCGCTGTTACACCTGGACCCAGTCCTGGCGCTGCGTTCAGGCCTGCCGCTGCTCTCCTTTCTGGGCACTCACCTCGAGCCTCTCATGCTGCTGCTCAGCATTCTGTCCTCCCTCCTGCCTCCTCCTCCTGGCGTCCTGTGAGAAGATCTGTAGCTAAGGCTATTAGGGCACGTCCGCCCGTTCTCTTGCCTTCTTAAAGGGGCGGTGTGCATTATTCAAAAAATGCAATCAACCAATGGCAGTGCACTGGTTGCTATTTCTGGCCTCTCCTCCATAGGGAGAGCGCCGGAGCAACCAGTATCTATCCTGTGAGGAGATCTGTAGCTAAGTCTATTAGGACACACCCGCCCTCTTGCCTTCTTAAAGGGGCGGCGTGCATTATTCAAAAAATGCAATCAACCAATGGCAGCGCACTGGCTGCTATTTCTGGCCTCTCCTCCATAGGGAGAGTGCCGGAGCAACGAGTATCTATCATTGCTACATCCGGTTCTCATGCTATCCTGTCTGCGCTGCATCTGCAGTCTCTGTGCATTGTCTAATGCTCTCTGTTTCCACAGCTTATCAGTATCCTGTGTTACCTGGTTATATCAGCAACCATCTGGGCCTAAGCCATCCCGCTCCGCATACAGCCATCCGAGTCCAAGGACTGTGTGAAGGTCACTGGAACCGACTCTTTACCAACTAACCAGATCCAGGACTCAGCGCATTACGGACTCTGCTGTAACTTTTGTTATTCCTTTTGGTCCCACTGGGACAGCTGCCATGTGTTCGGGGTCTAACTGGTGGTAGCACCTGTGTCCTCTGGGTATTCCATTCTGGCCGTGCCTGACGGGCTTTACTATGGGTGCCCGGGGCTCACTAATCACGCCCCCTTTGAAGCCCCCCGGACCGTGGTCCTGAGGTTCCACTTAAAAAATAAAAGCGAATGTGAACTTCACCATCTCTGCCTCCGCTTCCATTCGCTATAGATTGCTCCGGCCATGGAATCCGTTGGACCCCAGAGGCCTCCGACGTTGGAGTAGTGCCAAGAGGGGACCCATTTAAGAGATCAACAGGATAAGATCACGACGTATCTACGTAACCTGGATTCTCTGTAGAACCCGGCTGCTCCTGATTCACCTAGCAACACCCAGGTACCTGCTGTCATGACAAGCAAGGTCCCCCACCTGGTGGCTCCTACCTGCTTCCATGGTGATCCCACTCAGTGTTGGGGTTTTCTCAATCAGTGTACCCTACACTTCGAAATCTTGGGGCATACGTTTGCTTCTTACCGTGCCAAAGTGGGCTTCATTATGTCACGTCTAGCAGGAGAGGCTCTCGCCTGGCTGAATCCGTTATGGGAGAGAGGAGACCCACTGGTTAATGATCTTCAATCTTTCCTAGAAACTTTTCGCAGGACCTTTGATGAACCTAGCCGGGTCACGTCGACCGCTTCTGCCCTGCTTCGCTTACGCCAAGGAACCCTCACAGTGGCTCAGTATGCTGTTCAGTTCCCCACCCTCTCGTCTGAGTTATCCTGGAACAATAAGGCTTTGCTGGCTACCTTCTGGTAGGGCCTATCTGGAAAAATTAAGGATGAGTTGGCGGGACGGGACAGGCCAACCATCTTGGATGACCTGATTTCCTTGGCGACCTGGATTGACCTGCGTTTTCAGGAGCGTTCCATGGAGATTAAGCGTGACAGGAGGTCCTACCACCTGGACTCTAATTCTTCCAAGATGTCTACCTCATCCTCTTCTCCCAAAGCTATGGAGGTAGATCGAGTAAGTCTGGCCAGCCGCCGCCAGGAGGCGCGTCGCAAAAACGGAAGCTGTCTGTACTGTGGTAGTTCCAAACACCTGATCCGCTCCTGTCCAAAGAAGTCAGAAAACTCCTGTGCCTAGGCTCTGTAGGAGAGGCCACCCTAGGTAGAGAACGTTCCTCTCCTTCGTTGCAGATCTCAGTCTCCATGACCTGCGGAGCAATAAAATTTTCTGGACTCTGTCTGTTGGACTCCGGAGCCGCCGGAAGCTTTATCCAGCAGACGCTTGTGGATCGCTACCACTTACCAGTTCAGGCTCTTCCCAACCCTTTGTGGGTAACAGCTGTCGATGGCCAGCCTCTGACCGAACCCGTTCAGTTCCAGACTGAGCCAGTGGAACTCCGGGTAGGTCTTATCCATTCTGAAAGAATCCATTTTTATGTGTACCCTGGTTTGTCTCACCCATTGCTTCTAGGTTTGTCTTGGTTTCAGAAACATGAACCAGTTGGAGAACAGGCGAAATTCTACATTGGGGAGATTCCTGCTCGGACCATTGCTTAACCTGGATTGAACCAGCTTCACCCCCGGTCCAACCTGCTACCCTGCCTGGATTACCATCCGCTTACTGGTCCTTCTCGGATTTCTTCGGGAAAAAGGAGGCTGAAAAACTTCCTCCCCACATGTCGTATGACTGTCCAATAGACCTTCTTCCTGGAGCATCTCCTCCCCGTGGGAGAGTTTACCCTCTTTCCCAGGCAGAGGCTCAGGCTATGTCGGACTACATCCAGGAGAACTTGGCCAGAGGGTTTATCCAAAAATCATAGTCACCGGCAGGAGCAGGCTTCTTCTTCGTGAAGAAAAAGGACGGATCCCTGCGGCCCTGTATTAACTACCAAGGACTGAACCAGATCACGGTAAAAAACAGGTACCCTTTGCCTCTAATTTCAGAACTGTTTGACCGTCTCCGAGGGGCCAGGATCTTCACCAAGCTGGATCTCAGAGGGGCTTACAATTTGATCCGAATCAGAGATGGAGACGAATGGAAAACAGCCTTCACCCGTGATGGCCATTACGAGTACCTGGTAATGCCGTTTGGTCTAAGCAATGCTCCCGCTGTTTTCCTTCGTCAATGACATTTTCAGGGATCTGCTTTACACCTGTGTTGTTGTCTGCCTAGACGACATTCTGATTTTTTCTACTGACTTGGTCTCGCATCGCAGACAAGTGCGCCCGGTCTTACAGAGGCTCAGGGAGAACAGACTGTACGCCAAGTTTGAAAAGTGCCACTTTGAACAATCTTCTTTGCCTTTCCTCAGTTACATTGTTTCCTCCACAGGATTAAACATGGATCCAGAGAAGTTATCGGCTGTACTCTAGTGGCCTCGTCCGTCTGGGTTGAAGGCCATACAGTGATTCCTGGGCTTCGCCAACTACTACAGGCAATTCATTCCTAACTTCTCCACCCGAGTGGCGCCCATCTCAGCTCTAACCCGGAAAGGTACAAATCCGAAGGATTGGCCTCCTGAGGCTGAGGAGGCCTTTGTTTCTCTCAAAAAGGCCTTTGCTGTCGCACCTGTTCTTCATCGTCCTAACTCCAATGAACAATTTTTTCTTGAGGTCGATGCATCTTCAGTAGGTGCAGGAGCTGTACTAACCCAGAAATCATCCTCCGGGCGAATGCATTCCTGTGGGTTTTTTTCCAAGGTTTTTTCTTCTGCAGAGAGGAATTATTCTGTTGGAGATCGTGAATTGTTGGCTATCAAATTGGCTCTGCAGGAGTGGAGGCATCTTCTAGAAGGAGCTCTTCATCAGGTAGTCGTATACACCAATCACAAAAACCTTGCTTACCTCTAACTGCACAAAAGGCTGATTCCTCGTCAAACCCGCTGGGCTTTGTTTTTTGCTCGTTTTAACTTTGTTCTTCATTTTTGCCCAGCTGACAAAAATGTCAAAGCAGATGCACTTTCCAGAGCCTTTCTACCTCCTGATCAAGAGGAAGAACCACAGCACATCATTGAACCCTCAAGGTTAGTCGCGGTCGCTTCTACTGATCTTGTCCGGCTGCCTCCCGGGAAAATTTTCGTGTCAGCTTCTGAGCGTAGTCGTATCCTTCGGTGGGGTCACTCGTCCAAGTTGGCTGGTCACGCCGGCCAGAGAAAGACTCTGCAACTCATCTCCCGGTACTACTGGTGGCCTGCCATGGCTAAGGACATTCTGGAGTACGTCACAGCCTGTCCTTCCTGTGCTCGTAACAAGACGGCCAAGCATCTACCCGCAGGTAGGCTTCAGCCTCTTCCAATTCCGTCTGCCCCCTGGCAACATATCTCGATGGACTTCATCACAGATCTCCCGATCTCAACTGGCTGTTCTGTGGTGTGGGTAGTGGTGGATCGCTTCTCTAAAATGGCTCACTTCGTTCCACTACCTGGTCTTCCAACTGCTCCTGAGTTGGCGGACCTGTTCATCCAGCACATCTTCCGTCTCCATGGTTTCCCTCTCCACATCGTGTCCGACAGAGAAGTCCAGTTCACCTCAAGATTCTGCAGAGCAGTTTGTAAACTGCTAATAATTGAACTGCATTTTTCCTCAGCGTACCATCCCCAGTCCAATGGACAAGTGGAGAGGACAAATCAAATCCTGGCTGGATTCCTGCATCACTTTGTCAATGCCCATCATGACGACTGGGTAGACTTACTGTCCTGGGCCGAATTTTCTTACAACAATCAAGTAAGTGAATCTTCTGGAAAGTCTCCCTTTCAGATTGTCTTCGGATTGCAACCCGGAATACAACTTCCCATCTCCGGATCATCTGGCGTTCCAGCTGCCAATACTTTCTCCGAAGCTTTTTCTAAAGTCTGGAGGGATACCAAAACTGCTCTGGAGAAAGCCTCCCAGCGTATGAAAAGGCATGCAGACAAGAGACGTTTGATGCACCTATCTTTCGCCCCGGAGACAAGGTATGGCTCTCTTCTAAGTACATCCGGTTAAAAATGCCATCCTACAAATTGAGTCCCCAGTTCATCGGACCATTTGAGATCTTGAGACAGATCAATCCAGTCTCTTACAAGCTGAAGTTGCCCACTTCCCTACGTGTGTCTAAGTCCTTTCATGTTTCTCTCCTCAAACCAGTAGGTTTGAGTCCCTTCTTTAAGGATCCGGGTACTACTCCTGACCCTGTCTCGGAGGATGATGTTTTTGAGGTAAAACATATCCTGGCCGTAAAAAAAGTAAGGGGTAAGACCTACTACCTGGTGGACTGGAAGGGTTTTGGTCCTGAGGAGAGATCTTGGGAGCCTAGGGAGAACATCCAGGCTCCTCTTCTCCTTAAACGGTTCTACGCAGGCTTGAAGAAGAGGGGGTGTAAAGAGGGGGATACTATTACACCCAGTCCCCGTCCTGGTGCTGTGCCCAGGTCTGCCGCTGTTACACCTGGACCCAATCCTGGCGCTGTGTTCAGGCCTGCCGCTGCTCTCCATTCTGGGCACTCACCTCGAGCCTCTCATGCTGCTGCTCAGCATTCTGTCCTCCCTCCTGCCTCCTCCTCCTGGCGTCCTGTGAGAAGATCTGTAGCTAAGGCTATTAGGGCACGTCCGCCCGTTCTCTTGCCTTCTTAAAGGGGCGGTGTGCATTATTCAAAAAATGCAATCAACCAATGGCAGTGCACTGGTTGCTATTTCTGGCCTCTTCTCCATAGGGAGAGCGCCGGAGCAACCAGTATCTATCATTGCTACATCCGGTTCTCATGCTAACCTGTCTGCACTGCATCTGCAGTCTCTGTGCATTGTCTAATGCTCTCTGTTTCCACAGCATATCAGTATCCTGTGTTACCTGGTTATATCAGTAACCATCTGGGCCTAAGCCATCCCGTTCTGCCTACAGCCATCCGAGTCCAAGGACTGTGTGAAGGTCACTGGAACCGACTCCTTACCAACTAACCAGATCCAGGACCCAGCGCATTACGGACTCTGCTGTAACTTTTGTTATCAATTTCGGTCCCGCTGGGACAGCTGCTATGTGTTCGGGGTCTAGTCTAACTGGAGGTAGCACCTGTGTCTTCCGGGTATTCCATTCTTGCCCTGCCTGAGGGGCTTTACTACAGGTGCCCGGGGCTCACTAGTAATGCCCCCTTCGGAGCCCCCTGGACCGTGGTCCCGAGGCTCCACTTAAAAAATAAAAACGAATGTGAACTTCACCATCTTTGCCTCCGGTTCCATTCGTTACAGTTAGATTGTCATTAAGCACCCCATTAGAGATATGCCGAAATTCCTCCGTGAGTAATCTAACAAATAGTTCAATCTCTGAATAGAGATTCAAGGGCGGAAATTTCTTAGATCTGGGAATTGGAAACTTACTGGTTATAAAGGGTGTGGTTGTTGGATCACACAATTCCTCCAAAATAGCAATCGACTCTTGTTCTTCTGGAGTCCATTCACAAGTTGTGGATGATTTGTCATGCAGCTTTTTCAATACCAATTTTCTGGCAAAAAGGTGCAGATCTTTTATTGCTGTAAAATAGTCAAAAGATGCCACAGGGGAAAAAGTTAAACCTAAACCAAGAACATCAATCTGATTTTTAGACAATCCAATATCGGACAAGTTTATTACCTGCATTTTACCAGGCATATTGGAAGATCTGAGATTGCGGTGTGGGTAGGGGCTGTATTTACGATTGCCACCACGTCCCCCTCTATTGATGAATCCCTTCCTTTCAGGCCGTGATCCAGATGTGCTCTCCATGGATGATACAGATGACATGGATGCAGCTCTGTTGATAGTGTGGGGTTGTTGCCATCTATATACATTATTATTCTAATAATCAGTGAGGTCACATTGGAATTTTTTTCATTTTAGTGTCCTGTATTTCTTTAGCCCAATTAGTAAGGAGTTTATCAACTTCACCTCTAAAGGACTCTATATCGGCAATGGGGAGAGCACCATTCAACTTAGTCTGAAGGGTCTCAATTTCTCCTTCCAAAGATTCAAGATATTTTTTGTTCAAACAAATGAGAATTTCTATAAGAGACTTGGAGCAGTGGGTACAGACTTCTTCCCATTTGTTACGTTGATCACCAACAGGAAATGAGGGGAGAATCCTCACCCTAAGACCTCGTAGAATCAAGTTTTTGCTTAAATAATTTTCCAGTGAAACCTTATTCCACCAGATGCGTTTTCTCTTTCTGAGGAGTTGTTTAAATGTGTATTTTAATTCAAGAATGCTCCCATTCACTGGAAAATTATTTAAGCAAAACCTTGATTCCACGAGGTCTTAGGCGCGTCAGAGGTGGTCGGGGATTGATGACGTGGGACGCCGGACCAACCGCTTGCGGTGTCTGGACGGCCAGCATCAGCGCCATACCTACCGCAGTGTATAAATAGGCCGACCCTATCATTCTGACACACTGACACCCCCTTTGGAAGAAGCGATTCAGCGAAACGCGCGTCGGGGTTCCTCTCCCTGCCACCAATAACAGGTACACATTTTGTTGCTGACATTGATTTAGCAAGCCTACTTACATTGGCCCTTATTTGCACTTTTGCAGCATTTTTGCACTTGGACTCTATGCAATGGGATATTGCCTGGGCTTTTAAGCTTATCTCAGCATGGCATCTTATTCAGCACGTTGCACTTTATAGGACATGTCCATTTATGGCATTTCATATTATAGCACAGTGCACTTTATATGGCTTTCTTGATATGTTCTAACAGTTTGTATAAACACACAGTTTCAGTTCACTGTTTCTTTGTATCCACATGGATTTACTATATTGTACTGAGTGGCCTTCTGTTTCTGGGTATTATTAATACAGCACTTGGGCTGCTATATGTACCTGACTCACTTGATGTAATTTGGTAGTTGCAGGGAGCACACTCTGCCTTGTTTCACATTTATACTTTGGTGTATAGAATCTATTTTAATTATATTAAATAAAAAAATTTTTTATTTTATCTTTGTCTGGCACTTCGTCTCTTCTTAGGTATATATAATTCCTCTTGCTTTTGGATATCCATTTACCAACATAGTCTGAAAATGATTGGCCATCATCCTATTTTTTAAATGGAGCCTGTTATCTTCTCCAGGCCACCCATACAGCCACCAAATATTTATTGACTCCTTTTCATTCCTTTTATATATTTGAAACTTTCCCTAACTGAATCAACCCACAAATAGAGATGGACCAACCCGAACAGATAACATTGGGGTCCGTACCGAACATCTACTGTTTTGGCATGGACCCCAAACAATTCACCAGTATGTCAATTTTACTGTTCTGGTTTGGGATCTTGAACATGGGGTGTTTCATGAAGATGACAGTATGAGAAACACCGGCAGCTCTGATCGGCGGTAAGATTATAATACCATCGGGCAGAGAGCCACTGTTCTCACTCTGTTAGATGACAGCGTGGTCCTGCAGCTATGACTGGAGGTAAAAAATTTTCCTCCGTTCACTGACATTGGCTTATGGGACTACTACTCTAATCTACCTCTGTTCCCAGCGTCTTGCCCAGGCTCATGCTGTTCGTCTGGTTACTGCTGACTCTCCGACCAAGTCTATAGTAATCAGCGATAGGCAGCGGTGATCAGGTGCTCTGGAGTCTAAATCCAAAAATCACACTACTGAACATGTTCGTGAGGTGGCAACTTCTCATTGGTGCTCGGACGTAATCTGCTCTGGTGATGTGGCAGCTCTGGATTGATCCGCAGGCAATGTCAGTATGAGAGTTTGGGGTGGAGTTTTGTCTTTTAAAGGCTCTTCTTAAACCCATGTACATGGCCCGGTATTCTAGGACTCCTGCTGGGGGGTTCGGATACGTCCTTGGACGATTTCGAGGTCAATGCCATTGTCGGGTCTAAGGTGGTGCACGGTAAAAAAATTTTCTAGTTGACTCATGGACCAGAGGATTGGACCTGGGAGCCTATAGAGCACATTTGTTCCCCCAGCTCATTGCAGCTTTCGAACATGCTGAATGTCACTGGGGGAATGCTAGCGGGGGGATAATGTTAGGTGCCAGGATTCTCCCACTGCACAGGGTAAATCCCAAGCTTTTTCTGCCGCTGTGGTCCCCCATTCAGCTTCGAGCGCTGCAGGAGCTGCTCAGCAGAGACAATCGGTCCCAGTATCATAACCAAGCTCGTGCTGTTCATCTGGTTATGGCTGGCTCTCCAGCCAAGTCTATGGTAACCAGCGATAGGAAGAGACGATCGGACACTCTGGAGTCTAAGTCCAGAAAAAACCCTAATGAGCATGTCCGTGAGGTGGCACTTTCTCATTGTTGCCCGGATGTAATCTGCTCTGGTGATGTGGCAGCTCTGGATTGATCCACAGGCAATGTCAGTGTAAGTGTTTGGGGGTGGAGCTTTGACATTGAAAGGTTCTCGGCGACCAAGTGTCATTCATGTTTGGTGTGTGTGAGTGGATATGCTACCTCTCTGACTGAACATGTGTGTTAGGGCAGGCAGAATGCACCAAATAAAAGATGGTGATAAGGTGCGTTCGCAGCCCGGGGTCCACCGTTCAGAGGTGGTAAACTGCTGCTCGGTAATAGCGGATGCTATGTGGCCGTATAAGGGAGGAACACATGCAGGTTAATGTCACCTGGTGTGTACAGGGGCAAACTCTGTTATTTCACAGAGTTGCACTACCGCGGAACATAAATGCCTGAACCTGTTAAAGCTCACAGAGCTTGGCAAGGTGAGTGCTCAGTATATGGTCACAGAACTCTGCTCCAAGGACACGGGGTCAGAGTCCCTCTAGACCTACTAATTGTGCGGCGTAACACCAGCGGACACAACTAATTGACGCTGGCGACTGTGGAGTTCTGACCAAGTGCACCATGGCATACAGACAAGCCACCACTTGGAGCTGATGCTAGTCTCAGACTCTGCCTCCAACCTGCACCTCAGCCTGGGTGCTAACAGGCAAGGCTACACAATACATGCCTACCAAGGGTAGGGGTTTCTTAATGAGTCGTTCCCCAGAGACATTCATACATGCATGCAGCACTCACTCCACATGGTCTAATTATTTCCTAAAATAACACATGGTCAGGCAGCCATGCAAACCTTTTATAGTTGCAGCCTTTCGGGACCTTCCTAGTGAACCAATCGGTGCATCAACAGGACCTGAGCATTTGACCTCCAATGAGAGGTCGTCCCACGGGCATGCTCAGTAGACCGAAAGAAGGACTTAGTCCCAGGAACTGCTTGTTGCTGGCTATTGTGGATTGCTAAGGCTGAACCAGGGGTGAAAGCAGCAACTAAGTAGACAACACCAGGCTGAGCAAGACGCCAGGATTGACGTCTTTGCTGAGCAGCCTCTTCTGCGGCAGGGAATGAATGGGAGACCGCAGAAGGCAAGGCTCGGGATTCCTCCTGTGCAGGGGAAGAAACCAGATGCCTATTACCCCCCTCCCCCCGAGCCTCGCTATGCTTAAAGGCTGCAATGAGCAGGGGAGCATGGATGTTCTCCACAGGTTCCCAGGTCCTATCCTCTGAGCCATGACCCTTCCAGTCCACCAGATAATATTTTTTGCCACATACCACCTTGCACCCCATGATGGCATTCACCTCATACTCATCGGAGGACAAGCCTGAGGTCCCGGCAGATGACTCTGAAAACCGGGACATAAGGAGAGATATGAGGAAGGTGTTGGTGATACCCAGGCATTGAGGAAGGGACAGACGGTAGTCCACAGGGTTGACCTGCTCTTGGACCTTGAAGGGACCTATGTAGTGAGGCACAAACTTAGTGGACTCAACTCGCAGCCCAATGTTACGGGCGGAGAGCCAAACCAAGTCGCTCGGAGCAAAGGTCGGAGCAGGATGCCAGTGTGCATCGGCGGAGGACCTCATTCTCTCCTTGGAGGCCCAGATGGCATCCTGCATGCAGTTCCAAATGTCACGTGCCTCCACCGCCCAGTCCGCCACCCTAGAATCAGTGGATGACACCGGCATGGGCACAGGGACATGCAGATGCTGGCAGTTGTTGAGGAGGAAAGGAGTCTGTCCGGTGGAGTCGGCTACGGCGCTGTTCAAAGAAAACTCCGCCCACAGTAGCAAGGATGCCCAGTCATCCTGCCTAGCTGAAACAAAACGTCGCAGGTATGTGACCAGAGTCTGGTTGGCTCGCTCTACCAACCCATTCATCTCGGGATGGTATGCTGAAGAGAGATTCAGCTCAATGCTGAGTAGTCGACAAAGCTGTCTCCAGAACCGAGACGCAAACCGGGAACCCCGGTCACTGACAATTTTATCTGGAATACCGTGCAGGTTGAAAATAAGCTTAAAAAACAATGACACCAAGGCCAGTGCAGAAGGCACCGGCAGGAGAGGCACCAAGTGCACCATCGTGGAAAAATGGTCGGTGACTACCCAGATAGCGGTGCAGCCATGAGACTTGGGTAAGCCCACCACGAAGTCCATCCAGACCATCTCCCAGGGCCTGTCTGCCACCGGCAGAGGATAAAGTAGCCCAGTAGCCCATTGCCGAGGAGACCTATTCTGGGCCAGGAGACGCACGCCCGAATATAATCTTCGATGTCTCGGGCCATTTGCGGCCACCAGTAGGTCCTCGCCAAAAGTTCAGATGTCCGCTTTGTCCCAAAATATCCACCCACCCTGGACAAGTGAGCCTAAGAGAGGGCCTCTGGTCGCAGACGGGCAGAGACGAAAGTCTTTCCCCGAGGCACTGACTCGAGGGTGACCAAGCCAAGGCTCCTCCTCTGATGACACTACGGAGCAGGAGAGAGCATCGGCATGGACGTTCTTCTCTCCGGTGAGAAAGTTGAGGGTGAAGTGGAAACGGGAGAAGAACAGGGACCATCTGGCTTGGCGAGAAATCAGCCTCTGGGCTGTCTGTAAATAGACTAGGTTTTTGTGATCGGTAAATACTTGGAAGGGGAACTGAGCCCCCTCCAAGAGATATCTCCACTCTGGGAAGGCCAACTTCATAGCTAGCAACTCCCTGTCCCCGATGGAATAGTTCCTCTCTGCCGGTGAAAAGGTCCTTGAAAAGAAGAAGCAAGGCTGCTTCTGACCTTAAGCCTCTTGATAGAGGAGAAGGCCTTGGAGAAGTGTTCCGACCACACCTTAGGGTTTGCTCCTTTCTTGGTGAGGGCAACCAAGGGAGCTACCAAGGTGGAGAAGTGGGGAATGAACTGGTGGTAAAAATTAATGAACCCCAAAAAGTGCTGCACCGCTTTGAATGAGTGGGGTTCTTGCCAAGTCCATTACCGCCTGCAATTTGGCAGGATCCATAGCCAACCCCTGGGCAGAGATGATTTAGCCCAGGAAAGGCAAGGACTCCTGCTCGAACAGGCACTTCTCCAACTTGGCGTAGAGGGAATTTGCTTGTAAGCGGTCGAAGACCTTGCAAACCTCTCTCCGGTGGGAGTGCATATCTGGAGAGTAGATGAGAATGTCATCCAGATAGACAACCACCGAGGTGGAGAGCATATCCCGAAAGATATCATTCACAAAGTCTTGGAAGACGGCAGGGGCATTACAGAGCCCAAAGGGCATGACCAAGTACTCATAATGGCTATCCCTGGTGTTATATGCCATCTTCCATTCATCCCCTCACAGATGCGTATCAGGTTATATGCCCCCCACAGATTTAGTTTGGAAAAAACCCTTGCTCCCCGTAGCCTATCAAACAGTTCTGATATCAGGGGCAGAGGGTACTTATTCTTAACGGTGATGGCATTAAGACCCCTGTAATCGATGCAGGGATGTAGTTCTCCATTCTTCTTTTGGACAAAGAAGAATCCCGCCCCCGCAGGTGACACTGACTTCCTAATGAATCCTCTTGCCAGATTCTCCCTGATGTATAAAGACATGGCCTCTGTCTCCGGGAGAGATAGAGGGTAGACTTGACCCTGGGGAGACTCGGCACCAGGCAAGAGGACAATAGGACAGTCATAGGGGCAGTGTGGCAGAAGACTCTCCGCCACTTTCTTGGAGACCACGTCTGCATACTGTTGCTAGTGTTTAGAGAGAGAGGAAAGATCTGCGGGAACCTCAGTGCAAGCAACCTGTACGCACTCCCTCTGACATCTACCCTCATAAGATTTACTCCAATTGAGAATTTTCCCCAAGGGCCACTCTATATGGAGAGAGTAGTAGCGCAAGCAGGTGACCCCTAAAAGGACCTGATCGGTACCCTCGGTCAAGTCAAGGAGGGATAATAATCTCCTGATGGGAAGGAGACAGCGAGAGTATCAGCGGGGCAGTCTAGTGGGTAATCTGTGAGGGTAGTGTCGCACCATTCACCACTCTGATGGTGACTGGCTGAGGTAGTAAATCCAGGGGAATTGCATGCCATTTGGCAAAAGCAGACAGCATAAAATTGCCCTCTGCCCCGGAGTCCATGCAAACCTCAACCGCCAGAGTGGAAGAGCCGAACTCAAGGGTCCCCTTAAAGGAAAACTTGGAGGAAAACATTGCAGTGTCTAGTAGATCTCCTCCAACAGCCACTAGACATGAGCGTTTTCCTGACCGCTGTGGGCACCTGTTGGCAGGGTGACCAGGCTGCGGGCAAACGTGACAGACCACGGGTGCTTGAGTGGATCGGGACATGGATCCCATGCGAGAAACCCCCATGGCCTATTGGGGCTCGGACGCCCGATCGGGAGGTTCCAGAGGTTTAGCAAAACTAGGGGCTAACCTGAACCTCTGCCTACTCTGGGACCGCTCCAACCTTGGCTCCGTGAAACGAAGGACTATGCTGGTGGAGACGGTGATAAGCTCCTCCAATGTGGCAGGGACCTTCCTGGCAGCCAGGGCATCTTTTACATGGTCAGCCAGACCTCTCCAAAACGAGGGTCTTGTCTGACCACTCCAGTTCTGAAGCCAGAGTCCGAAACTGGATGGCATAATGGCTGACCAAAGATGAACCTTGTGACAATGCCAGCAGCTGAAGCGCAGTGTCATGGGTGACTTGTGGTCCCAGGAAGACCTGCTTCAGAGTGCCCAAGAACTGCGAGCCACTCTGCACCATTTGATCACCACGCTCCCACCGCGGTGTGGCCCACTCCAAAGACCTGCCCACCAAGAGTAAAATTACAAATCCCACCTTAGCCCACTTGGAGGGGAATCGTTCAGCCAGCAGCTCTAGCTGTATAACACACTGGCTCACGAAATCCCTGCAAGAAGCACTATCGCCCTGTGCAGGGAAAGAAACCTAGCAATGTGTGTGAGTTGGTGCTCTCTATAAGCTTTGAGACAGACAGGGTTTTTCCTTTCTGCTTGACTTCCAGCATCTGTATCCAGTTTTGTGTGCTCTTAGCACAGCTGAGTTACAGAGCATGTCCAATCACAGAGCCTTTTTGCTCCCCTGTGAGTCTACAGGGTTTTGCTTTAGTTTACTAGTTTCAGCATAGCATTTTGCTTTTGACTCTGTGTCTCTTTGGCCACGTGTGCGATTGGCACTGGTCGATTACAGAGCGAGCTCAACCCTAAGCTTCTTTGCTCTGTGAAGTTAACAGAGCTGTGTGCTGTGGGTTCTGTTTCACACTGCATGGAGTTAACGCAGTCATGCTGTGTGTATGCTGGCCGTGTGTTCCTCCATTACCCTATAGCAGCAGTTTTACAACTCTGCACGGTGGACCCCGGGTAGCGATCACTCTGTTATTATATTTTATTTAGTGTGATCCACTAACCCTAAAAGAAGATGTGGAGTTAATTAAAATAAAGTATTTTATTCTTGCTGTGCGTTTATTTTAAAATGTACTATGGGGCTAGTAATGGGAGAATTTTATAGACACCTCTTCATTATTAACCCCTGGGTTTGATGTCAACTGACATTACAAAGCTGACAACAACCTCAACCCTTTTACCCCACTTACTATCGCTACTGGGCAAGTGGGAAGAACTAGGCTAAGAGCAGTGTTTGCACATCTTATAGATGTGCCATTTCTGGGACGGCTGAAAGCTGATGTTTGAAGTCTGGGAGGAGGCCAATATCTATTGCACCTATACAGACTATTAATATCAGCCAGCAGCTGTCTGTTTAGCCTTTGCTGGTTTTTGATTATATGGGTCCCCACTTCAATTTCTTGGTTTCCCCTATAATAACCAGCAAAAGCTAAACAGCTGTGAGCTGATATTAATAGCCCTTGAACACTTATGGCTATTGGCTGTTTTCCCAGAATAATGACATCAGCCCCCAGCGGTCAGGTTTCGTAGCCATTTTTTTAAAAATATTTATTTTGTACATGATGTACACAGTGGTTTATGTATACAACTCCCATCATTGTCACCTGGTCGCAGTGAGCTCAGGTACCCACAAACCATAACATTAAAATCTGCAGTATATTGTGCTCTTTCCCATCTGAGCATTTCATTGGGCCTGAAACATATTTCCTGTTTACATGTAGGGTATTGTGAAAAATGAGTATGAATGAACTCATGGAGATCAACATCCAACACTGGGGAGACACCATCACATGTTTCTCAACGCAGTGATTCTAGAGCAAGGCCCCCATCCCTTATGGGAAATATCTCAAAATATGCAAAACACAAGCCGCGGAGACACCATCACATGTTTCTCAACTGAAGCAATGACTAGCCAGGTCGTTCCATAGGTGGTTTCCTTCATTGGAGACTGCCCTTCCCGTGGTTGTTCCTTCCCGGGGAAAGACCTGGCTAGTCATTGCTTGCGTTGAGAAACATGTGATGGTGTCTCCGCGGCTGGTGTTTTGCATATTTTTACATATTTCCCATAAGGGATGGGGGCCTTGCTGTAGAATCATTGCGTTGAGAAACATGTGATGGTGTCTCCGCAGTGTTGGATGTTGATCTCCATGAGTTCATTCATCCTCATTTTTCACAGTCTTCTACTAGGCATTGCTCCTACTGGCCAGTTTCCTACTCCACACTGATGAGGAGCAATACCCCGAAACAGCTGTCTGTGGATGGATACCATGTTTTGGCATAGGTGGTTTCCTTCATTGGAGACTGCCCTTCTCGTGGTTGTTCCTTCCCAGGGAAAGACCTGGCTAGTCATTGCTTGCGTTAAGAAACATGTGATGGTGTCTCCACGGCTTGTGTTTTGCATATTTTTACATGTAGGGTATTGGCGCACTCAAGAGAACTTTTTACAACAAACTGATTTCCATTTTTTCCTAATAACCCTTAGAAAATTTTAAAACTTGGGGCTAAAACAATATTTTAGTGGTAAAAAATGTAATTATTCTTTCTTCACCGGCCATTGGTATAAAATTCTGTGAAGCACATGTGGTGCCAAAATGATCACAGCACTCCTAGATGAATTAATTAGAGGGGTGTAATTTGTAAACTAAGGTCACATATTTGGGATTTCTGCTGTTCTGGCACCTCAGGGGCTCTGCCATTGTCACTTGACACCTTCAAACCATCCTAGAAAAATCTGAACTCCAACATGACACTTCTCCCTTTCTGAACTTTGCAATAGCCCTCAGAAGCAGTTTTTGACCACATATGGGGTATCGATGTAATCAATAGAGAAATTGCACAACAAATTTTGGGTCCATGTTCTCCTGCTATCTTTGTGAAAATGAAAATATTTTTTCATGATTTTTTTTCCATTTTCAAAGATCAACATTGTAATAATCTGTGAAGCACCAGATTATGGTTTCCAAAATGGGGTCACTTGTGGGGGGGGGTTCTACTTTTTGGGGGCTCTCCAAGAACAGCATGACACCGGCAGCCATTCTATCAAAATCTGTATTTCTCCTCACTCCTTCCTTTCTGAACCCTGTCGTGCACCCAAATGGTAGTTTTTCCTCAAGTGGGGCATCAGTGTACTCAAGAGAAATTGCATAACACATTTTAGATTTCATTTTCTCCTGTTACCCTGGGAAAATAAAAAAAAATTGGGCTAACATTTATATTTGTGAAATTTTATTTTCACAGCTCAAATTTATAAACTTCTTTGAAGCACCGGGGGACAGCAATGTGATCACCACACATCTAGATTCATTACTTGAGGGGTCTAGTTTTCGAAAAATGGATTACTAGTGATAGATTTCCATTGTTTAGGCACAAACAATGATTATGACAAATTTTGCGTTCAAAAGTTCAAAGTGCACTCCTTCTCTTACGAGTCCTGCAGTGGGCCCAACCTGTAGTTTTTCCCTACATATGGTATTGGCGCTCTCAGGATAAATTTCATAACAATTTGTATGGTGCAATTTCTCCTGATACCCTTGTGAAAATAACAAATTGGGGTTAAAATAATTTTTTTGTGGGGAAAATGTGATTTTTAGTTTTCACAGCTCAACATTTTAAACTTCTGAGAAGCACTTGGGGTATCAAGGTGATCACTACATATCTATGTACTTTCTTTGAGGTGTCCAGTTTCCAAAATGATGCCACTTGTGCAGTGTTTCCACTGTTTAGGCACATCAAGGGCACTCCAAACATGACATGGCGACTGCTTATGATTCCAATCAATTTTGTGTTCAAAAAGTCAAATATTGCTCCTTCCTTTCCAAGCCCTGTCATGCATCCAAACAGCAATTTTCCCCCACATATGTAGTATATGCTAACTCAGGAGAAATTGCAAAACAATCTAGAAAAGTTCCTTGCTGCATCTCATTTCCAAAATGCGGTCACTTTGGGGGGTTTTCCATTATTTAGGCACATCAGGGGCTTTTTAAATGTGGAATGGCATCCACTAAAGATTCAGACAAATTTTGAGTTCAAATAGTAAAATGGCGCTCCTTCCTTTCTGAGCCACGCAGTGCATTCAAACAGTAGTTTTCCCCCACATATGGGGAATGTGCATACTCAGGTGTACTTGAGCAACAATTTGCATTGTGCAATTTCTCATGCAACTTTTCTGAAAATAAAAAAGTGGCTAAAATAACAGTTTAGTGAGTAAAATGTGTTTTTTATTTTAACAGCTTGATGCTATAAACTTCTGTGTAGCACCTGGTAATTCAAAGTGCTTACCACACATCTAGGTAAATTCCTTGAGTGGTCTAGTTTCCAATATACTGCCACATGTGGGGGTTTCCACTGTTTAGCCACCTTAAGGGCTCTCCAAATGCGCAGTGGTGTTCGCTAATCATTCCAGGCAATTTGTGCTAAAAAACACTGCTTCTTCCCTTCCGAGCACTGCCTTGCTCCAAAATAGTACTTTTCCTCCACATATGGGGTATCTTCTTATTCAGGAGCACTTTTGGGGTCCATTTTGTCCTGCTACCCATGTTAAAATAAAAAATTGGGGGCTAAAATAACTTTTTTGAGGAAAAAAACAGATTTTTTGTTTTCAATGCTCAAAGTTATACATATCTGTGAAGCACCTGGGGACTCAAGGTGCTCACCACACATCTAGATAAGTTCATTGAAGGGTCACTTGTCGGATTCTTGACTACATTATGAGCTCTCTAAACACGACATGGCATGACATGGCATCCGCTCTCTATTGCAGCCAATTTTGCATTCAAAAAAGTCAAACGGTGCTCCTTCCATTCCAAGCCCTTCCGTGCACCCAAACAGTACTTTTTCCCCACATATGAGGTATCAGCGTGCTCAAGAGAAATTGATTAGCAAACTTTTGAGTCCATTTTCTCCTTTTACCCTTGTGAAAATAAAGAAATGTGGGTCTAAGTAACATTTTGGTGAAACAAAGTTAAATGTTCATTTTTTTCTTCCACATTGCAAATATTTCTGTGAAGCACCTGAAGGGGTAATAAACTTATTGAATGTGGTTTTGAGCACCTTGAGGGGTGCATTTTTTAGAATCGTGTCCATTTTGGTCATTTTTTTGTTATATAGGCCCCTCAAAGTCAATTCAAAAGTGATGTGGTCAAGGCAAAAATGAAAAAATTAGAAATCGCTGGTCAACTTTTAACCCTTCTAACTTCCTAACAAAAAATATTTTTTAAAAAATTGTACTGATGTAAAGTAGACATATTGAAAATGTTATTCCTTAACTATTTTGGGTGACATATCTCTCTGGATTAAGGGCATAAAAATTAAAAGTTTGAAAATTTTCTACAAATTTCTGACTTTTCAACAAATAAACACGTCATAGGCAAGAAATTTTTACCACCATCATGATGTACAGTATGTCTCCATGAAAAGCCTCAGAACCACCATGATCAATTGAAGCATTCCAGAGGTATTAGCTCATAAATTGACACAAGACAAAATAGCTAAATTTACAAACAAGGAAAATCTAAGCATGCAATAAAATATAAAATCTACCTGCTAACTTGACATCAGTAAATACAATTACTGAGGGTAACTATAATTTTATATATTAGCAGAAAAACAATGTTGTACAATACTTAATAAAGCATTTTACACTAGAATTCTGAAGCTACACTAAATAAAATTGTAAAATTTATTAAGTGGAAATCAGTAAAAGCAAATACTGAATGCCTGTAAATAACTGAATAAATTGTAATTTTATATATTAGCAAAAATACTGTATTTTAAGCCATTTACTTCAGTAAATTTTTCAACAAATTATGCTGTACTATCTACCATATATTATTTTATTTATTTTTTAAAGTGTTTGAAAAAGAAAATCCTGCCCTGAAATTTTAACATTGATTTTGAGTAATGATGTGCAGTACTGAGCACAGCAGATGCAGGTTGCACACACCATGGCGGTGAAAATAAAATAAAAAGTTGCAAAATATGAAAAAAAAAGCTCCCCAAAATGTGTGGCAAAAATTTAGCACATATGCCAATTAGTGATACAGTGCTCTGAAAAATTATTCATACCTAGTGTACTTTTCTACATATTTTAAGTGTTAAGTTACACCCACAAATTTAATGTCCAATGATGGAAAGAGTCCATCATTGGACCCTTCCTCCTGTTTGGCTCCGGCGATGAGCCCGCACCCTTTCTGGGGCATGACAGCTGATCTGATCAGCTGACATGTGCCTGGAACAGCTGCTGGTGGAATCGCGATTCACCCCTGGCTGTTAACATGGTAAATGCCACTGTCAAACTCTGACAGCAGCATTTAACATGCACGTGCAGGAAGCGATTCATTGCCTCCTCCCCTCGGCGCCCGTGTTACATGACAGCGGGTCGCTGATGTTACATGACTGCGGTTCAGGAGAAGACCCCTGTGGTTGTCATTGCTGGATCACTAGGAGTGCCGCCTGGTATTCGGCGCTCATAGCAAGTGAGCATTTCTGCTACATAGGGCCCTACTCTATGTAGCAGAGGTGATCGGACAAGTTTAGCTTCAAGTCTCCCAAGGAGACTATTGAAGCAAGTAAAAAGTAAAAAATAGTTTTAAAAAATATTTAAAAAAATAAAAGTTATAATCACCCCCTTTTCACCCCATTCAAAATAAAACAATAAAAAAAATCATATATGCACATATTTGGCATAGCTGCATTCAGAATCACAAGATCTATCAATATATAAAAATAATTAATCCAATCGATAAACGGCGTAGTAAGAAAAAAAATCGAAATGCCAGAATTACGTTTTTTGGTCACTGCAACATTGCAATAACGGGTGATCAAATGAATGTATCTGCACCAAAATGGTATCATTAAAAACGTCTGATCGGCGCTCAAAAAAATAAGCCCTCACCTGCCCCAGATCCCAAAAAATGGGGACACTATGGGTCTAGGAAAATGGCAATTTTTCTTTTTTTTTTTTACAAACTTTGGAATTTTTTTCACCACTTAGATAAAAAAATAACCTAGACATGTTTGGTGTCTATGAACTCATAATGACTTGGAGGATCATAATTGCTGGTCATTTTTAACATTTTGTTAACTAGTAAAAAAGCCAAGCTAAAAACAATTGTGGGATTTTATTTCTTTTGCAATTTCACCACAAATGGAATTTTTCCACATTTTCTGTTACACGACATTGTAAAGCCAATGGTGTCGTGCAAAAGTAGAATTCATCCCACAAACAGCAAGCCCTCACATAGACATTTCGACCAAAAAAAATCAAAAAGTTATGGCTCTAAGAAGAAGGTGAGCAAAAAATGAAAATGCAAAACCAAAAATACCCCTGATCGTTACAGGATAAAAATGCATTTTACTAGGATTTTATGTGCAAAAACAAGACAAAGTAGTAAGTATTTGTGAAGTGTAAAGGAGCTGATACATGGTTTTCAAAATTTAAAAAAAAATATAATGGAAATTCCAATAAACTTCATTTAAGTTTGTCGGTGTAATGTGAAAAAATGTGGAGAAGTCCACTGGTTATGAATATTTTTAGCACTGTATAGCTTTCCGCAAAAGAAACCAGATTATTTTGTACAAAACAGACACTTTATATCTGAAATTAGGAAGATCTCCAGTGACTCAATGTACATTTAAAGCAGCTTCAAATAACAGGCTGAAACAATGTTTTTGTAAAAAATGAGAAAAAGAGTATATTGAGCATATTGAGCATACGGCTGAGAATAATATCACCGCTAAAAACCGAACAAGATAACTTCGATACAATGGTGAATGTAGAAAAAGAAAATAATTAAATGAAATCAAGGGTGTCTAAACAGGAACTTGCTCTATAAGTTGAAAAAGTAGATAAACAAATGTTGAGAATACATGATAATAATCTTTATTTTTATATAGCGCTAACATATTCCGCAGCGCTTTACAGTTTGCACACATTTTCATCACTGTCTCCGCCCCGATGAGGCTCACAATCTAAATTCCCTATCAGTATGTCTTTGGAATGTGGGAGGAAACCTGAGTACCCGAAGAAAACCCACGCAAACATGGGGAGAACATACAAACTCCTTGCAGATATTGTCCTTGGTGGGATTGAAACCAAGGACTCCAGCACTGCAAGGCTGCAGTGCTATCCACTGAGCCACCGTGTTGCCCAAGATGAAACAAAAACCCCTTAGTGACAGAGCCAATTTGGTACTTAATGACTAAGCCAATTTTTACAATGGACAAAGGAAATTGCCCCATAAAATCAACATGAAGGACCGTGGAGAGCAAACAACCTATATAAGAAAACAGGCCCTCCAAGAGGTTTTTGCACTTTAAGAATACATTTTTATTGAACAATGTCATAGCACAAGTTAAAAAAGGGATGATGACATAGAGAGAAAAATAAATGCAAAACTTTGTGCAGAAAGGAAAAGTTTTTTTTGCCCTCAATGTACTGATAAATATCAAAATCCGAAATAATTTTTTGCATGTGGGTATATAATAATGTAAGTACAGACATTTAAGATTTAGAAGTTACAAGTCATAGCAAAGAGCACAAAAACCAATCCAAGAGGACACCTGGCCAAGGTTCAATATCTGAGCAAATTTGCATAAAGAAGATTGCACCAATCGTTATTCATAAATATACAGCTTATAAGTCCCTTTTTGCACACCATGGTCTAATATGCTTGGAAAGTCCATACAAATGGAACAGATAAGACATTGCTAAATGCTATACAAAAAGTAAAATAGAGGTGCAAATATTTACCAGATGTCCAGAGACCACCACAAAGTACCTCCTGGCGTTTCGAATTTCTTCCACGGAAGGGGTGCATGCAGGCATCCATCCAGGCCCATCTTTTATACCTAACTGAATGATTTCATCCATAATGGCAGGTGTGTTGAAACGCCGCGCGCCGATTCTAATTTGCAATCCATCATTAGAAGGATTATACTGTGCATGGATGAAACGTAACAGACGTTAGCGGCTGTCCGATTGGACAACCAAGTATCATGTGATAAGTATAGCCCGACGCTTTATCCAATGAGTGCATGTGTAGAAAATTGATGTTAAAAACTATCTGATTGGTGGACTGAAGCATGTGACCATCACTATGGAAATTAATGCGAGACAGCCTCACTAGTAGGCGCGATGTCAATTACTTCAAATACATTGACCAAACAGATAAATATAAAATCCTATTGGAAGGATTGCTTAATCTAGTGGCGCAAGTGAAAAACCATCACCGATTGCCACAAATTAAAGAAAAGACACACAACAGGGCATAAGTTCGAATCCAATATAAATCAGATGAATGCTAGTAAAAATAAACATTTTTAGTAATGATTAAACAAATATGCCATATATCAACAGATGGTGCATGCGGGCCTTCATGCAGCACCTGGATGGCGCATAAATAAGAATTCAAAACAGATGCCATATGGAAACACCATAAACTTATCAATGCTACAGCCAAAAAGATAATATATCAAAAATTAAAATCAATATATAAATATATATAAAAAAATAAAAAAAAATAATAATCATCTGTGAAGAAATGTGAAGTTAGACATATAGATAAAAAAGTGACACAAAATATACCGAGATAGGAGATTTATTAAAGATAAAAAAGTGCAAACGTCAAGTGAACTACAAAATGTGCTCAAAATATATAACAACATGCACAATAATAGTGTTGAGAAAATAACAATAAACTCAAGTGTGTATAAGTACATATATGTATAAATACATACACACACGAAATACTTCAAGAGATATAATGTGCTATAACCATCAAGTGAAGTGCATAAAATATAAGAATGTACTTAAAAAACAAAGTGCCCCATTGGCCACCAGTATAAATCCAAAAAATGCCTGAATAACAACAGTATACATACACTCACTGGCCACTTTATTAGGTACACCATGCTAGTAAGGGGTTGGACCCCCTTTTGCCTTCAGAACTGCCTCAATTCTTCGTGGCAGAGATTCAACAAGGTGCTGGAAGCATTCCTCAGAGATTTTGGACCATATTGACATGATGGCATCACACAGTTGGCGCAGATTTGTAGGCTGCACATCCCTGATGCGAATTTCCCGTTCCACCACATCCCAAAGATGCTCTATTGGATTGAGATCTGGTGACTGAGGAGGCCATTTGAGTACAGTAAACTCATTGTCATGTTCAAGAAACCAATCTGAGATGATTCGAGCTTTATGACATGGCGCATTATCCTGCTGAAAGTAGCCATCAGATGTTGGGTACATTGTGGTCATAAAGGGATGGACATGGTCAGCAACAATACTCAGGTAGGCTGTGGCGTTGCAACGATGCTCAATTGGTACCAAGGGGCACAAAGAGTGCCCAGAAAAAATTCCCCACACCATGACACCACCACCACCAGCCTGAACCGTTGATACAAGGCAGGATGGATCCATGCTTTCATGTTGTTTACGCCAAATTCTGACCCTACCATCCGAATGTCGCAGCAGAAATCGAGACTCATCAGACCAGGCAACGTTTTTCCAATCTTCTACTGTCCAATTTCGATGAGCTTGTGCAAATTGTAGCCTCAGTTTCCTGTTCTTAGCTGAGAGGAGTGGTACCCAGTGTGGTCTTCTGCTGCTGTAGCCCATCTGCCTCAAAGTTCGACGCACTGTGCGTTCAGAGATGCTCTTCTGCCTACCTTGGTTGTAACGGGTGGCAATTTGAGTCACTGTTGCCTTTCTATCAGCTCGAACCAGTCTGCCCATTCTCCTCTGACCTCTGGCATCAACATGGCATTTCCGGCCACAGAACTGCCGCTCACTGAATTTTTTTTCTTTTTCGGACCATTCTCTGTAAACCCTAGAGATGGTTGTGCGTGAAAATCCCAGTAGATCAGCAGTTTCTGAAATTCTCAGACCAGCCCTTCTGGCACCAACAATCATGCCACGTTCAAAGGCACTCAAATCACCTTTCTTCCCCATACTGATGCTCGGTTTGAACTGCAGGAGATTGTCTTGACCATGTCTACATGCCTAAATGCACTGAGTTGCCGCCATGTGATTGGCTGATTAGAAATTAAGTCTTAACACACAGTTGGACAGGTGTACCTAATAAAGTGGCCAGTGAGTGTATATACAGTAGATAAATATGGCCACATCAAGTGCATATAAAAATCTAATATATAAAGCTCAAAGTGTGTATGTGTGTATGTATGTGTGTATGTGTGTGTGTGTATGTTTGTTTGTATGTCCGGGATAGGCATCCGCACCGTTGCAGCTACAGCCACAAAATTTGGCACGGTCACACGTCTGGACCCCGAGAGCGTCCTAAGCTATGTTGTGAGGCGAAATTTTAACCCCGCGCGTTCCAATTCACCAAACAATGTTGCCCCTATCTACAAACTGGGGGGAAAAGTGTGTGGGCGTCAAGCCCTGCCCCTCATTGTGATGTCACAATGCCCCTATTTGCATACTGGGGAAGCAGTGTGTGCGCGTCAAGCCCCGCCCCTCATTATGATGTCACAATGGTTGCCATGGCGACGCTGATGTCATCAAAGGTTGCAAGCCCTGCCGCCGCTCATTATGATGTCATAATGGTTGACTATGAGATGGAGGATGTGTGATGAGTATATGGGCACCGGACTATGGGATGGAGGATATGTATGATGGGTATATGGGAATGGCACTATGGGATGGAGGATATGTATATGGGCACCGGACTATGGGATGGAGGATATGTATGATGGGTATATGGGAATGGCACTATGGGATGGAGGATATGTATATGGGCACGGGACTATGGGATGGAGGATATGTATGATGGGTATATGGGAACGGGACTATGGGATGGAGGATGTGTGATGGGTATATGGGCACTGGACTATGGGATGGAGGATATGTATGACGGGTATATGGGCACGGGACTATGGGATGGTGGATATGTATATGGGCACGGGATTATGGGATGGAGGATGTGTGATGGGTATACGGGCACTGGACTATAGGATGGAGGATATGTATGACGGGTATATGGGCATGGGACTATGAGATGGCGGATATGTATGATGGGTATATGGGCACTCGACTATGGGATGGAGGATATGTATGATGGGTATATGGGCACGGGACTATGAGATGAAGGATGTGTGATGGGTATATGCGCACTCGACTATGGGATGGCGAATATGTATGATGGGTATATGGGCATGGGACTATGGGATGGAGAATATGTATGATGGGTATATGGGCATGGGACTATGGGATGGAGAATATGTATGATGGGTATATGGGCATGGGACTATGGGATGGAGGATGTGTGTGATGGGTATATGGGCACTCGACTATGGGATGGCGAATATGTATGATGGGTATATGGGCATGGGACTATGGGATGGAGAATATGTATGATGGGTATATGGGCATGGGACTATGGGATGGAGAATATGTATGATGGGTATATGGGCATGGGACTATGGAATGGAGGATGTGTGATGGGTATATGGGCACTCGACTTTGGGATGGAGGATATGTATGATGGGTATATGGCACGGGCCTATGGGATCGTGGATATGTATGACGGGTATATGGGCACGGGACTATGGGATGGAGGATAATTATAATTTTCTATAACTAACCACAGTTAGTTACTATGCCCGGGCAGCACTGGGCTCTTCAGCTAGTTGCATATAAAGTGCAATAAATAGTGCCTATATAGCAGCAGTGAACTCATATATAAACGTGTACGGCCATGTAAAGTGCATATATGCTTGGATATGAAAGTGACATAAGTGCAAATATAACAAAAAAAACTAATATCTAAAATGACATAAACATACAATGTATGAATACCCTTTTACACATTCCACTACCTGACCAATGATGTGCAAAAAGTACTTCAAAAATTTCAAAAAGTGTATATATAAAAAAATAAAAGAAAAAAGGCACCATTTATAGAGTAGATAAATACATCTAATTGAAAAGTCCATAAGGCAATATGTCGAAATATTCTAACATTGTATATAGGCTGACTAAATCAAAAAAGGCTGCAGATATAGGCATCAAAATTCAGAATGGAGATTGTCCTCTTAACCAAAAGATCCTTCCTCCATCAAGTGGGTATGACAATGGCGAGTCTTCATCTTCAAATTCACATATGAATAAAATATCCACTGCAACAATATTAGAAAGAGTATTCTCACAATTTAGGTAAAACAAGAAATGGCCTATAAAGTGAAGATAAAAAACAAAAATTAAAAAAACAAAAAATAATGAGTAAAAAAATTTTTCACAAGAAAGGGGCTTAACTCAGGATCTCATTAAGACCTTTGGGGCGTACCGTTTCCAATTTCCATATCCATTTTGATTCTAATTGTGATAACATCTTCTTAAAATCACCACCACGATGGCTCATTTTCACACAATCTTTCATGATCCAGCATGGGCTTTGTCTTTGGCCCGTCCTGGTCAGACAGGGTTTAATTGTTTCTGCCTCTCTCTGGCAGAGGGTGGCTATTTAATGCTCACTTGACCTAGGTTCGGTGTCAGTTATACTCCTGCCCTCGGCTGAGTTAGTTGACCTCTTGTGTACGTGTTCCTTGTGCCTGATATCTTGCTTGCTTGTTTGGTTTTGACCCGGTTCTGACCCTGTTATGAGTTCGGCCTGTCCCTCTTGTACTGCGCTACCTCTCTGTGCATGACGCTCTGCCTGTGACTTGACTATTCTTTGCTCATCCCTCTGGTACCGCACAGCCCTCTCCGTGTACGAACCCTCGCTTGTCTGACCTGCGTTTTCCTCTCCTCCTCTACAGTTTCCCTACAGTAGGTACATTATATCATCTGCAGCAGTAGGACGCTAAGCCCCGCCCCCTGCAGTCACATGATCTAGGTCCTGGGGCTCCTTACTATTTTCAGTGCCGCAGGTCCTGTCTGCTTGAACCGTCATTACTGTATTGGACCCCGCGCTCTCCCATAGTGTGGGTAAGTCACCCTGCTCGGCGTGGACAGTTTGCCGATGCCGACAAGGTCCTGACATTAGAGCCCTGACACAATCATTACCAATCACTTTCAAGCAGCAGCAAAAAAGGCAAATGTAATTCTAGGATGTATTAACAGAAGCATACAGTCTAGATCACGTGAAGTCATTATTTCCCTCTACTCCTCTTTCGTCAGACCTCATCTGGAATATTGTGTCCAGTTTTGGGCACCACATTTTAAAAAAGACATCAACAAACTGGAGCAAGTTCAGAAAAGAGCGACCAGAATGGTGACCGGTCTGCAAACCCTGTCTTATGAGGAAAGGTTGCAGGATTTGGGAATGTTTAGTTTGCAAAAGAGAAGACTGAGAGGAGACTTAATAGCTGTCTACAAATATCTAAAGGGCTGTCACATTGTAGAAGGATCATCTTTATTCTCATTTGCACAAGGAAAGACTAGAAGCAATGGGATGAAACTGAATGGGAGGAGACACAGATTAGATATTAGAAAAACTTTCTGACAGTTAGAGTGATCAATGAGTGGAACAGGCTTCCACGAGAAGTGGTGAGTTCTCCTTCAATGGAAGTCTTCAAACAGAGGCTGGACAGACATCTGACTGGGATGATTTAGCGAATCCTGCTTTGAGCAGGGGGTTGGACCAGATGGCCCAGGAGGTCCCTTCCAACTCTACGATTCTATGATTCTATGATTCTATTTGAGATTGCATCCATGTACAAGTTTGAGATGCTTCAGAATGGGTTTCAGGGACAAAGAGTTTTCCACTTTCTCTGCACTGATATTATCAAGGAAGTGTACACGAATTCTCACACGCAATCTCCTGCTTGTCAAACCAACATAAATAAGATTGCAGGGACAGGTAGCATAATAGACTACATATTCCGTATTGCATGTAATGTGCTGAGTTATCTGAAATTTCGTACCACTGCTTGAGACAAATTCTGAATCCCTTCTCATATTTGGACACGCAAGAGAGATCCCACAAGGGAAAAAACCCAACTTCGGTCCACTTGATCCAAAAATATTTTGGTATAACGGTCCCACATAGTCACTTCTCACCAAATGGTCCCTCAGATTTTTTGCCCTACGGTAAGTAATGGAGGGTTGATCAGCAATACTTCTTTTGAGTGTTGTATCCATTGTCAAAAGAGACCAGTGTTTAGATAAGGCCTGTCTCATTCTAAACCAATTCTCATTAAACTGAGAGATAAATCTCTCCTGATCTGTTCCAGTTTTCACCTCACGGGGTTTAAGGAGATCTTTTCTTGGGGTACTCATAGCCCTCCGCAAGCCCCTCCTAACTGATCTTCTGCTGTATCCTCTATCTAAAAATCTCTTGGATAGTTCACGAGACTGTAGGGTAAAAGAAAAATCATCAGAACAATTGCGTCTCAATCTTAAAAATTGACCAATTGGGATATTATCCTTTAGATGTTTCGGGTGGGCGGAAGACACGTGTAGCAGAGAATTAACTGCAGCACTTTTCCTAAAAATATTGTCTTGTCTACAAGACAATTAAAATTGTCCTTGAAAAGATGAATATCTAGAAATTCAATGGAAGTCTGACTGTAGTGATGGGTCAGATTTATGTTATAGTTATTGTTATTCAAAGGCAGGCTACTAAAATGATAAATGGAATTGGTTCACTACAATACCCAGAAAGGTTATCAAAATTAGGTCTATTTACTCTAAAAAAGAGAAGACTTAGGGGAGACCTAATATATATGTACAAGTATATCAGAGGGGAATACAGAGATCTCTCCAATGAACTGTTTGTACCAAGGACTGTGACAAGCACAAGGGGGCATTCTCTTCGTTTGGAGGAAAGACAATTTCTGCACCAGCATAGAAGAGGGTTCTTCACGGTAAGAGCAGTGAGGCTCTGGAACTCTCTTCCTGAGGAAGTGGTGATGGCCAACTCACTGAATGAATTTAAGAAAGGAATGGATGCTTTTCTTGTGAGTAACAGTATAGAAGGTTACGAATAACATAATATTATGGGTAGATGGTTGACCCAGCTTAGGGGAAGGAATTTTTTTCCCTATGGAGAAAATTGGCTTCTACTCTGTGGGTTTTTTGCCTTCCCCAGGATCAGCAATGCAGACAGTTGCACTAAAAATAGGCTGAACTAGATGGACATAAGGTCTTCCTTCAGCCTTCAAAACTATGTTACTATGTTACTTTTTGCACATCATTGGTCAGGTAGTGGAATGTGTGAAAGGGTATTCATACATTGTATGTTTATGTCATTTTAGATATTAGTTATTTTTTGTTATATTTGCACTTATCTCACTTTCATATCCAAGCATATATGCACTTTACATGGCCGTACACATTTATATATGAGTATACTGCTGCTATATAGGCACTATTTATTGCACTTTATATGCACCTTTTATATGCACTTTATGTGGCCATATTTATCCATATATGTATACTGTTGTTATTCAGGCATTTTTTGGATTTATACTGGTGGCCAATGGGGCACTTTGTTTTTTTAGTACATTCTTATATTTTATGCACTTCACTTGATGGTTATAGCACATTATATCTCTTGAAGTATTTCGTGTGTGTGTATGTATTTATACATATATGTACTTATACACACTTGAGTTTATTGTTATTTTCTCAACACTATTATTGTGCATGTTGTTATATATTTTGAGCACATTTTGTAGTTCACTTGACGTTTGTACTTTTTTATCTTTAATAAATCTCGTATCTTGGTATATTTTGTGTCACTTTTTTATCTACAGTATATGTCTAACTTCACATTTCTTCACAGATCATTATTTTTTTATATATTTATATATATATATTTTTTTTATTTTTAATTTTTCTTTTTTGATATATTATCTTTTGGCTGTAGCATTGATAAGTTTATGGTGTTTCCATATGGCATCTGTTTTGAATTCTTATTTATGCGCCATCCAGGTGCTGCATGAGGGCCCGCATGCATCATCTGTTGATATTTGGCATATTTGTGTAATCATTACTAAAAATGTTTATTTTTATATACAGTGGGGAAAAAAAGTATTTAGTCAGTCAGCAATAGTGCAAGTTCCACCACTTAAAAGATGAGAGGCGTCTGTAATTTACATCATAGGTAGACCTCAACTATGGGAGACAAACTGAGAAAAAAAAATCCAGAAAATCACATTGTCTGTTTTTTTTTCATTTTATTTGCATATTATGGTGGAAAATAAGTATTTGGTCAGAAACAAAATTTCATCTCAATACTTTGTGATATATCCTTTGTTTGCAATGACAGAGGTCAAACGTTTTCTGTAAGTCTTCACAAGGTTGCCACACACTGTTGTTGGTATGTTGGCCCATTCCTCCATGCAGATCTCCTCTAGAGCAGTGATGTTTTTGGCTTTTCGCTTGGCAACACAGACTTTCAACTCCCTCCAAAGGTTTTCTATAGGGTGGAGATCTGGAGACTGGCTAGGCCACTCCAGGACCTTGAAATGCTTCTTACGAAGCCACTCCTTCGTTGCCCTGGCGGTGTGCTTTGGATCATTGTCATGTTGAAAGACCCAGCCACGTTTCATCTTCAATGCCCTTGCTGATGGAAGGAGGTTTGCACTCAAAATCTCACGATACATGGCCCCATTCATTCTTTCATGTACCCGGATCAGTCGTCCTGGCCCCTTTGCAGAGAAACAGCCCCAAAGCATGATGTTTCCACCACCATGCTTTACAGTAGGTATGGTGTTTGATGGATGCAACTCAGTATTCTTTTTCCTCCAAACACGACAAGTTGTGTTTCTACCAAACAGTTCCAGTTTGGTTTCATCAGACCATAGGACATTCTCCCAAAACTCCTCTGGATCATCCAAATGCTCTCTAGCAAACTTCAGACGGGCCCAGACATGTACAGGCTTAAGCAGTGGGACACGTCTGGCACTGCAGGATCTGAGTCCATGGTGGCGTAGTGTGTTACTTATGGTAGGCCTTGTTACATTGGTCCCAGCTCTCTGCAGTTCATTCACTAGGTCCCCCTGCGTGGTTCTGGGATTTTTGCTCACCGTTCTTGTGATCATTCTGACCCCACGGGGTGGGATTTTGCGTGGAGCACCAGATCGAGGGAGATTATCAGTGGTCTTGTATGTCTTCCATTTTCTAATTATTGCTCCCAGAGTTGATTTCTTCACTCCAAGCTGGTTGGCTATTGCAGATTCAGTCTTCCCAGCCTGGTGCAGGGCTACAATTTTGTTTCTGGTGTCCTTTGACAGCTCTTTGGTCTTCACCATAGTGGAGTTTGGAGTCAGACTGTTTGAGGGTGTGCACAGGTGTCTTTTTATACTGATAACAAGTTTAAACATTACTACAGGTAATGAGTGGAGGAAAGAGGAGACTCTTAAAGAAGAAGTTACAGGTCTGTGAGAGCCAGAAATCTTGATTGCTTGTTTCTGACCAAATACTTATTTTCCACCATAATATGCAAATAAAATGAAAACAAAACAGACAATGTGATTTTCTGGATTTTTTTTTCTCAGTTTGTCTCCCATAGTTGAGGTCTACCTATGATGTAAATTACAGACGCCTCTCATCTTTTTAAGTGGTGGAACTTGCACTATTGCTGACTGACTAAATACTTTTTTTCCCCACTGTATTTTTACTAGCATTCATCTGATTTACAGTATATTGGATTCAAACTTATGCCCTGTGGTTTGTCTTCTCTTTAATTTGTGGTAATCGGTGGTGGTTTTTCACTTGTGCCACTACATTAAGCAATCCTTCCATTAGGATTTTATATTTATCTGTTTGGTCAATGTATTTGAAGTAATTGACATCGTGCCTACTAGTGAGGCTGTCTCGCATTAGTTTCCATAGTGATGGTCACATGCTTCAGTCCACCAATCAGATAGTTTTTAACATCAATTTTCTACACTTGCACTCATTGGATAAAGCGTCGGGCTATCACATGGTACTTGGTTGTCCAATCGGACAGCCGCTAATGTCTGTGACGCTTCAGGCATGCGCAGTATAATCCTTCTAATGGTGGATTGCATATTAGAATCGGCGCGCGCGGCGTTTCAACACACCTGCCATTATGGATGAAATCATTCAGTTAGGTATAAAAGATGGGCCTGGATGGATGCCTGCATGCACCCCTTCTGAGGAAGAAATTCGAAACGCGCATCAGGGGGTACTTTGTGGTGGTCTCTGGACATCTGGTAAATATTTGCACCTCTATTTTACTTTTTGTATAGCATTTAGCAATGTCTTATTTGTTCAATTTGCATGGACTTTCTAAGCATATTAGACCATGGTGTGCAAAAAGGGACTTATAAGCTGTATATTATGAATAACGATTGGTGCAATCTTCATTATGCAAATTTTCTCAGATATTGAACCTTGGCCAGGTGTCCTCTTGGATTAGTTTTTTGTGCTCTCTGCTATGACTTGTAACTTCTATATCTTAAATATCTGTACTTACATTTATTATATACCCACATGCAAAAAATTATTTCGGATTTTGATATTTATCAGTACATTGAGGGCAAAAAAAGCTTTTCCTTTCCGCACAAAGTTTTGCATTTATTTTTCTCTGTATGTCATCATCCCTTTTTTAACTTGTGCTATGACATTGTTCAATAAAAATTTATTCTTAAAGTACAAAAACCTCTAGGAGGGCCTGTTTTCTTATATAGGTTGCCAATTTTTACAAGTCTCACCACGCTTCAACGTATCCCACTGATTATGAGAATGTTTTTTCGTGACATATTGTACTTCATGTTAGTGGTAAAAGTTATTCGATATAACTTGCACTTATTTATGGAAAAATTGGAAAATTGGAAATTTTTTAAAAAAATGTTGCAATTTTCAAGATTTTAACTTTTGTACCCTTAAATCAGAAAGTGGTGTCACACAAAATAGTTAATGAATAACATTTTCCACATGTCATCGTTACATGAGCACAATTTTGGAAACATAATTTTTTTTAAAGATGTATAAGGGTTAAATTTGACTAGCGATTTTTCCTGCAAATTGAGATTCTGGTTTTGGCTTTTATCATAAGTCATGTAACAAAGCTTGTTAAAGGGTCAACATTGACTTTTAGGATTGCTACTTCCAATAGGTGGCACTAGAGTTCAAGTCCTCTTCTTCTCTGAAGAGACAATTTGCTTTATATAGTGAAACATATTTTGAAAGTCTCTGTATAGGGTTTAACAGAATTTATTTTTTCATCTACACATTTTTTCCCTTTCTCTCCGATCATGTCTGTCTTTGCTATTTCTGGTCAAAAGTTCCTAAAACAGCCCTCAAAGGATGAACAGAAAGAACACCGTGAGCACAACTCAAGATGGTGCTAAGGTTAGGTTCCCAAACTGTTAAAGCAACAAATATGAACCTAGCACTCAACTTAAAGGTATTTGTAAGGCGGTTTACTGTAGTACACGAAAAAAGACGTTTCGGTCAATGTCCACCGGTGGACACCGCATCTGGAGGCACGTTTGCCCCTCTCCTATATACTGACAAGCTCATTACCTTAGAGAGATTATTCTCCTCAATGCCTAAAGCATCATCGTCCTTTCTGATAGATGCCTATAAGCTCTACACAATCTATATACCACACGTAACTGAAGAAGGTCACATTGACCGAAACGTCTTTTTTCGTGTACTACAATAAACCGCCTTACAAATACCTTTAAGTTGAGTGCTAGGTTCATATTTGTTGCTCAAAGGATGAACAACATCAGTACATTCGTCAAGCAAGCCTATTTTGCATATTTTAAAGTAAAATTTGGTAATCAAGATAAGTCTTGGGCCCCTCACAAGGTATGCAAGCAGCATATTGAGAGTTTATGGATGTGGACAAAGGGAACATGTGATAAGTGTGGTAGATCAACTCACCCGGCTGCTCAAGTCTCTGCAGTTCTGAGGATCTGCCCCGCTCAGTGTTAGCAAAACCTCTTGGTTCAGTTTAGCTCTCAGATAAGAACTTTCCTGGAGTTCCTCTCTCCTCACATGCTAGACAGTGACTGCTTCTGGAGGAGAGCTATTTAAGCCCAGGACCACTCCGTAGGGTGGACATAGGGTGGACAACCTCCCACCCGCTCTATTGTTGTCCACAAAAACCCAGCCCATTACACAAACTAACTGTTAACCCCTCACAGCACTTAGTGTGCTAGAGGAAATTCTCTGTGTTTCACATCACTGATGCCACTAAGGGCAGTGAAACATATCATTATTATTACTGTGCATTTGTATAGCGCCATTTATTCCATGGCACTTTACATGTGAAAAGGGGAAATATAGACAAGTATAATAAACATGTGTAAGACAAGGGGCACACAAGTACATAAGGAGAGGGGACCCTGCCCGCGAGGGCTCACAGTCTACAGGGATGGGTGAGGATACAGTAGGAGAGGGTAGAGCAGGTCATGCGGTGGTTCAGTAGACCGAGGATCATTGCAGGCTGTAGGCTTGTCGGAACAGGTGCGTCTTCAGGTTCTTCTTGAAGGTTTCCGTTTATTAGTGGCTTTATCACATAAGATGCAATTTGATACACCTATGGTTTGGCGAGAGATATCTAGTGACTCATTCAGCTGAAATCCCAGAGCCAGTTTTGCTTGAACTACCCTTTTTTCAAGAACAGCATTATGCTGAGGAATAAAGTTAAAGCAATGATGAAGATTTTGAAATTGAAGATGTCTCTGATATAGATGTCTTTTTGTTAAACATTTATTTGTCTCTGAAAGTATAGGAAGCTAAGTAGAGCGACTGTAAAAGTAATTTTGGCAGAATCCATAGTTTAGAACTTAGTTTTTGCAAACTAAAATACTTTCTTACTTAGGTAATCTAACGTAAGGCTCTGTGCACACGGTGCGAATTCTGCTGTGGATCCGCAGCGGATTTGGCCCTGCGGATTCGCAGCAGAGCTGAATGTGATGTACAGTGCCATTCTTTTCTATGTAAAATAAAATCCGCTTTGCACATGGTGCGTTTTTTTCCACGCGGATTTGGTGCAGAATGAAAACTGCAGAATGTGACTTCTTTTTTTTTTTTTTTTTTCATAAGCTAGCCTGATTTAATATTTCAGTTTGGATACAAATTTTCAGAACAGAGCCTTGAAAAATTGGCAGACATTTACAGCTCAACTTTCAAAAAAATTGTAATTTTCTGAAATTGCTACACAATTTTTACATGCAGCTGTTCACAGATTGGTAAACCTCTAACTATCTTTGTTTCTGAGAGACTCTGCCTCTATAACATGCTCTTTTTTTTTTTTTTTTTTTTCTTTTCCAATATTTTTATTTTTAACAAGGGTATAGAGGGGGGGGTAGAGGGGATGGGGGGGAGTTGATGTAAGGGTAGGGCAGTAAACATAACAACAAACATAAATTTGCAAAGCAGCAACAATTTGACCCAAGTAAAGCAAGGGACGCAGCCCTTGAAAAAATAGCATTGTAAACAACAAACTATGGTATATAGAATAGAAGCAAACAGTGCTATGATAGAACATGACTTTGACCTTAACATTATAAAGACCAATATAAGATAATACAGAGGCCAAGAATAATTAAATATAAAGGCTAATCAGGTAAGTGGGAAAGATTGATCCCATTTGTGCCACTTTCTGTAGAATTAATGTTCTTTTGTGTGGTTTTGCTGCAGTTTTCCACCTGCTCCATTCTAGAAATCTGCAGGTGGAAAACCGCACAAAAACTGCACTAAAACCGCCCAAAAAATGCACTAAATCTGCAGGAAAAATGCAGGTCATTTGACCTGCGGATTTAGTGAATTCTGCACGGAAAATTCCTAAACAGAATACGCACCGTGTGCACATAGCCTTAGAAGCCATTCCCACTTTCCTTATCTCTGTAGATGTAATAAAGACATGTTATTGGGCATCTGAGAACCAGACAAGAACTGGCAGACACTGGTTGTGTGTATTTTCTTGCCTCCAATGCATCGTATTTATTTTCATTGATGGCAGAATGGAGATAGTTTGAATCTCAACCCAAGTTAGCTCTCCTTGGAAAGGGCTTCCTCAAGATCGTGAAGTGCTGTAAGTGTTAATAATCATCTTGAATGTAGCTTTGAGGACTTTGAGGGGTGCAGCTTTAGAATCATGTCACTTTTGGGTATTTTCTTTCATATAGGTCCCCAAAGTCACTTCAAATGTGATGTGGTCCCTAAAAAAATGATTTTGTACATTTTGTTGGAAAAATGATAAATCGCTGTTAACTTTTAACTCTTGTAGCTTTCCAACAAAAAAATATGTTTACAAAAATAAAGCAGATGTAAAGTAGACATGTGGGAAATGTTATTTATCAAGTATTTTGTGTAACATAACTTTCTGAATCAAGGGCATAAAAACTGAAAGGTTGGAAATTGCAAAATTTTCTAATTTCTCACCAACTTTCAGATATTTTCAAAAATAATTGCAAGTCATTTTGAAAAGCGTTACCACTATTATAAAGTATAATATGTCACAAAAAACAATCATAGAATTAGTGGGATCCATTGAAGTGCTCCAGTTATTACCACATAAAGTAATACTGATCAGATTTAAAAAAATTGGCCTGGTCATTAAAGGGAACCTGTCAGCTGGATTGTGCTGAGTAACCTACAGACAGTGTCAGGTTGGCGCCGTAATACTGATGAAAATGATACCTTTGTTTATTAAATCCATCTTGTGGTTGTTGTTTAATCTTTATTTTCAGTTTTGAGTTAATGATATGCTTGTGCTTCATGGCGGCTTATGAGGGGTCTTCGTGTGGTACTCTGAGGTATTCATCAATATGACTTCTGACAGGTCACTGATCCCTCACTGACCTGCTGCTTATTTTAAATAGTGAATATTATGTATATTGGAAAAAAAATCACCTTCAGCAGGCAGGCACCAGCGGCGGCACCTGCACAGCAGCATGGTCGCATATATAATGTGCCCTTAATTATTTTAAGTCATTGTATAAATAAATTCATTAAAAATAATATCTTTCTCAAAATGGCACCGGCCAAGCCTGTGCAGTAGCAGCTATCGGTGATCTGATAGCCATCCTGCTCCAACCGGCACTCAAAGATGGTGTCACCAACGTCCACGCCGTAGCATCTATCTGCTCTTGCTAGAGAAAAAAAAGTCTCCACTAGGATGGTGTTGGCCATGTCAGCGCTGTAGCATTTGTCAATGATCTGATAGATGCTACTGTGCAGGCGCCAACGGCCCTATCTTGGAGGAGGCAATTTTTTCTCTCTAGCAAGATGGCGCCTCAGGTGCCAGAGCAGTAGCATCTATTGGATCGCCAATAGCTGCTACTGCGCAGGTGCCGCAGGTTCGATTTTGAGATGATTTCTTTTTTTAGTAATTTATTTATATAAGCAAATTAAAGAATTAAATGCACATTATACATGCGATCACGTTGCAGTGCCTGTGCTGCCATCAGCGCCTGCCTGCTTGCTGAAGGTGATTTTTTTTCCACTATATATAATATTCATTATGTAAATAGTGGGCAGGTCACTAAGGGATCAATGACCTGTCATAATCCATAGAGATGAATATGTAAGCAGGGCACCATATGAAGACCCCCTCACAGGCTGCACCGGAGCACGAGCATATCATTAACTTAAAAGTGAAAGTAAAGGTTAAACAACAACTACAATATGGATTTCATCAACCAAGGTATCATTTTAATCAGTATAACGGCGCCAATCTGACACTGTAGGTTACTGAGCATAAACCTGCCGACAGGTTCCTTTTAAGGTCAAAATTGGTTCCGTTACTAAGGGGTTGTTTCTTGGAAATTAGATGCTTTTCAGTATTGGAAGTAAATTTGCTGTAAACCACACTATTTGGCGGGGATCACACTTGCGAGAAACTCGCTTGAATCTTGCACCTTAATATCTGGCACTGCCGCCGGCACTCAAGGCCAGAGTGTGCGGCTGCATGTATTTCTATGCAGCTGCACACTCCGGTCCCGAGTGCTGGCGGCAGTGCCGGATATTGAGGTGCTAGACTCGTGCGAGTTTCTCGCAAGTGTTATCCCGGTCTTTAAGAAAGTTCGGCGATGCAGGTAAATTTGTATTACATATGATCCACTCAGCTCAAATTACTTTGCATCATTATCATCCATGCACATTACTACTACACATTACTGTTTATTATAGTCAAAATTTATTAAAAAAATAGTCTTTATTTGATGAGAGTTTAATAGCCCTTTAATTCATGACTGAACCTATTTACATAATGTTATTTTCAGAGTCTAAAAACCCTTTGACAGTAACATAGTAAGGTTAATTGACAATAGGAATGCTTTCTCATCTTTAATTCCATAATTATTTTTTACCATTTTTACTTTTATTCATTATGTATCTTTTTCAGAATTCATGTTTGCATGCATTAATCATTTCTTGAAGTATAAAACTAAAATATTGTAACAGTTATATTGTAAAACAAGATGTGATGTGTTATGTCAAAGTTAATATACAGTCATGGCTGAAAGTGTCGGCACCCTTGAAATTGTCCCAGAAAATGAAGTATTTCTCTGAGAAAATTATTGCAATTACACTTGTTTTGTTATACACATGTTTATTTCCTTAGTGTATTGGAACAACCCAAAACAACAGAGAAAAATCAAATTGGACATAATTTTAAACACAATCCCAAAAATGGGTGGGACTAAATTGTTGGCACCCTGAACTTATAATAATAATAATCTTTATTTTTATATAGCACTAACATATTCCGCAGCACTTTACAGTTTGCACACATTACCATTGCTGTCCCCTATGGGGCTCACAATTTAAATTCCCTTTCAGTATGTCTTTTGGAGTGTGGGAGGAAACCGGCGTACCCGGAGGAAGCCCACACAAACCAGGGGAGAACATACAAACTCCTTGCAGATGTTGTCCTTGGTGGGATTTGAATCCAGGACTGAGCCACCGTGCTGCTCGCCCTGCCACCAAACTTAATATTTGGTTGCACACCTTTTGGAATAAATAACTTATTGCAGTTTTTAGTCTTGATAAAATTCCTCTTTTAGACTAAAAAGCCTACAATATATGGGGCAGGAAGGAACCCGCTAGTTAAAATTACCTGGGTCTGAAGGGATTGGGAGTGGTGAGTGCACATGTCACATGAGTTTGCTACAAACAGAAAAAACTGACCAGCACATCCCAGCACAGGTGGTTTTAACTAGCCGGTTCCTTCCTGTCCCTTAGATTTAGGCTTTTTAGTCTAGGAAAGGTATCTTATCAGGACAGGGACCCAACTATAAGGTATGCATTGATATTGCAGTTGGACTCATATACTTTGGCCAATTTATGTGCTAATTACCTTCTTTTTGCTGTAAATTTTCCTATAGCAATATTGCATTTCCAATTTTCCAAAATTTCACATATATTATACTAGCTGAAGAGCCCGGCGCTGCCTGGGCATAGTAATTAACTATGGCTTGTTATAACAAATTATAATGATTATATCCATGTATATAAAGCTGAGTGTATAGCCCCCGCCCACTCCGCATAGCCACATTTACTATAATATCCCACATCATCCCGTCAGCCAAAGCTACCGGACTACTAATAACCCACATCATCCCGTCAAGGCCACGGGACTATAACCCCTAATATCCCACATCATCCCATCAGCCATAGCCACCGGGCAACTACCACTTATATCCCACATCATCCCGTCAAGGCCACTGGACTACTACCCCTAATGTCCCACATCATCACGTCAGCCAGAGCTACCGGACTACTACCCCTAATATCCCAAATCGTTCCGTCAGCCAGAGCCACCGGACTACTACCCCTAATATCCCACATTATCCCGTCAGCCAGAGCCACCAGACTACTACCCCTAATAGCCCACATTATCCCGTCAGCAAGAGCCATCGGACAACTACCACTAATATCCCACATCATCCTGTCACAGCCGCCGGACTACTACCCCTAATATCCCACAACATCCCGTCAGCCAGAGCCACTGGATAACTACCACTAATATCCCACATCATCCCATCACAGACGCCGGACTACTACCTCTAATATCTCACATCATCTCATCAGCCAGAGCCACTGGACTACTCCCCCTAATATCCCACATCATCCCGTCAGCCTGAAGTCAGAACCAGAGTGCTGAGTGGAACGGTCCTTACTTCCATATCGGGGATCCCTTTAAGAGAGGCCTAGCATCAGAACCAGAGTGCTGAGTGGATTTGCCCTGACTTCCATATGAATGATCGCTTTAATAGAAGCCTGGGGTGAGAATCGGAGTGCTGAGGGATTTACCCTAAGTTCCATACTGGAGATTCCTTTAAGAGAGGCCTGGGGTCAGTACCAAAGTGCAGAGTGGATTTGCCCTCACTTCCATACCAAGGATCCCTTTAAGAGAGCTTGTCATCAGAACCAGAATGCTGAGTGGATTTGCCCTGACTTGCATACCAATGATCCCTTTAATAGAACCCTGGGGTCAGAATCAGAGCGCTGAGGGATTTGCCCTAACTTCCATACAGGAGATCCCTTTAAGAGAGCCTGGGGTCAATACCAGAGCAATTGAAGGCAATTGCCCTGATATCCATACTGGGGATCCCTTTAAGAGAGGCCTGGGGTCAGTACCAAAGTGCAGAGTGGATTTGCCCTAACTTCCATACCAATGATCCCTTTTAGAGGGAAGATGTGCCTATGGGACGGAGGATGCGTGATGGGTATATAGGCAGGGAGGGGGGATTCATTTCTGTCGTGCTCTCTTCTCCTTTCTGGGGGGCAGACAATGGCTGGGAGCTTATGTTCCCTGGGATGCTAGATTTCTCCCACCATGTCAGTGTCTGCAGAGGTGTTGTCGAGTGGGAAATCTGTTGCTCATAGCAACCAACCACAGCTCAGCTTCTTTTAACCAGCTCTGGTGAAATGAGAGATGCTTAGTGATTGGTTGCAAGTAAAACTGTTGCGCATAGCAACCAATCACAGCTCAGCTTCTTTTGAACAGCTCTGGCGAAATGAAAGATGCTTAGTGATTGGCTGGTGATATACACACGCACACACATTCAGTTTTATATATAGAGATAGCACTTAAACAATATTCTATTGCAGTAATGCAGTTCCAGTTTTCTAGTTTTACCATTCTAAATCTAGAGTGAAGCTTTATATTTTTTTTCATTACGTATAGCAACTACCCTAAGATCTCCTTCACATGTCCTGGTGTACAGGAAAAACAGTACTGTTGAGGTCCGTGGTCCATGTCTGTGTGAATTTGTGACATTCATGTGTAAGCTGTGTGCCGTCAATGTTTACTATATGTGTGTCAGTGTGTCCACATGTTACATCAGTGTGATGTCAGTGTGTCCAGGTGACACGTACCGGCACCTGGGAACAAGCGGTATGGTTCATGCTGTTCCCTGGCGCTGGTCGGCTGCTGAAGGCAGCTGTCATCATTGTCTGTTGCTTGCACCGTTGAGCTCAGCGTGACCACGAGACAAAGATGGGAGCTGTACTCTGCACTAGCTGTGTACCTTCTGTGTAAAATAAATAATACAATTTAAAAAAACAGCCTGGGCTTCAGTACAATTTTCTTAACCAGCAGAGGGAAAAGCTCAGGGCTGGTAATTCATGTTTATATCCTGGGACAAGGAACAATACCCCATAAGTTTCCCAGGCTAATTATAACTGCTCACAGCTGTTTGCTTAGCCTTTCCTGGTAAACTTATGGGGAACACCAGCCAAAAAAATGATTATGTTAAAGAGAAATAGTAATGTGAGAAAAAATAAAGTAAATAATTATGTTTGGAAAAAATAAAAAAACTTTGCAAAACAAAGTAAGAACCATTGTGGTCTCAGAGGGAGTGTGACTGTGATAGTGTATAGAAATGCAGCGAGCCACATCGGGACACATGTTGTTGCATAGATGAATGAGAAATAGTAGATAAAATATAAATATATGGAGAAGAGAAACAATGTTATTTGAAAATATGTGTGAGAACCAGGATGCTCACAGAGAGAGAACGATTGTTTTGTACATAGAATGCGGTGAGCCACATGGAAACAAGTGTTATTATCTAGTAAAATGATAAAGAAGAAAATGGTAAATTAGAAGTATTTTCAGGTTAAAGTTCTATAGCAACAAATAGAGATATAAAGAAGGCGAGACAACTACTGTAGAATTGAAACTTGAAAAGAAATTGGCAAGAAATGGAAAGTGATGTTTGAAGGGCATCAGTAGAGTAACCAAGAACTCACTGAGTATGAAAGTCAACAAATAATGAACAATATAACACTAAGGGTTTTTCCCTTCTTATGCTCCCTGCCTTGAACTACAATATGGGATTGACTGACTTTCTTACTCAATGAGTTCTTGTTTACATTACTGATGTCCTTCAATCATCATTTTCCATTTCTTGCCATATTTCTTTTCAAGTCTTTTTATGTGTTGCTATTAAACTTTCACCTTATGTGATTCTATTTTATTTTTCTGTTCTGTCTACTTTTACTACGTGATAATACCTATTTCTATGTGGCTCACCACTTTCCATGCAGAACACTGGCATTCTATCTCTGTGATCATGGTTGCTCTCACCAATCATTTCAAATGCTTTTTTTTTCCTTTTCCCACACTATGTTTTTCTTATATAATTTTTTTGTTTAGGTTGTACTATTGTAACCTCTAATTTTTCATTTTCTATTATTCTTTCTAGATTCTAAAGCACTTATGTTACAGCCTTTCTTGCATATTTATTTGTAGCTAATTAAGTATAAAATCTCTTCTCTATAAATGTATATTTTATATATTCTATCGCATTCATCTATAAAACAACACGCGCCCCCATGTGGCTCACTGCCTTCCAACGCACTATCACAGTGAGACCAACCTGGCTCTTACCTATGTTTTTGTAAAAACAAATATTGTTTCCACATAAAATTTTTTTTTTTTTTCTGGCAATACTATTTCTTTTTACGCCAAAAATAAGTTCTATTTTTTTTTTTTATTTTTCTCTTTATTGATATTGGCAAATTGATGAGTCACTGACACTTCATGTGATCCTTTTTGGCCTCTTTTTGAGTGTACTTTCTATTAAAGTCTGTTACTGTGAATCTTTTTCGTTTGTATGTGCTTATAGTTTGATAAAGATGTCTGGAGGCTTTGAAAAGCATGCATATTCAACCCACATCAGGTCTACTTTGTGTCCTGAACCATCCATCTCCACCAGCATGCACATCTTTAACAGGTGAGCAATTAATAATAATAATTTTTATTTTTATATAGCGCTAACATATTCCGCAGCACTTTACAGTTTGCACACATTTTCATCACTGTCCCCGATGGGGCTTACAATCTAAATTCCCTAGCATTATGTCTTTGGAATGTGGGAGGAAATCGGAGAACCCGGAGGAAACCCACGCAAACACGGGGAGAACATACACTGTTCTTTATTGTCGTTTATCATCTGAAACCAGCTATAGTGTACTGTTTCAGTATTCCCTATCTATATATATAATCGTCTTATCATGTCTGTCTGTAACCGAAATCGCGGGTCGCTGATTGATCGAGGCCGCCAGGGGACCAATCAGCGACAGGCGCAGCTGTTTGTAGCGGCAAGCTGCGCCTGCTGCTGATTGGTCGTGGCCACCAGGCCGCGACTAGCGGTGGGTCCAGTCGGGCACAGCGCTCAATGGGGCGGCAGGCCTTGATCCGTAAAAAAGAGATTTAAAATAAAAAAAAGTTATGTACTCCTTCTGACGGCCTCTGATCTTCTTTCCACGCGCCCGTCCTCGCGATCCCAGTAATGCCTTGCGCCTTAGACCGGAGATGACGTCACTCTTGCGAGAGCACGACATCATCAGCGGTGTTTCACACAATGCATTACTGGGACCGTGAGGCCGGGCGCGTGGAAAGAAGATTGGAGGCTGTCGGAAGGTGAGTATATAACTATTTTTATTTAACAGAGACCATGCATACCAGGAAAAGGGGGTGAAGGGGACCATGCATACCAGCAATGGGGGGAGGGGGACCATGCATTCCAGGAAAGGGGGGGTGAGGGTGACCATACATACCAGCAATGGGGGGTGAGGGGGACCATGCATACCAAAAATGGGGGGTGAGGGAGACTATGCATACCAGCAATGGGGGGGAGGGGGACCATGCATACCAGCAATGGGGGAGGGGGACCATGCATACCAGCAATGGGGGGGAGGGGGACCATGCATACCAGCAATGGGGGGAGGGGGACCATGCATACCAGCAATGGGGGGATGGGGATCATGCATACCAGGAAAAGAGGGTGAGGGTGACCATGCATACCAGCAAAGGGGGGTGAGAGGGACCATGCATACCAGCAATGGGTGGGAGGGGGACCATGCATACCTGCAATGGGGGGAGGGGGACCATGCGTACCAGTAATTGGGGAGGAGGGGGACCATGCATACCAGGAAAGGAGGGTGACGGGACCGTACATACCAGGATTAGCGGCGGGCGCAGTCGGGCATAGCGCTCAATGGGGTGGCAGGCCTTGATCTGTAAAAAAGATTTAAAATAAAAAAGAGTTATGCACTCCTTCTGACGGCCTCCGATCTTCTTTCCACGCGCCCGTCCTCGCGATCCCAGTAATGCCTTGCGCCTTAGAACGGAGATGACGTCACTCTTGCGAGAGCATGACATCATCAGCGGTGTTTCACGCAATGCATTACTGGGACCATGAGGCCGGACGCGTGGAAAGAAGATCAGATGCTGTCGGAAGGTGAGTATATAACTATTTTTATTTAACAGAGACCACGCATACCAAGAAAAGGGGGTGAAGGGGACCATGCATACCAGCAATGGGGGGGAGGGAGGAGGACCATGCATACCAGGAAAGGGGGGTGAGGGTGACTATACATACCAGCAAAGGGGGGGAGGGGGACCATTCATACCAGCAATGGGGGGGAGGGGGACCATGCATACGAGGAAAAGGGGGTGAGGGTGACCATACATACCAGCAAAGGGGGGTGAGGGGGACCATGCATACCAGGAAAGGGGGGTGAGGGTGACCATACATATATCAGCAGTGGGGGGTGAGGGGGACCATGCATACCAGCAATGGGGGGATGAGGGAGACCATGCATACCAGCAATGGTGGAGTGAGGGGGGCCATAGATTCCAGCAATGGGGGGAGGGAGGTGGACCATGCATACCAGGAAAGGAGGGTGACTATGCATACCAGCAATGGGTGGGAGAGAGACCATACATACCAGCAATGGGGGGTGAGGGGGTCTATGCATACCAGCAATAGGGGGGTGAGGGGGACCATGCATACCTGCAATGGGGGAGTGAGGGGGACCTTGCATACCAGCAATGGGGGGGAGGGAGAGGGACGATGCATACCAAGAAAGGGGGGTGAGGGGGACCATGCATACCAGCAATGGGGGGGTGAGGGGGACGATGCATGCCAGCAATGGGGGAGTGAGGGGGACCTTGCATACCAGCAATGGGGGGAGGGGGACCATGCATACCAGCAATGGGGGTGAGGGTGACCATACATACTAGCATAGGAAGGTGAGGGGGACCATGCATACCAGCAATGGGCGGGTGGGGAACCATGCATACCAGGAAAGGGGAATGACGGGACCATACATACAAGGATCAGCGGCGGGCACAGCGCTCAATGGGGCAGCAGGCCTTGATCTGTAAAAAAGATAATTAAAATTAAAAAAATGTTACTCTCACCTTCCAACGGCCTCCGATCTTCTTTCCACGCGCCCGGCCTCGCGGTCCCAGTAATGCCTTGCGCTTTAGACCGGAGATGATGTCTCTCTCGCGAGAGCGCGACGTCATCAGCGGTGTTTCACGCATTGCATTACTGGGACTGCGAGGCCAGGTGCATGGAAAGAAGATCGGAAGCCGTCGGAAGGTGAGTATATAACTATTTTTTTTTAACAGAGACCACGCATACCAGGAAAGGGGGGTGAGGGGGACCATGCATACCAGCAATGGGTTATCAAGTCAAATCGTGAATTCCCCAGTCCAAGATGAATCTGACATCGAGTGTGGGTGGCCAGCCAGGGCAGTGGGGACAATTGGTACCGGGCCGGTGTCTCAGATGGATGTGTCACGGTGGTGGTGACCCGGTCCGTGGGCAAGGGCGTCCATGCAAAGGGTTGAATAACGTTTATAGGTGAATGATACGTGACGCCACCTGTGGTTTCTGATCAGATTGACCAGCGCTGCAGTGTCGCTTCTCTGGGACAGATGTTGTGGTGCATCTAAGATGTAGAAGCCCAGCACAGGTAGGGCCATAGTCGCAGGGCAGATGAAAGAGTTGGTAGATGGTGTGCAGTGCAGGATGTAGCAGAGCCGTGCGCCAGGCGCAGGAGAAAGATGACAGACACAGTCGTGCAGTTCCTTTACCTGTACTTGGTAAGTGCCGTACAGGACCCAGAGTACAGATGGAGAAGGAGTTGGTCAGCCTGGAAGCTAATTAGGAATTCTCTGCAGATAGGTAGTGTGGCCTCCGTTCTAGCGCTTATCTGAGGTGCTCGCAGTACTGAGTTCACTGAAGTTCCCCCTGTTGACTCTTTTTTGAAACTTTCTCGTACGGCAGGCAGCCGTAGCCTTTTCCTTCTGGCTCACACAAGTCGCTGCTGGGGCCTTCGAGCCTTAGTTGGGAGCAGAGCATTTATAGCTGCTACTGCCTCCGGTTTCTGCTGCAGGACCTTCAGTGTCCTTACAAACTCGGAGATTGGAATCCGGACCATGCGCTCCAGCTAGGAGTGAGCCTTAACTCTGCTCATCCTCCAGCTCCCCTTCTCACATCCACACACTTCCCCTTCCCTTCACACACTGCCCTAACTTCCCTCCTCCCGACCACAGAAAGCAGCTCCTGAGCAGTCAGGTTCAGAGCTCTCCCTGCAGGCCTGGAGTGGGAACTGTGTTGTGTGTTGGTTTAACTGCTAGAGAGATCCTTCTTTGCTCCCAAGCATGACATCACACTCCCTAAGAGGAAGGTAATGCCACTGTGGTGACTGTACTCCTGGGGGCGCCACAAGTGCACTGATGCCCAGCCACTGCTAGATGATTCTGCTGGTACATTGACCCAGACCACTACATTCCCCTCGCACTCTACACAGCCATAATCTGACCCTGATGAAACTCAGGTTCCCCTTCCCGCATACTATACCACCTTACACGGTGACAAAGAGGAAGATGCAGATGAAAGTGCAGGCAATGGCACTGGCACAGGGCCCCTCATAGTGCGCAAAAGTGTCTTTACCGGTGGGAGGGGGGTGGGGCGTGGGGACCACCCGCCGTCAGACACACCGCCGTACTATGAGGGGCCCTGTGCCAGTGCCGTCGCCAACGAGTGGCCCCCCCTGCTTGCTCAGGATCACAGCACATGCAAAGTTGAAATACTTACCTCTCCCTGCTCCACCGCCGTGACGTCTTCCGCGTTTCCTGACAGTGACATTCTGGTCAGAGAGAGCGATGACATCATGTCTGTACGCCCTCTGCCTAAACAGTCCAAGTGCAGAGAGATGGAAGATTGGGACGACGAGGAGTCCAGACTAGTACAGGGATTCCCTAGCGAGGAGACTTATTTAATTGTTTTAAAGGTTAGGAGCAATTTTTGGGGAGCACTATACTCTGGAGAATGATATATGGGGCCCTCCATACACTGTAGCATTCCAAAGGTAGACATCAGACACTGAAGCAGCATTTACAGGGCCCATTATACACTGGAGCTTTAGAAATGGGGCCCATTATGTATGGAGCATTATTTGGGCCCATAAGACAGTGGAGCTTCATCCATGGGGACCAACATATACTGTAGCATTATGTGGAGCTCATCATATACTGTATGGAACATTATATGGGACCAATGATTCTGTATGGAGAAATATATGGGCCTCATTACTCTGTATAGCGCACTATGTGGTGGCCATAATACTGTATGGAGTAATATACTGTCCGTTTTTGGAGCTATTGGAGAATTTAAAATGGATATCAGTCATGTGATGTAAGAAGTGAAGTATTTTTCATTGTACTATACCGTATTTCTCTGCCGTGTCAGAGGATCATGAATTGTTGCTTGTGTTGAAGGAGCCCATTGACACTCTTTGGCCCTGGGCCCATGAAAATCTGGAGCCAGCCCTACCCCCCCCCCACAACTTTAGCCAAATAACCCCCAGTTTTCAATGCCTAACTATTATTATAATGTACTGTAAATTAAGGTTGACAAGCTTAAGTAATAAGAATTGATGTTTTTGGCATTAAAATGGGCACTGTAGATGTGTTTCCTGTCCTCCTCTCACTGCCGACATTTCTTCCCCATTGACTTGCATTGGGTTTCATGTTTCAGTCGGCCTTCGACTTTTCACGATAATCAGCCAATTTTGTTCGACCCGACTTTTGAGACTGTCGGGTTTCATGAAACCCGACTCGACCCGAAAAAAGGCAAAGTCGCTCATATCTACTCCTCAGTTTTGTCATATGTTCTGCTTCATGTGAGAACAGGGAGCGGGTGCCCATTACTGTGAGAACTAATGGTGGTTTGATACCTTCCAGCAAAGCTGAGTGCATGACATAATTTCTTGAGAGGCAGCAGAATCCATAAGCTAGTAAGACGATGACTGCACCACCACTGATTCATTATATTGTGCAAACAGGCCTAGACAAGCACTCTCTCCCTCCAATACGAAGTGTCACAGAGCTGTGCAATGGCATCAGTGTGCCGAGCCGGGTGGTGCCTGTTCTTTTATAACCACTGATGATGTCACACGAACGGCTTCTACCAAGATGGCTGCGGCATTACAGTGACACATGGTAAATGCCTGTGAGTCACTTATTGGCTGTGTAACAGGCGTCAAAGATGTGGGGCGGGGATTTGAGTTTTACATTGAGCGCCACCCAATACTCAGAGAGTAACAAGCACCATGATATTCAAGTGATAACCGAGTATCATAAAGCACTTTTGCTCATCACTAATCCTCACAAATCGAATCACAGTGTTCAAATTTGCATGGAACAGTATCTTTAATTATATTAATCTCCAACCCTATCCTAGGCAGATTGATCCACTTATCTCCTTCATTGATATTTACTGTATATAAATTCTGTGATTTCCATAATATCATGACTTTTCCCTCTCTGTCTTGCAGTTTCAATGTTGAGGAGAATATACAGTTGTGCTCAAAAGTTTACATACCCCTGCAGAATATTTGCTATCTACGCCTTTTTCAGAGAATGTGAATGATAGCACCAAAACTTTAATAACAATCCAAAACATCCACATTACCCTGATCAAAAGTTCACATACCCTGGTGATTTTGACCTGATAACATGCACAGAAGTTGACACGAATGGGTTTGAATGGCTACTAAAGGTAACATCCTCACCTGTGACCTGTTTGCTTGTAGTCAGTGTGTGTGCATAAAAGCTGAGTGAGTTTCTGGGATCCAGACAGATTCTTGCATCTTTCATCCAGCCACTGACGTTTCTGGATTGTGAGTCATGGGGAAAACAAAAGAATTGTCAGTGGATCTATGGGAAAAGGTATTTGAACTGTATGAAACAGGAAAGGGATACAAAAAGATATCCAAGGAATTAATAATGCCAGTGATCAGCATTCAAACTATGATTAACAAATGGAAAATCAGGAGCTTTGTAAAAACAAATCCACTGTCAGGTAGACCAACAAACATTTCATCCACAACTGTCAGGAAAATTGTTCTGGATTCAAAGAAAAATCCACAAACAGCAGCTGAAATATTGGACTCTAGCAGTGTGGTTGTTTCAACAAGTGGTGTGGCTGTTTTAAGATGTACAATAAGGAGGCACTTTAAAAAAATGAGCTGAATGGTTGAGTCGGCAGAAGAAAGCCATTACTATGCAAATGCCACAAAGTATCTTGCCTACAATATGCAAAACAGCACAGAGACAATGCTCAAAACTTCTGGAACAAGGTAATTTGGATTGATGAGACTAAAATTGAACTTTTTGGCCACAACCATAAACATTACATTTGAAGAGAGGTCAACAAGGCCTATAATGAAAGGAGAACCATTCCTACTGTAAATCACAGAGGTGGATCGCTGATGTTTTGGGGATGTGTGTGCTACAAAGGCACAGGAAACTTGGTCAAAGTTGAAGGAAAGGTGAATGCAGCACATTATCAGCAAATACTGGTGGCAAATTTGTAATCATCAACCTGAAAGCTGCACATGGGATGCACTTGGACGTTCCAACATGACAACAATCCCAAACAAAAGGTTAAATCTACCTGTCATTGGCTACAGCAGAACAAAGTGAAGATTCTGGAGTGGCCATCTCAGTCTCCTGACCTCAATATCACTGAGCCACTCTGGGGAGACGTCAAGTACACAGTTCATTCTAGACAGACCTGGAATTTACAGGAATTGGAGGATTTTTGCCAAGAAGAGTGGGCAACATTACATCTGAGAAAATAAAAATCTCATCCACAACTACCACAAAATACATCAAGCTGTCATTTATGTTATATGCAATACACGGTATTAAGAAATGGGGTGTGTAAACTTTTGATCAGGGTCATTTGGATGTTTTGGGTTGTCATCATGATTTAAAAAGGGAAAGCACAGTAGTTTGACAATAAATGGTTTGACCCAACCACTAACCATGAGTGGAGAAAACGTTTTAGTATTATCATTCATATTCTCTCAAAAAAAAAAAATAAGAAAACAAAAATTTTTCTGGGGTATGTAAACTTTTGAGCACAGCTATACTTACCAAGTTAACACTATTGTATAAGCTTTAAAAAAATAGTTTTGCTTAACACAAATATTATTGTTCTGTTTTGTCATTCTCAAATTATATTCCCATAAAGTAAGATTTTGGCAAAATATAAGCAGACTAAGCATTATTAAAGTGTTTTGTCCTTATAATGAAACAGGTCAAAAAAAATTAAAATTATTTTAAAATTTTACTTGTTATTGTACAAACGTTATAGAAATATCAATGTAAAGATGAGAGTGTATCTCTATGCAGCATATTTGGTGTTTGGCAACTCTCCCGGATCATCTCAAAAGCTCTTGATTCACTAGGGAGGTTCCTTAAACTTCATTGCATTGAAGAATCTTTCAATTGAAATATTTGACAAATTAGAGTTCTTATTTAAAAAGCCGATGGTTTTAATCAATTATGCATATTATTAACCGATGAGCAATTCTATAAGCTTAGACTTTATGCAGACTTTTCTTGATTCTTAAGTTTGCCATAAAGAATATACCAGGAAAAGATCATGTTGCAGCCATCAAGTTAATCTTTAGGGCTTAAATTACTCAAAGTATACCAAAAGAGTGTTTTTTTTTTTCTTTAGTCAGTCTTATTTATGTTAGTATGACTTTTTCCTAATGACCAGGAAGACACGAGAGACTGCACTCCTCTAAACAGTAAACTACATTAATTAAACATTGCGGGCAATTGGCGATACACAAAACTTTTGAAAATATTTCAGTGGGTCACATTGCACATTGGTTTCAGCCAATTTCACCTTACTTTTTGCTCAAAATTGGACTTTTATTATTTTTATATTAAATAATTCAAATGCCATAACCTACCAGTGATTGCAAGGCACAAATGGGTTGCAATGGCAGTCTCCAACCTCCTGAAGGCTCCTTAACTCCCAATTTGGAAGTCTTGTAAAACCCATCTACAGACAGGGCTTCATAATAGGTAGTTATTTTCACTATATACTGCAATATTGCTCTATTGATGCATATTGATCAAGCTATTAGAGGATCACAGGTTCAAGTCTCCAATGAGAGCAAAAAAAACATAGCACAAAGCAAAAAAACATTCAAACCATTCATGTTTTCTCCACTTGAAAGTAAGAAATGAAAAAAATTTTTCATATTAAAGTTTATTTCTTTTAAATATAAACAAGTAATACAATTAAATTAAATGCAAGAATTTCTATTTGTTCTCTGTACCTCTCTCAAAAAGCATAATTAAAAACAAACAAAACAACATATGTACCCAAAAGTTCTATCACTGAAACCTACAGCTTTACATGCAATAAAAAAGCCCTTGTACAGCTCAATTGACTGAAAAAATATATGTTACGGGCTTTGGAAAATGGCAAATTAATTTTTTAATAAAGTTCAGAATTTTTTAATCCACTAAAGAAACAAAAAAATGTAGACATCTGGTTATCGTACTGACCTGAAGAATTAATTTACCAAGTCATTTTAGTGCAAACTGTACAATCTATGGTAATGTGAATAGTACAGGGTGGGCCATTTATATGGATACACCAAAATACAATGGGAATGGTTGGTGATATAAACTTCCTGTTTGTGGCACATTAGTAAATGAGATGGGGGAAACTTTTCAAGATGGGTGGTGACCATGGCGGCCATTTTGAAGTCGGCAATTTTAGATTCAAATTTATTTTTTCCAATGGGAAGAGGGTCATGTGACACATCCAACTCATTGAGAATTTCACAAGAAAACAATGGTGTGCTTAGTTTTAATGTAACTTTATGCTTTCATGAGTTATTTACAAGTTTATGACCACTTATAAAATGTGTTCAAAGTGCTGCCCATTGTGTTGGATTGCCAATGCAACCCTCTTCTCCCACTCTTGACACACTGATAGCGACACCGCAGAAGAAATGATAGTCTAAGGGGGTCAGATTCCTTGAAGGAATGCTCGGACCTGACACCCATAATGTGGTGGTGCACCATCTTGCTGGAAAAACTCAGGGAATGTGCCATCTTCAGTGCATAAAGAGGGCAACACATCATCATGTAGCAATTTCAAATATCCAGTGACATTGAGGTTTCCACTGATGATGAATGGCCCCACTATCTTTGTACCCCATATACCACACCATACCATCAATTATGGGTGTCGGGTCCAAGCATTCCTACATGAACAGTTTCCTAGAAAGTGGATTGGTTATCATGGGCCAGTTAAATGGCCACCAAGGTCTCCTGATCTGACCTTCTTCCACTTTTATCTTTGGGGTCATCTGAAGGCAATTGTCTATGCTGTGAAGATACGAGATGTGCAGCATCTGAAACAATGGATACTGGAAGCCTGTGCTAGCATTTCCTCTGCGGTGTTACTATCAGTGTGTCAAGAGTGGGAGAAGAGGGTTGCATTGACAATCCAACACAATGGGCAGCACTTTAAAAACATTTTATAAGTGGTCATAAACTTGTAAATAACTCATGAAAGAATAAAGTTAGGTTAAAACCAAGCACACCATTGTTTTTCTTGTGAAATTCTCTATAAGTTTAATGTGTCACATGACCCTCTTCCCATTGAAAAAAATAAAATTGGATCCAAAATGCCCAACTTCAAAATGGCCTCCATGGTCTCCACCCATCTTGAAAAGTTCCCCCCTCCCATATACTAATGTGCCACAAACAGGAACTTGATATCAACAACCATTCCCATTTTATTTAGGTGTATCCATATTAATGGCCCATCCTGTATTATTCAAAACTACAAGTTGTACTGCAAAAAAAAATATGTTTTCATACAGCTAGCTACATGAAAAATGAAACTAAAATTACCTACTAAAAGAGATAACAATCAAAGAATGATGGCTTTAACAATGACAATGCACTGTTGCACTGTCAAAAAGAGTGTCAAGAGTGGGAGAAGAGGGTTGCATTGGCAATCCAACACAATGGGCAGCACTTTGAAAACCAGGGGAAGAGTCTTGAGGAGATCATTTGCATATTCCCAGTGCCTTCTGGGATAAGTGAAGAGTCTCCGCGAGCTCAACGATCACTGGGTTTTGGCCGTTGCAGCTGAAAAGAGGAAATCGGAAAACCAGGGGAAGAGTCTTGAGGAGATCATTTGCATATTCCCAGTGCCTTCTGGGATAAGTGAAGAGTCTCCGCGAGCTCAACGATCACTGGGTTTTGGCCGTTGCAGCTGAAAAGAGGAAATCGGAATTTGGGCTCATCTTTCATCGTTTTTAAGAAATCTCAAGATGGAAGAGGCCAGGAGCCATTTGGTGAGCTGCATTTCTTGCTACATGTTCACAGACTTACCAGTGGAATAGCCAAACTTCACATGCCACAAATGCAAGCTTGTGTCCCTGTTGGAGGAAAAGTTGCAAAATCTCGAAGAGAGGTTAGCTACGTTGAAGATCATTAAGGAAGGTGAAGAGTTCTTGGACAGAGCAGAATTATCTCTTCATGTTACAGAAAGAGAAGAAATTCGAAGTGCACCTGAAGAAACAGAGGAATGGAGACATGTGACCCAGAGAAGCAGGAGGATCAGGAGGCAGTCAGCACCCATACTGCTCAGAAACCAGTACCAGGCTCTCACGCAGGAAAACAATGAAGAAATACATCAGGATAAGACTTTGCCAACAAGCAGCAACCTTGTACGCCTTCAGAGTCCTCCTGGATGGAGAAAGAAAAATGTTGTGAAGAAGAAACGGAGAGTGGTGGTCATGGGGGATTCCCTGTTGAGAGGAACTGAGGCCGCTATCTGCAGACCGGATATAACTTCAAGAGAAATGTGTTGTCTTCCAGGTGCAAAAATTAAAGATGTGTCTGACAGGATATCAGGACTCTTCAGACCTACAGATGACTACCCATTCCTGCTACTACATGTGGGGACAAATGACACTGCAAGAAACGACCTGGAAACCATCTGCAGAGACTTTGAAGACTTAGGCAAGAAAGTGAAAGAACTGGGAGCGCAGGTGGTCTTCTCTTCCATCCTCCCAGTGGATGGCCATGGAACAAGGAGGTGGAATAAGATTCTGCAGGTGAACAACTGGCTACGTCGATGGTGCCGTCAGCAACTATTTGGATTTCTGGATCACGGAGTGAACTACTTATACGATGGACTACTTGCTAGAGATGGGGTGCACCTTACGAAGACTGGTAAGCATGTATTTGGAAGTCGCCTTGCTACACTTGTAAGGAGAGCTTTAAACTAGAACAACATGGGAAGGGAAGCAAAAGACCAGAAAAAGCCATACACCTGACAAATGCTATTGAGAACTCTGCTATTAGAAGTGGAAAGGAAGAACAAAGACGAAAGAATCTAATTAATAAAAATATTGGAGAAAGAGAAACCAATCACAAACTAAAATGTTTCTATACTAATGCACAAAGCATGGGCAACAAACAAGGAGAATTGGAACTACTAACACAGGAAAAGAAATATGATGTCATTGGAATCACTGAAACTTGGTGGGACAATACACATGATTGGAATACAAGACTAGAAGGATACAACTTATTTGCAAGAAACAGACTTGATAAACGAGGAGGGGGTGTCGCATTGTATGTTAGAAACGCGTATATCTGCACAGAGATTGAAGATTCAGAGACTGGGAGTTCTGTGGAAACTGGGTAAGAATACAAGGACAGAACAATGGAAAGGACACCATTGTAGGCATTTACTACAGGCCGCCTGTGCAAGCTGAAGCTATGGATGAACTCTTTATGCATCAAATGGCCAAGTTCTCCAAAAAATATGACATAGTTGTCATGGGAGATTTCAACTATCCAGACATTTGTTGGGAATCTCTCTCAGGCAAAACTAACAGGTCAAGGAAATTCTTATCCTCTCTTGCTGACAACTTTATCTTCCAAAAGGTAACGGAGAAAACAAGGGGAACTGCTACCTTGGATCTAATCCTTATAAACAGGGAGGAAATGGTTGAGGAGGTAAAAGTGGCTGGGACCCTAGGAGGTAGCGACCATGCTATTTTAGAATTTTGGATAACTAGAGGCGGAAGACCTGTGAAGACTCAGACGTCAAGGTTAGATTTCAGAAAGGCAGATTTTAAGGGATTCAGAAAGAGAATTGGAGGGATCCAATGGCTGGATATCCTTAAAGACAAAAATGTCCAGGAAGGATGGGAAATCTTGAAAAATGAAATTCTCAAAGCACAGTTGTTAACAATTCCGAAAAGAGGGAAGAATAGGAAGCAGTTAAGGAAACCAGGATGGATGAACACAGAACTTAAGCACATGCTAAAAAGGAAGAAAAAAATGTTTATAAAATGGAAAGAGGGAGGCATATCTAAAGAAGAATATAATGCTGTCTGCAGAACCTGCAGAGCACAAATCAGATTAGCTAAAGCTGAAAATGAATTGAGGCTTGCAAGAGATGTCAAAAGCAATAATAAAGGATTTTGGGGATATGTCAAAAGTAAAAGAAAAGTCAAAGATGCTATAGGATTTTTACAGGATGAAAATGATGAAATGGTAAGACAGGATGTTGAGAAGGCTGAACTTTTAAATTCCTATTTTGCATCTGTTTTCTCTCAGAAAGGAAATGTAACATCAACTGTTATTCACTGTCCTATTAAGGGAATAGAAGAATCCAGGATATCTATAAACAGAAAGATAGTGAGGAAACACTTAGCTAGCCTAAATGAATTCAAGTCTCCAGGTCCAGATGAATTACACCCCAGAGTACTGAAGGAGATAGCAGAAGAAATTTTTGAACCCCTCTCTATAATCTTTGAAAATTCTTGGAGAACAGGAGAAGTGCCAGAAGACTGGAGAAGAGCAAATGTTGTTCCTATCTTCAAAAAGGGGAAGAAGGTGGACCCAGGTAACTATAGGCCGGTGAGTCTGACTTCTATACCAGGAAAGATCTTTGAACAAATTATTAAACAACATGTATGTCAATACCTGGATAAGAATGAAGTGATTAAACAGAGTCAGCATGGGTTTGTAACTAATAAGTCATGTCAGACTAACTTAATTTCCTTCTATGACGGTATCACTGATTGGGTGGATCAAGGAAATGCTGTAGATATAGTATATCTTGACTTCAGCAAAGCATTTGACAAAGTCTCTCATACAATCCTTATTGAAAAAATGATTAAGTATGGAATGGACAAGGCAACTGTTAGGTGGATTCATAACTGGCTTAGTGATCGGACCCAAAGAGTGGTCGTAAATGGCTGCACATCCAGTTGGAAGAATGTCTCAAGTGGGGTACCACAGGGCTCTGTCCTGGGCCCTGTATTGTTCAACATCTTTATCAACGATTTAGACGAAGGAATTGAGGGTAAACTGATTAAATTTGCTGATGACACAAAGCTAGGAGGGATAGCTAATACTAGAGAAGAGAGAGAGAGGATTCAAAAAGATTTAAATAAACTGGAGAAGTGGGCAGCAACTAACAGAATGGTTTTTAACAGGGAGAAATGCAAAGTACTACATCTGGGCAATAAAAATGGAAAAAGCATATATAGAATGGGAGGAATAGGGCTAAGTGACAGCACATGTGAAAAAGACTTGGGTATACTAATAGATCACAGACTGAATATGAGTCAACAGTGTGATGCAGCAGCAAAAAAGGCAAATGCAATTCTAGGATGTATTAACAGAAGCATACAGTCTAGATCACGTGAAGTCATTATTTCCCTCTACTCCTCTTTGGTCAGACCTCATCTGGAATATTGTGTCCAGTTTTGGGCACCACATTTTAAAAAAGACATCAACAAACTGGAGCAAGTTCAGAAAAGAGCGACCAGAATGGTGACCGGTCTGCAAACCCTGTCTTATGAGGAAAGGTTGCAGGATTTGGGAATGTTTAGTTTGCAAAAGAGAAGACTGAGAGGAGACTTAATAGCTGTCTACAAATATCTAAAGGGCTGTCACATTGTAGAAGGATCAACTTTATTCTCATTTGCACAAGGAAAGACTAGAAGCAATGGGATGAAACTGAATGGGAGGAGACACAGATTAGATATTAGAAAAAACTTTTTGACAGTTAGAGTGATCAATGAGTGGAACAGGCTGCCACGAGAAGTGGTGAGTTCTCCTTCAATGGAAGTCTTCAAACAGAGGCTGGACAGACATCTGACTGGGATGATTTAGCGAATCCTGCTTTGAGCAGGGGGTTGGACCAGATGGCCCAGGAGGTCCCTTCCAACTCTACGATTCTATGATTCTATGATTCTATGAAAACAACAGGTTGTAAAAAATGCTTCTGAAAAATCTTTAACCTCTTCCCACCGAATCTTGTTTTAACCTTTCCTATAGGGCCTCATGTTTCAAATTTATATTTTAGAAAACTATACCCCGATATCCCCAAAGGTGATACCATTTTAAAAACCATATAAAAAAACTGCATCCAGGAAGTTTATCCCTTAGGTGCTTCACAGGAATGCAAAGGGAAACGAAAAAAATGAAAACTTACATTCTTTCAACTAAAATGAAAAATTTGCTAAACAACTTCTTGCATGCCACTTTCATACTGCACACTGTTGCTAAATGCACTGTTGTAAATGCGCTCAATACTTGATTGTGGCTCCTTTTGCATTAATTATTGCATCAATGCGTCATGGCATGGAGGCGATCAGCCTCCATGAGGTGTTATGGAAGCCCAGGTTGCTTTGATAGCAGCCTTCAGCTTGTCTGCATTATTGGGTCTGGTGTCTCTCATCTTCCTCTTGACAATACCCCATAGATTCTCTATGGGGTTAAGGTCAGGCAAGCTTCCTGGCCAATCTAGCACAGTGTTACTGCTGTTTTTAAACCAGGTATTGGTACTTTCGGCAGTGTGGACAGGTGCAAAGTCCTGCTGAAAAATGAAATTTGCATCTCCAAAAAGCTTTTCGGTAGAAGGAAGTATGAAGTGCTCTAATATTTTATGGTAGACGATTACACTGACTTTGGTCTTGATAAAACACAGAGGACTTACACCAGCAGATGACATGGCTCTTCAAACAATCACCGATTGTGGAAACTTCTCTCTAGACCTCAGGCAGATTGGATTGTGTGCCTCTCCACTCTTCTTCAGACTCTGGGACCTTAATTTTCAAATGAAATGCAAAATTTACTTTCATCTGAAATCAACACCTTGGACCACTGAGCAACAGTCCAGTTCTTTTTCTCCTTGGCCCAGGAAAGACGCTCCTGGTATTGTCTATTGGTAATGAGTGGCTTGACACAAGGAATGAGACAATTGTAGCCCATGTCCTGGATACGACTGTGTGTGTTGACTCTTGAAGCAATGACTCCAGCAGCAGTCCACTCCTTGTGAATCTTCCCCAAATATTTGAATGGCCTTTTCTTAACAATCCTTTCAAGGCTGTGGTTATCACAATTGCTTCTGCACAATTTTTTACCACACTTTTTCCTTCCACTCAACCTTCCATTAATATGCTTTGATACAGCACTCTGTGAACAGCCAGCTTCATTGACAATTACCTTTTGCGGCTTACACTCCTTGTGGAGTGCCAATGACTGCCTTCTGGACATCTGTCAGGTCAGCAGTCTTCCCCCATGATAGTGGATCCTACTGAAACAGACTAAGGGACCTTTTTAAATGCTTTGGAAGTCTTTGCAGTTGTTTTTAATTATTCTAATTTACTGAGATAATGACTTTGGGGTTTTCATTGGCTGTAAGCCATAATCATCAACATTCACAAAAATAAACACTTGAAATAGATCACTCTGTTTGTAATAAGGCTATATAATATATGAGTTTCACTAAAATAAATTAATGTTTTCATCATATTCTAATTTTCTGAGAAGCGCTTGTACATTCCAACGGTCTTAAAAATCATGCTAAACTGCAAAGACATATATATGCTAATAAAATATTATAATCAAGGATGTGTTTAGATGTGTGGATATTTTCTGATTTGAAACAACAAGGAACAAAAGACAAATTGTACCAGACCCAAGTCAGAATTTGACATGTCTTCACAACCTAGCGCCTTTCAAACATAAGCTTGGATCCATTAATTCAGGAGATTACATATCTTAATAGAACTAATGTTTTGAAAAAAAAAAAAGATTTTATAATATAACCTTTATATCTATATATGTTTGTGTATATATATATATATATACAAGCATACATACATATAGAAGTTAATTCATTTAAAATATAATTCATTTCGAACATCTTTCAGAAAAAACAAAATGAAATACTGTATTTTACGCATTATAAGACATACTTTTTTCCCCAAAAATTTTAGGGGAAAATGGGGGTGTGTCTTATAATGCAGCTATATCTTATCGGCATGGTGCCGCTCTGCGTCCCCAGTGGTGGTGCCGCGCTGTGTCCCGGGTGCTGCGGGGTCTCTGCTGACATTTTGTGAAAGGCTAGAGCCCCCGGCATTTCTTCAATGGTTTTGCAGTGGACTCTGGGAAAATGGCCTCTGGAAGGCGGCGCATGCACAGCTGGAGATCTCAGCATCAAGATCTCAGGAGATGAGATCTCAGCAATGAAATCTCACCTCCCTAGATCTTGGTGCTAAGATCTCCTTCTGCGCATGAGCCACCTCCCGGCGGCCATTTTATCAGAGTCCACTGCACAGGAAACTATGGAAGAACTGCCGGGGACTATGACCTTTCACAAAATGTCGACAGAGCCCCCTGCAGCATCGGGGACACAGCACGGCATCGCCACCGGGGACACAGTGCGACACCGCCACTGGGAGACAGGGTGGCACCAGACACCCGCAGTGGTGTGCTGCACATCGGAATACCCCCTCATCCCAGCCTGCGGTGTTGTGAACACTTTTGACCTGGCTCCTGCTTGAATCTTTTGTTAGGGCTGGAGGAACGCACCTAATAATAAATTATAGTAAAGTGCGTTCGCAGCCTGGGGTCCACCGTGCAGAGGTGGTAAACTGCTGCTTAGTAATGGTGAATGTACTGTATATAGCGGTATACAAAAGGTCACACACAGGTTAACGTCACCTGGTGTGAACAAGAGCGGACTCTGTTACGTCACAGAGCTGCAGTACTGCGGAACTTAAATGCCAGAGTCTGTTAGGACTCACAGAGCTCGGCAAGGGGGCACACAGAATGCGGTCAAAAAACTCTGCCCCAAGGACACAGGTCAGAGTTGCTCTAGGCCTTCTGAGCATGTGGTGTCGCACCTGCAGACACCACTATAGATGCTGACTATGGTGGAGTGCACCATTGCGTGTAGAGCCACTGGTGGCCACTGATTCCAGTCTCTGACTCAGCCTCTACCTACACCTTGACCTGGGCGCTTAACATGCTAGGCTGCACAACACATGCGTACCAAGGGTAGGGGTTTCCAATGAGTCACTTACCAGAGACATTCATACATACATACAACACTCACTCCACATGGTCTAATCTTTGTCTATATTAGAGTATGCGAACCTTTTATAGCTGCATCCTTCCAGGACCTTCCTGACCATCCTGATGGTCCAATCCGAGATGGACAAGGACCTGAGCATGTGACCTCCGATCTCCAATGATAGATTGTACGATGGGCATGCTCAGTGGACCGAAAGGAGGACTTAGTCCCTGGAGTAGCTCGCTGCTGATCAGCAAGCATTGCTATAGCTGGACCAGAAGTGGCAGCAGCAACCGAACCTACAGTGCTGATCTGAGCAGTGCTCCTGGATCAACAAGTCTGCTGAGCAGCCTCCTCTGCAGCCGAAGAGGAATGGGAGATGGCCAAATGCAAGGCTCGGGATTCCTGCTGTTCAGCGACAGGAACCCGACTCCTAACATCTTTTTTGCATTTGATCCAATATTTGCTTTCCTCTGATTTCTGTTTTGCTGGTGTGAGTTCAGCCTTGTCCCCTGCTGGGACCTGTGCTGGACTCTGTTCCATATGCCACAGCTCATGTCAGTCTTTTCAGCCTTTTCAGTATTTCTAATCCCGTTTTATCAGTATCTTTTATTTTACATCCAGTTCACACCAGAGTTCTGATTTAGTGGGGGAGAGGTCATGTGGCCTCAGTATTTTTGCATATCAGATGTGTCGGATTTTTTCTCAGGGTGATTGCAGACAGTATTCTTTCCTGTCTATCTAGACAGTTTGGGCCCCATCATTTGCTTACTCTATTTTCTGCCTGTGTTTTGTGCCTCATCTTGTCTCACCGGCAATATATGGTCGGGGGCTATCTATTCCTTTGGGGTTCTACTTCGGGGCAGTTTAGCTTTCCCTTTTCTCTCTTTAGGCTTAGTTAATTCTTTGGCTGTGCTGAGGCGTCTAGGGCATCGTAGGTACGGCCCACGGCTAATTCTAGTTGTGTTGTCAGTTTATGGATCTGCAACCCGCTAAGTTACCAACCTCTCTGTTTATCTGGTTGCCTACTCTATTCCCCTGCTATCCTCCTCGGTTACCTAATCATAACACTGAGGCCTGCAGCAACGCTCCACTCTTGCCTCCTCCAGCAGTGACCATGGGACCCTGCTTCACTGCAAACACCACCCTGGTAGGCAGTAAGATGCATGGATTCTGGAAAAAACGAAGAGTCTCCCTCAGCAAGAAGATTGCTGGGTGAAGCCGGTATCAGCTGCTTGAAAAGCATCGCCAAACCATGCGCCAAATTTTATGCCTACAGGACATTATTGCAAGAAAGCTGGGCTGATTGAGTAGATTGCACAAGAAGGAAAAAACACAGCAGATTACACAAGAAGGAAGACATACAGCAAGTCAGCAGGATCTAGGAGCAACATGGCAGATGTGACAACCTACATGGTGAGTTGCAACATGTACTACATGTTCACAGATTGACCAGAAGAAGAATCCAACTTCACCTGCCAGAAGTGTAGACTACTGGCCCTTTCAGAAGAAAAGGTGCGGGGTCTGGAAGAAAAAATTACAACTTTGAAAATCATCAAAGAAAATGAAGACCTTCTAGACAGAACAGAAGCATCTCTACTGGTCACAGAAGGTGAAGAAAGTGTCAGAGAACCTCCAAAAGCAGATTAGTGGAAGCATGTGACCAAAAGAAGCAAGAAGACCATGGAGACATCACCAACCACATAACTGAGAAACCAATACCAAGGCCTTTTGGAGGATGAAGATGGCACACCTAAGGATGAGGCACTACCAGCAAGCAAAGAAGAAAAGGGCACACAGCAACACCCAAAAGTGACAACAAAAAGTACAGCCAAGAAGTGAAGAAGAGAGGTAGTTGTGGGAGACTCACTACTGAGAGGCACAGAAGCAGCCATCTGCAGACTAGACATAACCGCAAGAGATGTTTGCTGCCTCCCAGGTGTGAAGATCAAGGATGTGACCGATAGGATACCAAAGCTCATCAGTTCCAAGGATGTCCACCCATTTCTTCTGATACCTGTTGGCACCAATGACACGGCAATGAAAAACCTACTGATAATCTGAGAGGACTTTGAAGAGTTGGGGAAGAAAGTAAAGGAACTGGATGCACAGGTAGTAGTTTTTTCTTCTATCCTTCCAGCAGGCGGGCATGGCACCAGGAGATGGAACAGGATCCTTCATGTGAACAACTGGCTAAGACGATGGTGCAGACAACATGGATTCGGATTCCTGGACCATGGTGTGAGTTACCTGTACGATGGACTCCTCACCAGAGACGGACTACACCTCCACAAACCAGGGAAACACACATTTGCCAGAAGACTTGCTTCACTCATCAGGAGGGCGTTAAACTAGAGGAGGGGATAGGAAGAAAAACATTAGACACGAACATGAAGCAAGAAAATATACTGATAATGGATATGAGGTGCGGCATAGAAGACCCAAGACAACATACTCCAACGGGAGAAAAAACAACTGGAGTCTGAACTGAGAAAGTAAGTTAATGTGTATGCACAATGTAAGTGCATATTAACACATGACCATTAACCAGAGATAGCAAAAAGCAAAAAACACAAATATCCTAAAATAAAAAAGTAAAAAATAAACCGCAAATAATGCATAAAGGTAATAATAATAGGGTATTTAGTAAACATAATTTTGATCAAAATAATGTACAAGCCATCCCACTTGAAAAAGAGCTGGGAAAGCCATCCTGTCTGGCCTGTTCTTTTACTAGTGGTTCAGTCCCTCGATCCTTGTTCACATTCACGTCACTTGGCAAGTGAAAATTTTTTAAATACTAGAGTACGACTGTCCCACAAGGGTTACCTTGATGTGGCGGGATGGCTTGTACATTATTTTGATCAAAATTATGTTTACTAAATACCCTTATTATTATTATTACCTTTATGCATTATTTGCAGTTTATTTTTTACTTTTTATTTCAGGATATTTGTGCTTTTTGTTTTCTCTGGTTAATGGTCATGTGTTAATATGCACTTACATTGTGCATACACATTAACTTACTTTCTCAGTTCAGACTCCAGTTTTTTATCCATTTCATTGTGCATTCAGTGCATATATGGGTGTGACCGCCCGCTTTCTGAGCTGGGAAAGCCATCCTGTCTGGCCTATGCTTTTACTAGTGGTTCAGTCCCTCGATCCTTGTTCACATTCACGTCACTTGGCAAGTGAAAAGGTTTTAAATACTAGAGTAGGACTGTCCCACAAGGGTTGCGTTGACGTGGCGGGATGGCTTGTACATTATTTTGATCAAAATCATGTTTACTAAATACCCTTATTATTATTATTACCTTTATGCATTATTTTCAGTTTATTTTTTACTTTTTTATTTTAGGATATTTGTGTTTTTTGCTTTTTGTATACTCCAACGGGAGGTAAGAAAATTTCTAAAACAATCCACAGGGAGAAGATTGGAACAAAACAAAATCCTCTAAACTGCATGCTCGCAAACGCCAGAAGCCTGACAAACAAAATGGAAGAACTAGAAGCAGAAATATCTATAAGTAACTATGACATAGAGGGAATAACCAAGACATGGTTAGATGAAAGCTATGACTAGGCAGTTAACTTACAGGGTCACAGTCTGTTTAGGACAGATCGTAAAAATAGGAGAGGAGGAGGGGGTTGTCTTTATGTAAAGTCTTGTCTAGTCCAGTTTAAGGGAGGATATTAGCGAAGGGAATGAGGATGTCGAGTCCATATGGGTCAAAATACATGGAGGGAAAAATAGTAACAAAATTCTCATTGAGGTCTGTTACAAACTCCCAAATATAACAGAAATTAAGGAAAGTCTACTACTAAGGCAGATAGATGAAACTGCAACCCATAATGAGGTCCTTGTTATGGGAGACTTTAAATACCTGGATATGAACTGGGAAACAGAGATCTGCAAAACCCATAAAGGCAACAGGTTTCTGCTAATGACTAAGAAAATATCTTTCACAATTGGTGCAGAATCCAACCAGAGGAGCAGCACTTTTAGACCGAATAGTATCTAATATACCTGACAGAATAACAAATCTGCAGATCAGGCATTTGGGAAATAGAGACCACAATATTGTAAAGTTTCACTTGTCTTTCGCTAGGAGAACTTGTCAGGGAGTCACAAAAACAACGTACTTTAGGAAGGCAAAGTTTGACCAGCTTAGAGATGCCCTTAATCTGGTTGACTGGGACAATGTCCTCAGAAATAAAATACAGATAATAAATAGGAAATGTTTAAGAACATCCTAAATTGTCACTGTAAGCGGTTTATACCTTGTGGTAATAAAAGGACAAGAAATAGGAAAAACCCAGTGTGGCTAAACAAAGAAGTAAAAGGGACAATTAACAGGAAATTAACAGGCGAATAAGCCTCTTTACCTTCACAAGCCAGAGCTGGCATGTCACTCTCCGCAAGGAGAAACCTTACCTCTTAGACCTCAGTCCAGAGCCTCTCACCTAGCCAAATCAGATCTCATACTTTGCACTGACGAGAGCCAATAGCTCGAAACACCGTGTCTGCAAATTGAGATTCTGATTTGGCTTTTATCCTAAGTCATATTACAAGACTTGTTAAAGGGTTGATTGTGACTTGTAGGATCGCTACTACCAATAGGTGGCGCTGTAGAGTAAAAGTCCTCTTTCTTTCTGAAGAGGCAATTTGCAGATTATTTTCCCAGAGGAGCACTGCACGGCGATTAAGCCTCCTTACCTTGACAAGCCAGAGCTGGCATGTCACTCTCCGCAAGGAGAAACCTTACCTCTTAGATCTCAGTCCAGAGCCTCTCACCTAGCCAAATCAGATCTCATACTTTGCACTGACGAGAGCCAATAGCTCGAAACACCATGTCTGCAAATTGAGATTCTGATTTGGCTTTTATCCTAAGTCATATTACAAGACTCGTTAAAGGGTTGATTGTGACTTGTAGGATCTCTACTACCAATAGGTGGCGCTGTAGATCTGGGGATTTATTTTGAATATAGGCTGCACTGGATGGACAAATGTCTTTTTTCGGCCTTGCTAATTAAGTTACTATAATTATAAGAATCACCACCATTTTATTAAAGAAAAGTTTTTTCCTATTTTTCTCCTCAAAATTTGGGGTGCATCTTATAATCCGAAAAATACGGTATATGTGCCCGAACAATCATGTGACCCCACAAATTAAGGTAATGAATATTCACCTCTCTACACTCACTGGCTACACATGATCACTTGGACACAGCAGTCGAGGGCGCCGGAACAAGAGGCTGTTTTTTACAGCTGCTTGAAGCCAGCGGCTACTGCTGTAACTGTGGGCGCTGTAAGAGAAATGAATATTCATTGCCACTGCAGTGAATATTCATTTCTCTTTAGCAGCGGGCACAGTTACAACCCACTGCTAATATTAGTGGGACATATTCAGCACAAAAAAAGTGCTGAAAACTTGGCTAATACACAAGAATATACGGTTTATGTGTCAGGAACACCGCACTGAACTTGCTCACTGAGCCAGTGCGCATGTCCTGAGTAAAACAATCTGTGCTCAGAGATACCTGTGGAGCGGGCAGCAGCAGAGAAGGTGCATACTTCAGAACAGCAGGACCTGAAGCAAGTGACTGCTTGGGGGCGTGGCCTAAACCTCAGAGGGCTAGGAGCTGCAGGAAAACTCCTAGCAGGGTAACTACGGGACAAAGTTACCAAAGGGCATAGACAGGGACAAAAACAGATCAAGCCGGGGTCAAAGCACGAGATAGCACGACAAAACCAGAGGATTAGACAGGAAGGATAGTCAGGACGTAGCCAATGAATCAAACACGGAGATAACTGCAAAGTATTAGAGGGGAGAGCAGAGAGTAGTCAGGTCACAGGCATTGAGTCATACACAGAGAGTGTAGCGCCGTACCGAATCAACAGGCAAACTCACAACGGGGAACAGAACCGGGTCAGAACCATATAAGCAAGCTATAAGACAACGATCAGGCACACAGGGGTCAACACACTCGGCCAAAGGCAAAAGTATAACTGACAGGGATGGGAGTTTCTCAGGGGTATATGAAGCTGTCCCTGAACCAAAGAGAGGCCACAATAATTAACCCCAGGCATGCAGGTCAAAGCCTGCACTGGGCTCCAGACATTAACCCCTGATGTGCAGGTCAAAACCTGCATTGGGATCATGACATGCTATATATATATATATATATATATATATATATATATATATATTCATTTTAATTTTTCTGAACGGTCTACAAAATGAATTCAATTTTTATTTTTTTCAAAATACACTGTTTGAAAATAACCCACAGTAGCTGATTGATTTGAATTGATACATTTAAACGCTTTGCAGATTATGTTACATCTCACTTCTGATGACTAGTAGTTAAACCCTTCTTTTTTCACAAATGAATTTTAACCCAGATTTTAATTCAAGTATGCTTGCATTTCATTCAAACTAAAAATTTTGGATATTTGAAAACAGTAAAGTAATTTATTGTTATACTATCAAATAAAGCAGGAGATGACCATGACTTTAGAAAAAAAATAAACTAATCCTGCCATCTCATACAGTATGTGGTGCTTTGTTCAAGTGCAGCATGTAACAGTAACATGACTGCTCAACCAAGAGAAAAACTATTTATACAAAAGCTTACTTGGAAATAAATAAAAAGTAAAAAAGAATGTGCATGTATACAGAATAAATTTACAGAAAAAGTCCAAAGTGTAATGTATTGGGACAAGAGTCTTCCTGTATCATAGATATATTTTTCTAATTTTTAAGTATTACATATTAACAATATCTAATAATTATTATAATGCTTCAAATACATTACTTAGAATTACTGGAAAAGAAAAGAACAAGGACTCGGTTATTCATTAGATGCTAGTTGTTTTGAGCTCCATTTATTTTAAAAAACTAAATAAACCAAACAGAAAAAGAGAATATAAAATGAAATACAGAATAGAAACATTTTGGAGGAGAAATTTAAGAACGGTTATTACAATCTTTTAAATAATATATCTGTCCTGTGGTCATACTAAAAAATCAATGTCACATCCTTGAAAAGGCTAATTATTGAACTAACCTTTTGTTTATTTGGTATTTGCATCACCAATTAGAGATGGATTTTCCACATTTTTCCACATGTGCATAGGTCTTTAGCATGTATTGATCGATTCAAAGGTTTCTTGGTAATTATCATTGTTATCTACAATTAATGGAACAATTAACTTATCATTTCAATGTAGATTTTCTATTGCAGAAGTTTTTTCCTTTGTTTTTGCAAAGAATTGTGATATAGCAATGTGTAAAATAAAAATAGCACTGCATTACATAGGTTTTGTCCCTCGGACAATTTTGAGTGTTCCTGATTCATTTTTTTCATGCTGATTTCAGAAATCACTTCAGATTTTTCCTATCACGTAAGGTTTTTGAGAAATGATACGAAACATTATAATATTCTGTTAGAATTCTAAAAACTGCCCATCTATGTACAAGAATATAACTACTATAATACTGCCGCATGTACAAGAATATAACTACTATAATACTGCCTCATGTACAAGAATATAACTACTATAATACTGCTCCTATGTACAAGAATATAACTACTATAATACTGCTCCTATGTACAAGAATATAACTACTATAATACTGCCCCTATGTACAAGAATATGACTACTACAATACTGCTCCTATGTACAAGAATATAACTACTATAACACTACTCCTATGCACAAGAATATAACTACTACAATGCTGCTCCTATGTACATAAATATAGCTAATATAATCCTGTCCCCTATGTACAAGAATATGACTACCATAGTACTGCCCTATATGTACAAGAACATAACTACTATAAAACTGTCCCATAAGTTCAAGAATATAACTACTATAATTTTGCCTCCAATGGACAAGAATAGAGAGTTGAGAAGAGTTGAGCGAAACGGGTCAAAAAATTTCAAAAGTCGCCGACTTTTGGTAAAGTCGGGTTTCATGAAACGAAACCCGACCCTAGGGTGAGGTCGGCCACGAGCTCGGCGACTTTAGCGCCAAAGTCGCGTTTCAAAAGTTTGTTTTCCGCCCTTTTTCAGCCAATCAGGCTCCACGGACACTGTGGGCAACGTGATGACATAGGCAGGGGTCACCACCATCTTTGAGAAGGGCATACAAGTGATTGGCTTGCTTTGGGGGCGTCACAGGGGGTATAAAAGGGCGCGCACGCCGACCGCCATGTTACTCATGCTGATCTCAGAATAGGGAGAGCTGCTGCTGCTGCTGATTCTGTAGGGAGAGCGTTAGGCAGGGAAGAAGACACCAAAAACTGCTTCTGCTGCTAGCGATTTTGCCTGTACAACACACCAGTCACTGTGTGTGCAGTGCAAGTGGAGGCTATATTGTGCTGTATCAGCTGTGTTGGTTGTTAGGCTGCCTTATAAGGCTTCCTGATAGCTGCATCGCTGATTTCCCACTGCTCTGCAAACTGCTTTTTTAAAAGCAATCCCAATTTTTTTTTTGTCCTGGTCAGGTACTGAGCGTGCATTTTTTCACACCATACAGCGGTGTACGCTCCTCACACAGTACCGTGTAATGGCTGTTATCACGACCACAGTGAAGCTATCTGTGTGTCACTCTGTAAGAATAAGTCGAGGACATGTTCCGTTCTTACAGACCTACACCTTCTAGCTTTGTCTGCTTTTCAAACAGTTAAGTATATTTGCTGTTTGATCACATTCAAAACTATAGAGAGACAGCGTGTGTCAGTCCATATACTTAAAAAACACGGAGCTTAACAATTTTACGGACACCGGACAGCGGTGTACGTGCACGCTCCTCTCTCAGTACCGTGTAACGGCTGTTATCACGGCCACAGCGAAGCTATCTGTGTGTCACTCTGTAAGAATAAGTCGAGGACATGTTCCGTTCTTACAGACCTACAATCTAGAGAGATTCCTATTCTGCCCAATTCTATATACACCTTGTAGTTTGTCATACACTAGCCAATTTCTGCCTGTGACATAGCGGTGTGATATTCACTGGGCCTCACACAATCCAACAGTGTCCACAAGTGTGTTCAGAAATTCTACATGTCCCCTGTCCTCTAGTGACATTTTTCACACCTGAGACATTGAGCCTGTGACATAGCGGTGTGATATTAACTGGGCCTCACACAACAGTGTCCACAAGTGTGTTCAGAAATTCTACATCTCCCCTGTCCTATAGTGACATTTTTCACACCTGGGACATTGAGCCTGTGACATAGCGGTGTGATATTAACTGGGCCTCACGCAACAGTGTCCACAAATGTGTTCAGAAATTTTACATCTCCCCTGTCCTATAGTGACATTTTTCACACCTGCGACATTGAGCTTGTGACATAGCGGTGTGATATTAACTGGGCCTCACACAATCCAACAGTGTCCACAAGTGTGTTTAGAAATTCAACGTCTCCCCTGTCCTATATACACCTTGTGCCTTGTTTTACATTACTATATAATTTGTGGGATTTTGTGTACATTTTTACCAAAAATGAGGAAGGCTGGTGGAAGAGGCCGTGGAATTGGGCGGGGGTTGCCAGCTGGTAATGATGGTGTTGGTGGTGGATCTGATGGTAGTGGCAAAAGCAAATTAGGACCGAATGCAGGAGGTGTTGAGCCTGCGTCATCGTCTGGCTCCACAAGGCCTCAAAGGCTTAGTTTTGTAGGAGAGGGCAAACCGCTTTTAAAGCCAGAGCATCAGGAAAAAGTTTTGGCTTACATTGCTGACTCAGCCTCCAGCTCTATCGCCTCCTCTTCTGAAGTTGTAAAAAATAAAATCACTGAGTCGTCATTGGAGGGTCATGTTCATGAACCACACCTTTCCTTGTGTCCTTCACCCCAACCAAGAATGAAGGATGACGCAGGCCATACAACTGATTACTCCATGGAGCTGTTTTCACATACCATGCCTGGGTTATCAAGTGAAATGGTGAATTACCCAGGCCAAGATGAATCTGACATGGAGTGCACTGATGCACAGCCACTGATAGATGATTCTGCTGCTACATTCAGTTAGAGCACTACATTGTCCTCACAGTGTAATGAGCCAGATTCTGACCCTGATGAGACTCAGGTGCCCCTTCCCGCATACTATACCACCATACACGGTGACACAGAGGAAGGTGCACATGACATTGAAGAGGAGTTGATGGATGACCCAGTGGATGACCCAGCACCCTCTTCCCCCAAATTGGCATCCATTGGGGGAAGAGGGTGCTGCTTCCAATAGCTCAGATGAGGAGGAGGAGCATCCACAGCAGACATCGACTTCGCAACAGCTGTTATCTGGCACGCCCGGAGCACTCCAAAGACAGGTTCCAAAAATCAAAAGAGTTGCTGGACAGCTTGTTTAAATGGTCAAAATAGCACAGCGTGCTAGGCCGCAAAATGTCTTCCAAAGTAAGAAGAGTGCAGTGTGGCACTTTTTTGAACAAAATCCTCATGATCAGGCCAAGGTTATCTGTAAGAAGTGCGCAAAGACCTTTAGCCGAGGGAAAAATCTGAAAAATTTGAATACCAGTTGCATGCTTAGACATTTAACCAGCATGCACTTGCAAGCGTGGACACAACACCAAACCTCAAGTACCACATGTGCAACTGATCACAAAGAAGGTAGTCAGCAACGCTACATTGTTTCCCCCACTGTAAGCCCACCGGTTAGCACAGCAGCAAATGTTGAGGTGTCGTTGCAAGGCCAAAGCAGTCAGGGAATCCCACTGTTATATCAACGAAAGACTGAATCTAGGCCATCAGAAAGAACACCAACTCCATCACCATCATCAACCCTCTCTCAGTCCGCCCTGTCCACCGCTAGTTCCACCATATGCAGCTCTCAAGTCCAGCTCACCCTCCCAGAGACTATGAGTAGGTCAAGAAGGATTCAGTCTCTCATCCGCGTACACTGGGTTTGAACGCCCACATTGCCAAACTAATCTCGTTAGAGATGATGCCCTATCGGTTGGTGGAAAGCGCAGCTTTCCGCGAACTCATGGCCTATGCAGTTCCACGCTATGACCTACCCAGTCGCCACTTCTTCTCTCGCAAAGCCATCCCAGCCCTCCACCATCATGTGAAAGACCACATTGTCCATGCACTCAAGCAGTCAGTGAGTGGAAAGGTGCACCTCACAACAGATGCATGGTCCAGTCGGCATGGCCAGGGCCGTTACGTGTCCATCACTGCACACTGGGTTAATGTGGTGGATGCAGGGTCCACATGGGACAGCGGTGGTGGGACAGTGCTGCCTAGCCCACGGTATAGGAAACAGTTGGCTGTAGGCGTTCGACCCTCCTCCTCCTCCTCCAGAAACGAAAGCTCGTCCACAGAGCGCAGTCGTACGAGCACTCCATCTGCAGCTGCCACTGTTGCACACGCGGTGTCCCCCTATCGAGCAGCTAATGGAAAGCGTCAGCAGGCTGTGTTGCAGATGATGTGTTTGGGCGACAGACACACCGCGGAGGTGCTGGCCGAGTACTTTCAGCGACAAACTGAGTCATGGCTGGGCAGTATACATCTTGCGGCAGGCAAGGTAGTTAGGGATAACAGCCGTAATTTTGTGGCAGCCATAGCCCTTTCAAAACTCAGCCACATACCTTGCTTGGCTCACACCTTGAACCTGGTGGTACAGTGCTTCCTCAACAATTATCCGGAGTTAACAGCCCTGCTCCAGAAGGTGCGAAGACTGTGCGCGCACATCCGCCGGTCGCCTGTACACTCCATTCGTATGCAGAAGCTGCAGCGATTGCTTCACCTTCCCAACCACCGCCTGATTATCGACTTTGCAACAAGGTGGAACTCTACCCTGCACATGGTTGAGCGGCTGTGCGAACAGAGGCAGGCCATAATGCATTTGTGGGAGGATACACAGCCAGGCACTTTGAGAGCAGACATGGAGTTGACAGGTGTGCAGTGGTCGAAGCTGAAAGACCTCTGTAAAGTCCTTCAGTGTTTTGAGGAATGCACACGGCTGGTAAGCGCAGACGACGCCATCCTAAGCATGAGCATCCCACTTATGCGTCTGCTCATGCAAACTTTGACGCACCTTAAGGAGCAGGCGTCTGCAGCCAATGTTGACGAGGAGGAAGAGGAGGAGGGAATCCTTGATGACATTCAGCCATTGTCTGCTCAGGGACCTCTCCTGGACGAGGTGGAGGAAGAAGAGGAGGAGGATGATGATGATGAGGATGATTACTTAGGGGAGGAGGATGCATCTCAAGGGGCAAGTGAAAATGTTGGCGTGGCAAGGTCTGGTACAGGGTTTGTGCGAGACTGGAGGGATGTGGATTTGCCAGAAAGTGCTCCTCCAACCAGCACTCGCAGTGCATCATTGACACCGGGAACATTGGCCCACATGTCAGATTATGCCTTGCAGATCCTAAAAAGGGACCCCCGCATTGCCAAAATGATGAACGATGACGACTACTGGTTGGCCAGCATCCTGGATCCATGCTACAAAAGGCAAATTACAAAACATCATGCCACAGGAGAACCTTGACCTAATATTGGCTAATAAACAAGCAACTCTGGTAAACCGGTTGATTGAGGCATTCCCAGCACACAGCAGCGGTGATGGTTCTCACACGAGCCGTACGGGCCGGGGGCAGCTTGGCAGAGGTGTTCGTGGTGCACACAGCAGAAGTGGTGTTGGAGACAGGGGTTTCATGACAATGTTGTGGACTGCCTTTTCAAGTACCGTTCACACAACTGGTAATACTGCATCGATGGAAAGTGACAGGAGACAGCAGTTGTCAAGTATGGTTACAAACTACTTTTCCTCCCATATCGATGTTCTCCCGCACAGGTCATTCCCCTTTGACTATTGGGCCACTAAACTGGACACCTGGCCTGAATTGGCACAATATGCCTTACAGGAGCTCGCTTGCCCAGCTGCAAGTGTGCTATCGGAAAGAGTCTTCAGTGCAGCTGGATCAATCCTGACAGAAAAAAGGACCCATCTGTCAACCCAAAATGTGGATGATCTAACCTTCATTAAAATGAACCATGCGTGGGTTTCCAAGGATTTTGTCCCACCTTCCCCTGATGACACATAGGGTGACAGAAAAATGGCTTGCTTTGGTCCTCCTCTTCCTGGGACTTGAACAATTTCGCCTTTTGCATCAGCTGAATGTCCAACATCAACATATGTCACTTTCTAAAACTCCCTAACTGTGCTGCCTCCCTCCCATGGCCGGGGTCACCACCTAGCGCACAAAACCGTGCGAGTGCCGTTGCCCTGGACAGGTGGGTAGGCCGACTCTTGGGCGCAGGCACTGGCACAGGGTCCCTCATAGTGCAATCAAGTGTCTCTGATGGTGGTGGTGCACACCCGCCGTCAGACACACCGCCGTACTATGAGGGGCCCAGTGCCAGTACCGACGCCCACGAGTGGGCCCCCCTTGCTTGGGCAGGACCCCAGCATTTGCAATCTTTACCTCTCCCTGCTCCCCCGCTGTGTAGTCTGGGCCGTCAAATCCATACTGGGCCTGACACTGTCTGAGCCTGCCTCCTGATCTATAGACATATATTTTGAATGTGTACACTATGCTATCCATACATGTTATCCGGTGATACGGTACCCTTTATCACCTTTGTGCAATCACGTGTAATCCATACTGGGCCTGACACCGTCTGAGCCTGCCTCCTGATCTATAGACATATATTTTGAATGTGTACACTATGCTATCCATACATGTTATCCGGGGATACGGTACCCTTTCTCACCTTTGTGCAATCACGTGTAATCCATACTGGGCGTGAGAACGGCTGGCGAGCTGTTAAGCAAGCTACAGCACCTGTGGTTTGACACGTAAGTTTTTCATTTTTTCAGGAATGACTGTTAGGCCTAATTCCGGAACTGCGGTTGACCTGCACTTACTGGGAAATCATCGTTCACGGGTAATAATTGTAATCCCAGATCCCCATCACTAACGTTGTTCAGCGGGTTATCTGCACCTGTAAGCGACAAACGCTTGCCTTTTCAGTGTAGCGCACATGCAGCCACGGACATGTAAGGGCATGACACACCAGTTATTGGCCAATCTCACGTGCCAGAGCCTCGCGTGTCCCTCTAGTAAGCCGGACTCGGACCGCGGGGCATGACAGAGTCCCATTCGTTAACGGAATTAAGCTTGCAATGTGTGCATCTTTTTTGTGGCTGGATGGTTGAGGTTGCCCATGTTGAGTCAAATTACGCCGTAGGCTCCACTCCTGGTGGTGCCCTTCTGGACATTCCTTTAAGGTTCAGCTTTGCAACCATACTGCTCACGTAAAACAAACACTTTGCCTTCATGAACGCTGTTTGGAGGGTCGTGACTCGTGGGAATAATGCCGCCCAATAAGTTAACCTGCTAGAGAGATCCTTCGTTGCTCCCAAGCATGACATCACACTCCCTAGGAGGAAGGTAATGCCACTGTGGCGACCGTACTCCTGGGGGCGACACAAGTGCACTGATGCCCAGCCACTGCTCGATGAATCTGCTGGTACATTGACCCAGATCACTACATTCCCCTCGCACGCTACACAGCCTGAATCTGACCCTGAAGAAACTCAGGTTACCCTTCCCATATACAGTTCCATCTTACACGGTGACAAAGAGGAAGCTGCAGTTGAAAGTGCAGGTTCGGCACACCCGCCGTCAGACACATCACCGTACTATCAGGGGCCCTGTGCCAGTGCCGTCGCCAATGAGTGGGCCCCCCCTGCTTGCTCAGGATCACAGCACTTGCAAGGTTGAAATACTGTGCAGTGAGATGTAAGATGGGGATGACGAGGAGTCCAGCCTAGTACAGGGATTCCCTAGCAAGGAGACTTATTTCATTGTTTTCAATGTTGGGACAGCAATTTTTGGGGAGCACTATACTCTGGAGAATGATAGATTGGTCCCACCATACACTGGAACATTCCAAAGGTGGACATCAGACACTGGAGCAGCATTTACAGGGCCCATTATACACTAGAGCATTAGAAATGGGGCACATTATGTTTGGAGCATTATTTGGGCCCATAAGACAGTGGAGCTTCATCCATGGGGACCAACATATACTGTAGCATTATGTGGAGCTCATCATATACTGTTTCAAACATTATATGGGACCAATGATTCTGTATGGAGAAATAGATGGGCCTCGTCATGAGATGTAAAAAGTGAAGTATTTTTCATTGTACTATACCGCTATTTCTCTGCCGTATCGGAGCATCATGAGTTGTGGTACGTGTTAAAGGGGCGCTCTTTTGCCCAGGGCACATGAAAACCTGGAGCCAGCCCAACCCCCCCACAACTTTAGCCAAATAACCCCCATTTTTCACTGCGTAACTAGTATTATGAAGTTAATTAAGGTGGACAAGCTTAAGTAAGAAGAATTGATGCTTTTGGCATTCAAATGGGCACTGTAGTACTTTTGGAAAAGTCGGGTTTCATGAAACGAAACTCGACCCTAAAAAAGCAAAAGTCGCTCAACTCTATACAAGAATATACTTCTTTTAATACTGCACCTAAGTATAAAAATATAACTACTTTTATATCGCCTCCTATGTACAAGAATATAACTAGTATAATACTGCCCCCTATAAACAAGAATATAACAATTATAATACTATTTCCTATGTAGAATAACAGAGCTATTATAATACTGTCCTCATGTACAATAATATAACTAATATAATACTGTCCCTATGTAGAATAATATAGCTACTATAATACTGCCCATAAGTACAAAAATATAACTCCTCTAATTCTGCCTCCTATATGTGGGAATATAACAACCATAATACCACCTCCAATTTACAATAATATAGCTACTATAATACTGACCCTATGTACAATAATATAACTACTATAAATTAGTCAAATAGAATAAATAAATAAATACTATATCACTGACCATATATATATACAAGAATATAGCTACTATAATATGGCCCCCATGTACAAGAATATAACTATGATAAATTTGCCCCTATGTACAAGAATATTACTTCTATAATACTGTCTACAATGTACAAGAATATAACCACTATAAAACTGCTCTATGTACAAGAATATAACTATGAAAATACTGCCTCTATGTGCAGGAATATAACTATTATAACTCTGCCACTATGTACAAGAATATAACTACTATAATACTGCCTCTATGTACAAGAATATAACTACTATAATACTGCCTCTATGTACAAGAATATAACTACTATAATACTGCTCCTATGTGCAGGAATATAACTATTATAACACTGCCACTAAGTACAAGAATATAACTACTATAATTCTGCTCCTAAGTGAAAGAATAAAATGACTATAACACTGCCTCCTATGTTCAAGAATAGAACTGCTATAATACTCAATAACATTGTATGATTTTTACATCATTAATTTACACTTTATTTCATGAAATAAGTGATATAATAGAAAAACAGAACTTATTATTTAGTACAGAAACCTTTGCTTACAATTACAGAGGTCAGACGTTTCCTGTAGTTCTTGACCTACTCATCCATACAGATCTTCTCCAGATCTCTCAGGTTTTGGGGCTGTCATTGAGCAAATTGGAGTTTCAGCTCCCTCCAAAGATTTTCTATTGGGTTCAGGTCTGAAGACCGGCTAAGCCACTCCAGGACCTTGAAATGCTTCTTACAGGGCCACTCCGAATAAAGAATCCCATGTGGCGCTCCATACAGACTAATGGACCTAATATAATGCTCATAATGTAGAATATAAACTGTTGTTTCTTAAAATCCTTATGTGTAACAGACTTTTGGAGCACATATTCGTGTTCAGCATATCAAAATCTATAAGATACAGTAAAATTTTCTCAGGGGACAAGAACTTCCCTGAAATTTGTAGCAAAGTGTAATTGGTCTGAAAGGGTAAAATTCTTTGACAAGCAAGAGGTGATTTTTATATACTTTCAATTGTTGAACTCGGCAAAATATCGAAAAAAGTCCATCACTTAGTTTTCTCATAAACACTGACTCCATAGGCTTTTCTCGCACTATACTTTGACCGCTTTACATGAATTTTCCTTCTCTACTTTTCTCAAGACTATGCTGTAGTGTATTGCAGTGATGTTCCTGGGCTGATGGAAAAGTTTAATATTGAGCACAAAGTGAGTAAGTGGAGCCTCTTTATTGCATCATCCTAAAAAAGTCTGAAACTCGTGTAACTGCACAATGGCAGCAAGTATGCTTCCTTGCCTGTAGAAAAATATTCAGAATTGAGAGTCCTCAGTGGTTGATACCTTTTAATGGCTAACTGAAAAGATGGTAACAAAGTGCAAGCTTTCGAGACTACTCAGGTCTCTTCATCAGGCAAATACTAATGTCCTGTCCTGCCCGGGCCACAGTATCTGAACCAGCATCTCTGACCCTTGGGGTCAGCTGCTATTGTTTTGGACACTGCCCCAGCAGCTACTTGCCTCTCAAGCCTGACCTCGTCATCTGAGGCTCCTGTGAATACTAGTCAGCTGCTTAGCTATGCCCTTCCAGGACAAGCTTTGTCTGTAGCACAGTTGGTCCATGATCCATAGGTGTTACAGTTTGCTCAGGTCATGGACCCCGCTGGCTCCAATACCCCTCCACTGTCTGAGTTAGATCAGGAGTTGACCCTGCAACGTGAGAAACAGGCTAAACTTCTGACCTATCTATAGTCGGTTAACACCCGCTTAAGTGCCCTGACTCCAGCTGCCTCCTCTGTAACAGCATCAGCTCAATTTGCTACCACCTTGGCAGCTGCCATTCACAATCCTGGATCTTGTCCTGCTCTGTCTGCTCTACCTCGACAGGACAGGATCTCAAGAAATGCTGAGGCTGCATCAGTCAGTGCATGCTGCAGTTTGAGCGATTAGTTAGACCAGACCTGGGCAAAGTGCAGCCCGCGGGCCACATCCGGCCCTCTGGCTGTCTCAGTCCGGCCCAAGGACTGAGACAGCCGTGGGGCTGGAAACCAGAGGTCCGCAGGCCGCACCATGCTTGCCCGCTCGCTCTCTCCATTTTCTCCCTAGGCAAAGTCAGTACTGGTGGACGAGGGGACTCCGGCCACTTTCGCCACAAATCAGTGTGTGAAACAGCTAATGCAATGATGTCATTTTGTGTATGAACATGGGGATTCTATGGGGGTGACATGCAGCACATGGAGATTCTATGGGGGTGTCATACAGCACATGGAGATTCTATGGGGGGTGACATTACATGGGGATTCTATGGGGGTGACCTGCAGCACAAGGGAATTCTATGGGAGTGACATACAGCACATTTGGGATTCTATGGGCCTGTCGTGCAGAACATGGGGAGGCTATGGGGCTGACATAGCACATGGGAAGGCTATGGAGGTGACATGTAGCACATGGGGAGGCTATGGGGTGACATGTAGCGCATTAGAGGCTATGGGGCTCTCATACAGAACATGGGGATGTTATTGGGGTAACATGCTGCACATGGGGATGCTATGGGGTATCATTCTGCACTTGAGGAGGCTATGGGGGTGACATGCTGCACATAGTGAGGTTATGGGGTTCATGCAGTATATAGGAATACTGTGTGGGGCTCATGCAATATATAGTGAGGCTGTGTGGGGCTCATGCAGTATATGGGGAGGCTGTGTGGGGCCTCATTCAGTGTGTGGAGAGACTGTGGGGCTCATGCTGTATTGCTGTATATGGGAAGGATGTGTGGGGCTCATGCTGTATATGGGAAGGCTGTGTGTGGCTCTTGCTGTATATAGGGAGGCTGTGTGTGGCTCATGAAATGTATATAGGGAGGCTGTGTGGGGCTCATGCAATATATGGGGAGACTGTGGGGCTCATACAGTATATATAGGTAGGCTGTGTGGGGCTCATGCTGTATATGGGAAGGCTGTGTGGGGCTCATGCTGTATATGGGAAGGCTATGTGAGGCTCATGCTGTATATGGGGAGGCTATGCGAGGCTCATACTGTATATAAGGGGCTGTGGGGGGTTCATACAATATACAGAAGGGGCTGTACTTGGGTTAAAATATATTTAGGGGGTGTCAGCATACTTAATTCTGCTCAATATTAAGTGATATAATTAATATTAATAAATTAATATTATTATTAATTAATATTGAGTAGAATTATTTTCAAACTATTGGTTCGGCCCTCCACAACAGTCATGGTCTCTCTTGTGGCCCCTCAGGAAAATTAATTGCCCACCCCTGGGCTAGACAGTTTGCTTCCATTCGTGCCAAGGTGGCTTTTATTATCACCCATCTAGGAGGAGAAACACTCGATTGGCTCAACCCCCCCATGGGAGAGATAGGATTCCGTGATCGCTGACCTACATGCCTTCCTAGAATCATTTTGCAAGGTGACGAAGGACGCTGGTTCCGAAATGCGCGTCGGGGAGTGCCTCGCACCACCACGCGGGGACTGTCTTTATACCAAAAACAGGTAATACACCTTAATATTAATTCCAGCATGGTTGTTTTTTCATCACATTTTCAGTAGCGCTATGTACTTATACACAGTTTTTGTTTTGTTCCCTTGTTTTGTTCTCTTTCTGTAAATTATAGTTTTCTACCTAAAGAAACTAAAAAAAACCTTTCTGATGAAGGTCCGTTGTTGGACCGAAAACGTTCATGCGATATGAGTCTATTTTTGTCTGGATGCTAAATAAAGAATATACTGCTCCTTCATTTTTGAGTACCAAGTATTTTTGTACATATTTATGTGTTGGAAACCTTACTTGAGCACCGAACAACCTTCCTTTCTCTGGAGTGCCGTGTTCTTTTGCCTATACGCAGTTGTGTTATATATTTATTTGCACATTGGCTTTTTATTTTTAGTGATATATACACAGATTGGCACTTTCTACAATTCATTATATATTTTATATATATATATTTGCACTTTTTTAATATATATATATTAATTATTTTTTTATATAGATTTGATTAATATCATGACTTTATATTATATTGGGTCATGGAATGAATTTTTTGTGATCAGTTTGGGTATTTATACCATTGTGCTGCTCAAAATATTCAGTCTTTTCTAATGGTATTTATTTTTTACTATAGATATATGCATATCATTATTTTTTATTTTTATGTACCGTGGTTTTTGGTATAATAAGATATATTTGTATGTATATTATATTTCATTATTTATGTGAATAAACTTACAGTCCCCATGCATATTTGCAGTTGATTTTAATAAGCAGTGTGCCATACTGCCACTTTCTTTTAATACTGCACATTATCTGTTTGCCAATTGATCACATAAAGGCTTTTTTTATCATGCCATTCCTTTTTTTTTATTTCTGCAATCAAGGTCCATTACAGTGGTTTGTTTAATAAGGTTTTAGATGAGTCGGGACATGTCACCTCTGTGCATCCTCTCCTTAGACTATGACAAGGTAGTCCGGCTGTGGGTCAGTTTGCAATCCGGTTCTAGACCTTGTCATCTGAGCTTGGCTAGAACAATAAGCACTGGCACTCACCTTCTGGGAAGGACTGTCTGGGAAAATTAAGGATGATTTGGCTGGCCGAGAAATCCCCATTACCTTTGATGACCTGATTTCCCTGGCCATCCATATTGATCTGAGGTATCAGGAATATGCCAGAGAAGTGTCACCTAAGAGAAACTGGCTTCTTCCTTCTACAATCCGCTCATTCCCCAGTCGCCTGTCTCTGCCAGTTGTCTTGAGCTTATAAAGATGGACAGTGTTAGGCTGGCTGAGCAACGAACTTTGCTTAACTAAAGGTTTATGCTATTACTAGTGTTGAGCGATACCGTTCGATACCCAAAAATATCGTATCGGATGGTATCGCCCGATACGAAAAAAATATCGGGTATCGCCGATTCCGATACCAGAAGTCCCATTCAAGTCAATGGGACTTCCGGTATCTGAATTTAAAAAAGCCCTTTATTTCCTTGTTGGCTAATTCTACATAATTGAAAACAAATAAGAATCATGTAGAATGTATTGTGGGAGGTGGAGGAGACATTAAAGGCATAGTGGTTTATTCAAATCACATGGCATAGCATTAATTCCAATTTTTTTTTTCAAGACGTTCGGAGTTAAAAAGATATTGACTCTGTTAACTTTTTTATATTTTGTCAGATATTTATGTTTCACAACTTTCTTCACCTTCTTTTGTACTTCTCCCACACTTTCTCCTTCATGATCCGCAGCAGTAGCATTTTTTTCATCAACTTTTTTCTTCACCTTATTCATCTTCTTCTTCTTCACCTTCTTCCCATTCATTTTTTTTTCCATTCTTCATATTCTTCTTATTCAGCTATTATTAATTTTCATATGCTATTTCTTCATCTTCTTCCTATTTTTCTTTTTCTTCATTTTTTTATGGTGACAGGCATTCCTGTAGTACTTATCTATAAAAGTTATAAGATTACACCTTACGTTCTGCCTGTCCCAAAAGATTTACAACAGGATTTATCCGCGTTCAGTTTGGCCTGCAGCAGCAGGTATTTTCCAGGGGCACAACGATGAGGAACGGACTCACCCCCATTTACTGCTTAGTCTTCTTCTGCTTATAATTTTGATTTCTTCTATGCTGATTTTTAGTCTTATGCTTAATCTTCTGCTTTCTGTTCTTCTGCTTTTGCTTCTTCTGCTTCTTGTTCTTCTGTTTTTTGTTCTGTATCTTGGTGGTTGTCTTCATGTTCTTTGTCCTCTTGGTCTTATTATTTAGGGTCATATTTCTGGTCTTCTTTGGTGTGGTCTTCAGGGTCGTCGTCATCAGGGTCGTCGTCATGGAGATCAATAAGGATTACCAAAGACAATTTCAAAAAGCTTGATCTTGGAAATGTAGCAGAAGGTACAAGAAGGCTGAGAAACTGGCGAGAATCAGCTGACAGTACTGGAACCTGTAGTGGCAGCAGAAGGAACAATAGCCAATGGCACTACTGAGGAACAGCTGACGGTGCTGGACCCCGTTTACTATGCAGGAGGTACCTGTGCTAGAAACCACTACCAAGGACCAGCTGACATTGCTGGACCTCGGATACTGAGATGGAGGCACCTAGGCCAAAGGCTCTGGCGAGAACCAGCTGACAGTGCTGGCACCCGGATGGGTAGCAGAAGGAACAAGAGCCAATGGCACTACTGAGGACCAACTGACGGTGCTGGACCACGGTTACTAAGCAGAAGGTACCTGTGCTAAAAAGCACTACCAAGGACCAGCTGACGGTGCTGGACCTCGGATACTGAGATGGAGGCACCTAGGCCAAAGGCTCTGGCGAGAACCAGCTGACAGTGCTGGAACCCGGGTGGGTAGCAGAAGGCACCCATCCAAAGCAAAGTAGCCAGGCCGCAAGCCGGCCGCAGTTACCGAAACCCACAGTCCTACAGGGGGTCCATGTCCCATTGGCACTGCGGATCCAGCCTTCAGTGCCAGTTCCCGCAGCCCACATAGGAGTCACCTAAACTGCAGGCACCGTAGAGTTGGCTAACCCGGCCGCAAGACGACAGGACAACGGATTGGTGGCATAGTGACCTTGACACTACCCGGAAACAGCTGGCGTGCTGGAACCAGGCTGAGCAACAGGGAGTACCCGTGCCAAAGACACTGCCGAGAACCAGCTGACGGTGCTGGAACCCAGATGGATAGCAAAAGCTACAAGAGCCAATGGCACTACTGTTGTGAGTTCATTTTCCCCTCCGTCACAGAGGCCTGGTGAACTCCCTATTCTAGTGAAGGAAGGTAGTGAGCCTGATTATCAGACACCTGGGACTGATGAGGACGATTGGCTGAGTGGAGTCACTGACTGGATTTAAGGCAGCCTATGCCCTTTCTGCCCTGCGGGTGATTTCTCTGTGGACTCTTGGACACCAGTCTGATTCCTGCTCTCCTAAAGCTAAGTTTTCTGCTTTGCCTTTTTGCACCTAAGTTTTGTTTTTGTTTTTCTTGCTTTTTGGATTCTGCCACTCCCTGCTGGAGTGTGCAGTGTTCCGTGAGCTCTGTCTTCTGAAGGTACCTGAGTGCTGATTTAGTTTTTGAAGCTTAGTTGCTTCAGGGCCATTTTTATATCAGCTTGTGGGCTTTTGTCTCTGATAGGGTTTTGGCAGATTGCAGACAGCAGCCTTCCTATCCGTTCCTATCTAGGTAGTTTTTGGCCCCGTCTTTGCTCAGCCTGTCTTTCTGTCTGTGTAAGTGTTTTCATCTTGCTTCACCGTCATTATATGTGGGGGGCTGCCTATTGCTTTGGGGTCTGCTCTGAGGCAGTTAGATTTCCCCTTTCCTTCTTTAGGCCTATGTATCTCTCCGGCTGTGATCGAGGGGTCTAGGTCATCGTAGGAACCCCCCACGGCTACTGCTAGTTGTGTTGATAGGTTCAGGGGTCTGCAATCTGATAGTTGCCAACTTCTCTGGTTTTCAGAACTTAGCTAGCATTTCTGTTTTTGCCTCCTACGGTGACTCAATCATAACAGAATCACCCGCCCAACCGCAGATCCTGGGGTACGCAATAGCAGGAAAGAATTGTGTTTAAAAAAAAAAAAAAAAAGTGTGTGTATATTCTTTCCTCTATATCTCTGAGGCTGTAGGGGAAATTTTTTTTTCTCAATGGAGATAAAGCAAGTGTCTGATCGTGTGGAGCAGCTCGCTGCTGAAGTGCGAGGAATTTCCGCCTATCTTGCTCGTTCACATGCTGTTGAACCAAAGATCCCCACACCTGATGTATTTTTTGGGGATCGATCTAAAATTTTGAGTTTCAAAAATAATTGTAAATTATTTTTTGCTTTGAAGCCTAACTCGTCAGGGAGCTCCGCGCAGCAGGTTAAAATTGTCATCTCTTTGCTGCGCGGCGATCCCCAGGATTGGGCGTTTTCTTTGAAACCAGATGACCCTATTCTGACTAATGTGAACGCATTTTTTCAAGCCTTGGGGTTGCTGTACGACGAACCTAATGCTATTGATCAGGCTGAAAAGACCCTGTTAGCATTGAACCAGGGTCGAGAATCTGCAGAGTTGTACTGTCAAAAGTTCCGAAAGTGGGCGGTCCTTACTACCTGGAATGATAGTTCCTTGGCTGCTCTCTTTCGGAAGGGTTTGACAGAAGCCGTAAAAGATACTATGGTGGGATTTCCTGTTCCCTCTGGTCTGGACGATTCTATGTCTTTAGCCATTCAGGTTGATCGGCGTTTACGTGAACGCAGGATTACATGAGAGGTGTTGCCACCGGTAGAACAGACGTCTGAACCAATGCAATGTGATAGTGTTTTGTCTAAGGCGCAACGTCAGGAATTCAGAAGACATAATAAGCTGTGTTTTTTCTGTGGAGATGCCTCACATGTTATTTCTGTTTGTCCTAAACGTGAGAAACGCTTTGCACACACATTTTCTGTTGGTGGGGTTCAGCCTAAGTTTCTTTTGGCGATTACTCTGATCTGTTCCCTGTCCACATTTTCTGCCAAGGCTTTTGTGGATTCGGGAGCAGCGCTAAACCTAATGGACTTGGATTTTGCTAAACGTTTTGGATTTCCGTTGACACCTCTGCAGATGCCTATCCCTTTGAGGGGGATTGATGCTACCCCTCTGGCTAAAAATAAACCTCAGTTTTGGACCCAGTTGGTCATGCGGGTCGCCCCAGACCACCAAGAAAATTGAAGATTTTTGGTGTTGCATGGTCTGCATGATGCCGTTGTTCTGGGGTTTCCCTGGTTGCAGATTCATAATCCAGTTTTGGATTGGAAGTCTGTGTCTGTGGTGAGTTGGGGTTGCCGGTGTACCTTTAGTGAGGCTCCGGTTTTTTCCACCTCTCCTCAGTCGCATGAGGTTCCTGACTACTTGGCGGACTACTATGATGTATTTAGTGAGAATGAGTCTGCGTCCTTGCCTCCTCATAGGAGTTATGACTGTGCAATTGAACTAAACCCGGGGTGTAAATTTCCTAAGGGTCGGCTCTTCAATTTATCTGTACCCGAGCACGAGGCTATGCGGTCCTATATTAAGGAGGCGTTGGAGAAGGGTCATATTAGACCATCCTCTTCACCCTTAGGTGCCGTTTTTTTTTGTGGCCAAGAAGGATGGTTCTTTAAGGCCTTGTATTGATTATCGTGCCCTCAATAAAATTACTATTAAATATCAGTATCCGTTACCCCTGATTTCGGATCTATTCTCTAGAGTCAGAGGTGCTTGCTGGTTTACCAAGCTTGACCTCAGGGGGGCGTATAATCTTATCCGCATTAAGCAGGGGGATGAATGGAAGACGGCGTTTAATACTCCGGAGGGACATTTTGAGTACCTGGTGATGCCTTTTGGGCTCACTAATGCCCCTTCTGTCTTCCAGTGCTTCATGAACGATATTTTCCGAGACTTTGTCGATAAATTTTTGATTATCTATCTGGATGATATTTTGATCTTCTCCAAGGATTGGGATTCTCATGTGGAACATGTTCGGACTGTGTTCCGGATCTTGAGAGAGAATTCTCTGTATGTCAAAGGATCAAAATGCCTTTTTGGAGTACAGAGAATTTCTTTTTTGGGATTTATTTTGTCTCCGTCAACTATTGAAATGGACCTGGCCAAGGTACAGGCCATTTATGATTGGGTTCAGCCCACTTCTTTGAAGGCCCTCCAGAAGTTTTTGGGTTTTGCTAATTTTTATCGGAAATTTATAGCAAAATTTTCTAGTATTGCCAAACCATTGACTGACCTGACCAGGAAGGGTGCGGATGTGTTGAATTGGTCTCCGGAGGCGGTTGCTTCCTTTCAGGAGCTGAAGCATAGATTTACCTCCGCCCCGGTTCTGCGGCAACCTGATGTCTCACTCCCGTTCCAGGTAGAGGTGGATGCTTCTGAGATTGGTGCAGGAGCGGTGTTGTCCCAAAAGGATCCGGTAACATCTAAAATGAATCCCTGTGCTTTCTTTTCCCGTAAGTTCTCTTCATCTGAACGTAACTATGATGTGGAGAATCGGGAACTGTTGGCCATGAAATGGGCATTTGAGGAGTGGAGACATTGGTTGGAGGGAGCCAAACATCAAGTTGTGGTCCTCACTGACCACAAAAATTTGATTTACCTAGAGTCGGCTAAACGCTTGAACCCTAGACAGGCTAGGTGGGCCTTGTTTTTTACACGTTTTGATTTTGTGGTCTCTTTCCTTCCTGGAACTAAGAATGTCAAGGCAGACGCTCTCTCTAGGAGTTTCTTTGCTGATTCTCCTGTGGTGACCAAGCCTGCCACCATCTTAGGCGAAGGGGTAGTTCTTTCTGCCATCTCGCCCGATTTGAGACTTGCTCTGCAAGAGTTCCAGGAGGACAAACCTGAGCGTTGCCCCAGTGGAAAGTTGTATGTTCCTGACCAGTGGAAGAAGAGAGTGATGTCTGAAGTTCATTGCTCTGCATTGACTGGTCATCCAGGTATTTTTGGTACTAGAGATCTGGTGAGTCGCTCTTTTTGGTGGCCCACCTTGTCTCATGATGTCAGGAATTTTGTGCAGTCCTGTGGGACTTGCTCCTGGTCTAAATCTTGTTCTCGCTCTAGTGGGTTGTTGATGCCCTTGCCGGTCCCCAGGAGGCCATGGACCCATATTTCAATGGATTTCATCTCTGATATGCCGGTCTCTCAAAGAATGACTGTTATTTGGGTGATTTGTGATAGGTTCTCTAAGATGGTTCATCTTGTACCACTCCCTAAGTTGCCATCTTCTTCTGAGTTGGTGCCTCTGTTTTTGCAACAGGTGGTTCGCTTGCACGGGATTCCTGAGAACATTGTATCTGACAGAGGAGTTCAATTTGTGTCTAAATTTTGGAGGACGATCTGTTCCAAGTTGGGAATTCAGTTGTCCTTCTCCTCTGCTTTTCACCCTCAGACCAATGGGCAGACAGAGAGAACAATCCAGATCTTGGAGTCGTATTTGAGATGTTTTATTTCCGCTGATCAGGATGATTGGGTTTCATTTTTGCCCTTGGCCGAATTTGCTTTAAATAATAGAGCTAGTTCTGCCACTTTGATGTCACCTTTTTTTTGTAACTTTGGTTTTCACCCTCGATTTTCTTCAGGGCAGGTGGAGCCTTCTGCCTGCCCAGGTGTTGACACTGTGGTGGAGAGAATGCACCAGATCTGGGACCAAGTGGTGGATAAGATATCTCTCTCCCAGGAAAAGGCCCAGCGGTTTTCCAATCAACATAGGACCATTGGTCCCCAGTTTAAGATTGGTGATATGGTGTGGTTATCATCAAAAAATATTGCTATGAAGGTGGCTTCTCCTAAGTTTAAGCCTAGATTTATTGGACCTTACAAGATTTTGGAGATTATTAATCCGGTCTCTTTTCGTTTGGCTCTTCCTGTCACATTTAAGATCCATAATGTGTTCCATAAGTCCTTGTTGAAGAGGTTTGTTGAGACAGTTGTGCCTGAGGTGGCACCTCCGGACCCTGTATTGGTTGAAGGTAACTTGGAATATGAGGTAGAAAAAATTCTGGATTCCCGTCTGGCTAGACGGAGACTCCAGTATTTGGTTAAGTGGAAGGGTTATGGTCAGGAGGATAATTCCTGGGTCTCTGCCTCTGATATTCATGCCAAAAGATTGGTGCGTGCCTTTCATCGGGCTCACCCTGATCGCCCTGGTAGCGTTGTTGAGGGTTCGCTGACCTCTCCTCAAGGGGGGGTACTGTTGTGAGTTCATTTTCCCCTCCGTCACTGAGGCCTGGTGAACTCCCTATTCTAGTGAAGGAAGGTAGTGAGCCTGATTATCAGACACCTGGGACTGATGAGGACGATTGGCTGAGTGGAGTCACTGACTGGATTTAAGGCAGCCTACGCCCTTTCTGCCCTGCGGGTGATTTCTCTGTGGACTCTTGGACACCAGTCTGATTCCTGCTCTCCTAAAGCTAAGTTTTCTGTTTTGCCTTTTTGCACCTAAGTTTTGTTTTTGTTTTTCTTGCTTTTTGGATTCTGCCACTCCCTGCTGGAGTGTGCAGTGTTCCGTGAGCTCTGTCTTCTGAAGGTACCTGAGTGCTGATTTAGTTTTTGAAGCTTAGTTGCTTCAGGGCCATTTTTATATCAGCTTGTTGGCTTTTGTCTCTGATAGGGTTTTGGCAGATTGCAGACAGCAGCCTTCCTATCCGTTCCTATCTAGGTAGTTTTTGGCCCCGTCTTTGCTCAGCCTGTCTTTCTGTCTGTGTAAGTGTTTTCATCTTGCTTCACCATCATTATATGTGGTGGGCTGCCTATTGCTTTGGGGTCTGCTCTGGGGCAGTTAGATTTCCCCTTTCCTTCTTTAGGCCTATGTATCTCTCCGGCTGTGATCGAGGGGTCTAGGTCATCGTAGGAACCCCCCACGGCTACTGCTAGTTGTGTTGATAGGTTCAGGGGTCTGCAATCTGATAGTTGCCAACTTCTCTGGTTTTCAGGACTTAGCTAGCATTTCTGTTTTTGCCTCCTACGGTGACTCAATCATAACACACTACCGAGGAACAGCTGACGTTGCTGAACCCCAGTTACTAGGCAGGAGGTACCTGTGCTAGAAAGCACTACCAAGGACCAGCTGACGGTGCTGGACCTTCGGATACCGAGATGGAGGCACCTAGGCCAAAGGCTCTGGCGAGAACCAGCTGACAGTGCTGGAACCCGGGTGGGTAGCAGAAGGTACCCATCCAAAGCAAAGTAGCCAGGCCGCAAGCCGGCCGCAGTTACCGAAACCCACAGTCCTACAGGGGGTCCATGTCAAATTGGCACTACGGATCCAGCCTTCAGTGCCAGTTCCCGCAGCCCACATAGGAGTCACCTAAACTGCAGGCACCGTAGAGTCGGCTAACCCGGCCGCAAGACGACAGGACAACAGATTGGTGGCATAGTGACCTTGACACTACCCGGAAACAGCTGGCGTGCTGGAACCAGGCTGGGCAACAGGGAGTACCCGTGCCAAAGACACTTCCGAGAACCAGCTGACGGGGTTGGAACCCAGATGGGTAGCAAAAGCTACAAGAGCCAATGGCACTACCGAGGAACAGCTGACGCTGCTGGACCACGGTTACTAGGCAGGAGGTACCTGTGCTAGAAAGCACTACCAAGGACCAGCTGATGGTGCTGGACCTTCGGATACCGAGATGGAGGCACCTAGGCCAAAGGCTCTGGCGAGAACCAGCTGACAGTGCTGGAACCCAGGTGGGTAGCAGAAGGTACCCATCCAAAGCAAAGCAGCCAGGCCGCAAGCCGGCCGCAGTTACCGAAACCCACAGTCCTATAGGGGGTCCATGTCCCATTGGCACTACGGATCCTGCCTTCAGTGCCAGTTCCCGCAGCCCACATAGGAGTCACCTAAACTGCAGGCACTGTAGAGTCGGCTAACCCGGCCGCAAGACGACAGGACAACGGATTGGTGGCATAGTGACCTTGACACTACCCGGAAACAGCTGGCGTCCTGGAACCAGGCTGGGCAACAGGGAGTACCCGTGCCAAAGACACTGCCGAGAACCAGCTGACAGTGCTGGAACCCAAATGAGTAGCAAAAGATACAAGAGCCAATGGCACTACCGAGGAACAGCTGACGTTGCTGGACCACGGTTACTAGGCAGGAGGTACCTGTGCTAGAAAGCACTACCAAGGACCAGCTGACGGTGCTGGACCTTCGGATACCGAGATGGAGGCACCTAGGCCAAAGGCTCTGGCGAGAACCAGCTGACAGTGCTGGAACCCAGGTGGGTAGCAGAAGGTACCCATCCATAGCAAAGTAGCCAGGCCGCAAGCCAGCCGCAGTTACCGAAACCCACAGTCCTACAGGGGGTCCATGTCCCATTGGCACTATGGATCCAGCCTTCAGTGCCAGTTCCCGCAGCCCACATAGGAGTCACCTAAACTGCAGGCACCGTAGAGTCGGCTAACCCGGCCGCAAGACGACTGGACAACTGATTGGTGGCATAGTGACCTTGACACTACCCGGAAACAGCTGGCGTGCTGGAACCAGGCTGGGCAACAGGGGGTACCCGTGCCAAAGACACTGCCGAGCACCAACTGGCGTTGTTGGAACCCAGGGACAATCATGGTGAAGGCCGAGGCCTACTTGGTGGCAGTATTAGATTGTTTGTAGGCTACAACAGACTGTCAACGTGCTCCAATTAGGCATCTGTCTCCACTCTGTTTCCAGGATTTCACATGACCACCAACACCGCCAGTTTATGCGTACAGCAGCCGTCTGCCCAATCCACACGTGTTCCTGTGTTGCTGGGGTTCTGTAATGTCAGCAGATCCCCTGATGTGTGTCTGCCACTGTCTCCTGCTCTGTCCACATTCCCACCGCTTGCAGTGGGAAGGTGGACAGCGCAGGAGACAGTGCCGGACACACATTGGGGGATCTGCTCACATAACAGAACACCAGGAACACAGGAACAAGTGTGGAATGCGTGGACGGCAACTGTGAGCAGGAACTGGCGGTGTTGGAGGTCAGGGGAAATACTAGAGACAGAGTGGAGACAGAGGCCAAATCAGAGAATGTTTAAATCTGAAGTAGTTACAATTTGGAGGCAACAGCAATTTGCCCTCCACACAGCAGGGGATCAGCTGACGTTACCGACCCCCACTTTCACATGAACGAGTGTTTTTTTCTGTGTGGACAGCACTTCCGAGCACCAACTGGCGTTGTTGGAGCCCAGGGACAATCATGGTGCTGGCCGAGGCCTACTCGGAGCCAGGTGTAAATAGGAGGTATTTTGACTTTGGAGGCAGCAGGAGAGTTTGCCGTACACACAGCAGGGGATCAGCAGACGTTACCGAACCCCACTTTCACATGAACAAGTGTGTTTTTCTGTGTGGACAGCACTTCCGAGTACCAACTGGCGTTGTTGGAGCCCAGGGACAATCATGGTGCAGGCCGAGGCCTACTAGGAGCCAGGTGTAAATCGGAGGTATTTTGACTTTGGAGGCAGCAGTAGAGTTTGCCGTACACACAGCAGGGGATCAGCAGACGTTACCGAACCCCACTTTCACATGAACAAGTGTGTTTTTCTGTGTGGACAGCACTTCCGAGCACCAACTGGCGTTGTTGGAGCCCAGGAACAATCATGGTGCAGGCCGAGGCCTACTAGGAGCCAGGTGTAAATCGGAGGTATTTTGACTTTGGAGGCAGCAGGAGAGTTTGCCGTACACACAGCAGGGGATCAGCAGACGTTACCGAACCCCACTTTCACATGAACAAGTGTGTTTTGTCTGTGTGGACAGCTCTTCCGAGCACCAACTGGCGTTGTTGGAGCCCAGGGACAATCATGGTGCAGGCCAAGGCCTACTAGGAGCCAGGTGTAAATCGGAGGTATTTTGACTTTGGAGGCAGCAGGAGAGTTTGCCGTACACACAGCAAGAGATCAGCAGACGTTACCGAACCCCACTTTCACATGAACAAGTGTGTTTTTCTGTGTGGACAGCACTTCCAAGCACCAACTGGCGTTGTTGGAGCCCAGGGACAATCATGGTGCAGGCCGAGGCCTACTAGGAGCCAGGTGTAAATCGGAGGTATTTTGACTTTGGAGGCAGCAGGAGAGTTTGCCGTACACACAGCAGGGGATCAGCAGACGTTATCGAACCCCACTTTCACATGAAAAAGTGTGTTTTTCTGTGTGGACAGCACTTCCGAGCACCAACTGGCGTTGTTGGAGCCCAGGGACAATCATGGTGCAGGCCGAGGCCTACTTGGTGGCAGTTTTAGATTGTTTGTAGGCTACAACAGACTGTCAACGTGCTCCAATTAGGCATCTGTCTCCACTCTGTTTCCAGGATTTCACGTGACCACCAACACCGCCAGTTTATGCGTACAGCAGCCGTCTGCCCAATCCACACGTGTTCCTGTGTTACTGGGGTTCTGTAATGTCAACAGATCCCCTGATGTGTGTCTGCCACTGTCTCCTGCTCTGTCCACATTTCCACAGCTTGCAGTGGGAAGGTGGACAGCGCAGGAGACAGTGCCGGACACACATTGGGGGATCTGCTCACGTAACAGAACACCAGGAACACAGGAACAAGTGTGGAATGCGTGGATGGCAACTGTGAGCAGGAACTGGCGGTGTTGGAGGTCAGGGGAAATACTAGAGACAGAGTGGAGACAGAGGCCAAATCAGAGAATGTTTAAATCTGAAGTAGTTACAATTTGGAGGCAGCAGCAGTTTGCCCTCCACACAGCAGGGGATCAGCTGACATTACCGACCCCCACTTTCACATGAACAAGTGTTTTTTTCTGTGTGGACAGCATTTCCGAGCACCAACTGGCATTGTTGGAGCCCAGGGACAATCATGGTGCAGGCCGAGGCCTTCTAGGAGCCAGGTGTAAATCGGAGGTATTTTGACTTTGGAGGCAGCAGGAGAGTTTGCCGTACACACAGCAGGGGATCAGCAGATGTTACCGAACCCCACTTTCACATGAACAAGTGTGTTTTTCTGTGTGGACAGCACTTCCGAGCACCAACTGGCGTTGTTGGAGCCCAGGGACAATCATGGTGCAGGCCGAGGCCTACTAGAAGCCAGGTGTAAATCGGAGGTATTTTGACTTTGGAGGCAGCAGGAGAGTTTGCCGTACACACAGCAGGGGATCAGCAGACGTTACCGAACCCCACTTTCACATGAAAAAGTGTGTTTTTCTGTGTGGACAGCACTTCCGAGCACCAACTGGCGTTGTTGGAGCCCAGGGACAATCATGGTGCAGGCCGAGGCCTACTAGGAGCCAGGTGTAAATCGGAGGTATTTTGACTTTGGAGGCAGCAGGAGAGTTTGCCGTACACACAGCAGGGGATCAGCAGACGTTACCGAACCCCACTTTCACATGAACAAGTGTGTTTTTCTGTGTGGACAGCACTTCCGAGCACCAACTGGCGTTGTTGGAGCCCAGGGACAATCATGGTGCAGGCCGAGGCCTACTAGGAGCCAGGTGTAAATCGGAGGTATTTTGACTTTGGAGGCAGCAGTAGAGTTTGCCGTACACACAGCAGGGGATCAGCAGACGTTACCGAACCCCACTTTCACATGAACAAGTGTGTTTTTCTGTGTGGACAGCACTTCTGAGCACCAACTGGCGTTGAAGCCCAGGGACAATCTTGGTGCAGGCCGAGGCCTACTAGGAGCCAGGTGTAAATCGGAGGTATTTTGACTTTGGAGACAGCAGGAGAGTTTGCCGTACACACAGCAGGGGATCAGCAGACGTTACCGAACCCCACTTTCACATGAAAAAGTGTGTTTTTCTGTGTGGACAGCACTTCCGAGTACCAACTGGCGTTGTTGGAGCCCAGGGACAATCATGGTGCAGGCCGAGGCCTACTAGGAGCCAGGTGTAAATCGGAGGTATTTTGACTTTGGAGGGAACAGGACACATTGCCCTCCACACAGCAGGGGATCAGCTGATGTTACTGACCCCACTTTCACATGAACGAGTGTTTTTTTCTGTGTGGACAGCACTTCCGAGCACCAACTTGTGTTGTTGGAGCCCAGGGTCAATCATGGTGCAGGCCGAGGCCTACTAGGAGCCAGGTGTAAATCGGAGGTATTTTGACTTTGGAGGGAGCAGGACACATTGCCCTCCACACAGCAGGGGATCAGCTGACGTTACCGAACCCCACTTACACATGAGCGAGTGTTTTGTCTGTGCGGACAGCACTTCTGAGCACCAACTGGCGGTGTCGGAGCCCAGGGAAAATCAGGTAGTAGGCCGAGGCCTACTTGGTGGCAGTTTTCGATTGTTTCTAGACTACTACTAACTGTCACCGTACTCCAATTAGGCCTCTGTCTTCACTCTGTTTCAAGTATTTTCTCTGGCTTCCAACCACGCCAGTTGCTGCTCTGAAATGCCGTCTGCACAACCCACACTTGTTCCTGTGTTACTGGGGTTCTGTAACAGCAGCTTCTCCCTAGAGGTGAGTCAGGCAATGTCTCCTGCTCTGTCCACTTTTCCACTACAAGTAGTGGGAATGTAGACAAAGCAGGAGACATTGCCGGACTCACCTCTGGAGATGAGCAGATATTACAGGACCCAGGTAACACAGGATCTAGTGTGGATTGTGCAGACGGCACTTGAGAGCAGAAACAGGCGGTGTTGTAGGCCGGAGGAAATACTCAAAACTGAGTGGAGACAGAGGGCAAATCAGAGAACATATTAAATCAGAGGTAGTCAGAAGTTGAAGGCAGCAGGAGAGTTTGCCGTACACACAGCAGGGGATCAGCTGATGTTACCGAACCCCACTTACACATGAGCGAGTGTTTTGTCTGTGTGGACAGCACTTATGAGCACCAACTGGCGGTGTCGAAGCCCAGGGAAAATCAGGTGGTAGGCCGAGGCCTACTTGGAGCCAGGTGTAAATCTGAGGTTGTTTGACTGTGGAGGGAGCAGGACACTTTGCCATACACACAACAGGAGATCAGCTGACGTTACCGTACCCCACTTACACATGAGCGAGTGTTTTGTCTGTGTGGACAGCACTTCTGAGCAACAACGGGCGTTGCTGTAGCCCAGGAAATAAAGTTCAGGTCATAGAAACATGAACACAACAGGAGACCTGGATCCTGTTGCCAGCCAATTATTTATTCTGGAAGAGGACTGGCAAATTCAGGTGAGATCCAGGCCTTGTTCACTTTCAGAAAAGTAAGGCGGTCAACATTATCGGCGGATAGTCGCGTGCGACGGTCTGTTACCACACCACCTGCAGCACTAAAGACACGTTCCGATAATACACTGGCAGCAGGGCAAGCCAGCACCTCCAATGCATACTGGCTAAGCTCTGGCCATGTATCCAGCTTAGAGACCCAATACTTGAATGGGGAAGAGCCATCTGGGAGTACACTAACAGGGCAAGACAAGTAGTCTGTCACCATCTAACGGAAACGTTGCCTCCTGTTGACTGGAGCCGTCTGTGATGTTGTAGCCATTTGTGGCTGTCCCACAAAACTTTTCCACATTTGGGCCATACTGGCCTTGCCTTGTCCTGCGGCACTGCCTCTGCAACCTCTTTGTGCAGAGCTTCCTCCACTGCCTCTACCCACATGGCTGCTTTGAAAAGCACTACCAGCATCACTTGCGGGGGGAATGGAGAACATGATGGCCTGCACAAGTGTTTCTTGGTACTCCTGCATTTTTCGCTCCCGGTTCAACTGTGGTATGAGGCTTTGTAAGTTGTCCCGGTAGCGAGGATCTAGGATGGTGTACACCCAATAATCAGCCGTGTGGAGAATGTTGGCGATGCGGCGGTCATTTAACAAGCACTGCAGCATGAAATCAACCATGTGCTGCAGATTGCCAACTGGACCGGAAACGCTGTCCCCAGCTTGAGGCAGCATCTCAGCCTGCTCAGCATCACCCCACCCTCGCTGTACACACTGACTACTAGAGCCTTGTGTACCTCCCTCCTCTGGAGAGATGTGTTCCTCCTCCTCCATTGACTCCTCGTCATCCTCCTCACTAAGTGTCCCCTGCCTGGGCCCTTGTGTGGAAGCACGTTGCGCAGACTTGCCAGAAGCAGATGGCATTTCTGACTCCTCATCCTCGACCTCTTCAAAAACCTCCTCACTTAGTGCTTGTAAGGTTTTTTGAAGCAGACAGATAAGGGGGACAGTCATGCTGACTAGTGCATCATCTGCACTGGCCATCCACGTGGAGTCATCGAAGGCACGCAAAACTTGGCAGATGTCCCTCATAGTGGCCCACTCAGTGGTGGTGAAGTGTGTCTGGCGCACAGTGCGACTTGTTTGTGCCTGATGCAGCTGGTACTCCATTACTGCTGCCTGCTGATCACACAACCGCTTCAACATATGTAACGTTGAATTCCACCTGGTGGGGAGGTCACATATGATGCGATGTTCTGGCAGGCGGAATCGGCGTTGCAGAGATGCAATGCGCGATCTTGCCATGCTGGAACGCCGCAAGTGAGCACACTCTAGGCGAACCTTATGCAGCAGTGCATCAAGATCCGGATAATCCCTCAGAAAACTCTGCATGACAAAATTGAGCACGTGTGCCAGACATGGTATGTAAGTGAGGTTGCCTAGGCCCAGAGCTGCCACTAGATTTCGGCCATTGTCACTCACTACCAAACCTGCCTGGAGATTCGCTGGCACAAACCACACATCGCTCTCCTGCTTGATGGCATTCCAGAGCTCCTGTGCTGTGTGGCTCCGATTCCCCAAAGAAATTAATTTAAGGACGGCCTGTTGACGTTTGGCCACACCTGTGCTCATATCTGGCCTAACAGGCTCATGCAGTGCTGATTCCGAGGAACTAGAGTAGGAGGAGGACTCAATATGTACAGACTGCATTCCTGCAATCCTTGGTGTTGGCAGAATACGTACAGAGCCACTCTCCAGATCTGTACCCGCCTCCACAACATTGACCCAATGGGCAGTGAGGGAAAGGTATCGTCCCTGTCCATGGCTACTGGTCCACGCATCGGTGGTCAGGTGGACCTTGCTACTGACGGCGTTTAGTAGCGCATTTTTAATTTTTACCTCCACATACTTTTGCAGGGCAGGGACGCTTGCCTGCTGAAATTAAAGTGGCTGGGCACAAAAAAAGGGTGATACTTACTAGTCTGGCTGGCCCTGAAGGGCACAAGCCAGCAAAAAGGCTCCTCTATCTAATCCTATATAGTGTTTGTAACCAACCAATGATAATGGATGCGGATGGAAGCACACTAATATAGGAGCAAAAATCTGGATAAATTAGCTGCAAAAAAAGGACTATATATGAGGCAGTGATGCACGCTGAGCGGACTACAACCAGCGGTGGCTGTAGAACACACTGCAACGTGAGCTGCACTCACACACAGAGAGACCTATCAGACAGCCAAAAACAGTGCAGAGAAATGGGCTATAGCACTGAAAGGCTGCTGAAAGGCTCCGCTGTCCACTCCTTTAGTGTTTGCAACCAACGTATATGGATACGTATGGAAGCACACTATACAGGAGAAAAAAAAAGCAGCAATAAAAGAAAAATGTGTATGAGGCAGAGACACACGCTGGGCGGCCTACAAGCAGACGTGCCTGCAGGACACACTACACAGCGTGGGTCTGCACTCACACAGCCCTTGCAGACAGCTATTAAAACAGCGCTGCTGGGCTACAAAAATGCTACAGTGGTGGATTATGTAGCCTGGGTAGAGCAATAGATATGTTTGATGATCGCTATTTCTAACTGTCCCTCACAGTCTTCAACAGCAGCCTGTCCCTAACTGAATTCACAGCAGAGTGAACCCGAACTGGCGGCTGCTGCGGTTTTTATAGTGCATCATGACATCATTTCAGCAGCCAATCACAGCCATGCCAGTAGTTAACATGCCTACATGTCTAACAGGATGTGCCCACACTTCTGAGGATCCCCATTGGCTGAATCAAATCGAGCGGGCTCCTAGCATTATGGGAACTTCTGATTCCGGTATTCGATATGAAAAAAGTATCGGAACTAAGTATCGGAATTCCGATACAGCGAATATCGGCCAATACCCGATACTAGAGTTGAGAGAAACGGTTCGAAAAATTTCAAACGTCGCCGACTTTTAGCAAAGTCTGGTTTCATGAAACGAAACCCGACCCTAGGATGAGGTTGGCCACGAGGTCGGCGACTTACGCGCCAAAGTCGCGTTTCAAAAGTTTGTTTTGCGCTCTTTTTCAGCCAATCAGGATCCACGGACACTGTGGGCAACGTGATGACATAGGCACGGGTCACCACCATCTTTCAGAAGGGCATGCAAGTGATTGGCTTGCTTTGGTGGGCGTCACAGGGGGTATAAAAGGGCGTGCACGTCGACCGCCATCTTACTTCTGCCGATCTTAGCATAGGGAGAGGTTGCTGCTGATTCTGTAGGGAGAGTGTTAGGCAGGGAAGAAGAAAAAAAAACCGCTTCTGCTGCTAGCGATTGTGCCTGTACAACACACCAATCACTGTGTGTGCAGTGCAAGGGGAGGCTATATTGTGGTGTATCAGTGGTGTTCGTTGTTGGGCTGCCTTCTAAGGCTTCCTGACAGCTGCATTGCTGTTTACCCACTGCTCTGCAAACTGCTTTTTTAAAAGCAATCCCAATTTTTTTTTTTGTCCTGCTGAGGTACTGAGCTGCAAACTGCTTTTTTAAAAGCAATCCCAATTTTTTTTTTTTGTCCTGCTGAGGTACTGAGCGTGCATTTTTTCACACCATACAGCGGTGTACGCTCCTCACACAGTACCGTGTAACGGCTGTTATCACAGTCACAGTGAAGCTATCTGTGTCACTCTGTGAGAATAAGTCGAGGACATGTTCCGTTCTTACAGACCTGCACTCTAGGGAGATTCCTACTCTGCCCAATTCTACATACACCTTGTAGTTTGTGATACACTAGCCAATTTCTTCCTGTGACATAGCGCTGTGATATTCAGTGGGCCTCACACAATCCAAAAGTGTCCAGTGTCCACAAGTGTCTGCAGAAATTCAAAATCTCCCTTATCCTCTAGTCACTTTGGTCACAGCTGTGCCATCGAGCCTGTGACATAGCGCTCAGATATTCAGTGGGCCTCACACCATCCAAAAGTGTCCAGTGTCTGCAGAAATTCAAAATCTCACTTATCCTCTAGTCACTTTGGTCACAGCTGTGCCATCGAGCCTGTGACATAGCGCTCAGATATTCAGTGGGCCTCACACACTCCAAAAGTGTCCAGTGTCCACAAGTGTCTGCAGAAATTCAAAATCTCACTTATCCTCTAGTCACTTTGGTCACAGCTGTGCCATCAAGCCTGTGACATAGCGCTCAGATATTCAGTGGGCCTCACACAATCTAAAAGTGTCCAGTGTCCACAAGTGTCTGCAGAAATTCAAAATCTCACTTACCCTCTAGTCACTTTGGTCACAGCTGTGCCATCGAGCCTGTGACATAGCGCTCAGATATTCAGTGGGCCTCACACAATCCAAAAGTGTCCAGTGTCCACAAGTGTCTGCAGAAATTCAAAATCTCACTTATCCTCTAGTCACTTTGGTCACAGCTGTGCCATCGAGCCTGTGACATAGCGCTCAGATATTCAGTGGGCCTCACACAATCCAAAAGTGTCCAGTGTCCACAAGTGTCTGCAGAAATTCAAAATCTCACTTATCCTCTTGTCACTTTGGTCACAGCTGTGCCATCGAGCCTGTGACATAGCGCTCAGATATTCAGTGGGCCTCACACAATCCAAAAGTGTCCAGTGTCCACAAGTGTCTGCAGAAATTCAAAATCTCACTTATCCTCTTGTCACTTTGGTCACAGCTGTGCCATCGAGCCTGTGACATAGCGCTCAGATATTCAGTGGGCCTCACACAATCCAAAAGTGTCCAGTGTCCACAAGTGTCTGCAGAAATTCAAAATCTCACTTATCCTCTAGTCACTTTGGTCACAGCTGTGCCATCGAGCCTGTGACATAGCGCTCAGATATTCAGTGGGCCTCACACAATCCAAAAGTGTCCAGTGTCCACAAGTGTCTGCAGAAATTCAAAATCTCACTTATCCTCTAGTCACTTTGGTCACAGCTGTGCCATCGAGCCTGTGACATAGCGCTCAGATATTCAGTGGGCCTCACACAATCCAAAAGTGTCCAGTGTCCACTAGTGTGAGCAGAAATTCAAAATCTCACTTATCCTCTAGTCACTTTGGTCACAGCTGTGCCATCGAGCCTGTGACATAGCGCTCAGATATTCAGTGGGCCTCACACAATCCAAAAGTGTCCAGTGTCCACAAGTGTCTGCAGAAATTCAAAATCTCACTTATCCTCTAGTCACTTTGGTCACAGCTGTGCCATCGAGCCTGTGACATAGCGCTCAGATATTCAGTGAGCTTCACACAATCCAAAAGTGTCCAGTGTCCACAAGTGTCTGCAGAAATTCAAAATCTCACTTATCCTCTAGTCACTTTGGTCACAGCTGTGCCATCGAGCCTGTGACATAGCGCTCAGATATTCAGTGGGCCTCACACAATCCAAAAGTGTCCAGTGTCTGCAGAAATTCAAAATCTCACTTATCCTCTAGTCACTTTGGTCACAGCTGTGCCATCGAGCCTGTGACATAGCGCTCAGATATTCAGTGGGCCTCACACAATCCAAAAGTGTCCAGTGTCCACAAGTGTCTGCAGAAATTCAAAATCTCACTTATCCTCTAGTCACTTTGGTCACAGCTGTGCCATCGAGCCTGTGACATAGCGCTCAGATATTCAGTGGGCCTCACACAATCCAAAAGTGTCCAGTGTCCACAAGTGTCTGCAGAAATTCAAAATCTCACTTATCCTCTAGTCACTTTGGTCACAGCTGTGCCATCGAGCCTGTGACATAGAGCTCAGATAGTCAGTGGGCCTCACACAATCCAAAAGTGTCCAGTGTCCACTAGTGTGAGCAGAAATTCAAAATCACACTTATCCTCTAGTCACTTTGGTCACAGCTGTGCCATCGAGCCTGTGACATAGCGCTCAGATATTCAGTGGGCCTCACACAATCCAAAAGTGTCCAGTGTCCACAAGTGTCTGCAGAAATTCAAAATCTCACTTATCCTCTAGTCACTTTGGTCACAGCTGTGCCATCGAGCCTGTGACATAGCGCTCAGATATTCAGTGGGCCTCACACAATCCAAAAGTGTCCAGTGTCCACAAGTGTCTGCAGAAATTCAAAATCTCACTTATCCTCTAGTCACTTTGGTCACAGCTGTGCCATCGAGCCTGTGACATAGCGCTCAGATATTCAGTGGGCCTCACACAATCCAAAAGTGTCCAGTGTCCACAAGTGTCTGCAGAAATTCAAAATCTCACTTATCCTCTAGTCACTTTGGTCACAGCTGTGCCATCGAGCCTGTGACATAGCGCTCAGATATTCAGTGGGCCTCACACAATCCAGAAGTGTCCAGTGTCCACTAGTGTAAGCAGAAATTCAAAATCTCACTTATCCTCTAGTCACTTTGGTCACAGCTGTGCCATCGAGCCTGTGACATAGCGCTCAGATATTCAGTGGGCCTCACACAATCCAAAAGTGTCCAGTGTCCACAAGTGTCTGCAGAAATTCAAAATCTCACTTATCCTCTAGTCACTTTGGTCACAGCTGTGCCATCGAGCCTGTGACATAGCGCTCAGATATTCAGTGGGCCTCACACAATCCAAAAGTGTCCAGTGTCCACAAGTGTCTGCAGAAATTCAAAATCTCACTTATCCTCTAGTCACTTTGGTCACAGCTGTGCCATCGAGCCTGTGACATAGCGCTCAGATATTCAGTGGGCCTCACACAATCTAAAAGTGTCCAGTGTCCACAAGTGTCTGCAGAAATTCAAAATCTCACTTACCCTCTAGTCACTTTGGTCACAGCTGTGCCATCGAGCCTGTGACATAGCGCTCAGATATTCAGTGGGCCTCACACAATCCAAAAGTGTCCAGTGTCCACAAGTGTCTGCAGAAATTCAAAATCTCACTTATCCTCTTGTCACTTTGGTCACAGCTGTGCCATCGAGCCTGTGACATAGCGCTCAGATATTCAGTGGGCCTCACACAATCCAAAAGTGTCCAGTGTCCACAAGTGTCTGCAGAAATTCAAAATCTCACTTATCCTCTAGTCACTTTGGTCACAGCTGTGCCATCGAGCCTGTGACATAGCGCTCAGATATTCAGTGGGCCTCACACAATCCAAAAGTGTCCAGTGTCCACAAGTGTCTGCAGAAATTCAAAATCTCACTTATCCTCTAGTCACTTTGGTCACAGCTGTGCCATCGAGCCTGTGACATAGCGCTCAGATATTCAGTGGGCCTCACACAATCCAAAAGTGTCCAGTGTCCACTAGTGTGAGCAGAAATTCAAAATCTCACTTATCCTCTAGTCACTTTGGTCACAGCTGTGCCATCGAGCCTGTGACATAGCGCTCAGATATTCAGTGGGCCTCACACAATCCAAAAGTGTCCAGTGTCCACAAGTGTCTGCAGAAATTCAAAATCTCACTTATCCTCTAGTCACTTTGGTCACAGCTGTGCCATCGAGCCTGTGACATAGCGCTCAGATATTCAGTGAGCTTCACACAATCCAAAAGTGTCCAGTGTCCACAAGTGTCTGCAGAAATTCAAAATCTCACTTATCCTCTAGTCACTTTGGTCACAGCTGTGCCATCGAGCCTGTGACATAGCGCTCAGATATTCAGTGGGCCTCACACAATCCAAAAGTGTCCAGTGTCTGCAGAAATTCAAAATCTCACTTATCCTCTAGTCACTTTGGTCACAGCTGTGCCATCGAGCCTGTGACATAGCGCTCAGATATTCAGTGGGCCTCACACAATCCAAAAGTGTCCAGTGTCCACAAGTGTCTGCAGAAATTCAAAATCTCACTTATCCTCTAGTCACTTTGGTCACAGCTGTGCCATCGAGCCTGTGACATAGCGCTCAGATATTCAGTGGGCCTCACACAATCCAAAAGTGTCCAGTGTCCACAAGTGTCTGCAGAAATTCAAAATCTCACTTATCCTCTAGTCACTTTGGTCACAGCTGTGCCATCGAGCCTGTGACATAGAGCTCAGATAGTCAGTGGGCCTCACACAATCCAAAAGTGTCCAGTGTCCACTAGTGTGAGCAGAAATTCAAAATCACACTTATCCTCTAGTCACTTTGGTCACAGCTGTGCCATCGAGCCTGTGACATAGCGCTCAGATATTCAGTGGGCCTCACACAATCCAAAAGTGTCCAGTGTCCACAAGTGTCTGCAGAAATTCAAAATCTCACTTATCCTCTAGTCACTTTGGTCACAGCTGTGCCATCGAGCCTGTGACATAGCGCTCAGATATTCAGTGGGCCTCACACAATCCAAAAGTGTCCAGTGTCCACAAGTGTCTGCAGAAATTCAAAATCTCACTTATCCTCTAGTCACTTTGGTCACAGCTGTGCCATCGAGCCTGTGACATAGCGCTCAGATATTCAGTGGGCCTCACACAATCCAAAAGTGTCCAGTGTCCACAAGTGTCTGCAGAAATTCAAAATCTCACTTATCCTCTAGTCACTTTGGTCACAGCTGTGCCATCGAGCCTGTGACATAGCGCTCAGATATTCAGTGGGCCTCACACAATCCAGAAGTGTCCAGTGTCCACTAGTGTAAGCAGAAATTCAAAATCTCACTTATCCTCTAGTCACTTTGGTCACAGCTGTGCCATCGAGCCTGTGACATAGCGCTCAGATATTCAGTGGGCCTCACACAATCCAAAAGTGTCCAGTGTCCACAAGTGTCTGCAGAAATTCAAAATCTCACTTATCCTCTAGTCACTTTGGTCACAGCTGTGCCATCGAGCCTGTGACATAGCGCTCAGATATTCAGTGGGCCTCACACAATCCAAAAGTGTCCAGTGTCCACAAGTGTCTGCAGAAATTCAAAATCTCACTTATCCTCTAGTCACTTTGGTCACAGCTGTGCCATCGAGCCTGTGACATAGCGCTCAGATATTCAGTGGGCCTCACACAATCCAAAAGTGTCCAGTGTCCACAAGTGTCTGCAGAAATTCAAACTCTCACTTATCCTCTAGTCACTTTGGTCACAGCTGTGCCATCGAGCCTGTGACATAGCGCTCAGATATTCAGTGGGCCTCACACAATCCAAAAGTGTCTAGTGTCCACTAGTGTGAGCAGAAATTCAAAATCTCCCCTGTCCTATAGACACCTTGTACCTTGTTTTACATTACTATATAGTTTGTTGGATTTTGTCTACATTTCTACCAAAAATGAGGAAGGCTGGTGGAAGAGGCCGTGGAATTGGGCGGGGGTTGCCAGCTGGTAATGATAGTGTTGGTGGTGGATCTGATGGTAGTGGCAAGAGCAAAATAGGACCGAATGCAGGAGGTGTTGAGCCTTCGTCATCGTCTGGCTCCATAAGGCTTCGAAGGCTTAGTTTTCTAGGAGTTGGCAAACCGCTTTTAAAGCCAGAGCATCAGGAAAAAGTTTTGTCTTACATTGCTGACTCAGCCTCCAGCTCTATCGCCTCCTCTTCTTCAGTTGTAAAAAGTAAAAGCACTGAGTCGTCATTGGAGGCTCATGTTCATGAACCACACCTTTCCTTGTGTCCTTCACCCCAACCAAGATTGAAGGATGACGCAGGCCATACTACTGATTACTCCATGGAGCTGTTTTCACATACCATGCCTGGATTATCAAGTCAAATGGTGAATTACCCAGGCCAAGATGAATCTGACATGGAGTGCATTGATGCACAGCCGCTGATGGATGATTCTGCTGGTACATTCACTCAGAACACTACATTGTCCTCGCAGTGTACAGAGCCAGATTCTGACCCTGATGAGACTCAGGTGCCCCTTCCCGCACACTATACCACCATACACGGTGACACAGAGGAAGGTGCACATGACATTGAAGAGGAGGTGATGGATGACCCAGTTGTTGACCCAGATTGGCATCCATTGGGGGAAGAGGGTGCTGCTTCCAATAGCTCAGATGAGGAGCATCCACAGCAGACATCGACATCGCAACAGCTGTTATCTGGCAGGCCCAGAGCACTCCAAAGACAGGTTCCAAACATCAAAAGAGTTGCTGGACAGCTTGTCCAGAGGGTCAAAAGATCACAGCGTGCTAGGCCGCAAAATGTCTGCCAAAGTAGGAAGAGTGCAGTGTGACACTTTTTTGAACAAAATACTCATGATCAGGCCAAGGTTATCTGTAAGAAGTGCGCAAAGACCTTTAGCCGAGGGAAAAATCTGAAAAATTTGAATACCAGTTGCATGCTTAGACATTTAAACACCATGCACTTGCAAGCGTGGACACAACACCAAACCTCAAGTGCCACATGTGCAACTGATCACAAAGAAGGTAGTCAGCAACGCTACATTGTTTCCCCCACTGTAAGCCCACCGGTTAGCACAGCAGCAAATGTTGAGGTGTCGTTGCAAGGCCACAGCAGTCAGGGAATCCCACTGTTATATCAACGAAAGACTGATTCTAGGCCATCAGAAAGAACACCAACTCCATCACCATCATCAACCCTCTCTCAGTCCGCCCTGTCCACCCTCCCAGACACTATGAGTAGGTAAAGAAAGTACTCAGTCTCTCATCCGCGTACACTGGGTTTGAACGCCCACATTGCCAAACTAATCTCGTTTGAGATGATGCCCTTTCTGTTGGTGGAAAGCGCAGCTTTCCGCGAACTCATGGCCTATGCAGTACCACGCTATGTCCTACCCAGTCGCCACTTCTTCTCTCGCAAAGCCATCCCAGCCCTCCACCATCATGTGAAAGACCGCATTGTCCATGCACTCAAGCAGTCAGTGAGCGGAAAGGTGCACCTGACAACTGATGCATGGTCCAGTCGCCATGGCCAGGGCCGTTACGTGTCCATCACTGCGCACTGGGTTAATGTGGTGGATGCAGGGTCCACAGGGGACAGTGGTGGTGGGACAGTGCTGCCTAGCCCACGGTATAGGAAACAGTTGGCTGTAGGCGTTCGACCCTCCTCCTCCTTCTCCTCCTCCTCCAGAAGCGAAAGCTCGTCCACAGAGCGCAGTCGTACGAGCACTCCATCTGCAGCTGCCACTGTTGCACACGAGGTGTCCCCCTATCGAGCAGCTAGTGGAAAGCGTCAGCAGGCTGTGTTGCAGATGATGTGTTTGGGCGACAGACACACCGCCGAGGTGCTGGCCGAGTACTTGAAGCGACAAACTGAGTCATAGCTGGGCAGTGTACATCTTGAGGCAGGCAAGGTAGTTAGTGATAACGGCCGTAATTTTGTGGCAGCCATAGCCCTTTCAAAACTCAGCCACATACCTTGCTTGGCTCACACCTTGAACCTGGTGGTGCAGTGCTTCCTCAAATATTATCCGGCGTTAACAGCCCTGCTCCAGAAGGTGCGAAGACTGTGCGCGCACATCCGCCGGTCGCCTGTACACTCCGTTCGTATGCAGAAGCTGCAGCGATTGCTCCACCTTCCCAACCACCGCCTCATTATCGACATTGCAACAAGGTGGAACTCCACCCTGCACATGGTGGAGCGGCTGTGCGAGCAGAGGCAGGCCATAATGCATTTGTGGGAGGATACACGGCCAGGCACTTTGAGAGCAGACATGGAGTTGACAGGTGTGCAGTGGTCGAAGCTGAAAGACCTCTGTAAAGTCGTTCAGTGTTTTGAGGAATGCACACGGCTGGTAAGCGCAGACGACGCCATCCTAAGCATGAGCATCCCACTTATGCGTCTGCTCATGCAAACTTTGACGCACCTTAAGGAGTAGGCTTCTGCAGCCAATGTTGATGAGGAGGAAGAGGAGGAGGGAATCCTTGATGACATTCAGCCATTGTCTGCTCAGGGACCTCTCCTGGACAAGGTGGAGGAAGAAGAGGAGGAGGATGATGGGGATGATTACTTAGGGGAGGAGGATGCATCTCGTGGGGCAAGTGAAAATGTTGGCGTGGCAAGGGCTGGTACAGGGTTTGTGCGTGACTGGAGGGATGTGGATTTGCCAGAAAGTGCTCCTCCAACCAGCACTCGCAGTGCATCATTGACACCGGGAACATTGGCCCACATGTCAGATTATGCCTTGCTGATCCTAAAAACGGGGGCATTGCCAAAATGATGAACGATGACGACTACTGGTTGGCCAGCATCCTGGATCCACGCTATAAAGGCAAATTACAAAACATCATGCCACAGGAGAACCTTGACCTAATATTGGCTAATAAACAAGCAACTCTGGTAAATCGGTTGCTTGAGGCATTCCCAGCACACAGCAGCGGTGATGGTTCTCACACGAGCCGTAGGGGCCGGGGTCAGCTTGGCAGAGGTGTTCGTGGTGCACACAGCAGAAGTGGCGTTGGAGACAGGGGTTTCATGACAATGTTGTGGACTGATTTTTCAAGTACCGCTCACACAACTGGTAATACTGCATCGATGGAAAGTGACAGGAGACAGCAGTTGTCAACTATGGTTACAAACTACTTTTCCTCCCATATCGATGTTCTCCCACACAGGTCATTCCCCTTTGACTATTGGGCCGCTAAACTGGACACCTGGCCTGAACTGGCACAATATGCCTTACAGGAGCTCGCTTGCCCAGCTGCAAGTGTGCTATCGGAAAGAGTCTTCAGTGCAGCTGGATCAATCCTGACAGAAAAAAGGACCCGTCTGTCAACCCAAAATGTGGATGATCTAACCTTCATTAAAATGAACCACGCATGGGTTTCCAAGGATTTTGTCCCACCTTCCCCTGATGACACATAGGGTGACAGAAAAATGGCTTGCTTTGGTCCACCTCTTCCTGGGACTTGACCTATTTCACCTTTTGCATCAGCTGAATGTCAAACATCAACATATGCCACTTTCTAAAACTCCCTAACTGTGCTGCCTCCCCCCCCATGGCCGGGGTCACCATCTAGCGCACGACACCGTGCGAGTGCCGTTGCCCTGGACAGGTGGGTAGGCCGACTCTTGGGCGCGGGCACTGGCACAGGGTCCCTCATAGTGCAATCAAGTGTCTCTGACGGTGGTGGTGCACACCCGCCGTCAGACACACCGCCGTACTATGAGGGGCCCAGTGCCAGTACCGACGTCCACGAGTGGGCCCCCCTTGCTTGGGCAATCTTTACCTCTCCCTGCTCCTCCGCTGTGTAGTCTGGTCCGTCAAATCCATACTGTGCCTGACACCGTTTGAGCCTGCCTCCTGATGTATAGACATATATTTTGAATGTGTACGCTATCCATACATGTTATCTGGGGATACGGTACCCTTTCTAACCTTTGTGCAATCACGTGCAATCCATACTGGGCCTAACACCGTCTGAGCCTGCCTCCTGATGTATAGACATATATTTTGAATGTGTACGCTCTCCATACATGTTGTCTGGGGATACGGTACCCTTTCTAACCTTTGTGCAATCACGTGCAATCCATACTGGGCCTAACACCGTCTGAGCCTGCCTCCTGATGTATAGACATATATTTTGAATGTGTACGCTATCCATACATGTTATCTGGGGATACGGTACCCTTTCTCACCTTTGTGCAATCACGTGTAATCCATACTGGGCATGAGAACGGCTAGCGAGCTGTTAAGCAAGCTACAGCACCTGTGGTTTGCACACGTAAGTTTTTCATTTTTTCAGGAATGACGGTTAGGCCTCATTCCGGAACTGCGGTTGACCTGCACTTACTGGGAAATCATTTTTCGCGGGTAATAATTGTAATCAGTGATCCCCATCACTAACGTTGTTCAGCGGGTTATCTGCACCTGTAAGCGACAAACGCTGGCCTTTTCAGTGTAGCGCACATGCAGCCACGGACATGAAAGGGCATGACACACCAGTTATTGGCCAATATCATGTGCCAGAGCTTCACGTGTCCCTCTAGTAAGCCGGACTCGGACCGCGGGGCATGACGGAGTCTCGTTCGTTAACGGAATTAAGCTTGCAATGTGTGCATCTGTTCTGTAGCTGGCATGGTTGAGGTTTCCCAGGTGGAGTCGAATTTAACCGTAGGCTCCACTCCTGGTGGTGCCCTTCTGGACATTCCTTTAAGGTTCAGCTTTGCAACCATACTGCCCACGTAAAACAAACACTTTGCCTTCATGAACGCTGTTTGGAGGGTCATGACTCATGGGAATAACGCCGCCCAATCAGTTAACCTGCTAGAGAGATCGTTCGTTGCTCCCAAGCATGACATCACACTCCCTAGGAAGAAGGTAATGCCACTGTGGCGACCGTACTCCTGGGGGCGACACAAGTGCACTGATGCCCAGCTACTGCTCGATGAATCTGCTGGTACATTGACCCAGACCACTACATTCCCCTCGCACGCTACACGGCCTGAATCTGACCCTGATGAAACTCAGGTTACCCTTCCCATATACAGTTCAATCTTACACGGTGACAAAGAGGAAGCTGCAGATGAAAGTGCAGGTTCGGCCCACCCGCCATCAGACACACCACCGTACTATCAGGGGCCCTGTGCCAGTGCCGTCACCAATGAGTGCCCCCCCCCTGCTTGCTCAGGATCACAGCACTTGCAAAGTTGAAATACTGTGCAGTGAGATGGAAGATGGGGATGACAAGGAGTCCAGACAAGTACAGGGATTCCCTAGCGAGGAGACTTATTTGATTGTTTTCAATGTTGGGACAGCAATTTTTGGGGAGCACTATACTCTGGAGAATGATAGATGGGGCCCACCATACACTGGAACATTCCAAAGGTGGACATCAGACACTGGAGCAGCATTTACAAGGCCCATTATACACTAGAGCATTAGAAATGGGGCCCATTATGTTTGGAGCATTATTTGGGCCCATAAGACAGTGGAGCTTCATCCATGGGGACCAACATATACTGTAGCATTATGTGGAGCTCATCATATACTGTTTCAAACATTATATGGGACCAATGATTCTGTATGGAGAAATAGATGGGCCTCGTCATGAGATGTAAAAAGTGAAGTATTTTTCATTGTACTATACCGCTATTTCTCTGCCATATCGGAGCATGATGAGTTGTGGTATGTGTTAAAGGGGCGCTCTTTCGCCCAGGGCACATGAAAACCTGGAGCCAGCCCTTCCCCCCCCCACAACTGTAGCCAAATAACCCCCATTTTTCAGTGCGTAACTTGTATTATGAAGTTAATTAAGGTTGACAAGCTTAAGTAAGAAGAATTGATGCTTTTGGCATTCAAATGGGCACTGTTGGTGTGTTTCCTGTCCTCCTCTCACTGCCGACTTTTATTCCCCATTGACTTACATTGGGTTTCGTGTTTCGGTACGACCCCGACTTTTCCCTATAATCGGACGATCTTGCTCAACCCGACTTTTGGAAAAGTCGGGTTTCACGAAACGAAACGCGACCCTAAAAAAACAAAAGTCGCTCAACTCTACCCGATACTTGCGGTATTGGAATGCTCAACACTTGCTATTACTCAAGTAGACAGGAACACCTACTTATCACCATTACACATTGAACGGTAAACCACTCGGTAAATCTGACATAGAGAAGGACTTGGGGATCCTAGTTAATGATAAACTTACCTGGAGCAGCCAGTGCCAGGCAGCGGCTGCCAAGGCAAACAGGATCATGGGGTGCATTAAAAGACACCTTTCAAGGTGTTTCATCCAGAAATCGTCCTCACTGACAGGATCCGTTTTCTTCTTTGTTAAGGAAAAGGATGGAATTCTCTGGCCTTGTACCGATTCTAGGGGTTTCAATCATATCACAAAGAAAATTAAGTATCCATTGCCTTTGATTCTGAAATTGTTTGAAAGCCTTAGAGGTACCAAAATTTTTGCCAATCTGAGAAGAGCGAATGATCTGTTTGCATACATCACGGAGATGAGTGGAAGACTGCTTTCAGCACCCAAGAAGAATACCATGTTATGCCATTTTGGCTGAGTAATGCACCATCTGTCTTCCAAGAGTTTGTGAACACATCTTCAGAGATCTCCTCTACACCTGTATGCCAGATTATCTGGATGATATCCTGGTCTGCTCCAGATCTGCCCTCTCATAGAAGGAATATCTGCCAAATTTGAAAAATGTGTCTTTGAATAGACCACCCTGCCTTTAGTAGGCTATATTATTTCTGCCACAAACCTGAAGATGGACCATGAGAAGTTGTCTTCCATCTTTAAATTGCTGAGACCAACTTGTGTTACGGCAATCCAGTGGTACTTGGGATTTGACAACTACTATCATTAGTTTTTTCCCCATCTCTTGTCATGGACTGCTCACATCACTGCAATGATCCACCTGGTTGCTAATTGCAAGATTTTGACTCCATAGGTTGAGGAGGCATTTATCTTAATGTATCATGCCTTCTCTTCGGCTTCTGTGTTTCACAGATTTGAAATCAGCAAACAATTATTTTGTCTTTTTGGAGGTGGATGCTATCATCTGGAGCATGGGCTGTTCTCACACAAAAATCTTCCTCATTTTGTATGGTAACCTGTGGTTTCTTCTCCAAGATCTTATCCGCTCTCGAAAGAAAGTAATGTATTGCTGACCGAGAGTTGTTGGTGATCAAGATGGCTTTGGAAGAATGGCACTATTTACTCAAAGGAGCAGTCCTTTCGGTCATTATTTACTGAGCCAAAAAACCTGGCTTACCTACAGTGTGCGCAAAGGCTGAATCAATGCCAAGCTAGGTACTTTCTGTTCTTTGCTCGCTTTTGCTTTATCCTGCATTTTTGTCCAGCCTACAAGATTGTTAAGACAGATGCACTCTCTAGGTCCTTTCTACCCCCTGATCATGAAGAATAACCTTAACATATTATTGAACCCTTCAGATTAGTGACTGTGGCTCCTGTAAACCTTTCTCAGATTCCTTCTGTGAAGACGTTAGTCACAGAATTGGAAAAGAGAGTTCTGCAGAAAATATATCAAGAGAAGGTTTGAAGAGAAAAGGAAAAGGTAAAAAAAAATGTAAAATAAAGTTGAAGAATGAATATTTAATAAATTTGTTTAAGTAATATTGTGTACATTTTTGCCTACATTTTAGATTGTTCTTGTTCATCTCGCTTTTATGTAATTTTTTTGCATGTTTTCTGGAAAATCCATATGTGATTGTTAAAAATAGAAGTGTTTTTTGATGATGAAATTTGATGTTAGATTTGCTCAAATTCAGTTAGGAAATCCAGTATGTCTAATGAAAGGGTTAAAACATATTAAACTCACCTTGCTCCTCACCTGCCCTGGTGCCCACAGGTCTCTGCTTTGCTCTTGCTATCTCACTTTCTTTTGTTAACTCCAGTCTTCTCCACTACACATTTTATTTCCATTTTTGTTGCTTCGACTTTCCTCACAGACTGCAAAGATTTCCTGTTCCCAAAATGGCAGTGAATGGTGGAGTATATGATCACACCTGCCCATTACATTTTGCCAATTGAAAAACAACTTTCCTATGTGAAATGTTTTTAAAAAGAAGGAGGGTGATGATTGCGTCATGAATAGTGTTGAGCGATACCATCTGATATCATGAAATATCGGATCGGATTGGATCGGACCGATGCCCAAAAAGTATCGGATATCGCAGATTCCGATACCGGAAACCAATGCAAGTCAATGGGACAGAAATATCGGAATTAAAATAAACCCTTTCTTTCCTTGTAGGTTAATTCTACATGAAGAAAAACAACTAATAATAATGTAGAATGTATTGGTGGAGGTGGAGGAGACATTAAAGGCATAGAGGTTTAGCCCAATCAAATGGAATAGCAGGAATAATTTTTTTTTTTAAAGACGTTTGGAGTTACAAAGATATTGACTATGTTAACCTTTTTTATGTTTTGGCAGATATGTATGCTTCACTACTTCCATGCTCTTCACCTTCTTTTTTTACTTCTCCCACACTCTCTCCTTCATGATCCTCAGCAGCAGCATCTTTTTCATCAACTTCTTCTTCACCTTATTCATCTTCTTCTTCTTCTTCTTCTTCACCTTCTTCCTATTATTCTTTTTTTACATTCTTCATATTCTTCTTATTCAACTATTATTCTTCTTCATATTCTACTTCTTCATCTTCTTCCTATTCTTCTTCATCATATTCTTATTTGTGACAGTCAATCCTGTAGTTGTTGTTATCTATAAAAGTTTGAAGATTACACCTTCCGTTCTGCCTGTCACAAAAGATTTACAACAGGATTTGTCCGCGTTCAGTTTGGCCTGCAGCAGCAGGCATTTTCCAGGGGCACCACGAGGAGGAACGGACTCACCCCCATACACTGCTTAGTCTTCTTCTGCTTACAATTTAGATAAAATCTTTTGCTCTGATTTTTAGTCTCATGCTTAATGTTCTTCTGCTTTTTGTTGTTCTGCTTTTTGTTGTTCTGCTTTTTGTTCTTCTGCTTCTTGGTCTTCTGCTTCTTGGTCTTCTGTCTCTTGTTGTTTTGTATCTTGGTAGTTGTCTTCATGTTCTTTGTCCTCTTGGTCATCTTCTTCAGGGTCATCTTTTTGGACTTCGGGGTGATCTTCTGGATCGTCGTCTTCAGGGTCATCGTTTTCATGGTCGTCATCTTCTTCGGAGTGGTCTTCAGGGTCGTCGTCTTCAGGGTCGTTGTCAGGGAGATCCAGAGTGATAACCAAAAACCATTTCCAAAAGCTTGAACTTGGAAATGTAGCAGAAGGTACAAGAAGGCTGAGGAACTGCCGAGAACCAGCTGACGGTACTGGAACCCAGATGGTAGCAGAAGGAACAAGAGCCAATGGCGCTACCGAGGACCAGCTGATGGTACTGGTACCCGGTTACTAAGCAGGAGGTACCTGTGCTAGAAAACACTACCAAGGACCAGCAGATGTTGCTGGAACTCGGATACCGTGAAGGAGGCACCTAAGCCAAGGGCACTGCCAAGAACCAGCTGATGGTGCTGGAACCCGGATGGGTAGCAGAAGCTGCAAGAGCCAATGGAACTAGCGAGGACCAGCTGATGATGCTGGAACCCGGTTACTAAGCAGAAGGTACCTGTGCTATAAAGCACTACCAAGGACGAGCAGACGTTGCTGGAACTCGGATACCGAGAAGGAGGCAACTAAGCCAAAGGCGCTGCCGAGAACCAGCTGTCGGTGCTGGAACCCAGATGGGTAGCAGAAGCTGCAAGAGCCAATGGAACTAGCGAGGACCAACTGATGGTGCTGTAACCCGGAGGGGCAGCAGAAGGAACAAGAGCCAATGGCACTACCGAGGACCAGCTCACAGTGCTGGAACCTGGTTACTAAGCAGGAGGTAGCAGTGCTAGAAAGCACTACCAGGGACAAGCAGACGTTGCTGAAACTCGGATACCGAGAAGGAGGCACCTAAGCCAAAGGCACTGCCGAGAACCTGCTGATGGTGCTGGAACCCGGATGGGTAGCAGAAGCTGCAAGAGCCAATGGATCTAGCGAGGACCAGCTGATGTTGCTGGAACCCGGAGGGGCAGCAGAAGGAACAAGAGCCAATGGCACTACTGAGGACCAGCTGACGGTGCTGGAACATGGTTAATAAGCAGGAGGTACCTGTGCTAGAATGCACTACCAAGGACCAGCAGACGTTGCTGGAACTCAAATACCAAGAAGGAAGCACCTAAGCCAAAGGCACTGCCGAGAACCAGCTGACGGTACTGGAACCTGGATCGGTAGCAGAAAGTACCCATGAAATACAAAGTTGCGAGGCCGCAAGCCAGCCGCAGTTACCGAAACCCATAGTCCTACAGGGGTTGCTTGTCCTATTGGCACTAGGGAACCAGCCTTTGTTGCCATATCCCGCAGCCCACATAGGAAGCCCATAAGCTGCTGGCACCATAGACTCGGCTAACCCGACCGCAACACGACAGGACAACGTATTGGTGGCAAAGTGACATTGACACTACCCAGAAACAGCAGGCGTGCTGGAACCAGGCTGGGCAGGAGGGAGTACCTGTGTCAAAGACAATGCCGGGAAACAGCTGGCGATGCTTGAACCCCGGGAAACGACTGCAAACAGAGTGGAGACAGAGGCCTAATTGGAGCAAGGTTAAAATATGTAGTTGTGTGAGTGTGGACAGAGCAGGAGAAATTGCCAGACACACAGCTGGGGATCAGATGACATTTCTGAACCCCAATAACACTGGAGCATATGTTGACTGTGCAGACGGCACTTCTGAGCAGCAACTGGCAATGTTGGAGCCTAAGGTCAATCAGGGCCTAATTTCATCAAGTTTAATATCTGTTGTAGACTACTACTGATTTTAAACATGCTCCAATTAGGCCTCTGGCTCCACTCTGTCTCTAGTATTTACCCTGACCTCCAACACCGCCAGTTGCTGCTCAGAAGTGCCGTCTGCGCAATCAACACTTGTTCCTGTGTTACTGGGGCTCAGTAACGTCAGCTGATCCCCTGATGTGTGTCCGGCAATGTCTCCTGCTCTGTCCACATTCCCACTACTAGTGTGAATGTGGAGGCAGCAGGAGACTTTGTCGGACACACAGCAGGGGAGCAGCTGGCGTTACTGAACCCCACTAACACTGGAGCATGTGTTTTTCTCTGTGCAGATGGCACTTCTGAGCAACAACTGGCGGTGTTGAAGCCCAGGTTCAATCAGGGTTTAGGCTGAGGCCTAATTGGAGCAAATTTTATATGTGATGTAGTTTGAATGTGGAGGCAGAAGGAGACATTGCCAGACACACAGCAGGGGAGCAGCGGGCGTTACTGAACCCCACTAACACTGGAGCATGTGTTTTTCTCTGTACAGACGGCACATCTGAGCAACAACTGGTGGTGTTGGAGCCGAGGTTCAATCAGGGTTTAGGCTGAGGCCTAATTGGAGCAAGTTTTATATCTGATGTAGTTTGAATGTGGAGGCAGCAGGAGACTTTGCCGGACAAACAGCAGGGGAGCAGCTGGCGTTGCTGAACCCCACTAACACAGGAGCTAGTGTTTTTCTCTCAGCAGACGGCACTTCTGAGCAACAACTGGTGGTGTTGGAGCCCAGGGTCATTCATGGAGTAGGCTAAGGCTGAATTGGAGCAAGTTTAATATCTGATGATGGGATGAATGTGGAGGCAGCAGGAGACTTTGCCGGACACACAGGAGGGGATCAGCTGGCGTTACTGAACCCCACTAACACAGGAGCTAGTGTTTTTCTCTGTGCAGATGACACTTCTGAGCAACAACTGGCGGTGTTGGAGCCCAGGGTCATTCATGGAGTAGGCTAAGGCCAAATTGGAGCAAGTTTAATATCTGATGTTGGGATGAATGTGGAGGCAGCAGGAGACTTTGCCGGACACACAGCAGGGGAGCAGCTGGCATTACTGAACCCCACTAACACAGGAGCTAGTGTTTTTCTCTGTCCAGACGGCACTTCTGAGCAACAACTGGTGGTGTTGGAGCCCAGGGATTACAGTTCAGGTGGTAGAAACATGAACACAACAGTAGACCTGGATACTGTTGCCAACCAATTATTTATTCTGGAAGAGGACTGGCAAATTCCGGTGAGATCCAGGCCTTGTTCATTTTCAGAAAAGTAAGCCGGTCAACGTTATCGGAGGATAGTCGCATGCAACGGTCTGTTACTACACCACCTGCGGCACTGAAGATGCGTTCCGATAAAACACTAGCAGCAGGGCAAGCCAGCACCTCCAATGCATACTGGCTAAGCTCTGGCCATGTATCCAGCTTAGAGACCCAAAATTTGAAGGGGGAAGAGCCGTCTGGGAGTACACTGAGAGGGCAAGACATGTAGTCTGTCACCAACTGACGGAAGCGTTGCCTCCTGCTGACTGGAGCCGTCTGTGATGGTGTAGACATTTGTAGTGGGCGCACAAAACTTTGCCACATTTGGGCCATACTGGTCTTGCCTTGTGCTGAGGCGCTGCTTCTGCTCCCTCTTTGTCCAGAGCTTCCTCCACTGCCTTGACGCACAGAGCTGCTTTGTAAAGCATTAGCAGCACTGTTCTGGGGTGGAATGGAGGACATGATGGAATGCACCAGTGTGTCTTGGTACTCCCGCATTTTACGCTCCCGGTTCAACGGTGTTATGAGGTTTTGTAAGTTGTCCTGGTAGCGAGGATCTAGGAGGGTGCTGCAGACTCCCAACTGCCCAAGAAATGATGTCCCCTGCTTGAGGCGTCATCTCTGCCAGCTCTGCATCACCCCACCCTCGCTCTACATACTGACTACTAGAGCATTGTGTACGTCCCTCCTCATCCTCCTCACAAAGTATCCCCTGCGTAGGCCTTTGTGAGGAACCATGTTGCGCAGACTGTCCAGAAGAAGATGGCATTTGTGACTCCTCATCGTCCACCTCTTCCAAAACCTCCTCCCTTAGTGCTTGCAGTGTTTTTTGAAGCAGGCAGATAAGGGGGACAGTCATGCTGATTAGTGCATCATCTGCACTCACTATCCACGTGGAATCATCGAAGGCACGCAAAACATGGCAGATGTCCTTCATAGAGGCCCACTTAGTGGTGCTGAAGTGTGATCAGCGCACAGTGCGACTTGTTTGCGCCTGATGCAGCTGGTACTCCATTACTGCTGCCTGCTGCTTACACAACCGCTCCAACTTATGTAACGTTGAATTCCACCTGGTGGGTAGGTCACATACGATGTGATGTTCCGGAAGGCAGAATCGGCGCTGCAGAGCTGCAATTCGCGATCTTGCCATGCTGGAACGCCGCAAGTGAGCGCACTCTATGCGGACCTTGTGCAGCAGTGCATCAAGATCCGGATAGTCCCTCAGAAAGCACTGCACGACCAAGTTGAGCACATGTGCCAGACATGGGATGTGAGTGAGGTTGCCTAGGCCCAGAGCTGCCACCAGATTTCGGCCATTGTCACACACTACCAAGCCTGGCTGGAGATTCGCTGGCACAAACCACACGTCGCTCTCCTGCTTGATGGCATTCCAGAGCTCCGGCGCTGTGTGGCTTCGATTCCCCTAAGAAATTAATTTCAATACGGCCTGTTGACGTTTGGCCATGGCTGTGCTCATATCGGGTAAGCGTTCATGGGTCCATGTGGAGGTAGACTGTGACGGCTCCTGCAGCGCTGCTTCTGAGGAACTGGAGTATGAGGAGGAGTCAATGTGTACAGACTGGATTACTGAAATCCTTGGAGTTGGCAGAACACGTACAGCACCACTCTCAAGATCTGTACCTGGCTCTACAACATTGAGCCAATGGGCAGTGACGGAAAGGTATCGTCCCTGTCCATGTTTACTGGTCCACTCATCGGTGATCAGGTGTACCTTGCTACTGACGGCGTTTAGTAGCGCATGTTTAATTTTTCCCTCCACATACTTTTAAAGGGCAGGGACAGCTTGCCTGCTGAAATAAAAGCGACTGGTCAGGGAGTATTGTGGGACTGCCAATCCATGAAGTTACGGAAGGTGTCAGTCTCCACCAGCCCGAATGAGAGCATTTCAAGGGCCAGTAGTTTTGCAATGCCAGCATTCAGAGCCTGTGCTCGGGGATGGTTTGCTGAGTATGGCTGCCTTTTCTCCCATGCCTGTGCTACCGATGGCTGTAGAGTGGCCTGGGAGTGGGAGGATGACAGGGAACGTGGTGTTGTGGGTGGAATGTCACTGGGTCTCTGGACAACAGTGCCAGAGGTTCTTCCATGGCGATCCTGTGAGGAAGCCGAACCAGCTGTGTGTGAGCTGGAGGAAGAGGCTACAACATGAGCTGAAGAGGTGGTAGGTGGTGCTGTAGGTTGGCCTACGTCTTCAGTGTGTCTTTGTAACTCCACCACGTGCTTGGTCCACACATGTTTCCACATATTTGTGGTATTGAGGTTGCTGACACTTTTCCCTCTTTTGACTTTATGATGACACAGCTTGCATTTGACAAAGCAAATGTCATCTAAAACTGTGTCAAAAAAGGACCACGCACTGCAAGTCCTTGGAGCGCCCGTTTTGGGTTTTGGAAGAGGAATGTTCCTAACGGGTGCCGAAGTGGAGGATCCAAGCAACCAAGTCTGCCCCCCCCCCTCCTGTTTTGGCCGTTTGGGGAATCTCTTCCTCAGAGCTGCTCCCACCACCTTCCTGTTCCTCACGCCATGATGGGTCAAGCACCTGAGTCTCATCATCTGATGCGTACTGAGGTGTGCTGACCATAATAATAATAATAATCTTTATTTATATAGCGCCAACATATTCCGCAGCGCTTTACAGTTGAACAGTTTCAAACACAACAGTCATAAGTAACAACGTTAACAATACAATAATTAAAGCGAAATAAGACGACCCTGCTTGTGGAGCTTACAATCTACAATGAGGTGGGGGAGATACAAAGCATAGGTTTGTATTTACAATGATGTATTTACAATGACGGTCCAGCCATCTTCAGGGGGTGGGGGTTAGATGGAGATAGTGAATGGGCTACACACACAAACATAACATGACTTTGATTACTGAATGTGATAGGCCGCTCTGAACAAATGCGTTTTGAGCGAGCGCCTAAAACTATGCAAATTGTGGATGATCCTAATATCTTGGGGTAGAGCATTCCAGAGGATTGGCGCAGCACGGGAGAAGTCTTGGAGTCGGGAGTGGGAGGTACGGATTAGGGCAGAGGTTAGTCGAAAGTCATTTGCAGAGCGCAGCGGTCGGTTAGGCCGATAGACAGAAATGAGGGAGGAGATGTAAGGGGGTGCCGCACTGTGGAGAGCTTTGTGGGTGAGAACAAGTACTTTGAATTGTACCCTGTAATGAATTGGCAGCCAGTGTAACGACTGGCGAAGAGCGGACGCGTCTGAGTAACGATTAGCCAGATGGACAACCCTGGCTGCTGCATTAAGGATAGACTGGAGAGGGGAGAGTCGAGTGAGAGGGAGGCCAATTAATAGAGCATTACAGTAGTCCAGGCGGGAGTGGATCAGGGCGACAGTGAGAGTTTTTGTTGTTTCCATGGTGAGAAAAGGGCGGATTCTAGAGATGTTCTTTAGGTGTAAGCGGCATGAGCGGGCAAGAGATTGTATATGGGAGGTGAAGGAGAGATCAGAGTCGAACATAACACCCAGACAGCGTGCCTGCTGTCGGGGTGTTATTATGGTGCCACCCACAGAGAGGGAAATGTCAGATTTAGGGAGGTTAGTAGATGGTGGGAGCAGAAGAAGTTCAGTTTTGGAGAGGTTGAGTTTCAGATAGAGAGCAGACATGATGTTGGAGACTGCAGACAGACAGTCAGTGGCGTTCTGTAGTACAGCGGAGGTAAGGTCAGGGGATGATGTGTACAGTTGTGTGTCATCAGCATAAAGATGGTACTGAAAGCCAAATCTGCTGATGGTCTGTCCAATTGGGGCCGTATAGAGAGAGAAGAGAAGGGGGCCAAGGACTGAGCCCTGAGGTACCCCAACAGTGAGAGGAAGAGGAGATGAAGTGGAGCCAGAAAACAGAACACTGAAGGAGCGGTCGGAAAGATAGGAGGAGAACCAGGAAAGAGCAGTGTCCTTAATGCCTAGTGACTGGAGCCTAGAGAGTAGGAGAGGATGGTCAACAGTGTCGAAAGCTGCAGAAAGGTCGAGAAGAATGAGCAGAGAGTGGTCACCATTACGTTTTGCTGTCAGAAGGTCATTGGTCACTTTGATGAGTGTAGTTTCTGTCGAATGTAGGGGGCGGAAACCGGACTGTGAAGGGTCTAGGAGGGAGTGAGTGGAGAGGTAACGGGTAAGGCGTGAGTATATCAGGCGCTCCAAGAGTTTAGAGATGAAGGGGAGATTGGAGACTGGTCTGTAGTTGTTTGTGCAGGATGGGTCGAGGGTGGGTTTCTTTAGTAATGGAGTAATGATAGAGTGTTTGAAGGAGGAGGGGAAAATGCCAGAGGAGAGGGAGAGATTAAAGATTGTAGTTAGGTGAGTTGTGACGACTGGGGAGAGAGACTGGAGGAGATGTGAGGGAATGGGGTCGGTTGTGCATGTAGTCGGACGAGAAGAGGAGAGGAGCCTGGAGACTTCTTCTTCTGTGATGGGATCAAATGTGGAGAGTGAGCCAGGGGGAATGCAGGGAGGGATGGGAGTCACTGAATTTGGTGATTGGGAGCGGATTTCCTGACGGATATTGTCTATTTTCTCTATAAAGTGGGAGGCAAGGTCATCAGCGCAAATGTCTGTGATAGGGGCTTGTGCTTTTGGCCTGAGGAGGGAGTGAAAGGTGTCAAAAAGTTTCTTGGGGTTGTTGGATAGTGAGGAGATCAGGGTGGTGAAGTAGGTCTGTTTGGCGAGGTGAAGGGCAGAGTTATATGTCCTTAACATAAATTTGAAGTGTATGAAGTCTTCTGGTGTGCGTGTTTTCCTCCATAAGCGTTCAGCACACCTAGAGCATCGCTGGAGAAATCGGGTTTGCGATGTGAGCCAGGGCTGTTTCACTCTGTGTTTGGAGGTTCTGAGGGTGAGGGGAGCTACTTGGTCAAGGGTGCTTCTAAGAGTGTCATTGAAGTGATGTACAGCCAGATCAGGACAGGACAAAGAAGAGATTGGGGACAGTGATGAGTGTAGGGAGTCTGAAAGTGTATGAGGGTTAATGGCTTGTAGATTTCTGACTGAATGGTAGGTAGGAGGGTGCTGGGGTGAGCGAGGATTTGTGAGCGTAAAGGAGAGAATGTTGTGGTCAGAGAGGGGAAGCGGTGAGTTATCTATGTAGGAGATTGAGCAGAGCCGGGCGAAAACCAGGTCCAGGGTGTTACCGTCTTTGTGTGTTTCAGAGGTTGAGAGCTGAGAGAGGCCTAGAGAAGTGGTTAGTGATAGAAGCTGGGATGCAGATGTGGAAGTGGGGCTGTTAATGGGGATGTTGAAGTCTCCCAGGATAAGGGTTGGTAGTTCTGAGGACATGAAGTGCGGCAGCCAGGCAGAGAAATGGTCCAGGAAGTGGGTGGGTGAGCCTGGGGGCCGGTATATGACCGCTACTCTGAGGGAGAGGGGACGAAAGAGCCTGATGGTGTGGACTTCAAAAGAAGGGAATGAGAGTGATGGAACTGGGGGGATGACCTGGAAAGTGCATTGTGGGGACAGGAGTATGCCGACTCCACCACCAGGTCTGTTTGTCGGTCTCGGGGAATGGGAGAATTGTAAGCCACCATGGGAAATGGCAGCAGGAGAGACAGTGTCAGAATCCTGAATCCAGGTTTCCGTGAGGGCCAACAGATTCAGAGAGTTTTTCAGAAAGTAATTGTGTAGGAAAGGAAGCTTGTTGCATACAGACCGTGGATTCCAAAGGGCACAATTGAAAGAAGGAGATGAAGGAGTGCAAATAATATTAGTAAGATTATTAAGGTTTCGATGTGAGGTAGGGTAGGGGTTGAGGTTGGGGGATGGTGGACCGGGGTTGGGGGAGATGTCCCCTGAAATCAGTAGGAGCAGGAAGATAAAGAGAAAGTAGTTCTCTAGTAAAGTAAAGTAGAAAGTAGTAGACCATAGGCACTGGCCCACCTGCCTCTTCAGATTCAGAGGGACAAAGCAGTTGCGCATCACTGCATACTCCCTCTTCTTCACATTCTAGAATGCTGCTTGGCTGGCCCCCTGTTTCCAAGCCAAGAGATTCAGACAACAGAAGTAGAGATGGCTCCTGTCCAGGGCTCTCTGACTGCCTGGGCAATTTGGCAGGTGGTGAAGAGACAGATGGTTGCTCTTCAGTGCTCTGGCCCTGAGAGGATGTGGAAGTAATTGAAGTCGATGTGTTAGCTGCCATCCATCCGACAACGGCTTCAATTTGTTCGTCCCGCATCAGTGGGGTACGGCGAGGTCCTACAAAGCTGCGCATAAAGGACTGTTGCCTGGTAAAACTGGGGGGATGCTGAGTCACTGGTGCCCGCAGCAGGCACAGAATCCCCACGTCCTCTCCCTGCTGAAACTCCACGCCCACGACCACGTGCCTTACTCCCTGCCTTCTTCATCTTGGTAGACTGATAAAGATAGGCAGAAAAGGACAAAGGGGGGGCTTAGTGTGCTTATTCCTGAACAGCTGCTAACAGGTATAAGAAACACTAATTTCACAAAGTGTGTGGACTACACTTTAATATGAGCTAATGTGGCCTACACAACTGTCAAGTGGAGTGTTTGGTGAACTTTATTTGCGTGTTTTTTTTCAAAAAAACAAAAAGGATGTGACCAAATATGTGAAAGCGATAGTATCTCAAACTTTTTGGAGCTATTACAATGCAGGAAGGTAACCTACAATGCAATAGATGTGGCTCCAAAAGATAGGCTAATACTAATCTGGCTGCGGCTGCAGGGCGCAAGCCAGAAAAAAGGCTCATTTATCTACTCCTATATAGTGTTTGCAACCAACCAATGTAGACGGATACGGATGGAAGCACACTAATAGGAGAAAAAATCAGGAAAAGTGAGCTGCAATAAAACAAAAAAAGGACTATGTACGAGGCAGTGACGCACGCTGAGCGGACTACAACCAGAGGTGGCTGCAGAACACACTACAACGTGAGCTGCACTCACACATACAGAGACCTCACAGACAGCCGTGAACAGTGCAGAGAAATGGGCACTAGCACTGAAAGGCTGCAGAAAGGCTCCGCTGTCTACTCCTATAGTGTTTGCAACCAATGTAGATGGATATGGATGGATGCACAATAATAGGAGAATTATTGAAAAATAAGCAGCAATAAAACAAAAATAAATATGTATGAGGCAGTGACGCACGCTGAGCGGCCTACAACCAGAGGTGGTGCAGGACACACTACAGCGTGAGCTGCACTCACACAGACCTTGCAGACAGCTGTGAACAGCGCTGCAAGGCAAAAGAAAGCTACAGTGATTGATAATGTAGCCTGGGTAAAGCACAATATTATATAGCAAATCGCTAGCTCTAACTGTCCCTCAGAGTCTTGAACAGAAGCCTGTCCCTAACTGATTTCACAGCAGAGTGAACCCTAAATGGCGGTGGCGGCGGCTTTTATAGTGCATCATGACATCATTTCAGCAGCCAATCACAGCCATGCCATTAGTTAACATGCCTACATGCCTAACAGGATGTGCCCACACTTCTGAGGATTCCTCATTGGCTGAAGCAAATCAAACTGGCTCATAGCATTATGGGAACTTCCGATTCCGGTATTCGATATGCAAAAAGTATCGGAACTCAGGATCGGAATTCCGATACCGCGAATATCGTCCGATACCCGATATTTGCGGTATCGGAATACTCAACACTAGTCATGAATCTTTACCCTCTATCAACTACCATTTAGAGAAAAGGATAGCTGTGCAATCTGTGACAACTGCTGACAGGTTTACGGTAAATCCCAAATACTGTATAACCTCATGTTGTTTTCAATTGCTAATATATTTCAAGGTCAATGCCTGCATTCAGTGAACATTAGCAAAGTATCCACCTTCAAGGATAATCTGCGGAACAGAATTAGTGTGGGGTCCCCCTAGCTTGAAGGACAGGGAAGGAGCCCATCGCCCCGGGAAATCCTGCTACTGTATTGTAATATTAGGGCTTATGACATAAGAAAGATTGGAAAATGGTAGTCACTGTACTGTACTGTAGTTGAATAGTGACGTTAGTGTAAGTTAGGCGTTAATGTTCGGGACTAGGCCATCGTGGGATGGGATTCATGTTACTCAGGCAGAGAGGGACAAGTTCTTGATAATTTGCTGCTAGTGAGAATGAACTATAGCAAAGGAGACAAAGAGACCTTGAAGTGACTGAAGAGGCAGAGTGGCCTTTTGAGGAGAGAGGGGTCCGTGTATAGGATGATGATTCATGAGAAGCCCTGAGTTTGCTAATCGCCGAAGGTAACAGAACTGAGTTTGTGGGACTTGTGAGGGGTCCAGAGTGGCAGATCCAGGGTGCCAGTAGTGGAAGAAACAAGAAGCGGAACTACTGAGTAGGCAGAGACTTGCAGATCGGGACTGTGGTGACAAGCTGGGCTGTGACAAAGTAGGGCCAAACAGTGTGCTTTAATGGCCCTGGAGTAGGCTACAGTGAAAGGAATCCAGGTGTGTGAAAATACTTTACACTGTGAAGGAAACATCCAGAAGCTTTTGAAGCCACCATCCCTTAACAAATTACCATTTCGTAAAGACTGCATTTTAAAAAGGGAGTCTCCTTTAATGAACTCTGAAACATATGGTCCTGGCAAGCCAACATCAAGGCCCTCAGAGCACCAGCACCTAGCAAGGACCCACTCATTCAAGTACGGCTGCAACTCTCAGCTGTCAGCTTTAATAAGACTGGTTATCAAGATAGAGGGGTCCCAACACCATTTTTTAATTACTTAAATAAATAATGAAAGAAAATGGTATGGGGTCCCTCCATTTTTGACAACCAGCTGAGCTAAATCAGGCAGCTGGGGTTGGCTTTCTCATGCTGGTAAGGGGCCATGGATATTGACACCTCCAGCCTAAAAAAAGCAGCCAGCAGCCACACCAGAAAAGGCACATCTATTGGATGTGCCAATTCTGGTGTTTTGTCTGGCTCTTCCCACTTGCCCTATGGCGGTGGCAAGTGGGGTTCACATTTGTTGGGTTGATGTCATCTTCGTATTGTCAAGTGACATCAAGCACACAGCTTACTAATGGAGAGGCGGCTATAAGACACCAACCATTACTAATCCTATAGTTATATTGTAAATAAACACACAGCCAGAATAAAGACCTTCATTTCAAATAAAAAAACACACTTTTATTTTTTTATTTAAAAATAATCACAGTTATGCTCACCTAATGCCCATTTCACTGAAGCCCTCACCTCCTGTAAAAGAACATAACATAATAAACAACAAACAAAAAATACTCACCCATTGCCCATTCTGCAGTTCAGAGGCAAGTAATTCAGGGGCCTACCTGGGAATGCAGCTTTGGTGACCTGCGGTAACCTCGATGATATCACTGGTAGTCACTGAGGCTGAGCTCGCAGCCACTCATTCATTCATTCATTCATTCATTCATTCAGTGGTTTTCAGCCTGGAAGGTCGCATCTTGGCACAATCCAGATTGAAAGCTATTTATCCCAGACATGGATTACAGAATGGGACAGGATGTTGGCAGGTGAGGGATACCATAGCTTCAAAGGAATGGGCTTTAAGTGAGCATTTTTGTAGTTAATTTTTTGTTTTTTTTATAGGAGATGAGAGCTTCACTGGAGTAGTGGTGGAATGGGACTTTATTCTGGCTGTATGTTTATTTACAATATACAGTACCTATAGAATAAAGATGCCTCTCCATTACTAACACTGGTTTCACTTTTGCATTTTTTTGCATACATCCACATGTGTTTTTTCCCCTATATTTAACATGGGTGCGCATACGTACGCGTTGGCATGCGCACGTATGCATCTTTCGTACGCTGCATTTTTTTGTGGTGTGCGTCCTTAATTTCCAGATGCTACATGTTTCATTTTTTGGTCCGCCCAAACGCTTAAAAAACGCATGCGCACGTATGCACATGATTTGCGCGAAAAATTACCATTATGGTCTATGGATGCGCATACGTGCACATTGGCATGCGCATGTATGCGTTTTTTTGTGCATGCATTTTTTTGGTGTCCATTGGTTAGACTAGTTATAAAAATCCCCACCTAAAAAAAATTCATGTCTCTATAAAAGGTGTCTGCCAGCACTGTACCATAACTATAGAGACAGCCTGGAGAGCAGAAAGACAGCAAAAGAAGACCCCATTTTCAATTCCAGCTTCAGCGGCAAGAATGCGAGTATTATTACATCTAAAAATGTATGCCTGTCCTTTTAAATTGTATATGTACTAATGCTTTGTATTATTTTTACATGCAGTATGTCTTCGGAATCGGAATATTCACCATCCCAGCAGGAACTGGCGCAAGCAGACCGTGAGGTGATTATTTTCGTGCGTTTGGTAAGTATATCTGCTGCTTCTCAAAATCTCTAACGTTTGATGTTTTTTTTAAGACATCGTCATCTTCAGCGGACGCGACTAGTGAGGGCGAACGGCATGAGCAGCCAAAACAAGTCCCGGTGGTGATGCGGAATATAAGTATCAAATGATTTGTAATGTTCTTTATTTTTTATCTTCCATATTTCCCCTTTTCTGGATCTTTTTTATAACTTTTTATTCACGCAAAATTCGAATATTCTAATGAATGTGTTTTGTCTAGGTTCCACAACAGGATGAAGACATCTATCTGGATAATGAGCACCTGATCCGCCTGGTCGAGGAGCGTGCCATGTTGTGGGACAGCCGTGACCGGCTGTACAAGGACAATGTGGTGAACTGGCGGCTATGGAATGAGGTGGCCGCAGCGTTGATGGATGGCTAGGACAGCGCCACTGCATCCTCCAAAAAGGCTTTTAGTAAGTATTTCCCTGCTCTGTTATGTCACAGTGACTATTGTCCTTGATGGCACTGTTGGGTTTCGAGCTAGATATATTCTAGCAGGAAACCCAACATAGTCATTTGGCTAAACAGTGACTGCTTTGGGTATTGTATTGCTGTATTGTAGCGCAGTGACTATTGTCCTTGATGGCACTATTGGGTTTCGTGCTAGATATATTCTAGTAGGAAACACAACAGTGTCATCTGGCTCAACAGTGACTGCTTTGGGTATTGTATTGCTGTATTGTGCTGCAGTGACTATTGTCATTGATGGCACTGTTGGGTTTCGTGCTAGATATATTCTAGCAGGAAACCCAACAGTGTCATCTGGCTCAACAGTGACTGCTTTGGGTATTGTATTGCTGTATTGTGCCGCAGTGACTATTGTCCTTGATGGCACTGTTGGGTTTCTTGCTAGACATATTCTAGCAGGAAACCCAACAGTGTCATCTGGCTCAACACTGACTGCTTTGGGTATTGTATTGCTGTATTGTGCCACATTGACTCTTGTTCGTGATGGCACTGTTGGGTTTAGCAATAGCATATGTCGTGCATCATGCATAATTGTTAAATGTTGTTTGTTTGTTTGTTTTTCCAACAGTGGACAAAGTCCGAACACGTTGGTGCTCGATCAAGGACCGCTTCAACAGTGATGTTCGTGCTCAGGGCCAGGTTCGCAGTGGTTCTGTGTCAAGGACAAGAACAAGATACTGGTACTATCAAGCGTTGCAATTTCTAAGACCGGTCCTTGCCACCAGATCGTAAGTATTATAATTTTTTGGTTTTTATTTTTAGTAATCTGTGTTTTTCTAATCCACAGCTGATGTTTCTTGTAAAGGCATGATAGAAATGATTTTCCTTTCTCCCACAGCACCTGGAGCAGCACCCTGCAACCTGGCCCTGGAGCGGTCCTTCATCGGACGTCCTCTGACCCGTCCCAGCCATCCAACAGCCAGGAAGCACCTTACAGGTCAGCCACACAGACAGCTGGTGACCAGGAAGCTGGTCCATCAGGTGTTCCCCTGTCCCAGGTCTCTGCCACTGGTTATGTGGGCACTACGCTCCAGTGGCAGAGGGCCTTAGACAGGAATGTCTTGCCCGAGTTTATGCACTTGAGCGAGGCCTTTGATGCCAGCCTCAAGTCGCTGTCCGACAGAGTGGAAAGTTTTTTTTCACTCATGGAACGTGGTTTTAACCACATGGAACACCGCTTCCATTCTGTCGAACATTGCCTTGACCATCTGGAGGCCGACCTCAACAGACCAGCGCACCATTTTTTTAGTAAGATTGAAAAGGGCATGGCGGAACACCTTAGTCCTGAGCAACAGCTGAGTGTGCTGTAGGCCTGCAACAATGCTTTCTTGCAGGCTATGCAGCATAATCGGTACGGGCAGCAGTCACTGGTGACATTTCCAACTGTGCCACCATTGACTCGCTTCACCTCACTATCGACTTGTGCTGCATACCACTGCACAGACACTTCTATTCAAAGCCAGGACACCCACCATTACACCACCACAAGTCTGAGTGCTGCTGGTCACTTCACTGACACCACCATGGCAAGCGCTGCTCCTGTCTAGAGCACCATCGCCACCCCCATGCATGCTTGGAGCACAGCCACAGTAACCACTCCTCAAACGTGGAACAGCCCTGCCGCAAAAACTACAACATGTAGTAGCATTTCAACCACCACTCCACAAACCTGGGCCATCACTGCCACCAGCAAGCCTCCTGCAAGGACGAGCACTGCCACCGCCACCACAGAGCATCAGCAGCAGCCACAGCAGCAGCAGCCACAGCAGCAGCAGCATGCACAGCAGCAGGCACAGCAGCAGCCACAGCAGCAGACAGGGGACCTACATTCCTTATTTGCCCAAAGTTCCAGTCGGCGCCAACAATCAAGGTGGGCATTGGGCCCAAGTAGGTCCAGGCAGGCCAGGAGACAAACAATTAGGACCACTGTAGCTGAACCTCTGTCCTCTCCTCCTAATGTGTCTAGTTCCATTCCCATAACTGGACTCCCTTCCCCCACAAGTTTTGTTGCCCCCTCCCCTAGAACACCTTCATTGACTATAAGCTGTTCATCTTCACTGCACACCCCCAACTTGCAACCATCTGACCCCAAACGCAGAAAAAAATAAAGTTTTTTTATAATTTTTTTGGTTAAAAATAAATTTAAATTTCTGGTTCACCATAACAAAGTTTGATTGATGTTTTTGCCACCGCCTACACACACTGCGCCGTACAAACAATGCGCCTTAAACTTTGCAAGGTGTCATAAAAAGAGTTTTGAGGATTGGCTGTTTTTACCATCCTCATTTCACTTATTGTGATACTAGGCAAGGGGGATTATTGATATACCTTGTAATTAACAACATACTCTTATTATGTGTGTGTTGAATCCACTGATGGGTAAAATACACGTCATATGTTAAATACCAAGGCCTAGTATACTAACTAGAGTTGACCGACTAGGATCTGGTTTCATGAAACACAAACTGGTGAAACTCGGGCAAAAAAAAGTCGAGTTTCTTTCGAAACCCTACCACAATGTTAGTTAATGGGAAATAAAAGGCATTGAGCTGATTACATTCATCCACTCAATGCAGACTTTTATTCCCCATTGACTTGCATTGGGGTCGGGTTTTGAATGAAACTACGACTTTTTTTCCACTAGTCGGACCAGTTTCATTTGAAACGAATTTGGTTTCATGAAACCCGATCCTACCAAAGTCGCTCAACTCTAATCATAACTATTTATCAATCATGGCCTGGTTAATACACACATCATATTTAACCTGAAGCGTTGCTTATGTACCAATATATTTCACGCAGACTAGCGATGCTGCAGTTTAACTCATATGTGTATTTACCTGCCCAGGTGTGAGAACATCATGAATTCAAAGGTATACAAGGGAAGTTTTTTATTTTATTGGAGTGTAAAAAACATAGTGCACTCGGTACTGGTATCAAAACAGGTTTTTTATTAACATACACACACAAAAACATTTTTACACCATTTCATCTTGCCAGTGCACCCGTCCTACATCAGAGATAAAGTAGGCCGCAAATTGGTCCCTCATTTGGCCAACTTCAACGGATGACCTGAGAGGGTGCTGAGTGAATTCAGGCAATGGGTTAGCAGCAGCATCATCGAGTTCAAAGGTCAGGTGCTCTTTAGCCATCACAGAATTATGTAGAACCACACACACCTTCACCACCTCATCCACTGTTTCAAGTTTAAGATTAATGGCTGTGCTGAGAATTCGCGATCTGGAGACAAGAATCCCAAAAGCACACTCTACAGTTCTTCTGGCCCTGGTCAGCCTGTAATTAAAGATTTTTTTGGTGTGGTCCAAGTCATGGCTGGAGTAGGGTTTCAGTAGGTTTGCGCACATTTGAAAAGCCTCATCCCCAACTATTACAAAGGGCAGTGGCGGAGCTTCGGTGTGGGGAAGAGGCCGTGGCATAGGGAAATTAAATTGGTTGCCATACATCCTCCGGCCCATGTCTGAGTTTTTAAAAGCCTGGGAGTCATTACCACGGCCAAATGCTCCAATGTCCACTGCTACAAACATACATCCGGCATCTGCAATGGCCATGTGTACTATTGAAAAGTATTTTTTGTAATCATAGTACTCAGATCCAGTTCTTTTGGGTTTGATGATCCGTATGTGTTTACCATCAACAGCTCCCAAACAGTTGGGGAAATTGCAGACTGTCCAGAATTTGTCAGCAATTTCCATCCACTTTTCAGCGGTGGGCAGGGGCATAAATTCGGGGCAAAGACCGTTCCAGAGAGCCCGGCAGGTGTCTGCAACAATTCCAGACAAGATTGTTATCTAGATTTTTTTTTGGGTGAGGACAAACAGTGTGCAAAAAAACGCAAACGCACTAAAAACGCATACAAACGCTGCGTTGTTTTCCTGCATGTGCATAAAAATGCTTGAAAAAAATGCAGTATTTGTATGCGTTTTTTTCATGCGTTTGTGTGCGCAAAAAACGCACCACAAAAAAACGCAAGTGTGAAAGTAGCCTAAGCCTTCGACTTGTTGTCAACGGACAATACAAAGGTGACCTCATCCCCACAAATATGAGCCCTCCTTGCCACAGACACAGGGCAAGTGGAAAGAGTAAGTTGTGGTCGGAACAGGTCTCCAAGGCCTTCTCCTCCATCAAAACTCATTTTGCCGGCGCTCCCATCCTCCACCGTCCCGATATGGATAAGCCCTTTATCCTGGAAGTGGATGCCTCTTCTGTCGGTGCCGGAGCGGTCCTTTTCCAGGAGAATGCTCAAGGTCGGAAGCACCCGTGCTTCTTCTCCAAGACCTTTTCACCGGCGGAGAGGAACAATTGCATTGGGGACAGGGAGTTGCTGGCAATGAAGTTGGCCTTCTCAGAGAGGATACATCTCCTGGAGGGGGCTCGGTTCCCTTTCCAGGTGTTCACTGACCACAAAAACTTAGTATACCTGAAGGCGGCCCACCAGCTAATTTCTCGTCAGGCCAGATGGTCACTTTTCTTCACCCTTCATTTTCTGTCTGGTGAGAAGAACGTCCAGGCTAATGCTCTCTCTCGCTCTGTAGTATCTTCGGAGGAGGAGGAGACAGAGCCTCGGCTGATCGTCCCATCCGAGAGCCTGAGAACCCTGGTTCCGGTTGCCCTAGAGTCGGTGCCCCGGGCAAGACTTTTGTCCCTTCCCATCTGCGACTGGAGGTTCTCTCTAGGGCTCACGAGTCCAGGGTGGGTGGACATTTTGGGATGAAGCGGACAACTGAGCTCCCGGTGAGAACGAACTGGTGGCCGCATATGGCCCGGGACATCGGAGACTACATTCGAGCGTGTGTCTCTTGCGCCCAGAACAGTTCTTCTCGGCAACAGCCCGCTGGGCTACTTTACCACCTGCCGGTGGCGGACAGACTCTGGAAGATGGTCGGCATAGACTTCGGGGTGGGCCTGCCCAAGTCCAGTGGTAGCATGGTTATTTAGGTTGTCACCGACCATTTCTTTAAAATGGTGCACCTGGTGCCCCTCTCTCGGCTACCTTCTGCATGGGGCCTGGCAGCGCTGTTCATTAAGCAGGTCTTTCGCCTACATGGCATGCCAGAAAAGGTAGTCAGTGACCGAGGACCCCAGTTTGCGTCTCGGTTCTGGAGAGAGCTCTCTAGTCTGCTCAGCATTGAGCTAAATCTCTCCCGAGACGAACGGGTTGGTAGAGAGGGCCAACCAGACCTTGGTCACATATCTACGACATTTTGTCTCGGCAAGGCAGGATGACTGGGCATCCTTGCTACTGTGGGCATAGTTTGCTTTGAACAATGCTCTGGTCGATTCCACTGGCTAGACCCCATTCCTCCTTAATTACAGCCTGCATCCGCACGTCCCTGTCCCCTTGTCTGTGTTGTCTGATTCTAGGGTGGCAGACTGGGCGGTGGAGGCACGTGACATTTGGGACCGCACTCAGGATGCTCTCCGGGCCTACAAGGAGAGAATGAGGGCCTCCACTGAAACACACCGGTGCACCGCTCCGATCTTCGGCCCTGGCAACTTATTGTGGCTCTGCACCCGTAACATCAGGCTGCTGGTTGAGTCCACTAAGTTCGCACCTCACTACATTGGTCCCTTCAAGGTCCTCGAACAGATCAATCCTGTGCTTTACCGGCTGGCCCTTCCTCCATGCCTGGGTTTCACTGATACCTTTCACGTTTCCCTCCTTAAGCCCAATCTCATGTCCCGGTTCTCTGAGTAATCTGCCGGGACATCAGGCTTGTTCTCGGACGAGTTTGAAATGAATGCTATGGTGGGCTGCAGGGTGGTACGTGGAAAAAAGTATTATCTAGTGGATTGGAGGGGTCATGGCTCAGAGTATCGGACATGGGAGCCAGTGGAGAACAGGGGGGAGGGGGACCTGGGGGGGTAATGTTAGGCATCGGGTTCCTGCCTCTGCACAGGAGGAAGCCCGAACCTTGCCTTCTGCGGTCTCCCATTCCTCTCCAGCCGCAGAAGAGGCTGCTCAGCATAGACGTCTGTCCCATCGTCTTGCCCAGGCTAATGCTAGGCGTCTGGTTGCTCCTCTAGGCTCAGCTATTGTACCATGCATGAGTCAGCAGCGAGCAGATGCTCCTGGGACTAAGTCCACGCAGGACGCATGGCATTTGCCATAGAACACCAGGATTGACAAATTCACCACTGGCGCCCTGTGCTCTTCACAGATGAAAGCAAATTCACACTGAGCACATGTGACAGACATGACAGAGTCTGGAGATGCCATGGAGAGCAATCTACTGCCTGCAACATCCTTCAGCATGACCGGTTTGGCAGTGGGTCAGTAATGGTGTGATGTGGCATTTCCTTGGAGGGCCGCACAGTGTTGGGCTGTGAGCACAACCCCATCTGTGGATTTCGGGCACTCAGACCATCCTTATGGAGTCGGTTTCTAGCCATTTATGCAGACACATGCACATTTGTGGCCTGCTGGAGGTCATTTTGCAGGGCTCTGGCAGAGCTCCTCCTGTTCCTCCTTGCACAAAGGCTGAGGTAGCAGTCCTGCTGCTGGGTTGTTGCCCTCCTACGACCCTCTCCTCGTCTCCTTGTGTACTGGCCTGTCTCCTGGTATTGCCTCCAGCCTCTGGACACTACACTGACAGACACAGCAAACTGTCTTGCCACAGCTTGCATTGATGTGCCATCCTGGATGAGCTGCACTACCTGAGCCACTTGTGTGGGTTGTAGAGTCCGTCTCATGCTACCACGAGTGTGAAAGCACAACCAACATTCAAAAGTGACCAAAACATCAGCCAAAAAGCATTGGTACTGATATGTGGTCTGTGGTCCCCACCTGCAGAACCACTCCTTTATTGAGTGTGTCTTGATAATTGCCAATATTTTCCATCTGTTGTCTATTCCATTTGCACAACACCATGTGAAATTGATTGTCAAACAGTGTTGCTTCCTAAGTGGACAGTTTGATTTCACAGAAGTTTGACTTACTTGGAGTTATATTCTGTTGTTTAAGTGTTCCCATTATTATTTTTAGCAGTGTAGTATATACCTGCATGTCATTTCCTCCTGTATATAGTATATACCTGTATGTCATCTCCTCCTCTATATAGTATATACCTGTATGTCATCTCCCCTGTATATAGTATACAACTGTATGTCATCTCCTCCTGTATATAGTATATACCTGTATGTCATCTCCCCTGTATATAGTATATACATGTATGTCATTTCCCCTGTATATAGTATATACTTGTATGTCACCTCCTTTTGTATAGAGTATATACACTTGTTTGTCATCCCCTCCTGTATATAGTATATACATGTATGTCATATCCTACTGTATATAATATATACCTGTATGTTATCTCCCCTGTATATAGTATAAACCTGTATGTCATCTATCCTGTGTACAGTATTTACCTGCATGTTATCTCTCCTGTTTATAGTATATACCTTTCTGTTATCTCTCCTGTATATAGTATATACCTGTGTATTATCTCTTTTTGTATACAGTATATACACCTGTATGTCATCTCCTCCTGTTTATAGCATTTAAATGTATGTCATATCCTGTAAATAGTATTTACCTGTATGTCATCTCCCCTGCATATAGTATATACCTGTATGCGTCTCATCCCTGTATATAGTATATACCTGTATGTCATCTTCCCTGTAGAGTTGAGCGAAACGGGTCGAAAAAATTCAAAAGTCGCCGACTTTCGCCAAAGTCGGGTTTCATGAAACGAAACCCAACCTTAGCGTGTGGTCGGCCACGAGGACGGCGACTTTAGTGCCAAAGTCGCGTTTCTAAAGATGCTTTAGCGCCCTTTTTCAGCCAATCAGGAAGAACGGACACTGTGGGCAACGTGATGACATAGGCAGCGGTCACCACCATCTTGGAGAAGGGCATGCAAGTGATTGGCTTGCTTTGTGTGGCGTCACAAGGAGTATAAAAGGGCGGGGACGCCGACCGCCATGTTACTCATGCTGATCTTAGAATAGGGAGAGCTGCTGCAGCTGCTAATTCTGTAGGGAGAGCGTTAGGAAGGCAAAAAAAAAAAAAACTGCTTCTGCTGCTAGCGCTTTTCACTGTAGTTACTGTGCAGTGAAAGGTGAAGATTTTTGCTTTTGTGCAGCAGCGCTGGTGGTGATTAGCCTGCCTTTTAAGGCTAGCTGCATTGCTGTGTGCACACTGGTGTTCAAACTGCTTTTTTAAAAGCAATCCAAATTGTATTGTTTTGTCCTGGTGAGGTAGTGAGCGTTCATTTTTTCACACACCGTACAGCGGTGTACGCTCCTCACACAGTACCGTGTAACGGCTGTTATCATGGCCAAATTGAAGCTATCTACGTGTGTGACTCTGTAAGCAAAACTCGAGGAGTTTGTCCGTTCTTACAGACCTACACTCTAGGGACATTCCAATTCTGCCCAATTCTATATACACCTTGTAGTTTGTTATACACTAGGCAATTTCTGCCGGTCACATTGCGGTGTTATAGACACAGGGCCTGACAGAATCCAACTGTGTCCTGAAGTGTAGAGAGATTCCAATTCTCCACAGTCCTTTTATCCACATTTCTTACAACATCCAGAATCTGCCTGTCACATTGCGGTGTAAAATAAACAGGGCCTGACAGAATCCAACTGTGTCCTGAAGTCTACAGAGATTCCAATTCTCCACAGTCCTCAATCCACCTTTATTACACCATCCAAAATCTGCCTGTCACATTGCGGTGTAAAATAAACAGGGCCTGACAGAATCCAACTGTGTCCTGAATTCTACAGAGATTCCAATTCTCCCCACTACTATATACACCTTGTACCTTGTTTTACAGTACCATATAGTTGGTGGTTTTTTGGGTAGATTTTCCCCAAAAATGAGGAAGTGTGGTGGAAGAGTCTGTGGAAGTGGGCGGGGGTTGGCAGCTGGTAATGTTGGTGTTGGTGGTGGATCTGCTGGTAGTGGCGAAAGCAAAATAGCACCTAATGCAGGAGGTGTTGAGCCTGCATCATCGTCTGGCTCCACAAGGCCTCGAAGGCTCCCTTTTCTGGGAGTAGGTAAACCGCTTTTAAAGCCGGAGCTTCAAGAACAAGTTTTTGGCTTACATTGCTGACACAGCCTCCAGCTATATCGCCTCCTCTTCTAAAGTTTTAAAAAAATAAAAGCACTGAGTCATCATTGGAGGCTCATGTTCATGAACCACACCTTTCCTTGTGTCCTTCACCCCAACCAAAATTGAAGGATGCGGCAGGCCACACTACAGATTACTCCATGGAGCTGTTTTCACATACCATGCCTGGGTTATCAAGTGAATTGGTGAATTACCCAGGCCAAGATGAATCTGACATGGAGTGTACTGATGCACAGCCACTGATAGATGATTCTGCTGGCACATTCACTCAGAGCACTACATTGTCCTCGCAGTGTACTGAGCCAGAATCTGATCCAGATGAAACTCAGGTGCCCCTTCCCGCATACTATACCACCATACACGGTGACACAGAGGAAGGTGCACATGACATTGAAGAGGAGGTGATGGATGACCCAGTTGTTGACCCAGATTGGCTAATATTGGGGGTAGAGGGTGCCGCTGCCAATAGCTCAGAAGAGGAGGAGCATCCGCAGCGGGCATCGACATCGCAACAGCTGTTATCTGGCAGGCCCAGAGTAGTCTAAAAAGGGGTTAAAAAAACCAAAAGAGTTGCAGGACAGCTTGGCCAGACGGTCAAAATAGCACAGCGTGCAAGGCCTCAAAATGTCTTCCATAGTAGGAAGGGTGCAGTGCGGCACTTTTTTGAACAAAATCCTAATGATCAGGCAAAGGTTATCTGTAAGAAGTGCGCAAAGATCTTTAACCGAGGGAAAAATCAGAGAAATTTGAATACCAGTTGCATGCTAAGACATTTAACCACCATGCACTTGCAAGCGTGGACGGACTACCAAAATTCACATACCACATGTGCTACTGCTCCAAAAGAAGGTAGTCAGCAACGCTACATTGTTTCCCCCACTGTAAGTCCACCGGATAGCACACCACCAGCATCAAATGTTGAGTTGTCGTCGCAAGGGCAAATCAGTCAGGGAATCACATTGTTATTGCAACGAAAGACTGAATCTATGCCATCAGAAAGAACACCAACTCCATCACCATCATCAACCCTCTCTCAGTCCGCCAAGTCCCCTGCTAGTTCCACCATATGCAGCTCTCAAGTCCAGCTCACCCTACCAGACACTATGAGTAGGACAAGAAAGTACTCATCCTCTCATCCACGTACACTGGGTTTGAACGCCCACATTGCCAAACTAATCTCGTTAGAGATGATGCCTTATCGGTTGGTTGAAAGCGCAGCTTTCCGCGAACTCATGGCCTATGCAGTACCACGCTATGACCTACCCAGTTGCCACTTCTTTTCTCACTAAGCCAACCCAGCCCTCCACCTTCATGTGAAAGACCGCATTGTCCATCACCCAAGAAATCAGTGAGTGGAAAGGTGCACCTCACAACTGATGCATGGTCCAGTAGGCATGGCCAGGGCCGTTACGTGTCCATCACTGCGCACTGGGTTAATGTGGTGGATGCAGGGTCCACAGGGGACAGCTTTGATGGCACAGTGCTGCCTAGCCCACGGTATAGCAAACAGTTGGCTGTAGGTGTTCGACCTCCTCCTCCTCCAGAAGCGAAAGCTCATCCACAGAGCGCAGTCGCACGAGCACTGCATCCGCAGCTGACAGTGGTGCACACGATGTGTCCCACTATCGATCAGCTAGTGGAAAGCGTCAGCAGGCTGTGTTGCAGATGATGTGTTTGGGTGACAGACACATGGCGGAGGTACTGTCCGACTACTTTTAGCGACAAACTGAGTCATGGCTGGGTAGCCTACATCTTGAGGCAGGCAAGGTAGTTAGTGATAACGGCCAGAATTTTGTGGCAGCCATAGCCCTTTCAAAACTCAGACACATACCTTGCTTGGCTCACACCTTGAACCTGGTGGTGCAGTGCTTCCTCACTAATTATCTGGAGTTAACAGGCCTGCTCCATAAGGTTCGAAGACTGTGCTCGAACATCCGCCGGTCGCCAATACACTCCCGTCGTATGCAGAAGCTGCAGCGATTGCTCCACCTTCCCAAGCACCGCCTAATTATCGACGTTGCAACAAGGTGGAACTCCACCCTGCACATGGTTGAGCGGCTGTGCGAACAGAGCCAGGCCGTAATGCATTTGTGGGAGGATACACAGACAGGCACTTTGAGGGCAGACATGGAGTTGACAAGTGTGCAGTGGTCGAAGCTGAAAGACCTCTGTAAAGTCCTTCAATGTTTTGAGGAATGCACACGGCTGGTAAGCGCAGATGACGCCATCATAAGCATGAGCATCCCACTTATGCGCCTGCTCATGCAAACTTTGACGCACATCAAGGAGCAGGCGTCTGCAGCCGAGGATGATGAGGAAGAGGAGGAGGGAAGCCTTGATGACAGTCAGCCATTGTCTGTTCAGGGAACTGTCGTGGACGAGGTGGAGGAAGAAGAGGAGGATGAGGATGATGATGGGGATGATTATTTAGGGGAGGAGGATGCTTCTTGTGGGGCAAGAGAAAATGTTGGCGTGGCAAGGTCTGGTACTGGGTTTGTGCGTGACTGGAGGGATGTGGATTTGCCTGAAAGTGCTCCTCCACCCAGCACTCGCAGTGCATCATTGACACCGGGAACATTGGCCCACATGTCAGATTATGCATTGCAGATCCAAAAAAGGGACCCCCGCATTGCCAAAATGATGAACGATGATGACTACTGGTTGGCCAGCATCCTGGATCCACGCTATAAAGGCAAATTCCAAAACATCATGCCACAGGAGAACCTTGACCTAATATTAGCTAACAAACAAGCAACTCTGATAAACCGTTTGGTTGAGGCATTCCCAGCACACGGCAGCGGTGATGGTTGTCACACGAGCCGTAGGGGCCGGGGGCAACTTGGAAGAGGTGTTGATGATGCACACATCAGAAGTGGTGTTGGAGACAGGGGTTTCATAGCCATGTTGTGGACTGATTTTTCAAGTCCCGCTCACACGACTGGTAATACTGCATCAATTGAAAGTGACAGGAGACAGGACTTGTCAACTATGGTTACAAACTACTTTTCCTCCCATACCGATGTTCTCCCTCACAGGTCATTCCCATTTGACTATTGGGCAGCTAAACTGGACACCTGGCCTGAATTGGCACAATATGCCTTACAGGAGCTCGCTTGCCCAGCTGCAAGTGTGCTATCGGAAAGAGTCTTCAGTGCTGCTGGATCAATCCTGACAGAAAAAGGACCCGTCTGTCGACCCAAAATGTGGATGATCTAACCTTCATTAAAATGAACCATGCAAGGGTTTCCAAGAATTTTGTCACACCTTACCCTGATGACACATAGGTTGACAGAAAAATGGCTTTCTTTAGTCCGCCTCTTCCTGGGACTTGACCAATTTCTCCTTTAGCAGCAGGTGAATGTCCCACATCAACATATGCCATTTTGTAAACCTCCCTAACTGGGCTGCCTCCTCCCCCCTTGGCCGGGGTCACCACCTAGTGCATGCAATCGTGCGAGTGCCGTTGCCCTGGACAGGAGGGTGGGCCGACTATTGGGCGCGGGCACTGGCACAGGGTGCAATCAAGTGTCTCTGACGGTGTGGGTGCACACCCGCCATCAGACACACTGCCATACTATGAGGGGCCCAGTGCCAGTACCGACACCCACGAGTGGGCCCCCCTTGCTTGGGCAGGGCCCCAGCATTTGCAATGTTTACCTTTCCCTGCTCCTCCGCTGTGTAGTCTGGGCTATCAAATCCTTCACTGGGACTGCCACTACAAATAGATGATGGTTAAGACGTAGCTATGCCCTGTCCCACTGGCCGGGATCTAGCTTCAGATGATCAATGGCTTTCATTTCTTATGGACGTCGACTCACAACGAGATGCAGTGGTGGTTTCTCATCAGCTTTCACAGTTTTCCTACCCACAGATGTTTGACATTCCAGCGCACATTTTTAAATGTGCCCTCTCATGCAAATCCAAATGAATCGCCTACGGCCTGTGGCTTCTGTCTTTTGCACTCCAAAGTTACGTGACAGAGCATGATAGGCAGTAAACACCATGTTTACATCTCTCCCTGTGATCAAAATTATATGGATATGAGTAATGGCGATGGGATCAACGGTACTGCGATACAGCAACACTTTCTTCACAAAGAAAGGTTTTCGCTGTCTCCACACACTAATTAATTGAGGGTCTGCATCGCCTCTGAGAATTGTGACAGAAGTTTATCCCGTGAATAGGAATACCTATATTTCCTCAATCACTAGAATTTATGTCAGTAATTGTATGCATCTCATTTCCTATTGCGGAAAGTCTGGACTGTCTTACTGAGACAGAAATATATATGAAGTTTTAAAAATACCACCAAAAGTGTATACTGGTGTACGCTTCAAATACATTTCCTTTTTTCTACTTTCTAGATTGTTGTCTAATCCATACTGAGAACATGGAGATTTTAAATATTTAAACTATGCTATGCTATCCAGTGATAATGTACCCTTTCTCAACTTTGTACAAGCTGGTCAAATCCATACTGGGCCTGAGACCGTCTGAGCCTGCCTCCTGATCTATAGACATAGGTTTTTAATGTGTAAACTATGCTATACATACCTGTAATCCAGTGATACGTTACTGTTATGATGAGTCACCACAGGAGGAAAAAACAAAATACCAGCTAAGTCAAGAAAAACCAGAGAGGTTGGCAGCTATCGGATTGCAGACCCCTGAACCTATCCACAACAACTAGCAGTAGCCGTGGGGGGTTCCTATGGTGCCCTAGACCCCTCGATCACAGCCGGAGAACTATATAGCCTAAAGACAGAAAGGGGAAAAACTAAACTGCCCCAGAGCAGACCCCAAAGCAATAGGCAACCCCCAACATATAATGACGGTGAAGCAAGATGAAAACACTAACACAGATAGAAAGATAGGTTGAGCAAATGATGGGGCCCAAGCTAACTACATAGGACAGGATAGGAAAGCTGCTGTCTGCCATCCGCAAAAACCCTATCAAAATGAGCCAACCGACTGATAGGAAAAACAGGCCCTGAAGTCGCTAGGCTTCAAAAGACTATATCAGCACTCAGGTATATTCTGAAGACAATGCAAAAGATCAACAGATCAGAGACAAAAATGGAATTCAGCTCACCCCCGGCCGGGGATGGCAGAACTCCCAAAAAACAAGGCAAAACAAAAACAAAACTGAAGATTACAAAGCAGAGCAGAAAAACTTAGCTTTGAGATGCAGGAATCAGACTGGTCTCCAAGAATCCAGCAGGAAAATCACCAGCCAGGAAGAAGGGCGTCGGCAGCCTTATATCCAGTCCTCAATTCCAGCCACCCAGTCATCATCTAGCTGCCCAGGTGTTTGGTAATCAGTCTCACTACCTTCCTTCACTAGAGGAGGGAGTTCATCAGACCTCAATGGCGAAGGGAAAAATGAACTCACAACACGTTACCCTTTCTCACCTTTGTCCAATCACGTCTAATCCATACTGGGCCTGAGACCGTCTGAGCCTGCCTCCTGATATATAGACCTACGTTTTTAATGTGTAAACTTTGCTATACATACCTGTTATCCAGTGATACGGTACCCTTTCTCACCTTTGTCCAATCACATCTAATCCATACAGGGCCTGAGACCGTCTGAGCCTGCCTCCTGTTATATAGACATAGGTTTTTAATGTGTAATCTATGCTATACATACCTGTAATCTGGTGATACGTTACCCTTTCTCACCTTTGTCCAATCACGTCTAATCCATACTGGGCCTGAGACCGTCTGAGCCTGCCTCCTGATACATAGACCTACGTTTTTAATGTGTAAACTATGCTATACATACCTGTTATCCTGTGATACGGTACCCTTTCTCACCTTTGTCCAATCACATCTTATCCATACAGGGCCTGAGACCGTCTGAGCCTGCCTCCTGTTATGTAGACATATGTTTTTAATGTGTAAACTATACTATACATACCTGTTATCCAGTGATACGGTACCCTTTCTCATCTTTGTCCAATCACGTCTAATCCATACTGGGCCTGAGACCGTCTGAGCCTGCCTCCTGATACATAGACCTACGTTTTTAATGTGTAAACTATGCTATACATACCTGTTATCCAGTGATGCGGTACCCTTTCTCACCTTTGTCCAATCACATCTTATCCATACAGGGCCTGAGACCGTCTGAGCCTGCCTCCTGTTATGTAGACATATGTTTTTAATGTGTAAACTATGCTATACATACCTGTTATCCAGTGATACGGTACCCTTTCTCACCTTTGTCCAATCACGTCTAATCCATACTGGGCCTGAGACCGTCTGAGCCTGCCTCCTGATACGTAGACCTACGTTTTTAATGTGTAAACTATGCTATACATACCTGTTATCCAGTGATACGGTACCCTTTCTCACCTTTGTCCAATCACGTCTAATCCATACTGGGCCTGAGACGTCTGAGCCTGCCTCCTGATACATAGACCTACGTTTTTAATGTGTAAACTATGCTATACATACCTGTTATCCTGTGATACGGTACCCTTTCTCACCTTTGTCCAATCACATCTTATCCATACAGGGCCTGAGACCGTCTGAGCCTGCCTCCTGTTATGTAGACATATGTTTTTAATGTGTAAACTATGCTATACATACCTGTTATCCAGTGATACGGTACCCTTTCTCACCTTTGTCCAATCACGTATAATCCATACGGGGCCTGAGACCGTCTGAGCCTGCCTCCTGATATATAGACATAGGTTTTAATGTGTAAGCTATGCTACATATATACGTGTTACCTGGTGAAACTGTACCCTTTATCAACTTTCTAGAATCTTGTCGAATCCATACTGGGCCTGAGAACGGCTGCTGAGCTGTTAAGCAAGCTACAGCAACTGTGGTTTGGACACGTAATTTTTTGCATTTTTTCAGGAATGCCGGTTAGGTCTAATTCAGGATTTGCGGTTGACCTGCACTTACTGAGAAATCATCATTCGCGGGTAATAATTGGAATCACAGATCCACATCACTAACGGTGTTCTGCTGGTTATCTGCACCTGTAAGTGACAAAAGCTGGTCCTTTCAGTGTAGCGCGCATGCAGCCCCGGACATGTAACGCCATGATAGACCATGATAGTGCCAGAGCCTCGCGTATCCCTCTAGTATGCTTGATGCGTACCGCGGGGGCATTCCAGAGTCTCGGTCGTTAACGGAATAAAGCTGACAAATTGCTAGCACAACTACAAACGGACATACCACACCACACACACAATCGACAAAGCTTTCAATATTTGCATCTTTTCTTGACGTGGCATGGTTGTGGTTTCCCGGGTGGAGTCCAATTAAGTCGCAGGCTCCACTCCTGGTGGTGCCCTTTTGGACATTCCTTTAAGGTTCAGCTTTGCAATCATAATGCCCCCCGGAAAGCAAACACTTTTCCTTCATGGACGCTGTTTGGAGGTTCGTGGGAATAACGCCACCCAATCGCCAGTTGGCATAATTTATTGGTGGGAAGTCCGACGGTATATGAACGTGTTCGATTTCAGAATTTTTTTTTTTTGGTTGGCATTTTACATTTTTATTTCAGCCTTTCTTGACTTTATAAGGGAATGACAAGTCTATATCTGTGTCTCCTCCACCTCCTCCTTTTACTCCTCCACCTCTTTTCTAAATGTAGTTGCCCTTTTCCATATGTAATTTTTGTCTTCTGAGCATTTTCTCTGCTTTGGGACACCTTTTAAGGTGTTTTGTAATTGTTTTCTATGTGTTTGCCTGCCATTGTTTTCAATGGGGTTCGACGAACATTCAACGAACTTGCCTCCTGTGTGACGAACCAAAACACTAGCGTGGTGGCTCAGCAATACTCCTGATATATAGACGTACATTATTAATGTTTAAACTATGCTATATATACCTGCTATCTGATGATACTGTACACTTTGTCTACTTTTTATATTCTTGTCTAATCCGTACTGAGCCTGTGAGGGTCTCTGTGTGACTGATGGAATATATATGGAGATTGACAATTATCCTTTGACTGCATAGAGCTGTACATTTCTGATACAGTGCCATATATCTGATGTTATTTTGTGTCTATTTTGTGTAAAATTTTGAAGTTTGGTGGAAGAGGCTGCGGACGTGGGCGCAGGGGGGCCAGCTGGTGATGATGGTGGTGGTGCATCTGCTGGTAGTGGCAAAAGCACAATAGCAGCTAAGGCAGGAGGTGTTGAGCCTGCGTCATGATCTGGCTCCGGAACGCCTGGAATGATACCTTTTCTGGGAGTAGGTTAACCGCTTTTAAAGGCGGAGCATGAGGAACTGGTTTTGGCTTACATTGCCGAAACAGACTCCATCAAATATGCCTGCCTCTTCTGAAGTTTCCAAAAAATGCAAGCACTGAGTGGTCAAGTGCTGGCTCCTGGTCAGGAAGATCCCCTTTCCTTGTGTCCTGCACCCCCACCCAAACTGAATGAGGCAGCAGGCCACACTTCACATTAGTCCATGTAGCTCTTTCTATCATACCATGCCTGGGTTATCAAGTCAAATCATGAATTCCCCAGTCCAAGATGAATCTGACATGAAGTGTGGGTGGCCAGCCAGGGCAGTGGGGTTAATCGGTACCGGGCAGGTGTCTCACAGGGATGTGTCATGGTGGTGGTGACCCGTTCCGTGGCCCTGGGCGTCCATGCAAAGGGGTGAATTACGTTTACAGGTGAATAATACGTGACGCCACCTCTGGTTTCTGATTAGATTGACCATCACTGCTGTGTCGCATCTGTGGGACAGATGTTGTGGTGCAGCTAAGATGTAGAAGACCTGCACAGGTAGGGCCGTAGTTGCAGGGCAGATGAAAGAGTTGGGAGATGGTGTGCAGTGCAGGGTGTAGCTGAGCCGTGCGCCAGGCGCAGAAGAAAGATGACAGACACAGTCGTGCAGTTCCTTTACCTGTACTTGGTAGGTGCTGTCCAGGACCCAGAGTACAGATGGAGAAAGAGTTGGTCAGCCTGGAAGCCAATTTGGATTTCTCTCTCTGCAGATAGGTAGTGTGGCCTCCGTTCTAGCGCTTATCTGAGGTACTCGCAGTGCTGAGTTCAATGAAGTTCTCCCTGTTGACTCTCTTTTGGAACTTTCTCGTATGGCTGGCAGCCGTAGCCTTTTCCTTCTGGCTCACACACGTCGATGCTGGGGCCTCCGATCCTCAGTTTGGTACAGAGCATTTACAGCTGCTACTTCCTCCGGATTCTGCTGCAGGAACATCAGTGTCCCTACAAACTCGGAGACCGGAATCCGGACCATGCGCTCCAGCTAGGAGTGAGCCTGAACTCTGCTCATCCTCCAGCTCCCCTTCTCACGTCCACACAATTCCCCTTCCCTGCACAGAATGGCCTAACTTACCTCCTCCCGACCACAGAGAGCAGCTCCTCAGCAGTCATGTTCAGAGGTCTCCCTGCTGGCGTGGAGTGGGAAATGTGTTGTGTGTTGGTTTAACTGCTAGAGAGATCCTTCGTTGCTCCCAAGCATGACATCACACTCCCTAGGAGGAAGGTAATGCCACTGTGGTGACCGTACTCCTGGGGACGCCACAAGTGCACTGATGCCCAGCCACTGCTAGATGATTCTGCTGGTACATTGACCCAGACCACTACATTCCCCTCACACTCTACACAGCCAGAATCTGACCCAGAGGAAACTCAGGTTACCCTTCCCGCATACTATACCACCTTACACGGTGACAAAGAGGAAGGTGCAGATGAAAGTGCAGGTTCCTTGAGCTGGTGGGGGGGCATACTCATGGGCGATGGCACTGGCACAGGGCCCATCATAGTACGCAAAAGTGTCTCGGCAGGGCCCACCCCCACCCGCCGTCAGACACACCGCTGTACTATTAGAGGGGCCCTGTGCCACTGCCATTGCCAACGAGTGGACCCCCCTGCTTGCTCAGGATCACAGCACTTGCAAAGTTGAAGTACTTACCTTTCCCTGCTCCACCTCCATGACGTCTTCCGCGTTTCCTGACAGTGATAGTCTGATCAGAGAGCGCAATGACATCACGTCTGTACGCCCTCTGCCTGAACAGCCAAGTGCAGTGAGATGGACAATGGGGACAACGAGGAGTCCAGACTAGTACAGGGATTCCATAGCGAGGAGACTTATTTAATTGTTTTCAATGTTGGGACTGCAATTTTTGGGGCGCACTATACTCTGGAGAATGATATATGGGGCCCACCATACACTGGAGCATTCCAAAGGTGGACATCAGACACTGGAGCAGCACTTACAGGGCACATTATACATTAGAGCATTAGAAATGGGGCCCATTATGTATGGAGCATTATTTGGGCCCATAAAACAGTGGAGCTTCATCCATGGGGACCAACATATACTATAGCATTATGTGGAGCTCATCATATACTGTTTCAAACATTATATGGGACCAGTGATTCTGTATGGAGAAATATATGGGCCTCATTACTCTGTATAGCGCACTATGCGGTGGCCATAATACTGTATGGAGTAGTATACTGTTCGTTTTTGGAGCTATTAAAAATGGATATCAGTCATGAGATGTAAAAAGTGAAGTATTTTTCATTGTACTGTGCCGCTATTTCTCTGCGGTATCGGAGCATCATGAGTTGTGGTATGTGTTAAAGGGGCGCTCTTTCGCCCAGGGCACATGAAAACCTGGAGCCAGCCCTACCCCCCCACAAATTTAGCCAAATAACCCCCATTTTTCAGTGCGTAACTAGTATTATGAAGTTTTTGGCATTCAAAAGGGCACTGTAGGTGTGTTTCCTGTCCTAGACTCCCTGCCGACTTTGCTTCCCCATTGACTTGCATTGGGTTTCGTGTTTCAGTCAGCCTTCGACTTTTCACGATAATCGTCCGATTTCGTTCGACCCGACTGTTGCGAAAGTCGGGTTTCATGAAACCCGACTCGACCAGAAAAAAGGCAAAGTCGCTCATCTCTACTCCCCTGTATATAGCATATACCTGTATGTTATCGCTCCTGTACATAGTATATACTTGTATGTCATGTCCCCCTGTATATAATATATACCTGTATGTCATCTCTCCCTTATATAGTATATACCTGTATGTCATCTCCCCTGTATTTAATATATACCTGTATGTTATCTCCACTGTTTATAGTTTATAGCTGTCTGTTATCTCCTCTATATATAGTATATACCTGTATGTCATCTCCTCCTGTATATAGTATATACCTGTATGTCATCTCTAGTGTTGAGCGATACCATCCGATATCGTGAAGTATCGGATCGATTGGATCGGACCGATATCCAAAAAGTATCGGGTATCGCCGATTCCGATACCGGAAACCCATGCAAGTCAATGGAGCACAAATATCGGAATGAAAGTAAACCCTTTCTTTACTTGCACATCCAGTTCGGGAAGGGGAAGAGTGTGGACGGTGCGTGGGCGGACACTGTGAGTGTCTGTGTGTGCGGGCAGGGTCTGTACGGGCCTCTCAGGGGTCTGTGCGGGCCTGCCGGCAGTCTTTGCGGGCCTGCCGGGGGTCTGTGCAGGCTGCCGGGGGTCTGTGTGGGCCTGCCGGGGGTCTGTGCAGGCTACCGGGGGTCTGTGCGGGCTGCCGGGGGTCTGTGCGGGCCTGCCGGGGGTCTGTGCGGGCTGCCGGGGGTGTGTACGGGCCTGCTGGGGGTCTGTGCAGGCCTGCCGGGGGTCTGTGCGGGCTGCTGGGGGTCTGTACAGGCCTGCTGGGGGTCTGTGCAGGCTGCCGGGGGTCTGTGCGGGCTACCGGGGGTCTGTGCGGGCTGCCGGGGATATGAATGTATGAATGTATTATATATGTAGTATGTATGTAGTATGTATGTATGTATGTATGTTGTATGAATGTAGTATGTATGTATTATGCAGTATGTATGTATGCTGTATGAATGTAGTAATGTAGTATATATGTAGCATGTAGGTAGTATGTATGTATGTTGTATGAATGTAGTCTATATGAAGTATGTATGTAGTATGTAGTATGTAGTCTGTATGTATGTTGTATGAATGTAGTATATATGTAGTATGTATGTAGTATGTATGGGTTTTTTTTTACATTCAACACATTAGCCGGATGATGGGACTGCTACTGTCCCATCATTGGCTAATGTGTCAATCACTGTCATTGTACAGGCATAGCCCAATGGGACTTGTAGTCCCATCGGACGATGCCTGCACACACATACAACCCCCGGCAGGCCCGCACAGACCCCCGGCAACCCGCACAGACCCCCGGCAGGCCCGTACAGACCCCCGGCAGCCCGCACAGACCCCCGGCAGGCCCGCACAGACCCCTGGCAGCCCGCACAGACCCCCGGCAGCCCGCACAGACCCCCGGAAGGCCCGCACAGACCCCCGGTAGCCTGCACAGACCCCCCGCAGGCCCGCACAGACCCCCGGCAGGCCCGCACAGACCGCGCATCATGATGACATCATTTCAGCAGCCAATCACAGCCATGCCATTAGTTAACATGGCTAACACAACTGGCTCATTGCATTATGGGAACTTCCGATTCCGGTATTCGATATTGTAAAAATATCAGTACTCGGTGTCGGAATTCCGATACCGCGAATATCGGCCGATACCCAATATTTGCGGTATCGGAATGCTCAACACTAGTCATCTCTCCTGTTTATAGTATATACCTGTATGTCATCTCCCCTGTATATAGTATGTACCTGTACTTCATCTTTCCTTTATATAGTATTTAACTGTTTGTTATCTCTCCTGTATATAGGTATATAGTACTGTATATACCTGTATGTCATCTCCCCTGTATATAGTATATACCTGTATGTCATCTTGTCTGTACACGGTGCAGCCGCAGTCTCTGCTGAGACATTTCAGTGGCCCTTGAAAAAGCAGCTCTTGCCTCCAATTCTTCCCTTTCTTTACTCCTTTCTCTAAGTCTTAGCTCCCTTTCTTCTTTCTGTAAGTCTTTCTCATTGAGGCCTAATACAGCTTTTCTCTTAGAGAAAACAGATTTCAACCTTGTGGGAGTGTAATACTATTTAGTTAGAAATTGTAAAGAAGGACTAATTTAGAGTGGCATTAGTTTTAGCTGTATAAATAAGTTTAACGCGAACAAGGCATTTTCAGGTTAGCGCTGTTACACCGATTAAAATTATACCAGGGTTGGAAAAATTTGTCTTGTGCTTCTTTTTTTAATCTGTGTTTTAATTTTTAAGTTAATGAGATGCTTCATGCCAGACAAAGAGAAGTTCCTGATTCTGGGCTCCCCTTGCAGTCTGTGTCAGAGGGTGGTCTGTGTCGGCACAGTAATAAATTGTACTATTTCCAACCTCACAGAAGGATGATAACTAGGGATGAACGAGTAGTGAAAAACTCAGACTCGCTGTACTCCTTACGAGTAGCTCCTAATACTTGGGTACTCGTAACGAGTACAGCGAGTGCAATGTAAATTTATGGGAAATGTGAGTAATGGGCAGAGAATGTGTGTGGGTGGAGACTATGTGTACGGGAGGAGAATGTGCAGGGGGCTATGTGCGGGGCTGTTCCAGCTCTGCTGGGCCTGTGCCGCTGCTGTGCGGGGCCTGTGCCGGGCTCTGTGCGGGCTGTGCCAGGCTGTGCGGGCTCTGTACAGGCTGTGCAGGCATGGTCCAATGGGACTACTTGTCTCATCCTGTTATGCCCGCTACAGTGACAGCATTAGCAGATGATGGGAAAGTAGTATTCCCATCATCCGGCTAATGTGGTGAATGTAAAAAAAAAAGAAAAAACACATACAGAACATACAACATATAACATACAGTACACACACATAACATACAACACATAACATAGAGTACATACTCACCGCACACACCTAATTCCCTGAAGCCATCGATCACCTGTAAAAAAATTAAAATAAGAAATCAACCTATACTCACCTTTCCGCCATAATCCCATTAATAACGAGGGTCCCACGTCGATCTCCCATGGAGAATTTTTGCACGCAGCAGTGCTGCCTTAAAGGAACTCCAATGACAAACCAACCTATACTTACCTTTCAGACGCAGTTCCTCTTTAATAATGAGTGTCCCACGACGATCTCCCTATACAGCAGTCACATCAGCAGATGTGACTGCTCTATATGCCTCCAATGACACACTGACCGGAGATAACCTCCCACAGTGTGTCATTGGAGTTCCTTTATGGCAGCACTGCTGTGTGAGAAAATTCTCACACTATAGTGCTGCCATAAGTCACAGGTGAACTCCTGTGACCTCTGGCGGAGTGATACAGCCTCTGGAGCTTCTGGAGAGCGGTTGCATCAGCTTATGTGGGTGCTGTCCATGGGAGATCGACGTGGGACCCTCATTATTAATGGGAATACGGCAGAAAGGTGAGTATAGGTTGCTTTATTATTTAAATTTTTTTACAGGTGATCGATGGCTTCGGGGAATTAGGTGTGTGTGGTGAGTATGTACTCTATGTTATGTGTTGTATGTTATGTGTATGAACATGTATGTTATATGTTGTATGTTCTGTATGTGTTTTTTTTTTCTTTTTACATTCACCACATTAGCTGGATGATGGGAATATTACTTTCCCATTATACCATTGCTAATGCTGTCATTGTAGCGAGCATAGTCGGATGGGACAAGTAGTCCCATTGGACCATGCCCGCACAGGCCTCGCCTAGAGCCCGCACAGTGCCCACACAGAGGCCGCTAGGCCCCGCACAGAGCCTGCACAGGCCACGCACAGCGCAGCACAGCTCACACAGAGCCCACACAGGCCCCACAAAGTCTGGCACAGCCCGAAATAGGCCCCGCACAGCCCAGCACAGGCCCTACACAGCCTGCATAGGGCCCGCTCACAGCCCACACAGCACCAGCAGAGGCCGGCACAGCCCCAAACATCACTGGCAGAGGCCAGCACAGCCCCGCACAGGACCAGCAGAGGCCATCACAGCCCTGCACAGCACCGGCAGAGGCCGGCACAGCCCCACACAGCACCGTCAGAGCCCCGCACAGCCTACAGAGCTTAGCAGAGCCATGCACACACCCCGCACTATTTTTCTGCACACACATAGTCATAGCGTATGACTCATAGGCTATGACTATGATGCCACGCGGCCAGCCAATCACAGTTATGCCACAACAAAGAAGGCGGTGGCTTTCCTGTGACTGGCTGACACATGCCAAGCAGGACATCCGAATATTGCGAGGCGAGTAGTGAAGTTTACTCGCTAGGATTCGAATGAAGCGAGTACCTCATTACTCGCCGAGAACCGAATCCTAACAAGTATACTCGCTCATCCCTATTGATAACACCATAGAAATTATAAGAATAATAGGCCACACTTACCACAACTGTCTACAATGAAGACTGTTGCTCATAGCAACCAATCACACCTCAGCTTTCAACTTTTAAACATCTCTGGTGAAATGAAAGATGCTTAGTGATTGGTTGCTATGGGCAACACAGGCAGTGTAACCTGTTGTAGTCAAGAAGATGTTCCTATGAAATAGACAGAGCAGATGAACCAACTGCTAGAAGAAGGCCACCATCCAGCTTGGCTAACACAAGGAAGAACAGTGCTGATCTTGAAGGATCCTCATAAAGGAACAGTTCCATACAACTACTGCCCAATTACCTGCCTTAAAACAACATGGAAACTCCTGTCAGGCATCATAGCCACCAAGCTACAGAACCATATGAACCAGTACATGAATCCAGCTCAGAAAGGCATCGGGACTGACACCAGATGCTCTAAACACCAGCTCCTAGTAGATAGAGCAGTCGCGCAAGACTCAAGATCCACACAGACCAATCTCAGCACAGCTTGGATTGACTACAGGAAAGCCTATGACAATGCCACACACATGGATCTGTGAATGCTAGGCTCTCTACAATGACAACAGGAAATTAAGAACCTTCCTCAGAAACTTAATGGGGCTATGGAGAACAATAATAGAAGTCAACTCAAGACAATATTAGAAGTCAACTCAAGACAACTAGCACAAGTGACCATCAAATGCGGCATATACCAAGGTGATGCACTGTCCATATTGCTTTTCTGCATAGGCTTGAACCCCCTCAGTCAGATAATTACAGAGTCTGGCTATGGATACAATTTCAAAGGTGGAAGCACCATCAGCCACCTCCTCTACATGGGTGATATCAAGCTATATGCGAAAAACGAACAAAGACATCAATTCATTGATCCACCTGACAAGGATCTACAGTGAAGACATCGGGATGTCCTTCAGACTGGAGAAGTGCAGCCGGTTGGTAATAAAGAGAGGCAAGGTAGTCAAGCCCAATGGAGTGGAATTACCAGCTGGGCATATAGCAGATGTACAGACATGCTACAAGTACCTCGGCATCCCACAGGGATACAGTAACCATGATGAGGAGGCAAGGAAAAGCAGCAACATCCCAATATCATCAAAGGTTAAGACAGATCCTGAAGAGCCAGCTCAATGAGAAGAATAGAATCCGTGCCATCAATACGTATGCCCTGCCAGCTATCAGACACCCTGCTGGCATAGTGTGCTGGCCAAAAGAAGAGATGGAAACTGCAGACGTGAAGACACAAAAGCTCCTCACAATGCATGGAGGTCTCCACCCTAAGTCTAGCACCCAAAGATTGTATAGCAACAGAAAGGAGGGTGGTCGAGGCTTGATAAGCATCCAAGCCACCATCATGGATGAAACAAAGAGCATGCAGGAATAAATCAGAAGAATGGCTCTAGAAGATGAGATGCTGAGAGAAAGCCTAAGGCAGTAACAACAACAGATGTGGAAAGAAGAACAGGAACATGAAGCACCATGGCAAGACAATCCACTGCATGGGATGTACCACCAACAGATAATGGAAGTGGCTGACATAGTGAAATCATATCAATGGCTGGAGAAAGCTGGACTCCGAGACAGCACAGAGACACTAATCACAGCGGCACAAGAGCAAGCACTAAGTACAAGATTCAGAGAAGCAGGAATCTACCACACAAGACAAGACCCAAGATACAAACTATGCAAAGAAACCTCAGAGACCGTCCAACACATAGTGGCAGAATTTAAAGTGCAAGCAAGAACAGTGTATACTGAACGCCACAACCAAATAGCGGGAATTGTATACAGGAACATCTGTACACCATCAAATAAGTGTCCACAAAAATAAACAATAGGTAACAGCAATGGCACGTCAAACTTAGCAAGAACAACACTATTCCTTACTTATAATAGAGAAGGAAAACACCGAAGAGATCCATAAAAATTATATTTTTTTAAATCCAACATATAAAAGCAAGAATAATAAATAAAACTAATTATAAATACCGCAGTGGGCTGATACAAATTAATACATTCAATTTCCAATAATGCTACCAAAATTAAAGGATGAAAATAGCCATGCATTTGGAGAGCGATTCACCTGAGTAGGAGCTGTGTACCTGTCCAGCTACCCCGACGCACGTTTCAATGCTCGGCTTCTTCTTGGGGGCCTTGGCATTTTATTAAGTATCCTGCAACAATATATATTGCATATTTATTAATGTGGGGATTTTTGTGAGCTGTCCCATTCCATTTTTGAGGCATTTTGCTTATTTATATTCTTGTTTTTATATGTTGGATTTAAATAAATATAATTTTAATGGATCTCTTCAGTGTTTTCCTTCGCTATTATAAGTAAGGAATAGTGTTGTTCACAAGAACATTTGTGCAGCATTTGGGTTAAGCACCCCTAAGTCCTGGTGAGAGACCCCAGAAAAAGTGGTGGAAAATGAAAGGGCTAAAATCCTGTGGGACTTCAAAATCCAGACGTATAAGCAGGTGTTGGCTAACCAACCAGACATTATGATAGCAGACAAGGATCAGAAGACAGCAATGATAATAGATGTAGCAGTGCCAAGTGACAGCAACATCAGAACGAAGGAATAGGAGAAGCTGGAGAAATACCAGGGCCTCAAAGGAGAACTGGAGAAGATGTGGAAGGTGAAGGCAACAGTGATTCCAGTGGTGATAGGATCACTTGGATCAGTGACCCCTAATTTGGAAGAATGACTACAACAGATTCCAGGAGCAACATCTCAGCTTTCTGTCCAGCGCAATACTGGGAATAACTAAGATCCTGCGCAGAACCCTCAAACTCCCAGGCCTCTGGTAGAGGACCCGAGAATGAGAAAGGACAACAAAGACCACCCCCCTTGAGGGGTGAGAAGGAAGTTTTTTTAGCTTCGACATTTATTATATATATGTTAGATATTTTTTATACGGGACTTTACATGTGGAGTGAGTGTAGCTATGTGGAGTGGGAGGGGCTCTGTGGAGTGGGCGTGACTTTATACACACATACATACATACATGCACATATATATATATATATATATATATATATATATATATACTGCTCAAAGAAATAAAGGGAACAAAAACAGCCTGTTACAAATGGAAGGGTATTTGCACACTTTGTAGATTTGTGTGTAGATTTATCCGCACGGAATCTGACGAATCCGCAGGTCAAAATGCCTGCGTTTTACCTGCGGACTTACTGCGGATTTCCTGCGGATTTTGCTCTGATTTAGTGTGGATTTTGTGCGGATTTGGCCTGCGTTTTTACACCTGCGGATTCCTATAATGGAATGGGTGTAAAAACGCTGCGTAATCCACACAAAGAATTGACATGCGGCGGAAAATAAACCGCTGCGTTTCCACGTGGAATTTTCCATAGCATGTGCACAGCGGCCTTTATTTTCCATAGGCTAACAATGTATTGTACATCACTTGCGAATCTGCAGGACCAAATCCGCTGCAGATCTGCACACGAATTTGCAACATGTGCACATACCTGAATAGTGTTCCCTTTATTTTTTTGAGCAGTATATATATATACGAGTATATATATATATATATATATATATATATATATATGTATGTATGTATATAGATTATGGTAATCCTAATTGACCTAAAACAGGAAAGGTTTATTCTGATTTCATGTCAGATACTGAGAAAAACATTCATATGTGTCTTTTTATATAGTGTATGGAAACTTCAACTGTATGTTTAGAATTAATTTAGCATTAATTTTAGTCATAGAAATGGATTGTATTACAAACCTTGTATTAACAAAGAACCTGACATCAATAACCAGGTTAGTGCAACCATTTTCCAAGCTATTATTTTTAGTTTATTCCTCAGGAGGTCTAACAGGATATTATTTTCTGCTTTCTTGCTTCGACTTTTTGAAGACTAAACTCTCTCTTAAATGACTTAAATGTTAATTACAGTTATTGCTACTTCTTTTAATTTGCACCTTCACAAAACTGTGAATTAAGGCAAATCTCATGCTACTTATTTTTGTTAAGTGTGATAACACAAAGTCACAAGAACCATATCTTTATTATACTTTGTAAGGTTTTCTCAAATTCTGCTATGCTATCAATTGAATATGCTAATACTATTTGAGTCAGACAAATGTATTCCTGTGCTCATTAATTATATTCATTTTTTTTAATGCTTCTATTCTACCTAAGTATCCATGTTGTTCTTCAATTACTATTCACATAAGATATAAACTTTGTTCAATAATTATCCCTTCTCTTAATGGATTCATAAAATATTGACAGATGCCTTGTATTGAATAAGCAACCGATGGAAATGTGTTATAAATTATATGCAAGTTATTATAAGGAATGTACTAGCTAGCAAAATAAACACGTGGTCAAAATTGTTGGTACCCCGCGTTTAATGACAGAAAAACCCACAATGGTGACAGAAATAACTTGAATCTGACAAAATGAATAATAAATAAAAAATCTATGAAAAAGAATAAATGAAAGTCAGACATTGATTTTCAACCATACTTCCACAGAATTTAAGAAAAAATAAAACTCATGAAGTAGGCCTGGACAGAAACGATGGTACCCCTAACATAATATTTTGTTGCAGATCCTTTTGAGGCAATCACTGCAATCAAACAATTTCTGTAACTGTCAATGAGACTTCTGCTCCTATCTACAGGTATTTTGGCCCACTCCTCAAAAGCAAACTGCTCCAGTTGTCTCGTGTTTGAAGGTTGCCTTTTCCAGACGGCATGTTTCAGCTCTTTCCAAAGATGCTCAATAGGATTTAGGTCAGGGCTCATAGAAGGCCACTTCAGAATAGCCCAATGTTTTCCTCTTAGCCATTCTTGGGTGTTTTTAGCTGTGCGTTTTGGGTCATTATCCTGTTGCAAGACCCATGACCTGCGACTGAGACCAAGCTTTCTGACACTGGGCAGCACATTTCTCTCTAGAATCCCTTGACAGTCTTGAGATTTCATTGTACACTGCACATATTCAAGACACCCTGTGCCAGATGCAGCAAAGCAGCCCCAGAACATAACAGAGCCTCCTCCATGTTTCACAGTTGGGACAGTGTTCTTTTCTTGATATGTTTCATTTTTCCATCTGTGAACATAGAGCTGATGTGCCTTGCCAAAAAGTTCTGTTTTTGTCTCATCTGTCCATAGGACATTCTCCAAGAAGCTTTGTGGCTTGTCAAAATGTAGTTTGGCAAATTCTAGTCTGGCTTTTTTATGTTTTTTTTTTAACAATGGTGTCCTCCTTTGTCTTCTCCCATGAAGTCCACTTTGGCTCATACAACGACGGATGGTACGATCTGACACTGATGTTCTTGGAGATTGAAGTTCACCTTTAATTTGTTTAGGAGTTTTTCTGGGCTTTTCTTGCTACCATTCATATCATCTAACTCTTTGATTTGTCATCAATTTTCCTCCTGCGGCCACATCCAGAGAGGTTGGCTACAGTCCCATGGAGATTAAATTTCTGAATAATATGTGCAACTGTAGTCACAGGAACATCAAGCTGTTTGTAGATGGTCTTAAAACTTTTACCTTTAACATGTTTGTCTATAATTTTCTTTTTAATCCCCTGAGACAACTTTTTCTTATGCTTCCTTTGGTCCACATTGAGTGTGATATACACCATGTAACCAAACAGCACAATGAGTATCTGTAGCCCTCTATACAGGCCACTCACTGATTCCATGATTGTAGACACCTGTGATGCTAAATAGTGGACTCAGCTTGATTTAGCATGTCGCTTTTGTCACATTATTTTCAGGAGTACCATCATTTCTGTCCAGGCCTATTTCATGAGTTTTATTTTTTTAAATTCCGTAGAAGCATGGTTGAAAAGCAATGTCTGACTTTCATTTGTTTATTTTCATAAATCAAAAATCTATTATTACTTTTTTCAGATTCAAGTTATTTCTGTGACCACTATGAGTTTTTCTGTCATTAAACAAGGGGTACCAACAATTTTGACCACGTGTGTAAATATTGCGCACAGGATTTCACCAAAGTTGACCAAGGATTGCACATAAAAGACTAAAGGGGAAATTTATTAAGGTGATCATGCCAAAGATCTAAGACTTGGAAAAGAGACTTCTGACTCATGTATAGAGTGGGCCAGCTTGTCGCAATTGTGATGACCTCACTGACAAGAGGAACAGAACGGTGTTGAATCCTGGAAAGAGCGGCGGTATGTGAGTATATTAATACACTCACACTACATTACATGCACATACATACAGACAGCTCTGGCAAATATTAAGAGACCACCACATGAAAACCCTGTCATGGGCAGCCCATTCTCCAGACTTGAACTCCATTGAAAACCTCTGGAATGTAACCAAGAGGATGATGGATAGTCAGAAAGCCATCAAACAAAGAAGAGCTGTTTAAATGTTTGCGCCAGAAGCAGTGTGAGAGACTGGTTGCAAGCATGCCAAGACGCATGAAAGCTGTGAATAAAAATCATGGTTATTCCACAAAATTTTGATTTCTGAACTCTTCCTGAGTTAAAACATTAGTATTGCTGTTTCTAAATTAATATGAACTTGTTTTCTTTGCATTATTTGAGGTCTGAAAGTACTGTTTTTTTTTAAATTTTGACCATTTCTCCTTTTCAGAAGCCCCCCCCAAAAAATTATTGCTTGGAAATTCAGGGACATGTTGTCCGAAGTTTGTAGACTAAAAGAACAATTTACATTTTACTCAAAAATATACCTATAAAGAGAAAAATCAGACAAACTGAACATTTGGAAGTGATCTATTAATTTTTGTCAGAGCTGTATATTTGCAATCAAAATTATTTAACCACTCATCACTAATTGGAAGTTAGGTTTATTAGCAGGTAATCAAATTTTCTTTCAAATTAAATACTTTAATACAACATAGGCATTGTTAATGACAGCCAGTGGTTAATGCTACTTTATCTTCGCTGAAATTACATTTGAGGAAACAGAGTGAAATGCATGTTAGGGTGCAGGGACACATGATAGGAAGGCACCATATCATACCATCTGAGTAATTATACACTGCTCAAAAAAATAAAGGGAACACTTAAACAACAGAATATACCTCCAAGTAAATCAAACTTCTTTGAAATCAAACTGTCCGCTTAGGAAGCAACACTGATTGACAATCAATTTCACATGCTGTTGTGCAAATGGAATAGACAACAGATGGAAATTATTGGCAATTATCAAGACACACTCAATAAAGGAGTGGTTCTGCAGGTGGGGACCACAGACCACATCTCAGTATCAATGCTTTCTGGCTGATGTTTTGGTTACTTTTGAATGATGGTTGCGCTTTCACACTCGTGGTAGCATGAGGCGGACTCTACAACCCACACAAGTGGCTCAGATAGTGCAGCTCATCCAGGATGGCACATCAATGCGAGCTGTGGCAATAAGGTTTGCTGCTTCTGTCAACGTAGTGTCCAGAGGCTGGAGGCGCTACCAGGAGACAGGCCAGTACACCAGGAGATGTGGAGGGGGCCGTAGGAGGGCAACAACCCAGAAGCAGGACCGCTACCTCAGCCATTGTGCAAGGAGGAACAGGAGGAGCACTGCCAGAGCCTTGCAAAATGACCTCTAGCAGGCCATAAATGTGCATGTGTCTGCACAAACGGTTAGAAACCGACTCCATGAGGATGTTCGAGTGCTCGATGTCCACAGATGGGGGTTGTGCTCACAGCCCTAAGCCATGCAGGACGCTTGTCATTTGCCACAGAACACCAAGATTGGCAAATTTGCCACTGGCACTCTGTGCTCTTCACAGATGAAAGCAGGTTCACACTGAGTATATGTGACAGACGTTAAAGAGTCTGGAGACACCATGGAAAGTGATCTGCTGCCTGCAACATCTTTCACCTTGTCCGATTTGGCAGTGGGTCAGTAATGGTGTGGGGTGGCATTTCTTTGGAGGGCCGCACAGCTCTCCATGTGCTTGCCAGAGGTAGCCTAACTGCCTTTAGGTAGCGAGATGAGATCCTCAGACCCCTTGTGAGACCATATGCTGGTGCGCTTGGCCCTGGGTTTCTCCTAATGCAGGACAATGCCAGACCTCATGTGGCTGGAGTGTGTCAGCAGTTCCTGCAAGATGAAGGCATTGAAGCTTTGGACTTGCTCGCCCGTTCCCCAGACCTGAATCCGATTGAACACATCTGGGATATCATGTCTCGCTCCATCCACCAATGTCACGTTGCACCACAGGCTGTCCAGGAGTTGGTGGATGCTTTATTCCAGGTCTGGGAGGAGATTCCTCAGGAGACCATCCATCACCTCATCACGAGCATGCCCGGGTGTTGTAGGAAGGTCATACAGGCATGTGGAGGCCACACACCCTACTGAGAATCATTTCCCTGTCTTCAAGCATTTCTATTAAAATTGGATCAGCCTGATTTTCCACTTTGATTTTGAGTATCCTTCCAAATCCAGACCTCCATGGGATTTTAATTTTTATTTACATTGATCATTTCTATGTTTTATTTTTCTCAATGAATGCCACTATGTAATGAATAAACATTTGCAACTGGAATATTTCATTCAGTGATATCTAGGATGTAGCTTTTTAGTGTTCTTTTTATTTTTTTGAGCAGTGTACAGTATATTTACCATCTATTTGAAACAGTCATGAGTGCATTTTATACTTTGTAATACCTTATAGTATATTCCAAGATTGAATGCTAGCATATGTTTCCAATATTTAATACCTCTGTGTCTTGTGAATAACTGTTATTGAGTAATTTAGCTGTTTATGTTTTTTTTTCCTTTATGAAACAAAGATTCTTATTAAAGTTTATACAGTCATAGATTGTATATTTTTAGCTTTCACAAAAGTCTTCACAAGTGTTTTATCCCCTTAACGAACACCAATATGCCTTTTAATGGCGGTCATTAATCCCTTTATGAGGTTGGACACATAGGTATGTCTATACAGTAGTTGTCTCCCCATTTGCTGCGGACTTCGACCATAAACTATTCTGACATGCATGCCTAACAGCCACGGGTGGAACCGCTATTCACCCACAGTTGTTAACATGTTAAATGCTGCTGTCAATCTCTGACAGCAACATTTAACATGCCTGCATCAGAAGCATGTCACGAACCCCGCCCGATGGAACTACTCACTTATGCAGTAGATGGAGTCACTTTGGACGGATCTCTGTTCCAGCAGTGTCCTATTGTTTTCGGTATGTTTTTGGAGCACAACTGTGGACAACCATAGATTTGTACACACCTAGAAAGATGGCTAGCATCAGAGCAGATATCAAACGGAGTATGAAGTGTAGCTATCTGCCTGATTATGGTGGATGGTTCTGTAAAAGATACGGGAGTGAAGCTCGTCGATGCAGTGAAGAGCCGGAGGCAGAGAAGGGGTAAACAGAATTTACTTAAACAGATTATCCCTAAAAAAATGGTTTTGAAAATTATGTTGGAAAAATGAGAAATTGCTGATCAATCCTTCTAACTGACTAGCAAAAAATATATATGTTTAAAAAATGATGCAGATTTAAAGTAGACATGTGGGAAATGTTATTTGTTAACTTATTTTGTGTAACTTTCTGATTTAAGAGCATAAAATGTAAAAGTTTGAAAATTGCTAAATTTTCGCCATATTTCTAATATTTTCACATATAAATGCAAGTCATATTGAACAAAAATGTTACCACTATTATGAAGTACAATATGTCATGGAATAACAGTTTCAGAATCAGTGGGATCCATTGAAGTGTTACAGAGTTATTACCATGTAAACTGACACTGGTCAGATTACAAAAATTGGTCTTGTCATTAAAGTCAAAATTGGCTTGGTCACTAAGAGGTTAAGTGCTTAGTGGAGAACCTTTTAGCTTTTATGATATGTGGAAAATGATGCTTTGTCAGTCAATATATTCACAGCAGCAGAATTCCAGACAGACACGGAAAAGGATAAAAGGAAATGGCAAAGGCCTAGAATAATCCTAGAGATACAGATTGAATCATAGCTTGCAAAGTCAAAGTTAAAGAAGCACTTGACACACTAACCGGATGTGGAACAAATTGTAAATTATCACCTGCAGCCATATTCTCATGGAGGCATATGGCAAAAAACCCTGAATTGACATCAAAAGGCATGCAGCAACATTTGGTCGTAGCAGACGTTTTTTAATTTTCACAGGAGCATACTAAACCCTGAAGGCCTCCGTTACCAAATTGTAAGACAAGCCCCTCTTTTGACCAAAACGTACAAGAAATGTCAATTCCAGTTTTCTCAAAATCGTATAAATAAGCCAATAAAAATGTTGGAATTCTGTCTATAGAACAATGAAAAAAAAATGGAAATTTCTGGGCCCATGGCAAGTGGTATGTCTGAGGGAGAAAACATTTAACATACCTTGAAAAGAGCACCCTATTCTGAGCTTGGTTTACTTCCTAAACATGTCTTTCGTCTACACGGCATGCCGGACAAGATTGTTAGTGACCGAGGTCCCCAGTTTGTGCCTCGGTTCTGGAGAGAGCATTGTCGCTTGCTCAGCACTGAGCTAAATCTCTCTTCAGCCTATCATTCTGAGACAAATGGGTTGGTGGAGAGGGCCAACCAGACTCTGGACACATACCTTTGACATTTTGTCTCGGCCAAGCAGAATGACTGGGCATCTTTGCTACCGTGGGAGGAGTTTGCCTTGAACAACGCTGTCGCCGATTCCACTGGTCAGACCCCATACCTCCTTATTATGGCCAGCATCCGAGGGTTCCTGTGCCGATGCCCGTGTCTTCCAACGACTTTAGGGTGGCAGACTGGGCTTTGGAGGCACGTGATATTTGAGACCGCATTCAGGATGCCATCCGGGCCTCCAAGGAGAGAATGAGGGTCTCCGCTGATGCGCACAGCCCGGCTCCGACCATTTGCCCACGGCCACTTAGTGTGGCTCTCCGCCCGTAACATCAGGCTGTGGGTTGAGTCCACTAAGTTTGCGCCTCGTTACATAGGTCCCTTCAAGGTCCTCAAACAGGTCAATCCGGTGGTCTACCATCTGGCTATTCCTCCACGCCTTGGTATCACCAACACCTTCCACGTATCTCTCCGTAAGCCCGTTCACATGTCCCGGTTTTCCTAGTCATCTGCCAGGACACCAAGCTCCTCCACAGATGAATATGAGGTGAATACCATCATGGGGTGCCAGGTGGTAAGTGGCAAAAAATATTATCTGGTGGACTGGAAGAGTCATGGCCCAGAGGATCGGACCTGTGGAGAACATCCATGGTCCTCTGCTCATTGTGGCCTTTGAGCGTAGCGAAGCTCAGGAGGGGGGCCCAAGTAGGGGAGGTAATGTTAGGCGTCGAGTCTCCTCCTCTGCACAGGAGAAATCCCAAGCCTTGACTTCTGTGGTCTCCCATTCATTCCCGACTGCAGAGAGTCCTGCTCAGCAGAAACGTCAATCCCGGTGTCTTGCTAAGGCTAGTGCTGTCAGGTTGGTTGCTGCTGCCATCCCTGGTTCAGCTATAGCAGCAGCGAGCAGCTCCTTCTTTCGGCCTACTGAGCATGCCCATGGGATGACCTATCATTGGAGGTTGGAGGTCATGTGCTCAAGTCCTGTTGCTGCTCCAATTGGACCACAGGGAAGGTCCCAGAAGCCTGCAACTCTAAAAGGTTTGCATGGCCGCTATGCACTAATATAAAATTATATTTGTGTATGTGTGGATGTATGTTTGTATCTGGTGAAAGACACATTAAGATCCCCTCCCTAGCATTGTTGCATGAGTTGGGTGTTTGATTTTCTAGCTCCAGATTGTGTCATCCAGCACAAGGCACAATATTACAGCGCCGACCGCAGCGCCCGTCAGAGCGGTGCTGTGCGCTTTCCTGACCCTAAGCTTAGGGTGGTTAGTGGCGTCGGCCAGTACGGTGCTGTACGCTCTCTGAGCAGTTAATCTATTAGGTTAGTCTCTGCTTGGGACCGCAGTTGCGGTGCTGACTGCTAGTGGGTCTAGAGGGACTCTGACCTCTTGTCCTTGGGGCAGGGTTCTGTGACCTATACACTAGCGTTTACCCTGCAGTATTGCAACCCTGTGAAGCAACAGGATTCACCTCCTTTATACCGGGTGAGGTTAACCAGCGTGAGTTTGTTACCGCAATTTAGTGTCGGCCATTACCGAGCAGCAGGTAACATCTCTGCACCGTGGACCCCGGGCTGCGAACGTACCTTATACCATCTTTATTATTTGGTGCTTTCCGCCAGCCCTAACACATGGTTCAGTCGGTCCGGCCAGAATGTCTTTCCCCTGGCAACCATGCTGTCTGGCTAGGTGGTTCTGGATACGGAGTAGGAGGGTAACCCCTTTTAGGCTCTTCTTCCTCTTCACCCCCTTACACTTCCAACTAGATAATGATGTCCAAAATAAATATTACTGAACTAGAGGCCATAACCCATAAGAAATGAGCCACAATTCCTCAGGATTGTTGCCATAAATTGGTATCCACCTATCTTGGACATGTGCAGCTTGTCATAACAGGATGCTCTTCTAGGTACTAAAGATGCTTGTCATGAAGGGACTGAACATGAAAATAGCTTCTTCAGTATGAAGAGAAAATGAACTCTAGTGCCACCTATGGTAGGTAGCAGTCCTAAAATTCTACATCAACCCTTTAAAGGGTCATTCCACATCATTTAGGATAGGAAAGCTAGTCAGAATCTCCATTTGCATGCATGTGTTTTATATTTATGCCACTCATCAGTTCACAGCAGAACTGTTTTGCTTGACAAGAGCCTAATTACTAAAGTTTGTCCTTGTTGAGGGGGCCATATTATTATAAGGAGATTAATATGACATGTAATGCTTCCATGGGAATTTCAGTTTACAAAAAACCTCTTTAGAGAAGATGACAGGAATTCTAGTGCCACTTATTATAGATAGCATTTCTTGAAGTCAATATCGAACCTTTAAAGGACCTTGCCACATCACTTTACATAAGAAGCCAAACCAGAAACTCCATTTACAGAGGGGTTTCTTCTCATCAGTGAAAACAGAAGAACTCTATTGCTGTGTGAGAGGCTTTTATGATGAGGTTTTAACACTAGAACCACTGTACTCGTGGCACCTACTAGAACTACTGAATGTAGTAATTTTGACTACTGACTTGTTTTCGTTTATTATTAGAGTTTCATTTGTGGTTATTTATTAATAATTATATTTTTTTTATGTATTATTATTGTGAGATCCAACAGTAATGCTTTGGAATGTTTTTTTCCTGATTTTTTTTTCATATTTTTCTACAGGAAATAACAAAAGTAAACTAAGTAAAACAATAATAATAGACGTTTTAAAATAATTTATTATTAAAGTGCACACATATAAACAACAACTCAAGAACAACAAGCAGAGAAAATGTAAGTGAAGGAGAAGAAAAATGAAAATATGGCGCAGAATCTCAATAAAACCGACCAACCGTTATTATGAAGTACAACCGGTAACTTTCTAAACATTTGTTGATTCGCATTTCAGGCATCGTCTTTCAATTACAGCGGTACATTGCCCACACAAAGACTTATGGCAAGTCATACAATTTCCAAAAGGTCGATTATTTTTGCATTTTGCTTTTATCTGGCAAAATTTTTTTTGAGACATCACATCTGAAGATGTAGCAACTTGGGACATACCACCCTTTCCCCTAGATACAACATACGGACCACTCAACTCTGTGACAAGCTTTTGCAAAAATGCCTTGCATGACATTTGTCCGGTGGTCATCTCCTTGTATAATATCCAAGCATTTATACCCGCTAAGTCTAAGGTATTTTCAAATGCGTGAACAGGCCATCTCCTAGTACCTGTTCTTGTGCTGTATTTGCGTGCCATCTGATCTACTACATCAACTCCATATTTTGTTTCATTATAAAACTTTACAATTTCTGGAGTTTTTTTTGGAGATTCAGAAGCAACAAGAACATCGGGATGGACGGAACTCAGAATTATCACATTTTTGATTGGCTTACCTTGATACACGGTAAGTGTAAAATTATCCTCATTTTTATAGACTTTAGTGCTGTACAACTTTTCTTTCATTGTTTTTATTTCTTTAGGAACTTCTCGTCTTATCTTATTTAGCGTTCCCACGATAGTCGTTCCCTGGCTTTTTAGCTGTTTGGCAAGTTTTACTGATGTAAAATAATTATCAGTGGTTAGATTTCGACCTTTTTTCAAAAACGGCTGCAATAGTTTCATGACTACGTGGTCAGCTAAACGGTCATCAGCACGGCGTGAATCATCTTTACCCAGATAAGGGAAGCCATTTACAACATATTTACTATCCTTATCTACAGCTAGCCAAAATTTATGGCCATATTTATCTGGCTTGGAAGGTATATACTGTGTGAAAGGACACCTGGTTTTGCTTGGGAAAAGTTGTTCATCAACCGTAATGTATGGGCCAAGTTTGTAACAAGCAATGCAATTGGCAATAAACCTGTCCCATACAATAGAAAAGAGAGCAAATTTGTCGGTTTGCAGTCTCTGCGATCGATTGGACTTCTTATCAAATCTGAGGTAATGCATAATTTCTACAAAACGGTCCCTAGACATCATCGCTTTGCATAACGGTATTCCCCAGTCATAATACAACCAGGTAACACAATGAAAATGTGAAAAGTTGACATCTGAATTGAACTACATCTCTATGAACATCAGGGTAAATAAGATACAGTGAAAAAATTATGCACAAAACTTTACAGCAACTTTTAGTGACAAAATGACAGCAAAATATAGCAGGTAGTCAAAATGACTACCTTTAGTAGTTATAGGTGAATGTTGAAATAAATGCGCAATTTTTGCACCTAAATTATTTATTGCCACAAAATCTTTTTTAACATCCTATTTGAGGAAAAGTCACAGAGTCTCAAGCCGGAATTCCAAAAAATGTAGTCACAGAGGAGAAATACATAGTGCGAAGTAGTCAAATGACTACCTCAGTAGTTCTAGTGTTAAAAGTCTGCAGTAGTAACTACAAAGGGCAATTTGTGTTGATTTTGGAGAAACCTCTAACTATTATACTTATCCTGAGGTAGTTCAATTGCTCTTGTTTCATTATTTTAGCAGAAATTTTATAACATTTGCTAATAATCTTATATGCAACAGGGATTGGATAATTAATAATAATTTTAACTGCAGTTGTATATAAATATCTTCTTAACCATTACATTTCTTTTAAAGTCAATGAATCTGTTAATCCTATAATATTGCTTTAATGTGCAACATTTCATTACATTTTTGACAAAAAGATATTAATGTTTTTCTGCTTTTGTTCAGGGAGTTATTTTCCAGATGTAGGAGGCAAACAGAACATGAACAGATGTGCATTGCCTCTGGCATTTCCAATAGCATCCTGTAACTAGTTGATTCTTACTTTTTTCCATGTCGGTGGTGTTAGATAAATCACATCATTAGGATCATAAAGTTAATAAAAATCCTAAAAATATAAAAGGTGTTCATTAAACATCTCCAGTCATAACACAAAAAATATATTTACTCTAGAGAAAACTTCATGTACGCTGATGTTCACTTCGACAATTAAATTGCTGCAAAAAATTGTTTTCTAGGGTTCTGCTATTTTGTTATTAGCATTCCAGTAGTAAAGGCTATGGGCATTGTGTAAGTGTTAATACAAGAAATCAACAGAAGTATAATATGCAGTGGCTTGCAAAAATGTGCACCCACTTGGCTTTTTGCCAATTTTGTTACATTAAAAAAGTTTGTAATCTGAATTGTGTGTGAAGCATCAGCACTAAATAGTCTAAGTTGGTGAAGTGAAGTGAGAAAAATATAAGCATAAAATAATTTAATGCCATCAACAAGCAACAAAAATTTGGCATATGCATATATACTGTATGTATTCACCCCTTTCGCTATGAAGCCCCTAAAAATTTCTGGAGCAAGCAATTACTTTCATAAGTCACATGCTTAGTGAAAGGAAGTCCACATGTTTGCAATCTAAGTGTCACGTGGTCTGTCAGGATATACACAAGTTTTCTGAAAGGGGACAAAAGCTGTAACACCATTAAGCAAGAGAAATCACTAACCAAGCAACACCATGTAGGTCAAGGAGATCTCCAAACAAGTCAGGAACAACGTTGAAAAGTATAAGTCAGAGTTGGGTTATAAAAAATTATCCCAATCTCTGATGATCCTACATAGCACAGTCAAACTTATTATCATCATATGCAAAGAACATGGTACCACAATAAACCTTCCAAGAGAGGGCCACCCACCAAACCTCTCGGCCTGGCCAATGAGGGCATTAATAAGAGAGGCAGCACAGAGATCAAAGGTAACCCTGAAGGAGCTGCAGACTACCCAAGCAGAGACTGGAGTGTCTGTCCATACATTTATGGAAGAGTGGAGAGAAAAAAGCTTTTATTTACACCAAAAAATTGTGAGGCAAGTTTTGAGTTTGCCAAAACACATGTGGGAGATTCACAAATGTATGGCGGGAGGTGCTTTGGTCAAATGAGACCAAAATTCAACTTTTTGGCCACCAAGGTAAAATCTATGTCTGGCATCAAATCAACACAGCTCATCAGCATAAGAACACCCTCCCCACAATGAAACATGGTGGTGGCAACATCATGTGGTGTGGGGATGTTTCTTGGCAGCAGGGATAGGGAAATAATCCGAGTCAAGGGTAAGATGGATTGTGCGAAATACAAGGCTATTCTTGAGCAAAATCTGTTTCAGTCAGTCAGTAATTTGTGACTCGAATGGAAGGTCACTTTCCATCAAGACAATGAACCAAACCCTCCCATGGTACCCACCAGTGCGATGACAGTACAGAAATTTGAGACATTGTTATCCCGTCCACATCTTTCTCTTCTTCCAAGTCTTCCTTTAGTACCATCACCTCCTCACACAGACATAGTGATGCTGATGATGGCTTTATCACAACCATCTTATTAGCCATTTCAAAACTGTGCGGAAATGTGGAGTGGTCCTTTATCTGTGCCCACTCCGCAAGCGTGATTTGCAACACATCTGGACTGCATTGGCCCAGGCTGTGCAAAAGAGCATATAGCACCAGGGTTCGTCGCTGCTGCTACAGCTGCTGCAACATATGCAGAGTGGAATTCAACCATGTCTGTACATTGCTAATCAATCGGTTAACCGATAGGCTGAAAGACCACTGTAGCGATGCAAGTTGATAATCTGTGGGATGCGATCATCAGAAGAGAGCACAGCGACTGTGCTTTCTGCAGCAGAGGATCTATGCTGGGATAGTGGCAGAGAAATTGTTGTACCACCAGGTTGAGGACATGAGCCATGCCAGGCACGTGTGTGAGACTGCCATGCTGTCGGGCTGCCACCAGGGTTGCACAGTTATCACACTCAGCCTTCCCTGGCATCAGGTTTAGTGGAGACAGCCATTGCTCAAACTCGATGTGGATTCCTGTCCTCAACTCTTGAGCTGTGTGAATACCATCTCCAAGACATATTAATTTAAACACTGCCTTATTGCGCTTTACAGTACAGTGGTGGGGGATATTCTATCTGCACTGTTTGAATGCATGTCTGGTTAAGGGAAAGGATGAGGGCACAGGTACAGGCCTTAGAGGAGATGGAGATGTTAGGATTGGCGGAATGCACCAAATAAGAAATAATAATAAGGTGTGTTCACAACCCGGGGTCCACCATGCGGTGATGGAGAAACTGCAGATATCACAATGGCAGAGCAAGGCTGCAAGAAAACACTTTAAGCACACTGATTTAAATGTCACTCAGTGGGCAGAGGGTGCAAAGTACCAAGTTCCGTTACACCACAGAGAAGTACTATGAAGCAACATACTAAAGACTATACCCTGTTAGACTGCACAGGCATATAGAAAATAAAATACTAATTGGGGTCCCTACAACTTAACCCCCCAGGAAAGACTAAGCTGGTGGCTGAGCTTGCTATGACAAACAGTTGTGCTTTAGCACATGCGCCTGAGGATGCCCAGTGCAGATGCTAAGTTCAAGTGGGAGTTCCCACCCTACACTGCCTGTCTAGACAAACACTTGCAGTGCTACTAGCAGCACACGTGCACACAGGGTGGTAAAGTAGCCACCAACACACCAAACACACGATACTAGCGCACAGGTATGAGTTACAGAGGACCTTTTATACATACAGCTCAGGTCCAGACAGACAGGACCTTGACTGTGGACCAATCAGAAGCTGCTTCATAACCAGAGCAGGTGACGTCCGAGCACCAATGAAAAGATGCTACATCCCGGACATGCTCAGTAGGATGAAATCTGGACTTAGGCTCCAGAGTACCACACTGCATGTTTAAAACAGTAGTCACCAAAGGCTTAGCTGGAGAGCCAGCAGCAACTACATGTGCTGCATGAGCATGAGCAAAGCGCTGGGACCGGAGTCTGTGCTGAGCAGTCATGCCAACAGCTGAACCTGAATGGGAGACCACAGCACCAGACAAGGCCTTGGATCTATTCTGTGCAGTGGAAAACTCCTGGCATGTAACAGGAGGAGACAGAAGTAGTGGAGGAACTGTTCGATACAGAGGTTTGTCCCACATGCCTTGGGGATTCAAAGACTTGTGGAACAGCCCCTTGACTGCCTGCCCCCACAGCTAATAGAGTCATCCAATGGACAGTCAATGAGATGTAACACCCCTGCCAAAGTTTACTTGTCTAGGGGTCAGTGGTGAAATAAACCCTGGCAGACATAGATTTTTTCAGGGAACATGTGATGTTGTCAATGACATGCTGGTGTAGCGCAGACACAGTTTCTTAAAGAAGAAATGGTGACTGGGCAACTGGTACTAGGGAACTGCTACGGCCATCAACTTTAGGAAACTGTCTGTATCTACCAGACAGAAAGACAGCATTTCTGTGGCCAACAGATTGTAGATGGTGTAGTTCAAGCTCTTAGTTTTGACATGTGTAGGAAAGAACATTCTTTTACATGGCAACAATTGTGAGGCCAAGATCTGGCTGCTGTGCTGAGAGAGGGCTGAGTACAGAGAACAGGACAAACTGCTGGGCATTGAGTGAGGTGCAGGCAGAGATGTTATGGTGGATTGAGAAAGATGTTTTGTGCTAGGTGATACAAAAGCAGCAGTCACATCTACTTCCGTACAATCTGACTGAATCTCACTTACCCCAACTGTGGGGGTATACAATTCCAGTTTCTGCAGCCGGAGACATGTGTAAAAAGACTTGGAATAGTGATGGAGGAGGAGGAAGCAGCAGCTGGGGTTGATGGGACAGCTGGTGGTTTGCTAGTCTGCATTTTAGCGCAGTGAGATTTCCACACTAAGGCATGTTGATCACACATGTGCCGGTTCATGCATGTCATTTTCAAATTATTGCAATTTTTGCCTCTACTGAGTTTTTTGGCAAATTTGACAGACAACATGTGTTGGGTCATCCTTTGCAATCTCAAAAATGCCCAGGCTAGGCAACCTTTGCCGCCCCTGCAAACTGCACACTTGTGACCATTGCTGGCCACATTCAGAGTTGGGTCTGAGAATGCAGTGCTTGTTGGTGTTGAATTACTTCATGTCTGTGTGGGAAGCCGTAACGTAATCCCCTTACTTTCCTCCTTCTCAACCACCTCTGCTGAGCTACTCAGCTGTGTACCTCTGGTGTCATCCTATATGTTCTCACAATCCTCACCCTGAAAGTCACCCTTCTCCTCTTCCTGCCAAGACACCACAGTACAGAATGCATGCACATCTGGTATCTGAGTATCAGCAGGATCACCTCCATGCTTAGTGGTTAACATCTGGTGACAAGGGTCTGGATTCTGCTCGGACCCTACTTCGTCCAGTCTCGGATCCAACATGAAAAAATTTTGGGCATCGGTGCAGATGCTTTACTCCACTGGATTTTGTGATTCTTCAGAACAGATCCCTGATGCCCATAGAATATAATGTGTGAAAAACTAGTCATAATGGCCCTTCTGAGGTTCCCCACAGTCAGTTTGGAAATTTTTGACACTGAGGGAAACAAGGATGATTGGGGTGCTACCTCTGAGGATTGTACTTTTGTGATGTTAAGATGGAAGAAGAGGAGAAGAGGCCACTTGATGCAGTGCTTGCCATCCACTGGCGCACATGCTGTTTCTGAGCCTCTCCTACAAGGCATACCATTGTGTAGCTGCCAAAAAATGAGAGTCAAGTAGGCCAGTAACATATGTTGTGAGTGGTTTTGGATAGGATGATATGGTGTTTGTTCAGTTGTGCTTTCATTCACATTAGCACTTAACCATGTACACATCAAACAATAAGCCTATTCCTCCTTCCACCACAACTTTGATTTTTCCCACTCATCGTGTAAGTCGCCTTCCCCTCTTATACCCTGATGTTTCATAATCTTCAGCCCACAGCTGTCGGTCACCTGTCACTAAGTGAATAATCACTATTTATTTTCTTAGATACTGTTATGACTAACTATTTTTAAGTGGAAATCTGGCCTTCTGATTTTCCACTGAAACACAGATGTAGCAAGCATGAATGATTTGGAGTAGCTAATTGGGCCTCGTGACTGCACCACTATATTAGGCCTTATGATTTTTATGTGGAAATATGGCCTTCTGATTTGCCACTGAAACACAGTTTTTGCACAAACTATTTGGACCAGCTATTTGAGCCTTGTGGCTGCTAACTTGTTGCTTGCTTGGTTTTGATCCGGTTGCATCCCTGTTACGAGTTCTGCCTGTCCCTCTTGTACTGCGCTACCTTCTCTGTGTATGACTCTCTGCCTGTGACTTGACTATTCTCTGCTCGTCCCTCTGGTACCGCGCCGCCCTCTCCGTTTATGACCTCAGCTTGTCTGACCTGCGTTTCCCTCTCCTCTACTACAGTATCCCTGCAGTTAGTATATTACATCATCTGCAGCAGTAGGATGCCAAGCCCCGCCCCCTGCAGTCACACGATCGTAGGTCCTTGTACTCCTTACTACTTTCAGTGTCGGAAGTCCTGTCTGCTTGAACTTTCACTGCAGTATCGGACCCCGGGCCCTCCCGTAGTGTGGGTAAGTCACCCTGCTCAGCCGTGGCAGTTTGCCGATGCTGACTGGATCCTGGCATTATAACTGACAGTTACCTTTTTTTTTCTCCTCTCCTGTGTGTGATGGATCCTATGCATGCTCTTTCTGAGCAGGTAAAGCATCTGACTCAGGTGTCTCAGATACTCATTGGAGAACAACGAGTCCTGGCTCAGTCTCAGCAGCTGATCGCTGACACTGTGCAGGGGGTCTTATCATCGGGGGCTCAAGATGTTACAGTAGTTTCCCCTGAGTCCCCGGTTAAATTACCGGATACCTTTTCTGGAGATAAAAAGGAATTTAAAATTTTCAAGGAGGGCTGTAAGCTTTTTTTCTCATTAAGACCGCACTCTTCTGGGGATGAAAGTCAGAGAGGGGGGTCATTATGTCTCTGCTAAGGGGAGCCCCCCAGGCTTGGGCTTTCTCCCTTATGACCACTGCCCCTGAGCGTATGGCTGTGGATGCAGGTTTTGAGGCCCAGGCGCATATTTATGATGAGCCTGATCAGGTGCGTATGGCTGAGGACATGGTAATGAGTGTATGTCAGGGGAAGCACTCAGTCTAGTGGTTTTGCTCAGAGTTCAGATGCTGGGCTGCTGAGGCCTTCTGGGATGATGCAGCCCTCCAGGGCTTGTTCCATAGAGGCCTGTCTGAACATCTGAAAGATGCCTTGGCACTCCACCCTCCGCCTGATTCTCTGGAGGATCCTATGACACAGGCCGTCCGAATGGATCGCAGGCTACGGGCGAGAGGAGTGATGCAGATTGAGACCCCGTTATTCTCCCAAGGAAGGGGAGCCAGTCCTACATTGGAGACCATGGAGATGGGAACCATCGACCTCAAAGAGAAAGAAAGGAGATGACGGCGCTTTGGAAAACTGTTTTTACTGCGGTGATTCTGGACACTGGAAAAAGGACTGCCCCTCCTGCCCACCGACTAACAAGCGGCTGAGTCTGGGTGATCATCTTGGAGGTCACTCAGACTCTCAGGTACCCCATTCTTCATTTTCTAAGATACTGTTAAAGGTTGAACTTGGTGTTAAGAACTGTTTTATCCCTACTTCGGTTTTTGTGGACTGTGGGTCATCCTTGAACCTGATTGACTCCAAGCTGGTGGCCAGCAGTAGATTAGGGACAGTTAGGTTGGAGACTCCTATAAAAATAATGGCCATTGATTCTACACCTCTCACCAAGGACGGTCTCTATTTTGTTTCTGAGGAATTCACCCTTAGGGTGGGGGCCCTTCACCAGGAGCGTATGTCATGTTTTGTTTTGGATAACCTCTCAGCTGGCCTGGTGTTAGGGTTTCCCTGGTTGCAACAGCATAACCCGATTATTGACTGAGGTTCCCGGGATATTGTTAAATGGGGACCTAATTGTTCTGAAAAATGTCTTGCTACTTTGTCTGTCGTCCGTTGGTCTGGAAAGTATTTCGGAGTGCCTGAAGGACTATAGGGACGTTTTCTCCAAAAAAGAAGCTGAAGTTTTACCACCACACCGCCCATTTGATTGTGCCATTGACCTGGTTCCAGGTGCTAAATTGTCCAAGGCCTGCTTGTATAACATTTCGGGTCCCGAGCGGGCTGCTTTGAAAGAATACATTTCCGAGAGTCTTCGTAAAGGACACATTCGTCCTTCTGTCTCTCCCGTGGCGGCGGGGTTCTTTTTCGTAAAGAAAAAAGACGGTGGTTTGCGCCCATGCCTCGATTTTCGAGAGTTAAACAATTTAACTGTGAGAAATACTTACCCCCACCCACTTATTCCTGATTTGTACAACCCTTTGTCTGGTGGTTTCGAAATTAGATCTTCGGGGAGCATATAACCTTATCCGGGTCCGGGAGGGAGATGAGTGGAAGACTGCTTTTCTCACTAATGAAGGGTTGTTTGAGAATTTGGTCATGCCTTTCGGTCTGACCAATGCTCCAGCAGTCTTCCAAAATTTCATCAATCATGTGTTCTCTGATTTTATTGGACATTTTATGGTTGTGTATTTGGATGACATACTTATCTACTCACCTGATAAACAGGCTCACATTGGTCATATTCAGGCAGTTCTCCAAAGGCTCCAGGAGAACTGTCTCTTTGCTAAGCTAGAGAAATGTTTATTTTTTGTTCAGGAACTGTCTTTTCTGGGATTCATTGTGTCTGCTGAGGGGTATCGCATGGATCCAAAAAAGGTGCAGGCCATTGTCGATTGGGTTCAACCTTGTGATTTGAAGGCTCTGCAGCATTTCCTAGGATTCGCTAATTATTATCGCAAGTTTATAAGGGGGTTCTCACAGGTAGTTAAACCTCTCACAGATATGACTCAAAAGGGGGCCGATATCAAGAATTGGTCAGCCGCAGCGATAGTGGCGTTTCAGTTTTTTAAAAAATGTTTCACATCTGCTCTGGTTCTTATTCAACCGGACCCGTCTGAACCATTTATTGTTGGGATGGATGCCTCAGAGGTGGGGGTGGGGGCGGTGTTGTCCCAAGGACCCGCCACTTTGACTAATTTGAGACCATGTGCCTTTTTCTCTAAGAATTTCTCCCTGCGGAGAGAAACTATGATGTTGGGAATCGAGAACTCCTGGCCGTGAAGTTGGCCTTTGAAGAATGGAGTCATTTTTTGGAGGGGGCTGTCCATCCTATAACCATAATTACGGACCACAAGAACCTAGCTTACATTGAGTCAGCTAAAAGGTTGACTCCTAGACAGGCTAGATGGTCACTTTTTTTTCCCGATTCCAGTTCTCCATCACTTTTCAGCCAGGATCCAAAAATGTCAGAGCTGATGCCTTGTCACGCAGTCTGGATCCGGTGTCCCTCCCGAACCTCCATCCTCCATTCTTCAGCCTGGGTGGTGGTGGCAGGTATTTCTAATGTGTTGGAGCGGGAGATTCGGGAAGCTCAGTCTCTTGCCCCTCCGGCTAAGCCGGTGGATAAACTTTTTGTACCAGCTCAATTTCATCTCAAGGTCTTTTGGGAGTTCCACGACTCAGTTCTGGGTGAACATCCAGGGATCTCAACTACCCGGAAGACCATCACTAGGATATTCTGGTGGTCCTCTTTAGCCTCTGATGTTGGGGAATTTGTGTCTGCTTGTGGTGTATGTGCCCGTGCGAAACCCCCCATAACCGGCTGGCCGGGGAATTGGTGCCAATTCCTGATAAACTATGGACCCATTTGTCCATGAATTTCATCATCAATCTTCCCCATTTCAAGGGTAAAACCGTCATTTGGGTAGTGGTGGACAGGTTTAGTAAGCAGGCACATTTTGTACCCTTGGCGGCTCTACCTAATGCGGAAACGTTGTCCAGATTGTTTGTTGAGCATGTGGTACAGTTGCATGGGGTACCCTTGAATGTGGTGTCTGATAGGGGGGTACAATATGTTTCCAGATTTTGGAGGGCATTTTGTAAGAGGTTGGGTATTTGTCTGTCTTTTTCAGCCCCTTATCATCCAGAGACAAATGGGCAGACTGAGCGGACCAATCAGTCTCTGGAGCAAATTCTGCGTTGCCTGACCTCAGCCCGACAGGATGATTGGTGTACTGCGCTATCTTTGGCCGAGTTTGCATTTAACAACCGCAGTAACCAGTCTACGGGTACATCTCCCTTTTTCTGCAACTATGGGTTTCATCCACATTTTGGAGAGTTCCCCCGTTTGGACTCTGGGTGTCCTGGGGCGGATGAGACTATCCAGCGGTTAGGGGAGGTATGGCGGGAGGTCCAGAGTAACATTCCGAAGGCTCAGGCTAAATATAATTTTTTTGCAGATAAAAACGGTCCGTGGGGCAGGTGTTCCAGGTTGGGGATAAGATATGGTTGTCTACCAAGAATATAAGGCTCAAGGTCTCCTCTGCGAAGCTTGGACCTAAATTTATTGGTCCTTATGAAATTACTGAAGTGGTTAACCCAGTCGCTTTTCAGTTGCGTCTCCCGCCATCTCTACGGATCCCCAATGTGTTCCATAGGGCCCTTTTGAAACCTGTGGGGAGGGATCATTGTCTTCCCCGCCACCGGTTTTGGTAGACGGGCAGTCTGAGTACGAGGTGGAATGAATTGTTGACTCTAGGTTGGTCCATCGTGCTCTTCAATATCTTGTGCATTGGAAAGGCTACGGTCCTGAGGTCCGGTCGTGGGTTCATGCGGATCGGTTGGTCCGGGCCTTTCATGCCAAGTATCCTGAGAGACCCTGGGGTCCAGTGGCCCCCTGTTGAGAGGGGGTACTGTCATGATCCTGGATGGGGTTTTGTCTTTGGCCCTTCCTGGTCAGACAGGGGTTAATTGTTTCTGCCTCTCTCTGGCAGAGGGCGGCTATTTAGTGGCCACTCGACTTAGGTCCGGTGTCAGTTATACTCCTGCCCTCAGCTGAGTTAGTTGACCTTTTGCATACGTGTTTCTTGTGCCTGATAACTTGTTGCTTGCTTGGTTTTGATCCGGTTCCGTCCCCGCTACGAGTTCTGCCTGTCCCTCTTGTACTGCGCTACCTTCTCTGTGTATGACTCTCTGCCTGTGACTTGACTATTCTCTGCTCGTCCCTATGGTACCGCGCCGCCCTCTCCGTTTATGACCTCAGCTTGTCTGACCTGCGTTTCCCTCTCCTCTACTACAGTATCCCTGTAGTTAGTATATTACATCATCTGCAGCAGTAGGATGCTATGCCCCGCCCCCTGCAGTCACATGATCGTAGGTCCTTGTACTCCTTACTACTTTCAATGTCGCAGGTACTGTCTGCTTGAACTTTCACTGTAGTATCGGACCCCAGGCCCTCCCATAGTGTGGGTAAGTCACCCTGCTCAGCCGTGGCAGTTTGCCGAAGCTGACAGGATCCTGACAGCTAATTGGGCCTCAGAGCTGCACCAAGGCCAAATGATTTTTCAGTGGAAATCTGTCGTCAGCAAAACATGATGTGTTTTTATATGACCAGGGACATGTAACTTCGGCAACCAATCACAGAAGACCTTGTGACATGACATTGTGGATGGTTTCTGAGCCCTGATTGTTTTCCAGAATCAAAACACATAAAGTTAATGAAAAAAAAGTGTGCTGCTCGTGTAATCCCTTCAGACGCTCCTTTAATCTCACCACATCCCTTCTACTCATCAAGCTCGTCCCCCTGTCCTCCCCGCTCATCATACAGCACCACTATCATAGACAAAGTCATACAAAAGCATTAGTGGAAACGCAATGATTTACTGAACTGTGACTGACTTTTGCTGACTTTGAGCAAAAATGCTTGTGAAAGTGAACACGCATCCGAATGTCCTACTCTCATGCCAAATATGAGATTTGAGAATGCTTGTGGAAACGTTTGCTCATCTCTACTTATGACTATATATTGTGTTGCATCTCCTTCTCCTTGAGTATTTATTGTGGACATCAAATTTTTAATATTTCTTTATTTTTGTGGATGTATTATCATACATTATTATGTTTGTTTAGTTGCACTTAAATACATGATTAATAATTTTTTTTATATCATTTGGAGGTGGTAACATCATATCCTATTCATAGATCACCCCCCCCCAATGTTTTTGTCTTTAAAACTAGGAATTGCTTTAATGCCTAAGGGTAATGTTTTAGTGTTTCTGTACTTTGCATAAGTGGACCCTTTCAGCTTTCCTCTCTTATTGTGAATTACTTTGCTGCACAACATTTATAGGATGAAGAGCACAGAGTGGATAAAATCCACATTTGTCATTTACTTGATGTTGCATACATGTTGATGTACAATGTAAACTGAATGATAAACACCCATAATTCTTATATGTAAAAGCTCCACTTTTACAGACAATGAATGGTTGCAGAAATTTCTGCAAAATGAAAATCCATACATCTGAATAATATTATTTCCGCAGTGTGACATTGATTTCTGCACATCCTAGAGTAATTGGACAGTTGTAGAGAAGTGTACAACAAATGTGATGCATGGAAATGTGCTCTAACATAGAAAATACTTAATTTAACCAGCATATTTTGGATATGAAAAAAATTCCCAGTTACTTTCTGTATATGATACAGGAAAGATACATATCTTTGTACCGTGTTAGCCAGTTGATAGCCGAATATTCAGAATTGAGAGTCCTCAGTGGTTGATACTTTTTAATGGACATAAATATTGGACCAGTTCATAGATAAGGAGTGAAAGTTTTATTGTCCTCTGACTGGGGTCTGGTAATGTGTTGTGATGCCCCCACAAGGTCTTAGGAGCAAATTCCTTAATTGATGTAAAAAGACAAAAATCCATGCGACACATTCATTCCTGCATTGAGAGTGTCAAGGGTCGTCATTGAGCCTGTATTCCCATTTTTTTCTGTCTCTCTGAGATGTGAAGTAGCCTTCAATACCAGTAATTTCATGCCCATGGTGCTGTGATCAGGCATACAAAAATGTTTTGCCACAGGTAGATCCATTCTTTTTTCTCTTATTGTGTGGCGATGAGAATTCATCCTTGTTCTCAGTTTTTGCCCGGTCTCCCCCACATACAGACCCCTAGTTGGACATTTAGTACAAATAATTAAGTACACCACATTAAATGTGATGCAGCCGAAAGTACCTGGGATCCTGTAGTACTGATGTGAATTGGGGATTTTTATCTTGTCCGTGGTCATTATAAATGGACAGGTTTTACATTTTTTCTGGTTGCAAGGAATATGTTTGGTATATGTTAATATTCTCTCTGTTACTGTGCTGAGTATGTGTGATCAGTGAACTGGAACTAGAGAGCTATGCAGTGTGTTTTGATTAGATGTTATTTCTCATGTAGCCTTCCTTCTAGCCTTATATATACAGTATGCTGAGGCAAAGAAACTGATATCATCCACCATTTTCCCTTCTGTCTCTCATGTGTTTTTTTTGTTACTGAGTCCTGTTAGAATACAGGTGCTTCCCACAAATTTAGAATATCATCAAAAAGTTAATTTACTTCAGTTCTTCAATGCAAAAAGATAAAATCATATATTATATAGAGTGATTAAAAACAGAGTGATCTGTTTCAAGTGTTTATTTCTGTTAATGTTGATGATTATAGCTCACAGCCAATGAAAACCCAAAATTAATTATGTCAGTAAATTAGATTAACAAAAAAACACATGCAAAGGCATCCTAAGCGGTTAAAAAGTTCCCTTATGCTGTTTCAGTAGGCTCCGCAATCATGGGGAAGACTGCTGACTTGACAGATGTCCAAAAGGCAGTCATTGACTCACTCCACAAGTAGGGTAGGCCTCAAAAGGTCATTGCTAAAGAAGCTGGCTGTTCACAGAGTGCTGTATCCAAGCATATTACTGGAAAGTTGATTGGAAGGAAAAAGTGTGGTGGAAAACATGCACAAGCAACCGGGTTAACCGCCACCCTGAAAGGATTATTAAGAAAAATCCATACAAAAATTATGGGGAGATTCACAAGGAGTGGACTGCTGCTGGAGTCATTGCTTCAAGAGTAGAGTTGAGCACTCCGATACTGCAAATATCAGGTATCGGCCGATATTCGCGGTATCGGAATTCCGATACTTTTTACATATCGAATACCGGAATCGGAAGTTCCCATAATGCTATGAGCCAGTTTGATTTGATTCAGCCAATAAGGAATCCTAAGAAGTGTTGGCACATCCTGTTAGGCATGTAGGCATGTTAACTAATGGCATGGCTGTGATTGGCTGCTGAAATGATGTCATGATACACAATAAAAGCTGCCGCCGCCATTTTGGGTTCACTCTGCTGTGAATTCAGTTAGGGACAGGCTGCTGTTCAGACTCTTAGGGACAGTTAGAGATAGCGATTTTCTATATAGTGCTTTACCCAGGCTACTTTATCAACCGCTGTAGCTTTCTTTTGCCTTGCAGCGCTGTTCACAGCTGTCTGCAAGGTGTGTGTGTGTGAGTGCAGCTCACACTGTAGTGTTCTGCAGCCACCTCTGGTTGTAGTCTGCTCAGCGTGCGTCACTCCCTCATACATTGTCCTTTTTTGCTGTAGTCCTGCTTATTTTTCCTGAATTTCTCCTATTAGTGTGCTTCCATCCGTATCCAGCTAGATTGGTTGCAAACACTATATAGGAGTAGATAGAGGAGCCTTTCTGCTGGCTTGTGCCCTGCAGCCCCAGCCAGATTAGTATTAGCCTATTTTTTGTAGCCTCATCTATTGCATTGTAGGTTACCGACCTGCATTGTAATAGCTACAAAAAGTTTGTGATACTATCGCTTTTACATCTTTGGTCACATCCATTTTTCTTGTGAAAAAAACACGTAACAAAAATTCACCAAACACACCGCTTTACAGTTGTATAGGCCACATTAGCTCATATTAAAGTGTAATCCACACTTTATAAAATTAGTGTTTCTTACACCTGTTAGCAGCTGTTCAGGAATAAGCACACTAAGCCCTTAGTACTTTTCTGCCTATCTTTATCAGTCTACCAAGATGAAGAAGGCAGGGAGTAAGGCATGTGGTCGTGGGCGTGGAGTTTCAGCAGGGAGAGGATGTGGGGATTCTGTGCCTGCTGCGGGCACCAGTGACTCAGCATCCCCCAGATTTCCCAGGGAACAGTCCTTTATGCACAGCTTTGTAGGAGCTCGCCTTAACCCACTGCTGCGGGAGGAACAAATTGAAGCCGTTGTCGGATGGATGGCAGCTAACACATCAACTTCAATTACTTCCACATCCTCTCAGGTCCAGAGCACTGAAGAGCAACCATCTGTCTCTTCACCACCTGCCAAATTGCCCAGGCAGTCAGAGAGCCCTGGACAGGAGAAATCTCTACTTCTGTTCTCTGTATCTCTGAATCTCTTGGCTTGGAAAGAGGGGGCCAGCCAAGCAGCATTCTAGAATGTGAAGAAGAGGAAGTATGCAGTGATGCACAACTGCTTTGTCTCTCTGAATCTGAAGTGGCGGGTAGGCCAGTGCCTATTGTCAGCACACCTCAGTACGCATCTGATGATGAATCTCAGGTGCCACTTTCTGGTGTGTACTGTGCTGGCGAGACTACCCAGGAGAAGCAGGTGTTTGAAGAGGGGAGTGTAGATGATGAGGTCCTTGACCCATCATGGCGTGAGGAACAGGAAGGTGGTGGGAGCAGCTCTGAGGAAGAGATTCCCCGAACGGCCAAAACAGGAGGGAGAGGGAGGGGCCAGATTTGGTTGCCTGTAGCCTCCACTTCGGCACCCATTAGGAGCATTACTTTTCCAAAACCCAAAACGGGCACTCACAGGACTTGCAGTGCGTGGTCCTTTTTTTACACAGTTTTAAGACATTTGCTTTGTCAAATGCAAGCTGTGTAATCAGAAAGTCAAAAGAGGGAAAAATGTCAGCAACCTCAATACCACAAATATGTGGAAACATGTGCGGACCAAGCACGTGGTGGAGTTACAAAGACACACTGAAGATGTAGGCCAACCTACAGCACCACCTACCACCTCTTCAGCTCGTGTTGTAGCCTCTTCCTCCAGCTCACACACAGCTGGTTCGGCTTCCTCACAGGATCGCCATGGAAGAACCTCTGGCACTGTTGTCCAGAGACCCAGTTACATTCCACCCACAGTACCAAGTTCCCTGTCATCCTCACACTCCCAGGCCACTCTACAGCCATCGGTAGCACAGGCATGGGAGAAAAGGCGGCCATACTCGGCAAACCATCCCCGAGCACAGGCTCTGAATGCTGGCATTGCCAAACTACTGTCCCTTGAAATGCTCTCATTCAGGCAGGTGGAGAATGACACCTTCCGAAACTTCATGGCATTGGCAGTCCCACAATACAACATGTCCAACCACTTTTATTTCAGCAGGCAAGTCGTCCCTGCCCTGCAAAAGCATGTCGAGGGAAAAATTAAACATGCGCTACTAAATGCCGTCAGTAGCAAGGTCCACCTGACCACCAATGCGTGGACCAGTAACCATGGACAGGGACGATACCTTTCCCTCACTGCCCATTGACTCAATTTTGTGGAGCCAAGTACAGATCTTGAGAGTGGCGCTGTACGTGTTCTGCCAACTCCAAGGATATCAGTAATCCGGTCTGTACACACTCTTATGACTCCTCATACTCCAGTTCCTCAGAATCAGCGCTGCAGGAACCGTCACAGTCTACCTCCACATGGACCCATGAACGCTTACCCGATATGAGCACAGCCATGGCCAAACGTCAACAGGCCGTACTGAAATTAATTTCTTTGGGGAATCGAAGCCACACAGCGTTGGAGCTCTGGAATGCCATCAATCTGGAGAGCGACGCGTGGTTTGTGCCAGCGAATCTCCAGCCAGGCTTGGCAGTGTGTGACAATGGCCGAAATCTTGTAGCAGCTCTGGGCCTAGGCAACCTCACTCACATCCCATGTCTGGCACATGTGCTCAACTTGGTCATGCAGAGTTTTTTGAGGGACTATCCGGATCTTGATGCACTGCTGCACAAGGTCCGCATAGAGTGCGCTCACTTGCTGCGTTCCAGCATGGCATGATTGCGCATTGCAGCTCTGCAGCGCTGATTCCGCCTTCCGGAACATCGCATCATATGTGACCTACCCACCAGGTGGAATTCAAAGTTATATATGTTGGAGCATTTGTATGAGCAGCAGGCAGCAGTAATGGAGTACCAGCTGCATCAGGCGCAATCAAGTCGCACTGCGCGCCGTTCACACTTCACCACCACTGAGTGGGCCTCTATGAAGGACTTTTGCCACGTTTTGCGTGCCTTCGATGATTCCATGCGGATGGCGAGTGCAGATGAAGCACTAGCCAGCATGACTGTCCCCCTTGTCTGCCTGCTTGAAAAAACACTGTAAGCACTAAGGGAGGAGGTTGTGGAAGAGGTGGAGGATGAGGAGTCACAAATGCCATCTGCTTCTGGACAGTCTGCGCAACGTGGTTCCTCACAAAGGCCTAGGCAGGGGACACTTTGTGAGGAGGATGAGGAGGAGTCAATGGAGGAGGAAGACATCTCTCCAGAGGAGGGAGGAACACAATGCTCTAGTAGTCGCATGTAAAGCGAGGGTGGGGTGATGCAGAGCAGGCAGAGATCACGCCTCAAGCAGGGGACAGCGTTTCTTGGCCATTTGGGAGTCTGCAGCACATGGTTGATTTCATGCTGCAGTGCCTGAGAAACGACCGCCGTATCGCCCACATTCTCAACACGGCTGATTATTGGGTGTACACCCTCCTAGATCCTCGCTACCGGGACAACTTACAAAGCCTCATAACACCGTTGAACCAGGAGCGTAAAATGCAGGAGTACTAAGACACACTGATGCATTCCATCATGTTCTCCATTCCACCCGAGAGCAGTGCTGCTAGTGCTTTACAAAGCAGCTCTGTGCGTCGAGGCATTGGAGGAAGCACTGCACAAAGACGGAGCAGAAGCAGCGCCTCAGCACAAGGTAAGACCAGTATGGCCCAAATGTGGCAAAGTTTTGTGTCCCTGCCACAAATGTCTACACCTTCACAGACAGCTTCAGTCAGCAGGAGGCAATGTTTCCGTCAGATGGTGAGAGACTACATGTCTTGCCCTCTCAGTGTACTCCCAGACGGCTCTTCCCCCTTCAAGTTTTGGGTCTCTAAGCTGGATACATGGCCAGAGCTTAGCCAGTATGCATTGGAGGTGCTGGCTTGCCCTGCTGCTAGTGTATTATCGGAAAGTGTCTTCAGTGCCGCAGGTGGTGTATTAACAGACCGTCGCATGCGTCTATTCTCCGATAGCGTTGACCGGCTTACTTTTCTGAAAATGAACAAGGCCTGGCTCTCCCCAAAATTTGCCAGTCCTCTTCCAGATTAAATAATTGGTTGGCAACAGTATCCAGGTCGCCTGTTGTATTCATGTTTCTACCACCCGAACTGTAATCCCTGGGCTCCAACACCGCCAGTTGCTGCTCAGAAGTGCTGCCTGCACGGAGAAAAACACTAGCTCCTGTGTTAGTGGGGTACAGTAATGTCAACTGCTCCCCTGCTGTGTGTCCGACAATATCTCCTGCTCCATCCACATTCACACAACATCAGATATTAAACTTGCTCCAATTAGGCCTCAGCCTACACCCTGATTGACCCTGCGATCCAACACCGCCAGTTGCTGCACAGACGTGCCGTCTGCACAGAGAAAAACACTAGCTTCTGTGTTAGTGGGGTACAGTAACGTCAGCTGCTCCCCTGCTGTGTGTCCGGCAATATCTCCTGCTCCATGCAAATTCACACAACATCAGATATTAAACTTGCTCCAATTAGGCCTCAGCCTACACCCTGATTGACCCTGGGCTCCAACACTGCCAATTGCTGCTCAGAAGTGCCATCTGCACAGAGAAAAACACTAGCTCCTGTGTTAGTGGGGTACAGTAACATCAGCTGCTCCCTGTAACAACTATAGTGGATACTACAGGGGTTTCTTGGCAAGAAGCACAATCACAGCAGAGTCCAGAGTTAAGTGAATCGAGTTTATGTAAGAACACAGCAAAACCATGCGTGCACAGTGTGAACAAGGCAAACACAACAGTCAATAAACTGCCGCTAGAGGTCAGCGGCCAGTTGCAGGGTATACGCCTTTCAAGGTATCGAATGCTTGGAGCATAGTTTAGAAACAAAGTCCAGAACGTTATAGCCGGCCACTATGGAAACAGATGCCGTTATCAGTACAGTATAGTTCTCAGAAAGTCTATCCAGTGGGTACCCTAACCCTGGTCCGGTTAGGGCACGGCAGGGCCGCTGAGTCAGCCGGAATCGCAGAACCACAAGTAGCAAGCACACGGTAGATTCTTTAGGACCGAGCAAACAGTATGTCTCACTGATCAGGTGGCAGCAGGTAACAGGACAGAAGAGCAGCGGAGACAGCCAGCGGCTGTGGAGCGGGCAGCAGCAGAGGTGTGCAGTATAGTCTCTTGAAGCAACCACGAATGGAACAACCTCAGCAAGCTACAGCAACTGTGAAGCCAGGACAACCCAGTACTCAAAGGAACACAGGCAGAAAACACCAGCATTGATTAATGACTGGGGTGGAGTCTTAAAGGCAGCAGACAGGAACACATGAAGGCCAGACCACCATCTTGGAGAAGGGAAAAATTCCAGAACATAGCAAAAGTGTCCAGAGTCCTGACATTACTCCCTCCTTAGAAGCGGCCTCAGGACGATCCCGAACCTGGTTTCTCGGGGAATCTCTGATGGAAAAGAGAAATCTTCCTTTGAGCGCTGATGTTCTCCACCGGTTCCCAAGAGTCTTCTTCAGGGGGATACCCCTGCCATCTAATCAGATTCTGGAGCCGACCTCTGTGAATTCTGGAGTCAATAATGTCATCGACCACAAATTCCTCTTGCCCATCAATTATCACCGGCCGTGGAGGTGGCACAACACGACCCTGAAAAGTATTGGGTGAGACAGCCTTTAGTAGGGAAACATGAAATACGGGATGTACCTTCATAGTCCTAGGTAACTTCAGGCGACAGGTCACAGAGCTCACAATGCCATTAATCCTGAAAGGGCTGATGAACTTCTGTCCCAGCTTCTGTGAAGGAACATTCAATTTTAAATTCTTGGTGGATAACCATACGGAATCCCCTACCTTGAACACAGGTGCTGGTTTGCGGAATCTATCTGCCGATCTTTTGTAGCGCTCTTGGGCTGAAGTCAGGGTCTCTTTTAGAACCTCCATATTCTGTTTCATCGTAGTAAGCCTTTCCTCTACAGCCGGAACCGGAGACTTTATTGGAGACCTGGGAAAGATACTGGGATGGTAACCAAGGTTTGCAAAAAACGGTGTTACCTTAGTAGAGGCGTTCTGAGAGTTGTTATAAGAAAACTCCGCCAAAGGAAGTAAGTCCAGCCAATCATCTTGAAGGTGGCTGACGTAGCACCGAAGATACTGTTCCAAGGTCTGATTGGTCCGTTCTGTCTGACCATTTGTCTGGGGGTGATAGGCGGAAGAAAGGCACACATCAATATTGAGTGCAGAACAGAACTCTTTCCAGAATCTTGATGTAAATTGGGAGCCTCGATCAGAGATGATCTCATCTGGGACCCCATGCAGCCGAAACACATTCTGTAGGACCAGATCTCCAGTCTCTTTAGCTGAGGGAAGACCGGCGCATGGGACGAAATGAGCGGCCTTTGTTAAACGGTCTACAACCACTAAGATCGTATTCATGCCTTTAGAGATGTGCAGCTCCACAATAAAGTCCATAGATATCGACCCCCATGGGCGGGACGGAATAGGTAAAGGTTGCAGGAGGCCCGTAGGTGACATACGCGGGGTCTTATGACGAGCACATACCTCGCACGAGAGAACGTAGTCCTTTGTGTCCTTCAGGCATGTTGGCCACCAGAAGAAGCGACTTAGGAACTCTTGGGTCTTCTGTACCCCCCTATGACCTGCCACCTTGGAATCATGAACCACTCTGAAGATTTTGAGACGGACCGCCTCTGGGATGTAAACACGTTGTCCTCTGAACCACATGCCCCCTTTAAGGACCAGATTGACATCAGCAGGTGGGTTAGTCAAGAGTACGTCACCTACATACGCTTCCTTGATGTCCTTCCACAAGTCCTTATCCTGGATGACCCCGATGAAATTGGCATCGGAAAGAATCGTTTTCGGTGGGGGTCCTGGTAAGGCATCTGCAGCATGAATCCGAGATAGTGCATCTGCTTTTCCATTGCGAGAACCTGGTCGAAAGGAGATAATAAAATCAAATTGATTCAGAAATAAGCTCCAGCGGGCCTGACGAGGAGAGAGACATTTCGCGGACCTAAGAAACTCCAGGTTACGATGGTCTGTCAACACAATAACTTGTTGAGCGGCTCCTTGGAGATGGTGCCTCCATACTTTAAAAGCCGCAATAATGGCCAGCAGCTCCTTATCCCCTACGTCATAGTTCTTCTCTGCTGAGGTCAGCCTACGAGAAAAGAAAGCACATGGATGAAGTAAGGCCTTCTCTCCGACTCTCTGCGAAAGGATAGCCCCCAAGGCGTTGTCTGAGGCATCCACTTCCACGATAAATGGAAGTGTTGGATCAGGGTGGACCAACAGTGGAGCTGAAGTAAAACAGGTCTTAAGCCGAATAAATGCTTCCTGAGCTTGTGCGGACCATTTAAATGGATTCTCCTTCTTTGTCAATGCAGTGATGGGACGGACAATATCAGAGAAATTTCGGATAAAACGTCTATAAAAATTGGCAAAACCGATAAAACGTTGTACCTGTTTTATATTTTTGGGTACCGGCCAGTCGGTGATTGCCTGGATCTTTTCAGATTCCATATTCAGCCCCTGAGGGGAGATGACATAGCCCAGAAACTGTATCTCGGAGCGATGGAACTCGCATTTCTCCAGTTTAATATATAGGTGGTTCTCCTTCAGCCGCCTTAAAACCGTCTTGACATGTTCCTCATGTTCCTGCAATGAGTCTGAAAAAATCAAAATGTCGTCCAAGTATATGACCACAAACTGGTCCAATAGATCCCGGAAAATATCATTGACGAGGTGTTGGAAGGTCGCTGGCGCGTTACACAGTCCAAAGGGCATTACTAGATATTCAAAATGTCCATAACGGCATCTGAAAGCTGTCTTCCACTCATCCCCAGGACGAATACGCACTAGATTATACGCCCCACGAAGGTCTAATTTGGAACAGACCTTTGCTTGGCGGACTCTCTCCATTAATTCAGGTATTAGCGGTAGAGGGTAGCGGTTACGTATGGTTACCTTATTAAGTCCCCGATAATCGATGCATGGTCTTAGTGTCCCATCCTTCTTTTTCACAAAGAATATAGGCGCCCCAGCTGGCGAGGAAGAAAGGCGTATGAAGCCCTTGGCCAGATTTTCATCGATGTACTCTTTTAGGGCCTGAAGTTCTGGTGCAGCCAGAGGGTAGACATTACTAAAGGGGATCGCTGCCCCGGGAAGGAGTTCAATAGTGCAGTCATAGTGTCTGTGTGGCGGGAGCTGGTCCGCCTTCTCCTTGTCACACACATCAGAAAATTCCTTATAGACAGTTGGTATCCCCACTACCTGTATAGGAGATTCGGCCTTCAAGGATGTAGAGATTGTCTCCGTAGCAGACTTCTCCCTTGTTGGGAAAGTGATCGCCTTGGTCTCCCAGTTGATGGTCGGGTTCTGAGAGCGCAACCAGGGAATACCTAGGATCACGGGAAAATGTGGAGAAGAGATTAATAAGAACGACAATTGCTCCTGATGATCCGGCTCCAATAAGATCGTGAGAGGTATTGTCTCCTGGTCTACAGGGCCAGAGATTAGGGGTGAGCCGTCTACTGTCTCCAAATTAATTGGAGAAGCCTTCTGACAAGACTGAATGCCATGTTCCTTGGCAAAGGAAATGTCCATAAAATTGCCCCCCGCCCCTGAGTCGATCATAGCTGAGCTGGAAATCCATCTTTCAGCACACAAGATTTTAATAGGGAGGGAACAATGAGAGCTCTTTTCCTTCACTTCCCCGGGGGGTGTGGTCATAGCAAGCGACTGAAACACTGCATCTATAGGCAGGCTACACTCAGAAGTGTCGGATTCCGTATCACTGCCATCCAGCTCCCCAATCGCAGCTACCACTTTGTTCTGACGTTTAGGACATTTTGGGCAGTTAATCAGGAAGTGATCTGACTGGCCGCAATAAAAACACAAACTCTCCCGAAGGCGATGTTCCCGGCGTTCATTACTATCACGCCTCTGAACTGAGTCAATCTGCATCGGTACCTCCACCACACCCCGAGATGTCTTACCTGCAGTTTCTTTGGGAGGAAGGGAAAAATTAGACATGCGGTTATACACAGCCAGCTTTTCCTGCCTGCGCTCAGTAAGGCGAATGTCTATGCGCACGCAATGCTGTATAAAAGCCTCGAGCTCCTGTGGGGATTCTGAGCGGGCTAATTCATCCTTTACCATGCTGGACAGGCCTCTCTTAAAAATGGGAACCTGTGCATAAAGGTCCCAATTAGTATCTACTGCTAGTCGCCTGAAGTCGGTCGCATATTCAATAACCGAGCGCTTGCCCTGGCGCAAAGATAGCAGCGCGGTCTCAGCAGAAGCTGGATCGTCAAACATTAGTGCCATGGCGGCCAAAAAATCATCCAGCACATTCAGGCGTGGGTCACGAGACTCGATCATAGGATTCGCCCAAGCGAGCGCACGTGAGGTCAGCAGCATGATTATACATAGCACTTTAGAATGGCCCGTTGGGAAATGATCAGCATGGATGTCAAAGTACAGCATACATTGGTTCACGAATCCACGAAACTTGTCGCGATCGCCATTGTATCTAAATGGTGGTAATTTAGGAAGGCTAGGTGGTGGTACGTGCCCTGCAGGCAAAGTCACAGGTCGAGCCCCCTGAGCTGCCATCTGTGTACTGATGTCCTGGAAGTTTTGTCCACACTGGGTCTCCAATCCAGTCAATCTGCTTTCCTGTGCTGCAACTCGAGCGTCTAAGTCCTGCAGATTCTGCCCAAAAACCCGTTGATTACGTTCCACGCTTTCAACTTTCTTTTGCAGAACATTCATATCCTGCTGCAGGGCACGGAGCATGGTGTACACCTGTTCCATCTTGCTGTCAGACATAGCTCCTGCAAACCCCTCTTTTTGGGCTGGAGTATCCTGTAACAACTATAGTGGATACTACAGGGGTTTCTTGGCAAGAAGCAAAATCACAGCAGAGTCCAGAGTTAAGTGAATCGAGTTTATGTAAGAACACAGCAAAACCATGCGTGCACAGTGTGAACAAGGCAAACACAACAGTCAATAAACTGCCGCTAGAGGTCAGCGGCCAGTTGCAGGCTATACGCCTTTCAAGGTATCGAATGCTTGGAGCATAGTTTAGAAACAAAGTCCAGAACGTTATAGCCGGCCACTATGGAAACAGATGCCGTTATCAGTACGGTATAGTTCTCAGAAAGTCTATCCAGTGGGTACCCTAACCCTGGTCCGGTTAGGGCACGGCAGGGCCGCTGAGTCAGCCGGAATCGCAGAACCACAAGTAGCAAGCACACGGTAGATTCTTTAGGACGTAGCAAACAGTAAGTCTCACTGATCAGGTGGCAGCAGGTAACAGGACAGCAGAGCAGCGGAGACAGCCAGCGGCTGTGGAGCGGGCAGCAGCAGAGGTGTGCAGTATAGTCTCTTGAAGCAACCACGAATGGAACAACCTCAGCAAGCTACAGCAACTGTGAAGCCAGGACAACCCATTACTCAAAGGAACACAGGCAGAATACTCCAGCATTGATTAATGACTGGGGTGGAGTCTTAAAGGCAGCAGACAGGAACACATGAAGGCCAGACCACCATCTTGGAGAAGGGCAAAATTCCAGAACATAGCAAAAGTGTCCAGAGTCCTGACACTCCCCTGCTGTGTGTAAGGCAATATCTCCTGCTCTATCCACATTCACACAACATCAGATATTAAACTTGCTCCAATTAGGCCTCAGCCTACACCCTGATAGACCCTGGGCTCCAACACCGCCAGTTGCTCCTCAGAAGTGCCGTCTGCACAGAGAAAAACACTAGCTCCTGTGTTAGTGGGGTACAGTAACGACAGCTGCTCCCCTGCTGTGTGTCCGGCAATATCTCTTGCTCCCTCCACATTCATACAACATCAGATATTAAACTTGCTCCAATTAGGCCTCAGCCTACACCCTGATTGACCCTGGGCTCCAACACTGCCAGTTGCTGCTCAGAAGTGCCATCTGCACAGAGAAAAACACTAGCTCCTGTCTTAGTGGGGTTCAGTAATGTCAGCTGCTCCCCTGCTGTGTGTCAGGCAATATCTCCTGCTCCGTCCACATTCACACAACATCAGATATTAAACTTACTCCAGTTAGGCCTCAGCCTACACCTTGATTGACCCTGGGCTCCAACACTGCCAGTTGCTGCTCAGATGTGCCGTCTGCACAGAGAAAAACACTAGCTCCTGTGCTTGTGGGGTACAGTAACGTCAGCTGCTCCCTTGCTGTGTGTCCGGCAATATCTCTTGCTCCCTCCACATTCATACAGCATCAGATATTAAACTTGCTCCAATTAGGCCTCAGCCTACACCCTGATTGACCCTGGGCTCCAACACTGCCAGTTGCTGCTCAGAAGTGCCGTCTGTACAGAGAAAAACACTAGCTCCTGTGTTAGTTGGGTTCAGTAATGTCAGCTGCTCCCCTGCTGTGTGTACGGCACTATCTCCTGCTCCCTCCACATTCACACAACATCAGATATTAAACTTGCTCCAATTAGGCCTCAGCCTACACCCTGATTGACCCTGGGCTCCAACACCACCAGTTGGTGCTCAGACGTGCCATCTGCACAGAGAAAAACACTAGCTCCTGTTTTAGTGGGGTACAGTGACGTCAGCTGCTCACCTGCTGTGTGTCCGGCAATATCTCCTGCTCTGTCCACATTCACACAACATCAGATATTAAACTTGCTCCAATTAGGCCTCAGCCTACACCCTGATAGACCCTGGGCTCCAACACCGCCATTTGCTGCTCAGAAGTGCCGTCTGCACAGAGAAAAACACTAGCTCCTGTGTTAGTGGGGTTCAGTAATGTCAGCTGTTCCCCTGCTGTGTGTCCGGCAATATCTCCTGCTCCGTTCACATTCACACAACATCAGATATTAAACTTGCCCCAATTAGGCCTCAGCCTACACCCTGATTGACCCTGGGCTCCAACACTGCCAGTTGCTGCTCAGAAGTGCCGTCTGCACAGAGAAAAACACTAGATCCTGTCTTAGTGGGGTTCAGTAATGTCAGCTGCTCCCCTGCTGTGTGTCCGGCAATATCTTCTTCTCTGCCCACATTCACACAACATCAGATATTAAACTTGCTCCAGTTAGGCCTCAGCCTACACCCTGATTGACCCTAGGCTCCAACACTGCCAGTTGCTGCTCAGAAGTGCCGTCTGCACGGACAAAAACACTAGCTCCTGTGTTAGTGGGGTACAGTAATGTCAACTGCTCCCCTGCTCTGTGTCCAGCAATATTTCCTGCTCCGTCCACATTCACACAACATCAGATATTATACTTGCTCCAATTAGGCCTCTGCCTACACCCTGATTGACCCTGGGCTCCAACACCACCAGTTGCTGCTCAGAAGTGCCATCTGCACAGAGAAAAAGACTAGCTCCAGTGCTAGTGGGGTACAGTAACGTCAGCTGCTCCCCTGCTGTGCATCCGGCAATATCTCCTGCTCCTTCCACATTCACACAACTTCAGATATTAAACTTGCTCCAATTAGGCCTCAGCCTACACCCTGATTGACCCTGGGCTCCAACACTGCCAGTTGCTGCTCAGACGTGCCGTCTGCACAGAGAAAAACACTAGCTCCTGTGTTAGTGGGGTTCAGTAATGTCAGCTGCTCCCCTGCTGTGTGTCCGGCAATATCTCCTGCTCCGTCCAAATTCACACAACATCAGATATTAAACTTGCTCCAATTAGGCCTCAGCCTACACCCTGATTGACCCTGGGCTCCAACACTGCCAATTGCTGCTCAGAAGTGCCATCTGCACAGAGAAAAACACTAGCTCCTGTGTTAGTGGGGTACAGTAACGACAGCTGCTCCCCTGCTGTGTGTAAGGCAATATCTCCTGCTCCATCCACATTCACACAACATCAGATATTAAACTTGCTCCAATTAGGCCTCAGCCTACACCCTGATTAACCCTGGGCTCCAACACTGCCAATTGCTGCTCAGAAGTACCATCTGCACAGAGAAAACACTAGCTCCTGTGTTAGTGGGGTTCAGTAATGTCAGCTGCTCCCCTGCTGTATGTCCGGTAATATCTCCTGCTCCCTCCACATTCACACAACATCAGATATTAAACTTGCTCCAATTAGGCCTCAGCCTGCACCCTGATTGACCCTGGGCTCCAACACTGCCAGTTGCTGCTCAGAAGTGCCGTCTGTACGGAGAAAAACACTAGCTCCTGTGTTATTTGGGTTCAGTAATGTCAGCTGCTCCCCTGCTGTGTGTACGGCACTATCTCCTGCTCCTTCCACATTCACACAACATCAGATATTAAACTTGCTCCAATTAGGCCTCTGCCTACACCCTGATTGACCCTGGGCTCCAACACCGCCAGTTGCTGCTCAGAAGTGACGTCTGCACAGAGAAAAACACTAGCTCCTGTTTTAGTGGGGTACAGTGACGTCAGCTGCTCCCCTGCTGGGTGTCTGGCAATATCTCCTGCTCCGTCCACATTCACACAACATCAGATATTAAACTTGCTCCAATTAGGCCTCAGCCTACAACCTGATTGACACTGGGCTCCAACACCGCCATTTGCTGCTCAGAAGTGCTGTCTGCACAGAGAAAAACACTAGCTCCTGTGTTAGTGGGGTTCAGTAATGTCAGCTGTTCCCCTGCTGTGTGTCCGGCAATATCTTCTTCTCTGTCCACATTCACACAACATCAGATATTAAACTTGCTCCAGTTAGGCCTCAGCCTACACCCTGATTGACCATGGGCTCCAACACTGCCAGTTGCTGCTCAGAAGTGCCGTCTGCACGGACAAAAACACTAGCTCCTGTGTTAGTGGGGTACAGTAACGTCAGCTGCTCCCATGCTGTGCTTCCGGCAATATCTCCTGCTCCGTCCACATTCACACAACTTCAGATATTAAACTTGCTCCAATTAGGCCTCAGCCTACACCCTGATTGACCCTGGGCTCCAACACTGCCAGTTGCTGCTCAGACGTGCCGTCTGCACAGAGAAAAACACTAGCTCCTGTGTTAGTGGGGTTCAGTAATGTCAACTGCTCCCCTGCTGTGTGTCTGGCAATATCTCCTGCTCCCTTCACATTCACACAACATCAGATATTAAACTTGCTCCAATTAGGCCTCAGCCTACACCCTGATTGACCCTGGGCTCCAACACTGCCAGTTGCTGCTCAGACGTGCCGTCTGCACAGAGAAAAACACTAGCTCCTGTGTTAGTGGGGTTCAGTAATGTCAACTGCTCCCCTGCTGTGTGTCTGGCAATATCTCCTGTTCCCTTCACATTCACACAACATCAGATATTAAACTTTCTCCAATTAGGCCTCAGCCTACACCCTGATTGACCCTGGGCTCCAACACCGCCAGTTCCTGCTCAGAAGTGCTGTCTGCACAAAGAAAAACACTACCTCCTGTGTTAGTGGGGTACAGTAACTTCAGCTGCTCCCCTGCTGCTGTGTCAGGCAATGTCTCCTGCTCTGTCCACATTCACACTTCTACTGATTTTAAACTTGCTCCAAATAGGCCTCTGCCTCCACTCTGTTTGTACTATTGACCCTGGGCTCCAACACCGCCAGTTGCTGCTCAGAAGTGCCGTCTGCACAGTCAACATATGCTCCAGTGTTATTGGGGTTCAGTAATGTCAGCTGATCCCCAGCTGTGTGTCCTGCAATTTCTCCTGCTCTGTCCACACTCACACAACTACAGATTTTAAACTTGTTCCAAATAGGCCTCTTCCTCCAGTCTGTTTGTACTATTGACCCTAGGCTCCAACACCGCCAGTTGCTGCTCAGAAGTGCCATCTGCACAGTCAACATATGCTCCAGTGTTATTGGGATTCAGTAAAGTCAGCTGATCCCCAGCTGTGTGTCCGGTAATTTCTCCTGCTCTGTCCAAACTCACACAACTACAGATTTTAAACTTGCTCCAAATAGGCCTCTGCCTCCACTCTGTTTGTACTATTGACCCTGGGCTCCAACACCGCCAGTTGCTGCTCAGACGTGCCATCTGTACAGTCAACATATGTTCCAGTGTTATTAGGTTTCAGTAATGTCAGCTGATCCCCAGCTGTGTGTCCGGCAATTTCTCCTGCTCTGTCCACACTCACACAACTACAGATTTTAAACTTGCTCCAAATAGGCTTCTGCCTCCACTCTGTTTGTACTATTGACCCTGGGTTCCAACACCGCCAGCTTGACCCCGGCAGTGTGTTTGCCACAGGTACTCCCACCTGCCCAGCCTGGTTCCAGCACGCCAGCTGTTTCCGGGTAGTGTCAATATCACTTTGCCTCCAAAACTTTGTCCTGTCGTGTTGCGGTCGGGTTAGCCGACTATTTGGTGCCTGCAGTTTAGGTGCTTCCTATGTGGGCTGCGGGATCTGGATAAAGGCTGGTTCCGTAGTGCCAATAGGGCAAGCACCCCCTGTAGGACTGTTGGGTGTCGGTAACTGCGGCTGGCTCGCTGCCTTGCAACTATATTTTCATGGGTACCTTCTGCTACACATCCGGGTTCCAGCACCGTCAGCTGGTCCTCGCTAGTTCCATTGGCTCTTGCAACTTCTGCTACCCATCCAGGTTCCAGCACCGTCAGCTGGTTCTCGGCAGTGCCTTTTGCTTAGGTGCCTCCTTCTCAGTATCCGAGTTCCAGCATCTTCTGCTGGTCCTTGGTTGTGCTTTCTGGCACCGGTACCTCCTGCTTAGTAACCAGGTTCCAGTACCATCAGCTGGTCCTCGGTAGTGCCATTGGCTCTTGTTCCTTCTGCTGCCCCCCCGGGTTCCAGCACCGTCAGCTGGTCCTCGTTAGTTCCATTGGCTCTTGCAACTTCTGCTACCCATCCGGGTTCCAGTACTGTCAGCTGGTTCTCGGCAGTGCCTTTGGCTTAGGTGCCTCCTTCTCGGTATCCGAGTTCCAGCAACGTCTGCTGGTCCTTGGTAGTGCTTTCTGGCACAGGTACCTCCTGCTTAGTAGCCGGTTTCCAGTACCATCAGCTGGTCCTCGGTAGTGCTATTGGCTCTTGCTCCTTCTGCTGCCCCTCCGGGTTCCAGCACCGTCAGCTGGTCCTCGTTAGTTCCATTGGCTCTTGTAGCTTCTGTTATCCATCTGGGTTCCAGCACCGTCAGCTGGTTCTCGGCAGTGTCTTTGGCATGGGTACTCCCTCCTGCCCTGCCTGGTTCCAGCACGCCGGCTGTTTCCGGGTAGTGTCAACGTCACTTTGCCACCAATACGTTGTCCTGTCATGTTGCGGTCGGGTTTGCCGACTCTATGGTGCCTGTATTTTAGGTGCTTCCTATGTGGGCTACGGCATCTGGCAATAAAGGCTGGTTCCGTAGTGCCAATAGGACAAGCACCCGCTGTAGGACTGTGGGTTTCGGTAATTGCAGCCATTTCATGGCCTTGCAACTTTGTTTTTCATGGGTACCGTCTGCTACAAATCCGGGTTCCAGTACGTCAGCTGGTTCTGGGCAGTGCCTTTGGCTTAGGTGCCTCCTTCTCAGTATACAAGTTCCAGGAACGTCTGCAGGTCCTTGCTAGTGCTTTCTGGCACCAGTATCTCCTGCTTAGTAACCGGGTTCCAGTACCATCAGCTGGTCCTCGGTAGTACCATTGGCTCTTGTTCCTTCTGCTACCCATCCGGGTTCCAGTACTGTCAGCTGGTTCTCGGCAGTTCCTCAGCCTTCTTGTATCTTCTGCTACATTTCCAAGTTCAAGCTTTTTGAAATGGTTTTTGGTAATGACTCTGGATCTCCCTGACGACGACCCTGAAGATGACGACCCTGAAGACCACCCCGAAGAAGACGACGACCACGAAGACGATGACCCTGAAGACGACGACCCTGAAGACCACCCCAAATAATACCAAAAAGATGACCCTGAAGATGACCAAGAGGACAAAGAACATGAAGTCACCCACCAAGATACAGAACAACAAGAGACAGAAGACCAAGAAGCAGAAGACCAAGAAGCAGAAGAACAAAAAGCAGAAGAACAAAAAGCAGAAGAACATTAAGCATAAGACTAAAAATCAGAGCAAAAGATATTATCTAAATTATAAGCAGAAGACTAAGCAGTGTATGGGAGTGAGTCCATTCCTCCTCGTGGTGCCCCTGGAAAATGCCTGCTGCTGCAGGCCAAACTGAACGTGGACAAATCCTGTTGAAAATCTTTTGTGACAGGCAGAACGGAAGGTGTAATCTTCAAACTTTTATAGATAGCAACTACAGGAATACCTGTCACAAACAAGAATATGATGAAGAAGAAGAATAGGAATAAGATGAAGAAGTAGAATATGAACAAGAATAATAGTTGAATATGAAGAATGTAAAAAAAAAAGAATAATAGGAAGAAGGTGAAGAAGAAGAGGATGAATAAGGTGAAGAGGAAGTTGATGAAAAAGATGCTGCTCCTGCTGAGAATCATGAAGGAGAAAGGGTGGGAGAAGTAAAAAAGAAGGTGAAGAGCATGGAAGCAGTGAAACATACATATCTGACAAAATATAAAAAAGGTTAACATAGTCAATATCTTTGTAACTCCGAACGTCTTAAAAAAAATTAATTCCTGCTATTACATTTGATTGGGCTAAACCTCTATGCCTTTAATGTCTTCTCCACCTCCCCCAATACATTCAACATTATTCTTAGTTGTTTTCCGTCATGTAGAATTAACCTACAAGGAAAGAAAGGGTTTATTTTAATTCCGATATTTCTGTCCCATTGACTTACATTGGTTACCGGTATCGGTATCGGCGATATCCGATACTTTTTGGGTATTGGTCCTATCCAATCCGATCCAATATTTCCCGATATCAGAAGGTATCGCTCAACACTATTCAAGAGCCACCACACAGAGACGTATCCAGGTCATGAGCTACAAGTGTCACACTCGGTGTGTCAAGCCACTCATGAATAATAGACAATGCCAGAAACTTCTTACCTTAGCTAAGGAGAAATAGAACTGGACTGTTGCTCAGTGGTCCAAGGTGTTGTTTTTAGATGAAGGTAAATTTTGCACTTCATTTGGAAATCAAAGTACCAGAGTCTGGAGGAAGTGTGGAGAGGCCCTAATCCAAGCTGCTTGAGGTCTAGTGTGAAGTTTCCACAATCAGTGAGGGCTTGGGGAGTCTATTGTGAATTCTCCCTCTCTGGCTTCCCTGATGGTGAAGGTAGTGGAGCTGGTCAGATTGACAGAGAGGTTGCGAGTTCTCTTTCTGGGCTCCCTCTGGTGGTCACTGGAGGTACTGGAGCTGATCTGTTTGACAGAGGCTTGCCACCTGATAATGAGGAAGATGATTGGAGATCTGGGGTTTCAGATTGGGATTTAAGACAGCCGACTCCCTCTATCCCTGCTGGTGATTTTCTTACTGTGCCTCCTGATGTCTGATGTCTCCTGCTCTGTCCCTGCATGTTCATCTAAGTGGTTCATTTGCTACTCTCTTTGCATTTGATTTGGTTTTGTCTATCTCTGCTCTGTGCGGGTCAGTCAGCTCTAGCTGGGGCTGTGCTGAATCACCGCCCATATGTTACTGCTTGTGCCAGTTTGTTTTGTCCCCTGTTATATTGGTCTCCTTTTGCTTTGCTTTCAGAATATACCAGAGTGCTGATATAGTGGGGGCGAAGTCGTGCGACTTCAGTGTTTTTGTGCATCAGACGTGTTGGACTTTTGCAGGGTTTTTTGTGTGATTGCAGACAGTGTCTTTCCTTTCCTGTCCTGTCTAGTCAGTGTGGGCCCCATCGTTTGCTCAGTCTATTTTTCTGCCTGCTTTTGTGTTTTCATCTTGTCTCACCAACAATATATGTTTGGGGGCTATCTATTCCTTTGGGGTCTGCTCCGGGGCAGTTTAGATTTCCCGTTTCTTGCTTTAGGCTTAGTTAGCTCTCCGGCTGTGCCGAGGCGTCTAGGATCATCGTAGATACGCTCCATGGCTACTGCTAGTTGTGTGGACAGGATCAGGAGTCTGCAATCTGCTTAGTTACCAACATCTCTGATTTTCTGTGGCTTAGCCTGGGCCTGCTATCCTCCTCGGTGACCCATTCATAACAGGAGTCATGTCAACTGTGTTTTATGAAGACCAAAGTCAACTCAGCAGTCCACCAGGAAATTTTAGAGCACTTCATGCTTCCCTCTGCCGACAAGCTTTTTGGAGATGGAAATTTCATTCTCCAGCAGGACTTGGAACCTGTCCACACTGCCAAAAGTACCAATTCCTGGTTTAAAAACAATATTATCACTGTGCTTGATTGGCCAGCAAACTTGCCTGACCTTTTCCCCATAGAGAATCTATGTGGTATTGTCAAGAGGAAGATGAGAGATACTAGACCCAACAATGCAGATGAGCTGAAGGCTGCTATCAAAGGAACCCCAGGCTTCCATAACACCTCAGCAGTGCCACAGGCTGATCATCTCCATGCCACTCTGCATTGATGCAGTAATTGATGCAAAAGGAGCACTGACCAAGTATTGAATGCATTTACTGAACATACATTTGAGTAGGCTAACATTTTGGATTTTAAACCCCTTCTGACATCAGATGTGCTATCCCGTCCACAGTACCTGGGCCCGTATGATCGAGGATGGGATAGAATGTCTAAGTAATCAGCGGCACTCCCGGTGGGCGCCGCTGATCGTGGCCGGGTGTCAGCTATTTATCACAGTACAATGTGTCAGGGGCGGTCACGGACCGTCTCCAGCACGTTAACCCCTGGCACACTGTGATCAAGCATGATTGCAGTGTATCGGGGGATTAGGGTAACAGGGAGGGGGCTTCCTCCGTGCTTCCCTGAGACCCCCAAAGCAGCACGATGTGCTGCGCTGCTTTGAAGGCCTCCTGTTGTGAACACTTGTGACTAGTGTTGAGAATTCCGATACCGCAAGTATCGGGTATCGGCCGATACTTGCTGTATCGGAATTTCGATACCAACTTCCGATATTTTTTCAATATCGGAAGTCGGCATCGGAATCGGAAGTTCAAAGTTGATTGACAGCCTGACGTCATCATGATGCACGGTGTGTGCGCATCATGATGCGCCGTCATTTCGGGCCTTCCGGGGGTCTCTGCCGGCCTGCCGGGGGGCTGTGTGGACTGCCCGGGGTCTGTACCGGCCTGCCGGGGGGCTGTGCCGGCCTGCCGGGGGGCTGTGCCGGCCTGCCCGGGGTCTGTACCGGCCTGCCGGGGGGCTGTGCCGGCCTGCCGGGGGGCTGTGCACCCTGTGGGGGGCTGTGCCGGCCTGCCGGGGGGCTGTGCCGGCCTGCCGGGGGGCTGTGCTGATGTCCGGGGGTCTGTGCAAGCATCGTCCGATGGGACTATAAGTCCCATCTGGCGATGCCTGCTACCATGACAGTGATTGACACATTAGCCAATGATGGGACAGTAGTAGTCCCATCATCCGGCTAATGTGTTAAATGTTAAAAAAAAATACTACATACATACTACATACATACTACATACATACTACATATATACTACATACATACTACATGCTACATACATACTACATATATACTACATGCATGCTACATACATACTGCATGCTACATACATACTACATACATACCACATATATACTACATACATACTACATGCATGCTACATACATACTACATACATACTACATGCATGCTACATACATAACACATATATACTACATGCATGCTACATACATACTACATGCTACATACATACTACATATATACTACATGCATGCTACATACATACTGCATGCTACATACATACTACATACATACCACATATATACTACATACATACTACATGCATGCTACATACATACTACATACATACTACATGCATGCTACATACATACTACATATATACTACATGCATGCTACATACATACTACATGCTACATACATACTACATATATACTACATGCATGCTACATACATACTGCATGCTACATACATACTACATACATACCACATATATACTACATACATACTACATGCATGCTACATACATACTACATACATAACACATATATACTACATGCATGCTACATACATACTACATGCTACATACATACCACATACATACTACATACATACTACATACATACTACATGCATGCTACATACATACTACATGCTACATACATACTACATATATACTACATGCATGCTACATACATACTACATGCTACATACATACTACATATATACTACATGCATGCTACATACATACTGCATGCTACATACATACTACATATATACTACATGCATGCTACATACATACTACATACATACCACATATATACTACATACATACTACATACAATACATTCATACAATACATACATAGACATACAGTACATATAACATAGAGTAACATACTTACCAATACTTGTCACATTGTTCCCCGAAGCCATTGTCTTTTACAGAATAAATATTAACATAACAAACCACAAAAATACTCACCCACGATCCGAAGCAGTCCACGAGTGTGTCCCACGACGATCATGGGTAGAGAACTGCGGCATCAGCTGATGCCGCCGTTCTCTACGGGCTGCAGGAATCCAATGACGGAAGGTAGGTATCCTTCCGCACTGTATTCCTCCGCCACTTAAAAAAAAAAAAGTCCCTAGTCTCACTTTATGCCATTGCTGCGTGGGAAATTCCCACACAGCAATGGCATAAAGTGAGACTAGGGACTTTTTTTTTTTTAAGTGGCGGAGGAATACAGTGCGGAAGGATACCTACCTTCCGTCATTGGATTCCTGCAGCCCGTAGAGAACGGCGGCATCAGCTGATGCCGCAGTTCTCTACCCAAGATCGTCGTGGGACACACTCGTGGACTGCTTCGGATCGTGGGTGAGTATTTTTGTGGTTTGTTATGTTAATATTTATTCCGTAAAAGACAATGGCTTCGGGGAACAATGTGACAAGTATTGGTAAGTATGTTACTCTATGTTATATGTACTGTATGTCTATGTATGTATTGTATGAATGTATTGTATGTAGTATGTATGTAGTATATATGTGGTATGTATGTAGTATGTATGTAGCATGCATGTAGTATATATGTAGTATGTATGTAGCATGTAGTATGTATGTTGCATGCATGTAGTATATATGTAGTATGTATGTAGCATGCAGTATGTATGTAGCATGCATGTAGTATATATGTAGTATGTATGTAGCATATATGTAGTATGTATGTAGCATATATGTAGTAAGTATGCAGCATGTAGTATGTATGTAGCATGTAGTATGTATGTAGCATGCAGTATGTATGTAGCATGCATGTAGTATATATGTAGCATATATGTAGTATGTATGTAGCATGTAGTATATATGTAGTATGCATGTTGCATGCATGTAGTATATATGTAGTATGTATGTTGCATGTAGTATATATGTAGTATGTATGTTGCATGTAGTATATATGTAGTATGAATGTAGCATGTATGTAGTATGAATGTAGCATGTATGTAGCATGTAATTTTTTTTTTATTTTTTTTTTACATTCAACACATTAGCCGGATGATGGGACTACTACTGTCCCATCATTGGCTAATGTGTCAATCACTGTCATGGTAGCAGGCATCGCCCGATGGGACTTGTAGTCCCATCGGACGATGCCTGCACAGACCCCCGAAGCCTGCACAGCCCCCCGGCAGGCCGGCACAGCCCCCCGGCAGGCCGGCACAGCCCACCGGAGCCTGCACAGACCACCGGCAGGCCGGCACAGCCCCCCGGCAGGCCGGCACAGCCCACCGGAGCCTGCACAGCCCCCCGGCAGGCCGGCACAGCCCACCGGAGCCTGCACAGCCCCCCCGGCAGGCCGGCACAGCCCCCCGGCAGGCCGGCACAGACCACCGGAGCCTGCACAGACCCCCTGGCAGGCCGGCACATCCCCCCGAAAGGCCCGTACAGACCCCAGAGAGGCTGTACAAGGCAAAAACAGGGTTTTTCTTATTCCGATACCGGAAGTCCCATAGACTTGAATGGGACTTCCGGTATCGGAATCGGCGATACCGATACTTTTTTTTAAGATCGGCCGATCCATTCCGATCCGATACTTTGAAGTATCGGACGGTATCGCTCAACTCTACTTGTGACCTGACTTCTGAGTTTGGCTCCTTCTGGTGGTTGCTGCGGGTATTGGAGCTGGTCTGGTTGACAGAAGTCAATCACCTGAAGAGGAAGATTAGAGGTTAGGTGTTACAGACTGTTAAGATTTAAGTCAGCAAGCTTCCCTCAGTTGCTGCTGGTGATTTGGTTTTCTTCTTGTTCATTTTGAAGTCCGCTTGCCTCATGCTTGGTCCTGCATCATTCAGATAAGTTATTTGTTTGCTGGAATCTTTTTGCATTTTATCCAGTTTTTGTCTTTCTTTGCTTTCTGCTTTGCTGTGTGGGTTCAGCATTGTTGTTCCCTGCTGGGACCAGTGCTGGACCCTGTTCCATATGTCACAGCTTATCTCAGTCTTTTCAGCATTGCTAGTCCCCTGTTATATCAGTATCTTTTGCTTTGCTTCCAGTTCACACCAGAATGCTGATCTAGTGGGGGAGAGGACGTGTGGCCTCAGTATTTTTGCATATCAGACGTGTTGGATTTTTCTTAGGGTTTTTTGCGTGATTGCAGACAGTGTCTGTTCTGTCCCGTTCTATCTAGACAGTTTGGGACCCATCATTTGCTTACTCTAGTTTCTGCCTGTGTTTGTGCCTCATCTTGTCTCACTGGCAATATATGTTTGGGGGCTATCTATTCTTTTGAGGTTCTACTCCGGGGCAGTTTAGCTTTCCCCTTTCTTGCTTTAGGCTTAGTTAACTCTTTGGCTGTGCAGAGGCATCTAGGGCATCTTAGGTACGTCCCACGGCTAATTCTAGTTGTGTTGTCAGTTTAGGGGTCAGCAATCCGCTTAGTTACCAACCTTTCTGGTTTTCTGGTTGCCTAGTTTATTCCCTGGCTATCCTCCTCAGTGACCAAATCATAACAGCCTCTTTCCCTGCAGGCCCCTGGATCCAAGATGGCCACTGGGGCCTTCGGGGATCTGACAGATTGCTGTCCAAATTGTCAGAGCAGTGATCTGACACATTACATTAATGGCCCATACTGGGACAATAAAATAAAGTGAAAAAAAATGCATGTAAAAATAATTTATAAAAAATCCCTAAATACATTTTTTTAAAAAATATTCCCTAATAAATTCATTTTTTGGAAATAAAACAAAACAATAAAAGTACACATATTTAGTACCGCCACATCCGTAACGACCCACCCTATAAAACTGTCCCACTAGTTAACCCCTTCAGTGAACCCCTTAAAAGAATAAAAATAAAAAACAAAGCAAAAAACGATGCTTTATCATCATACCGCCGAACAAAAAGTGCAATAAAGCGCGATCAAACAGACGGATATAAATAACCATGGTACTACTGAAAACGTCATCTTATCCCGCAAAAAACAAGCCATGACACAGCATCATCAGCAAAAAAATAAAAAAGTTATAGCTCACAGAATAAAGCGATGCAAAAATAATTATTTTTTATTTAAAATTGTTTTTATTGCATAAAAGAGCCAAACATAAAAAAGTCATAAATGAGGTATTGCTGTAATCATGCTGTCCCGAAGAATAAAACCACTTCATCAATTTTACCACACACGGAGTGGTGTAAAAGCATATATCATATATCTCAGTGGCTCGAAATGTGGAAAAATTATAGCTCTCAAAATGTGGTGATGCAAAAACTAAGTGTACAAAAAAAAGCGTCTTTTAGTGTATGACAGCTGCCAAACATAAAAACCCTCTAAAAATAGTAACTCAAACCCCCATTTATCCCCCCATTAGATAGAGAAAAATAATAAAATAAAAAAAAGTATTTATTTCCATTTTCCCATTAGGGCTAGGGCTAGACTTAGAGTTAGGGCTAGGGTTAGGGCTAAGGTTAGGACAAGGGTTAGGGCTAGGGTTTGGGTTAGGGCTGAGATTAGGGTTAGGGATGTGCTGGGGTTAGGGTTGGAGTTAGAATTGGGGGGATTCCACTGTTTAGGCACATCAGGTGCTCTCCAAACGCAGCATGGTGTCTGATCTCAATTCCAGCCAATTCTGCTTTGAAAAAGAAAAACGGTGCTCCTTCCCTTCCAAGCTCTGCCATGCGCCCAAACAGTGGTTTATCCCCACATATGGGGTATCAGCATACTCAGGACAAATTGCACAACAACTTTTGGGGTCCAATTTCTCCTGCTACCCTTGGGAAAATAAAAAATGGAGGCAAAAATATCATTTTTGTGGAAAAAAATATGACTTTATTTTATTTTTATGGCTCTACGTTATAAACTTCTGTGAAGCACTTACTTAAGGGTTCAAAGTGCTCGCCACACATCTAGATAAGTCCCTTGGGGGGTCTAGTTTCCAAAATGGGGTCACTTGTGGGGAGTTTCCACAGTTTAGTCACATCAGGGGCTCTCCAAAGGCAACATGACACCCGCAGACCATTCCATCAAAGTATGCATTCCAAAACGCCACTACTTCCCTTTCGAGCCCCGATGTGTGCACATACAGTAGTTTTCTCCCACATATGGGATATCAGCGTATTCAGGACCAATTGTACAACAACTCTTGGGGTCCAATTTCTCCTGTTACCCTTGGGAAAATAAAAAAAATTGGGGACTAAAAGATCATGTTTGTGTAAAAAATATGATTTTTTTTATTTTCACGCTCGGGCGTTATAAACTTCTGTGCAGCACTTGGGGATTCAAGGTGCTCAACACACATCTAGGTAAGTTCCTTGGGGGGTCTAGTTTCCAAAATGGGGTCACTTGTGGGGGGTTTCTACAGTTTAGGCACATCAGGGGCTCTCCAAACGCAACATGACATCCGCAGATCATTCCATCAAAGTCTGCATTCCAAAGCGTCACTACTTCCCTTCTGAGCCCCGACATGTGCCCACACAGTAGTTTTCTAGTTACTTAGGGGGTCTTGTTTCCAAAGTGGTGTCATTTGGTTTTTTTTTCACTGTTTAGGCACATCAGGGGCTTTCCAAAGGCGGCATGGCGTCCGATCTCAATTTTAGACAAAAAAGTCAAATAGCGTGGCTTCCCTTCCGAGCTCTGCCATGTGCCCAAATAGTGGTTTACCCCACATGTGGGGTATCAGTGTACTCAGGACAAATTGCACAATAACTTTTGGGGTCCTATTACCCATAGGAAAATAAAAATTGGGGGTGAAAAGATCATTTTTGTGGAAAAAATATGATTTTTTTAATTGTACTGCTGTACGTTATAAACCTTTGTGAAGCCCTTTTGGGGGTTCATAGTACTCACTACACATCAAGTTCCTTGGGGGATCTAGTTTCCAAAATGGTGCCCTTTGTATGGGGATTCCACTGTTTTGGCACATCAGGGGCTTCCCAAGCGCGACATGGCATCCGATCTCATTTCCAGCCAAAATAGTCAAATGGCGCTGCTTCCCTTCTGAGCTCTGCCATGCACCCAAATAGTCATTTACTGCCACATATGGTGTATCAGCATATTCAGGACAAATTGCACAATAACTTTTGGCATCCTGTTACCATTGAGAAAATAAAAATTAGGGGTGAAAAGATAATTTTTGTGGAAAAACTATGATTTTTTAATTGTACGGCTATACGTTATAAACCTCTGTGAAGCCCTTGAGGGTTCAAAGTTCTCACCACATCTAGATAAGTTCCTTGTGGGGTTTATTTTCCAAAATTGGGTCACTTGTGGAGAGTTTCCACTGTTTCAATTCCAGCCAATTTTACATTGAAAAAGTCAAACGGCTCTCATTTTCTTCCGAGCTCTGCCATGCACCCAAACAGTGGTTCCCTCCCACATATTAGGTATCAGCGTACTCAGGATAAATTGCACAATAACTTTTGCAGTCCAGTTTCTCCTGTTACCCTTGGTAAAATAAAAAAATGGACCTGAAGTAATTTTTTTTGTGAAAAAAATTTAATTTTCATTTTTTTTAAACATTCAAAAAATTCCTTTGAAGCACCTGAAGAGGTAATAAACTTCTTGAATGTGGTTTTGAGCACCTTGAGGGTTGCAGTTTTAAGAATGGTGTCACTTTTGGATATTTTCTATCATATAGCCCCTTCGAAGTGACTTTAAATGTGATGTGGTCCCTAAAAATAAAATGGTGTTGTAAAAATGAGAAATCGCTGGTCAATTTTAACCCTTGTAGCTTCCTAACAAAAAAAAATTTTGGTAATACAAATGGAGATTCAGTGGCGCTTGTGTATGAGTGTAATTCAAGCAGCAAACACTAAGACACCTGTCACAAGGGTGTCAAAGAAATAAGGTAAAAGAACTCATAATATTAGTGTGCGCTTGGAACACTCATAAAGAAGAGGGAAATCTAAATTAGGTGGTTATAGAGAAAAATAAAAAACCTCTTATAAGTGCTCTTTATGTAGCTGGATAATAGCGAGAAAGTAGCAATTAGAAATAGACAATTGTAAGACCTCAGAAGAAGTGCTTAAGGGAAAAAAAAAAAAATATATATATAGATTCTGGTGGCAATCTTAGCTCCAACCTGAATAATCATAAAAAACTAAAAAGGCATGAGTGAGGGTAAAAACCTGAAATCACTGGACAGGTTATATACTGCAGGGTACTTCTCCCTGATAGCAGCTTAAAAAAAAAAGGTCAAAGTCAAATTGCAGCCTGTGAACGGCTGTGCAGAGTAGCCGCAATAGTAAATGCACAAGTCAGAGAGTGGTACCTGTAAAGATAATGCGAAGCGAAGTCCTCACTCCAGCAAGCGGCGCAGGTTAAAATAGCGCCTTTTGCTCCAGCGCTTGAAAGAAGAGGGGGGGTTTTGTACACAGGGGTATAGACGAGTTACAGGGGCTGCCCCGGCCGGTGGCAGCCTCCTATCAGTGTACCTCCAGCTGTGGAGTAGACGTGAGCGGCCTCTCATGCTACCTGCGTCTGTGAGCTGCTCCAGGTATAAAGGACCTTCGTGATGTGAGTCAGCACATGACCATGTCGGTTTCACTTGCTGGTGGTTGTGGCGGGGACCAATGGACTTTCCAACATGTTTCAAAGACTAACTGTCTTCTTCCTCAGGGATTTCTAATTGCTATTTTCTCGCTATTGTCCAGCTACATAAAGAGCACTTATAAGAGGGGGTTTTTTTTCTTTTTTTTATAACCACCTTCTTTAACCACCTAATTTAGATTTTCCTCTTCTTTATGAGTGTTCCAAGCGTACACTAATATTATGAGTTAAAAAAAAAATTTGGTTCCCAAGTTGTGCTGATGTTAAATAAACATGTGGAAAATGTTATTTATTAAGTTTTCTGTGTGACATATTTCTGTGATTTAAGGGCATAAAAATTCAAAGTTGGAAAATTGTGAAATTTTCTAAATTTTTGCCAAATTTCTGTTTTTTTCACAAATAGACGCAAGTTATATCAATGCAATTTTACCACTAACATGAAGTACAATATGTCAAGAGAAAACATCACGAGAAAACAAAGTCAGAATCACTGGGATCCATGGAAGCGTTCCAGAGTTATTACCTCATAAAGGGACAGTGGTCAGAATTGTAAAAATTGACCCGGTCATGAACATGAACATGAATGTGCAAACCACCCTTGAGGGTAAAGGGGTTAAACTCATTTTCCAAGGTGGTGTTATAAAGGATTCTAATTTACTGAGATAATGACTTTTGGATTTTCATTGGCTGTAAGCCATAATCATCAGCATAAACAGAAATAAACACTTGAAATAGTTCACTATGGTTGTAAAAACTTTTTATAATATATGAGTTTCAATTTTTGCATTGAGAAACTGAAATAAGTCAACTTTTTGATGATATTCTAATTTTGTAAGAAGCACCTGTATGTTTTACTGAATAATATATGAAGATTCACAGACTCTGATGACACTGGAAGTAGAACTACAGAAAAACTAATTTCTCAGCAAGATGTATTACAAAGTTCTTTTATCCACATGCATTACAGATTTATGGAAAAGAACTTCTACAAAACAAATTTTTGGCAGGTGTGCTTTATCCAGTTAATAAATTTGACCAAGGGTTCGCTCACAAGGTCATCGATTCATGTGAGAGAATCTTATGTTAATCTCACAATGTTCAAACCAGAGTTGATCCGAGTGCCATCTTAGTGTGATCCGCTGCTCTCACAAGAGAAAACCAGAGCACAAGTGTGGAGAAGATGGAAAACTTACTTTCTCCATTGTCTGTGTCTAATGATGTCAGACTGCACTTCAGTCTGGTGTTTCACACACACCTATAGACTTGAACCGATGAGTATGATCCGATTTATTGCATATACCCACAGCAGGATGAGACTCGGCATGAGAAAAAAGCGCTAGTCGTCACTGCCCCAGAGTATAACATTGGGTAGTAAAACATTGAATAGCTCTGGGCTGTGTTATATACCAATGTGAGCATAACCTAAATAAATAATAGAAGTAACAATTTTATAATAACTTTAACTTTTACATCTTTTACACCATGCTATCACTTAAGATCTAACTTAACCAGTTCCCAACCGCCCACTTTAGATAAACGTAGGTGCTTGATTGGCTTTGTGCAGCGCCAATGTTTCTCTATGGTTGGCAGTCTTGCAGTACTCAGAACCCCTAGGGACCTGCAAAAGCTGTGATTCCAGTGCAGAACAGTACCTCTGACAGGTGACATCATCGGGACCCGATTGGATCAGGTAGCAATTATGTTAACCCTTTGCTATCTTCTAGATGCTATGGTCATGGCATTTAGAAGATAGTGAGAGGGAGAATGCTTCTTCACTCACCTCTCTGACGCCCCACGTGAGGAGATGTCATTACATCACAGGGAAGACGAGCAGTATCATGGCAGCTGTAGTTCACATAACCTCCAGGTCTTCCACTTACGGTAGTCTGTTAGACTCAGCCAGCAGTCTAACAGGCGATTAGCCAATGTAAAACTGACAGGTCTCATGCATTGCAACTGAGTATGAGCCATAAAAAAGAAATAAAACCAATTCTTCACCTGCCGTTATTTAGTTCATTCTGCCTCCCAAAGTTTGCAGTAAAGCTCAGAGCACATCTATCCTGTGCTCTGCTCTGAGCACTTTCACCAGGGTTTCCATGTAAATCTCTGAAATACATGATTAAGACAGAGCCCCTGCATAAGATTCCCTATAATGAGGCAGATGAAGGATCTCTGGACCCTGTCTGACCTGTGATCCAGCGGTGTCCGTCTTTTTAGGCATGCATAAATGTGCAGTTTTGTGAACCTCTGAAAAAAAGAACACCACTGAATAGAGATCAGATGGAGTCAAGAGTTACTCTGCTGCCTCATTAATCTGAATGGAATCCTTGAAGGTTTCATCTGAATCACATCACTGAAAGATTTATATGGAAACCACAAAGTAAATGCTCAGTGTAGAACACAGGAAAAACTTGATCCAAAATGTTATGTAAAATGCCCAATAACAGCTTAAACTCAATCCACCAAAAAACTCCCTCACTTAGGTCCATCATCTGTTAACGGAAATATAGGGTGCTTACACGTTACTGGCAGTACAAAGGATTTGGAAAAGCGCTATAGCTCATCTTCCCCCAAAAGAAATCCAACTAATTCTGAGCTCTCAAATCAAAGGCCCCCTCCTTTCTGAGCCCCACAGTGTGCCTAATCCACATGTTTGGAATTTCTGTAGCAATGAGAACCTGCCTAATTTAAGGGTGCCTGTCTCCAGAAGCATGAAATGGGCATATTGTACTGGTCACTACAATGTACTGGTCACCACAACATGCTGGTCACTACAACAGCAGTTTGCACTTTCCACTCCACAACATCCACTGCTGCTTATTGCTGGAAATCACTTATGGAGTAAAAATCGTCACTACACCTGTATATACCAGTATATAAACTCCCAGAGGGGTGTAATTTCCAAAATAGGGTCACTTGATGGGGGATTCTGCTCTTCTGACACTTAGGGGCTCTGTATACGGAGTCCGCAAACTATTGTACAATAATTTGTTCTTCAAGAGTCAAATAACAATTTGTCCCTCCAGAGTTTCACTGTGTGGCTAAGCTGTATTGTTCATCCACTTATGGGGTAGTGCCACGTTTAGCAGAAATTGTGTGACACATTTTGGCACCATTTTACCCATTTCCCAATGTGAAAATGTAAAATCTGGGGCTAAAACAATTTTTTTGTGGTAAAAAATGCAATCATTTTTTTCTTCACATCCCTATGGTATAAAATTCAGAGACAAACTTGTGGTGTCAAGAAGATCACTGCACTCCTATATAAATTCACTTGGAGAAGTAGATTGTAAAATGGGGTCACTTATGGTTTTTTTTTTGCTGTTCTGGAACCTCAGGGGCTCTGCCAATGTGACATGGCACTCACAAACCAGTGCAGCTATAATATGGTGCACCTTCCCTTCTGAGCTTTGTACTGTGTCTCAAAGGTAGATTCTAACCCCATATGGCGTATCAGCGTACACAGGAGAAATTTCGTAACAAATTGTACTGTTTGTTTTTTCCTATTACCCCTTTTGAAAATTGCAAACTTGGGGTCAAGGCAACATTTTAGCTCAAAAATATGTAATTGAATTTATTCAGCCAATGTTATACAAGCTTGTGAATCACGTGAGGGTTAAAAATACTCACTACTGCTATCGATTCCAGCCAATTTTGTCTTCCAAAAGTCAAATTTTGTCCAAAAGTCGGATTTTGGGGATATGTCAAAAGTAAAAGAAAAGTCAAAGATGCTATAGGATTTTTACAGGATGAAAATGATAAAATGGTAAGACAGGATGTTGAGAAGGCTGAACTTTTAAATTCCTATTTTGCATCTGTTTTCTCTCAGAAAGGAAATGTAACACCAACTGTTATTCACTGTCCTATTAAGGGAATAGAAAAATCCAGGATATCTATAAACAGAAAGATAGTGAGGAAACACTTAGCTAACCTAAATGAATTCAAGTCTCCAGGTCCAGATGAATTACACCCCAGAGTACTGAAGGAGATAGCAGAAGAAATTTTTGAACCCCTCTCCATAATCTTTGAAAATTCTTGGAGAACAGGAGAAGTGCCAGAAGACTGGAGAAGAGCAAATGTTGTTCCTATCTTCAAAAAGGGGAAGAAGGTGGACCCAGGCAACTATAGGCCGGTGAGTCTGACTTCTATACCAGGAAAGACCTTTGAACAAATTATTAAACAACATGTATGTCAATACCTGGATAAGAATGAAGTGATCAAACAGAGTCAGCATGGGTTTGTAACTAATAAGTCATGTCAGACTAACTTAATTTCCTTCTATGACGGTATCACTGATTGGGTGGATCAAGGAAATGCTGTAGATATAGTATATCTTGACTTCAGCAAAGCATTTGACAAAGTCTCTCATACAATCCTTATTGAAAAAATGACTAAGTATGGAATGGACAAGGCAACTGTTAGGTGGATTCATAACTGGCTTAGTGATCGGACCCAAAGAGTGGTCGTAAATGGCTGCACATCCAGTTGGAAGAATGTCTCAAGTGGGGTACCACAGGGCTCTGTCCTGGGCCCTGTATTGTTCATCATCTTTATCAACGATTTAGATGAAGGAATTGAGGGTAATCTGATTAAATTTGCTGATGACACAAAGCTAGGAGGGATAGCTAATACTAGAGAAGAGAGTGAGGATTCAAAAAGATTTAAATAAACTGGAGAAGTGGGCAGCAACTAGCAGAATGGTTTTTAACAGGGAGAAATGCAAAGTACTACATCTGGGCAATAAAAATGAAAAAAGCATATATAGAATGGGAGGAATAGGGCTAAGTGACAGCACATGTGAAAAAGACTTGGGTATACTAATAGATCACAGACTGAATATGAGTCAACAGTGTGATGCAGCAGCAAAAAAGGCAAATGCAATTCTAGGATGTATTAACAGAAGCATACAGTCTAGATCACGTGAAGTCATTATTTCCCTCTACTCCTCTTTGGTCAGACCTCATCTGGAATATTGTGTCCAGTTTTGGGCACCACATTTTAAAAAAGACATCAACAAACTGGAGCAAGTTCAGAAAAGAGCGACCAGAATGGTGACCGGTCTGCAAACCCTGTCTTATGAGGAAAGGTTGCAGGATTTGGGAATGTTTAGTTTGCAAAAGAGAAGACTGAGAGGAGACTTAATAGCTGTCTACAAATATCTAAAGGGCTGTCACATTGTAGAAGGATCAACTTTATTCTCATTTGCACAAGGAAAGACTAGAAGCAATGGGATGAAACTGAATGGGAGGAGACACAGATTAGATAATAGAAAAAACTTTTTGACAGTTAGAGTGATCAATGAGTGGAACAGGCTGCCACGAGAAGTGGTGAGTTCTCCTTCAATGGAAGTCTTCAAACAGAGGCTGGACAGACATCTGACTGGGATGATTTAGCAAATCCTGCTTTGAGCAGGGGGTTGGACTAGATGGCCCAGGAGGTCCCTTCCAACTCTACGATTCTATGATTCTATGATTCTATGAAATGGTACTCCTTCCCTTCCTAGACCTGGCATGCACCCAAACAATAGCTTTCCTCCACATATTTAGTATGGGTGTGTCATGATTTGTAGTTTTGCCCTGTCCTGTATTTTGTATAATATGTCATGTAACTTTCCTCTGGTTGTATTTGCTGTAAATTAACCATGTCTCCTTCCCCCAATACTTTGCAATGTCTTGTGATGTACCTGGACCATAATCTAATTTAGGCTTGTGTCAACAGCTAGTGGAACTTTGGCTATTGTTTTCCTAAGCAGAAGATAACCTACAATACACATCCTGTAGACTAAGTGGAGCCCTTACATTTCTAGAATCTTCTGATGGACCAAACCATTGAATAGTAGGTGTGACCCCTACCCCCCTTCAGATGGACTGATCCCAGGAGCCCTGACAATACATTCTTGCTTTAAGATCAGATGTGAGTTGGATGCTAAAAGAGAAGGACGAGGCTGTCTGAGGAAGCTTCGGCCTCTGTGTGATCGTGGTGGATTTCTGGGACTCTTAAAGGACTATGGTTTTGTGATCTGGCACAAGGATTGTCGGGAGGTGCCCCCGAATCAGTTTCCTGTGGACTTATTTTGGGACTCTGCAAATTACCTTCGTGTTGTTCCTGTTTTTTGGTCAATAAATCTGTTGGATTATTCCCAGGCCTGCTGTCCCTCCTTGCTCTGGAGAATACTCCCGTCACAAACTGGTGGCAGCAGTGGGATCAGAGCAGAAGGAATGGAGGACAACGGCCCATCAACATCTGGAACCAGCACCGCAGAGTACAAGAACTGGACTGCGGTGAACCTACAAACAAAGGCCCGTGAACTGGGAGTCAGCTACAAGGGACTCTCCAAGGAGCAGCTGATTGAGGCTTTGGAAGCAGTTCACCTGCAAGATGATGCTGAGGAAGGATCCTCACAGCAAAGAGAGGAAAGGCGGCAGTCGGAGGTAAATACCCAAAAAAGTCAGTGGGTTGTGTGGTACGAGGAGGAGATGGCCTTGCTGGGAGAAGAGGCTACCATAGAAGATAAGAGGGAGGTCATGCGCACAGCCAAGGAGAGGAAGCGCAGGATGGAGGAGAGGGCAATGCTGGAGAGGGAGATCACTTTGGAGGCAGCGAGAAGCTCCAGACAGACTGTACCCACAGCATCCCCCATGAGGGAACTCCCCAGAGTGTCCCGCAAAGACTTCAAGCCGTTTAATGAGGCTTCCGGTGACATTGAGGGCTTCTTCCTGGACTTTGAGCATCAGTGTCGATTAATGGAAGTCCCGGAAAGGGAGCGCGTCAGACATCTTGTGGGGCTCTTAGAGGGTGGAGCTGCCGCAGCCTATAGAGCTATGGACCCTCGGTTGAACTGTGAGTATGCGGAGATTAAACAGACTATTCTAGAACATTATGCTGTGACCCCAGACACTTACAGGACTCAGTTCCGTACTTTAGCCTGTGATGAGGAAGTGTCCTTCAAGATGTATGCTCACAAACTCAAACATATATGTCATCGCTGGCTGGAGGCAGAGGAGGCCATAACCTGGGAAACGTTCCTGCAGGTCATCCTAAAAGAGCAGTTTTATTTTAAGTGCCCCGCTGAGATACGGGAATGGGTGCGTGAAAGGAGACCAGCAACAGTGGAGGAAGCTGCAGTTCTAGCTGATGAGGCTCTCACCATCAAGCCTCAGTGGAAAAAATTACTACTCAGGGAGAAAAACACTACCAGCCCCCCAACGCTGGCGGCCCCTGGTCCTTCTGCCTCCAATATTCACCATCCCACTAGACCATCAACTCATGGTGACCTTCGTGTGACTGTGCCTCGCATTACTCCTGCTCCACCTTTGGGACTACGACGTGGAGGAAGAATCTCAGAGCGCAGATGCTATGGATGTGGGCAGCCCGGGCATATGCAAATCCAATGTCCAGGTGTACGGAGGCAGAACACCTACAGACCGCCTTTGCCTGTTCATTATCTACAGACCCCCTCACCTGGAGAAGAGATGGATTCAGTGCCTGATGACTTGCCAAGTGACTCTGATATCCTGGCTTCCCTACCAGGTGTCTATGGGGTGCGAGCCCCAGCCACCTGTTCTTCTGATCTTCAGCACAAACATCTACAGGAGGTCGTGCTGGATGGTCAAAAAGTTGTTGGCTTCCGTGACACTGGGGCTTTTCTCACCATAGCCGATCCCCGAGTAATTCAACCAGAAGCAATTCAAAAGGGACCAGGAATTGCCATTGAATTGGCTGGAGGTACCCAGAGATATATTCCAAGAGCGAGTGTGACCCTGGATTATGGCTTTGGGGCCAAACAATGCATGGTTGGTGTGATGAGCGGCCTCCCTGCAGACGTTCTTCTAGGAAATGATGTGGGGAATCTTCATTGCCACTTTGTCGGTGCGGTAACCCGAAGTCAAGCCAAGAGAGCAGCAAATGTGGACGTGTACAACCCATCCATGGAAATGAGGCCACCAGAACCGCCGTCACAGCCGGTGAGTGATTCTTCTTGTGGGGATAATATGAATGTTACCTGGGATAAAGTTCAGTTTAGACAAGAAGTGGAGACTGACCCCACCCTAGCTAGTTTTAGAGCTCGAGCTGAAATAGGGCAGCTAGGGGAGAATGGAGAAAGAATTATCAGAGAAAATGGACTTCTGTATCGGGTTACCAATGCCGACTCCCTAGATAAGCCCTGGACTTATAGCAAACAGCTGATTGTTCCTCAGAAATACAGAATTCCCCTATTACACCTTGCTCATGATATTCCTACTGCTGGCCATCAAGGCAAAACCCGCACCGAGAGGCGATTGACTCAATCTTTCTATTGGCCTGGGATTTCCCAAGCAGTGGTGCATTTCTGCCGAACTTGCGACGTATGTCAGCGTAGAGGGCGACCCGGAGATCACCCAAAGGCACCCCTGCAACCGCTCCCTATAATAGAAGAACCCTTTCAAAGAGTAGCTGTTGATATCATTTGACCTCTGGCTAAACCAAGTAAATCTGGAAAGCAGTACATTCTCACTGTTGTGGACTATGCCACCCGATATCCAGAAGCTGTGGCCTTGTCAAGTATTTCTGCAGCCAAGGTGGCCGAGGCCCTGGTTACCATTTTCACCAGAGTAGGATTTCCCAGTGAGATCTTGTCGGACCAAGGCTCCCAGTTCATGTCAGAGCTGGTCCAGTGTCTGTGGCGCACCTGTGGAGTACGAGCGATCCGCACGACCCCGTATCATCCCCAAACAAATGGACTTTGTGAACGATTTAATGGCACTCTGAAGAATATGCTGAGGGCCTTCACTGACAGAGATTCAAACTGGGAGAAGTACCTACCCCATCTCTTGTTTGCCTATCGGGAAGTTCCCCAGGAGTCCACTGGGTTCTCCCCCTTTGAACTACTCTATGGAAGAAAGGTCCGAGGACCCTTAACCCTGCTCAAGGAATACTGGGAGGGGCAAGTTGAAGATACAGGGGCCCCTGTTGTCCCTTATGTCCTAAAGCTGCGAGAAACCCTGGCCCAACTTGCTAGTTTTGCCCAGAGTCATGTGCGGATGGCTCAAACCAGACAGAAGACATGGTATGACCGTAAAGCACGCTACCGGGAGTTTGTAGAAGGAGAACAGGTCTTAATGATTGTTCCCCATCGGCAGAATAAACTGCAGACAACATGGGAGGGTCCCTTCCGGGTTCTCAGAAAACTGAATGACACCAATTACCTTCTTGCTTTAGATGATCAGGGGCTAAGACAAAAGACTGTCCATGTGAATATGATTAAGGAGTACCATGACCGGACCCTTCCAATGATAGCAAGCTGTCGGCTAGCTTCAGAGGACGGTCAAGAGGATGAGGACTCCCTACCTGATCTCGTGGAAGCAGCGAGAGCCCCATCCACTGTGGAACAGGTTCCTCTGGGAGATCACCTGGATTCCTTACAGAAAAAACAGATGCTGGGAGTGCTTCAACAGAGACGTGCTGCTTTCTCATCCCAACCAGGTCGAACCACCGTCACCCAACATCATGTGGACACTCAGGGCATCCGTCCCATACAACAGGCTCCTTACCGGGTACCTGAATCAGTTCGAAACACCATGCAGCACGAACTGGAGGAGATGCTACAGCTTGGGGTAATCTAGGCCTCCCATAGCCCTTGGGCCTCTCCTGTGGTGTTAGTACCCAAGAAGGATGGGAGTACTCGATTTTGTGTGGACTATCGACGACTAAACGACCATACCGTCAGTGATCCTTACCCAATGCCTCGTATTGACGAACTTCTAGACCGACTGGCTGGATCCCAATATGTCACTATCTTTGATCTCAGTAAGGGATACTGGCAAATCCCTCTGACGGAGGAGGGGAGAGAACGGTCCGCTTTTATAACCCCCTTTGGTCTGTATGAATTCCTAAATATGCCCTTTGGAATGAAGAATGCCCCGGCCACCTTCCAGAGAATGGTGGACCAGATCCTCCGGGGATGTGGTGACTTTGCTTGTGCCTACTTGGATGATATCGCCATCTTCAGCCAGACGTGGGAGGAACATCTGAACCAAGTAGCCGTTATTCTTGACCTGCTTCTTGCAGCAGGCCTAACCATTCGACCAGATAAATGCCAATTGGGGATGGGTGAAGTCCAGTACCTAGGGCATAGAGTAGGAGGAGGGAAGCTCCGTCCCGAACCTGCCAAAATCCAGGCTATTAGAGACTGGCCTGTACCCCATACTAAGAAACAAGTTATGGCTTTTTTGGGCACTGCCAGTTATTACCGAAAATTTGTTTCTCATTTCAGCACTGTGGCCAAGCCTCTTACCGACCTGACCAAGAAAACGATGCCCCGGCTGGTGATCTGGACTCCAGCCTGTGATGAGGCTTTTAACCAGCTGAAGGACGCTCTGGTCTGTGACCCTGTTCTGGCTGCTCCAGACTACAAGAGGAGATTCATTGTGCAGACGGACGCCTCTGCTTATGGACTGGGAGCTGTCCTCAGCCAGGTGAATGCAGCTGGGGACGAGCACCCCATTGCCTACCTCAGCCGGAAACTGCTGGACCGAGAAGTGGCCTATGCAACTGTTGAAAAAGAATGTCTGGCTGTAGTGTGGGCCCTTAGGAAACTAAGGCCGTATCTGTATGGACGAGAATTCACTGTGGTTACTGATCACAATCCCCTCACCTGGCTGAACAGAGTCTCTGGGGACAATGGACGCTTACTACGATGGAGCCTGGCACTGCAGCCCTATAATTTTACCATACAGTATAGAAGAGGCAGCCAACACCAAAATGCAGATGGACTGTCCAGGCAGGAGGAGCCCTGAGTCTGGTCAGCCATGCCTGTGTGTACTTAACAAGCGACCTGTAGAGGTCCCTAGTACGTACACAAATTGGGAGGGGAAGGGATTGTCATGATTTGTAGTTTTGCCCTGTCCTGTATTTTGTATAATATGTCATGTAACTTTCCTCTGGTTGTATTTGCTGTAAATTAACCATGTCTCCTTCCCCCAATACTTTGCAATGTCTTGTGATGTACCTGGACCATAATCTAATTTAGGCTTGTGTCAACAGCTAGTGGAACTTTGGCTATTGTTTTCCTAAGCAGAAGATAACCTACAATACACATCCTGTAGACTAAAGGTACTGTCACACTTAGCGATGTACCAGCGATCCCGACCAGCGATATGACGCGGTCAGGATCGCTGGTACATCGCTAAGTGGTCGCTAGTGAGCTGCCACATAGGCAGATCTCACTAGCGACATCGCTGGGGACGGGGATCGCTACTTACCTGTCACACCAGGCGATCCTGCGTCCTCCCGCCCGGCTCCACGCGTCGCTCGTCCTCACAGCAGGAAGCGCCACAGGAAGCTGACGACGAGAAACAGTCCTGAACGTTCTCGCGCGATCAGCGATAAGCAGCGGGGGAGCCGGTCGCTGGTAAGTATCAGACACAGAGATATCGCTAGCAATATCGCTATAACGTCACTAGTTATAGCGATATTGCTAGCGATATCTCTTAGTGTGACATGCCCTTAAGTCGAGCCCTTACATTTCTAGAATCTTCTGATGGACCAAACCATTGAATAGTAGGTGTGACCCCTACCCCCCTTCAGATGGACTGATCCCAGGAGCCCTGACAATACATTCTTGCTTTAAGATCAGATGTGAGTTGGATGCTAAAAGAGAAGGACGAGGCTGTCTGAGGAAGCTTCGGCCTCTGTGTGATCGTGGTGGATTTCTGGGACTCTTAAAGGACTATGGTTTTGTGATCTGGCACAAGGATTGTCGGGAGGTGCCCCCGAATCAGTTTCCTGTGGACTTATTTTGGGACTCTGCAAATTACCTTCGTGTTGTTCCTGTTTTTTGGTCAATAAATCTGTTGGATTATTCCCAGGCCTGCTGTCCCTCCTTGCTCTGGAGAATACTCCCGTCACAGGGTGCACTCAGGAGAAATTGGTCAACAAATTTTGAGGTCCATTTTTTCTTGCTATCCTTGTGAAAATAAAAAAAATTGGGGCTAAAATAATATTTTTGTGGGAAAAAGTTAAATGTTCATTTTTTCCCTTCCACATTCAATTAATTCCTGTAAAACACCGGAATGGTTAATAAACTTCTTGAATGTGGTTTTGAACACCTTGAGGGGTGAAGTTTTTAGAATGGTGTCAGTTTTGGGCATTTTCTGTCACATATGCCCCTCAAAGTCTCTATAAATGTGATGTGGTCTTTAAAAAAAATTGCTCTGTAAATTTTATGGAACTATGAGAAATTGCTGATCATCTTTTAACCTTTCTCACTTCGCAACAAAAAAATAATGTTTCATAAATTGCGCTGATGTAAAGTAGACATGTGGTAAATGTTATTTAGGAACTAATTTGTGTGACAACAGTCTCTGGTTTAAGGGCATAAATGTTAAAAGTGAAAAAGTTGCTACATTTTCAAACGTTTGGCCAAATTTTCGATATTTTCGGAAATAAAAGCAAGTTACACTCACTGGCCACTTTATTAGGTACACCTGTCCAACTGTGTGTTAAGACTTAATTTCTAATCAGCCAATCACATGGCGGCAACTCAGTGCATTTAGGCATGTAGACATGGTCAAGACAATCTCCTGCAGTTCAAACCGAGCATCAGTATGGGAAAGAAAGGTGATTTGAGTGCCTTTGAACGTGGCATGATTGTTGGTGCCAGAAGGGCTGGTCTGAGAATTTCAGAAACTGCTGATCTACTGGGATTTTCACGCACAACCATCTCTAGGGTTTACAGAGAATGGTCCGAAAAAGAAAAAAAATCCAGTGAGCGGCAGTTCTGTGGCCGGAAATGCCATGTTGATGCCAGAGGTCAGAGGAGAATGGGCAGACTGGTTCGAGCTGATAGAAAGGCAACAGTGACTCAAATTGCCACCCGTTACAACCAAGGTAGGCAGAAGAGCATCTCTGAACGCACAGTGCGTCGAACTTTGAGGCAGATGGGCTACAGCAGCAGAAGACCACACTGGGTACCACTCCTCTCAGCTAAGAACAGGAAACTGAGGCTACAATTTGCACAAGCTCATCGAAATTGGACAGTAGAAGATTGGAAAAACGTTGCCTGGTCTGATGAGTCTCGATTTCTGCTGCGACATTCGGATGGTAGGGTCAGAATTTGGCGTAAACAACATGAAAGCATGGATCCATCCTGCCTTGTATCAACGGTTCAGGCTGGTGGTGGTGGTGTCATGGTGTGGGGAATTTTTTCTGGGCACTCTTTGGGCCCCTTGGTACCAATTGAGCATCGTTGCAATGCCACAGCCTACCTGAGTATTGTTGCTGACCATGTCCATCCCTTTATGACCACAATGTACCCAACATCTGATGGCTACTTTCAGCAGGATAATGCGCAATGTCATAAAGCTCGAATCATCTCAGATTGGTTTCTTGAACATGACAATGAGTTTACTGTACTCAAATGGCTTCCTCAGTCACCAGATCTCAATCCAATAGAGCATCTTTGGGATGTGGTGGAACGGGAGATTCGCATCAGGGATGTGCAGCCGACAAATCTGCGCCAACTGTGTGATGCCATCATGTCAATATGGTCCAAAATCTCTGAGGAATGCTTCCAGCACCTTGTTGATTCTCTGCCACGAAGAATTGAGGCAGTTCTGAAGGCAAAAGGGGGTCCAACCCCTTACTAGCATGGTGTACCTAATAAAGTGGCCAGTGAGTGTATATCGAACAAATTTGACCACTATCATCAAGTACAATATGTCACGAAAAAATATTCTCAGAATCACCGGGATACGTTGAAACATTCCAGAATTATTGCCTCATAAAGTGACACTGGTCAGAGTTGAAAGAATTGGCTTGATCATGAAGGCGAAAACATTCTCTAGCGTGAAAGGGTTAAAGGCCTTGATTTCTAGTATAACTTTAGATTGTTTATAGCTACAACTGAATCATTCTAGTCTACACTGATAGCATCAAATAACTTTATGTTTAGTTGATTTTTTGGCAGAGTGTAAATCAATAAATTTACTTTTTAATTATTCGAAGTCAGCCAAATGGCAAGTGTCAGGAAGTTCTTCCTAGTTCCTACTCATGTTACCACTGGTGAACAGTTGATTTTGGCTGGTGAATCTGCAGGCAAAAACAACATTACATACACATAGCTACATCCTTCTTAGTGGTAACCACTCATATAGAGAGGCCCTTCATACTAGCTAACAGATGGCGGATACCAGTGGAGGACCCTGCTCTATGATGTTCTTATATCCTTATAGGGGTAGCCCTCAAAAGATAATTTGTTCATCAGTACATCGCATTACTGTTAGTCCTAGCGATGCAAAAATATTAATTATTTTGCATCTGTCTTTATGGAAAAAAAATAACTTTATTGAAGGAATAATCTTTATAATTATAAATATTCTCAGTGTAATTTTAGATACAGTAAAAGTAACAGAAAAAAAAAGCTACTTTATCAAACTGATTAATTTCTAGGTAAATATAGCGTTCATGGCATTTAGCATTTCACAGGTGGCTATTAACAACAGCCCCACGAAATAATTTATTTCTGGTAACACCGCAGTTTACTGTATTGTTAACATAAGTGCTAATAGACAGCTTAAATATATGTAGTAACTGATATGAATGCTTGTGGTGCTGGGTTGTGATGTTCGGCAATAAATCAGTGTCATAATTAATGTACACAAACAATGTTAGATATAAAATAGTGGTGGACACATAATTAGAAATGATCCGAACACTTTTCCCATAATCAAAACAATTTGAAGCATTTTGCCTTTGACAATCATTGTGATTGCTATGGGAGAGAAACATTTTAATGTAATCAAATCTCCTATTGTCAAGTGTCATAGATAGAGAAAGTAAAAATCATCGTAACTGTTGTGCTTTATACTCCTCCTCATAGTGTCATCAGGAGCTAGGTTAATATGGTATTGGCATCTCGGACCATTTTTGGTTGTCATATAGAAAAGAAAATGACCATTTCATTACTCAAGGTGTTTATATTATTTTTTACACATTTTTTTATATTTTTTTCACACTTTCCTATTTAGTCTAAGGCTGTGTGCACACGTAGCGATTTTTAAGCGTTTTTGCCACGATTTTCGGCGCGAAAACGCTTAAAAATCGTGTACAGAACGCCCCTCATGCATTCCTATGGTATTCCCCACATGCTGTGCTAATGCTGCGCTTTTTTCCGCGGCGGAATCGCATCGCGGAAAAAATCGCAGCATGCTCATTCTTTTGTGCGGAATCGCAAAGAATTGCCACGATTCCGCACCCATAGGAATGCATGAGAATCGCTTACTTCCCGCATGTGGCTATGCCCACCATGCGGGAAGTTATGCGTCTCATGTGCGGTTGGTACCCACGGTGTGGAGGAGAGGAGACTGTCCTCCAGGCCCTGGGTACCATACCCCTGTAAAAAAAAGAATAAAAAATAAAAAATCGGGGTATATTTACCTTCCAGCATCACGCGCTGCATTCCCGGCCTAGCGTTCCCAGTAATGCCTTGCGGCAAGGCCCTGTAATGACGTAGTCTCGCGTGACTCTAGCGGTCTCGCGAGATCACTATAGCAACGCGAGACTACGTCATCACAGGTCTCGCAAGGCATCGCTGGGAACGCAGAGGCCCGGGAATGCAGCGCGGGACCCCGGAAGGTAAATATACCCCAATTTTATTTTATTTTTTTAGCATTTTAACATCCTATCTTTTACTATTGATGCCGCATAGGCGGCCTCAATAGTAAAAACCTGGTCACACTTGTCAAACACTATGTTTGACGAGTGTGACCAACCTGTCAATCACTTTCCAAGCGATGCTTCAAATCGCTTGGAAAGTGCTTGAATAACGCACGCGAAAATCGCGGCAAAATCGCGATCATAATCGCGGTAAAATCACAGTGAAATCGCGCAGAAAAAAACGCGCGATTTCTGGGAAGGAGTCCGGTTTTTAGTGAGCGTTTTAAAACGCTACATGTGCACATAGCCTAATACTCATTCTTCATTCCTTTTCTTCATCGTAAGCCATGTATGCATTAGCTGCAAACATTGGCTCCGGCTCATTGTGATGTACAGGGCAAATTTCTTGGCGTTCTCTGATCCAAATAAAGGGTTTTGATTTTGAACAGTTTGTGGGAAAAGGTGAGCTATCACCATTGCCTATGGTTTATGGTGGATCCTGAGTTATCTACTTTATATGAAGGTGATATCTTTCATGGTAATCATCACAATCACCATAATATACAGTAATACAGCATTGCAATTATGGCATCATTCTAATAGCACACTTTTGTGACAGTAAGTCTCACTAAAGGTGTTGCCTCATTGAGACCAAAAAAAAGCAGCAAAAGCTCCTGACGCACACTACAAATAGCCGAACTCACTAAAAAGAAGCAGAAGACAGCCAAGTGTTTTCCCATCAGTGGGCACTGCTGAGAAAATAATGTTGTTATGGGCTCATTTGATAGGAATTATCTAGGCCGCACGTCAGGATGGGCAGCACAGACCAAAGGCAATGCCACAGCTTACAGATGAAGGGTTAATAAGCAAACAAATGGAAAGTCACTAGCAGCAGTGATGAACAGACAAACTAGTTTGCAGAGAAGATACAGTGCAGCATTTGTAATGTGAACAGCTCCAGGGAAAAGTTTGTTATGCTTACAGCAGACAAAGGGATAACAGCAGGTCTGAAACATGAAGTAAATGCAGATTAAAAAGACAAACAGGAGTTTGGAGAGATGATGGCACCCTAAAAGATCTCATTGGTGAGACAAACTACAAGGCACAATGAAGCTAGATACAAAGCTTACCAAATGCTCAGACATACATGTGTAGACCACAGAAAATGGTGATGGCCATAGGGAAATGGAGTAGGTCCTGAACCACATGCAGATGCATGAAAGTGACAGTAGTTTTACCTTGCTGCTATTCAGAAGCATTGCCAACCATGTAATGCAATGTGAGCAACTTCTAGCTCAATTGTGCAGTCAAGAACATGAGGCCGTGGCTTCGCAGTCGATATGTCCTCCTAGAGCAAATGGAAAGGAAAGTTGTCTTCCTTCATAAAACAAACTTTTTGAAATTGAACAAAGCCAAATAATTAAACAGGTTTTTAACCCTTAGCTTCATAATGCCTGCCATTTGCATACCTGTTGGAAGCTGAAAGAAGAACTGCATAGACTAGTGTGGGACCAAATCAGAATTATAAGAGGAGGGGTGGATTGGTATACTGAATATGGTTTATTTTCCAATCAGGTATGGAAAATAATTTAAAAATAACATCTATTGCAAAATCAATTAAAATACTTATAATATAAATGAGGAAACTATTGTTATATCTTAAAGAAGAATTCCTCCCATCAAAGTTTTTATCCTCTTAATATATCATCATATTACATAGCACGGTGTACTTACAATTATTAATTTTGTATTTTTACCCAGCTAATTATTTTCTTTCCTCTACCCTATGTAAAAACAGCTGATTCTTCCTCCCTCCTGCCAAGGACTTTTGCAGTGACTTAGGAGTCATGCAGGGAAAATATATTTCCTGTTTCTGCATAGAGCATAGATGGATTCAGCTAGTCAATTTTTAAACACGTGATGTCATCGACGTATTGGAAAACCAAAGAATTAGCTAGATAGAAGGGAAAAATTAACAATTATAAGTACAGGGTGCTTTATAATTAGAGATGAGCGAATATGTTCGGAAAATGATCCCAAACAAATTCAGCACAAATATGGTACATTCGGATTCATGATCGGTAACATGAGCATTTTCCTTAAAATCAGAAAAAGTCGGTAACATTTGGTAAAAGATAAATGCCGGTAATTCATGTGCTACGTTCAGCAAAATCACACTGACAGGTTGGAATATAATAGATATAGTGACGCACACAAAGATATGTATATATATTATATACATAGATAGATAGAAGAAAAGCCAGAATTCAGCAGCCGTGTAGTGTAAAATCACGGCAGGAGCCGACAGCACAGAAGAGATGGATTACATACAGTAAATACAAACAGAATAGGTAGATATACAGATGTCTGTGACAAATACAATTAGTACAGTGTGTGTGCAGCTTAATATACATATATTTAATTAATAAAAGATATTTTTTCTGAAAAAAATGGCTTGGGCTGCCTAGCAGAGGGAAAGATGATGGCTGGGGGCCAATGTTATTAGCCTGGGAAGGGGTTTATACCCATGAAGCTGCCCAGGCTATTAATATCAGCTCACAACTGTATACTTATGGTTTACTGACTATTAAAATGGGGGACCCTAAAAAAATGATGTAGGGTCCCCCTATAATTACTAACCAGCAAAGGGTATGGAGACAGCTGTGGGCTGATATTAATAGCCTAGGAAAGGGCCATGGATACAGTCCCCCAGGCTAGAAACACCAGCTCTCAGCCACCCCAGAAAAGGAGCATCTCTAAGATATGCCAATTCTGTCACTTAGCCTCGCTCTTCCCACTTACCCCGTAGTGGTGGCAAGTGGAGTGATAGTTGGGGGGTTTGATATCACCTTTGTATTGTCAGGTGACATCAATCCCCAAGATTAGCAATGGAGAGGCATCAGTAAGACGCCCTCATTACTAACTCCATAGTCACATTGTATGAAAACACGGACATCCAGAAAAAAGTCATTTACCGTATATACTCGAGTGTAAGCCAAGACTTTAAGCACTTTTTTGTGCTCAAAATGCTCCCTCGGCTTATACATGATGCCGTCGTCATCTGTAAAAGAGGTAAAAATAAAACAAGCAATATTCCTCACATTTACGCAGAGATGCTTTTAATCCATTTGTCCCACGACAGGTCTAGCTCTGCTACATCTAGATGGCAGGTTGCAAGGTTACATGATGCAACCATGCAGCCTGTCATCCAGTAGACACTGAGCACCGTGTGCTTAGTGTCTGCCTGTGAACTGCTATTCCCTGTCTGAGAGCATATAACAATTATGAACATACAATGGAATCTGATTGCATAGGATAAGAACAAATCTGAGACCGAAGTTGTGACAAAATAAACTGTATTAACAAGCAAAGTGTAACTTTCATGAAGAAAATTCTTTTTATCTAGCTGTGCAGCCTTTTGAACTCTCAGACCAAAATTGTAAATTTATTATACGCAGTAATCTTCTAGTGAAGATACACAGCATTCAAAATCTATTAAATCTATAAGAAAAAAAATAATTAAAATCTTCTTAAACATAAGAAGTTAAGAAAGTATTTAGAATAGGGAAAGCAAAGTAATGAAATTGTTTTTTTTTTCTTTGGGTCATAGGCAGCATAGCTCTTCCTTCCAACTCAGTGAGTTGAGTTAATGTCAAAGAGCTCAATTTTTGTCTCATCTGGCCACAGCACCTTCTCCCAATAAATAGTTTCTCATACAATTGAAAATATGTGTTTTTTCAAGAATCTATGAAGCTTTTCAAAACTTGTCCAGTGTTACAAAATTGCAAATAATTCATTCATGCTCATAATCAATTAAGTGAATCAAAATATATCGATTGTTTCAAATAAAATGTTAAAATCAATGTATTCAGTCAATAGCAGAAATGATGCATGACACAACTTACGTATATATATTGCCAATATACAATATTAGCAAACACCTATCAAAAAATTTGTTTTTGCAGACATAAATGGAAATACAGAGAGGGAAGCCTACATGAATTTAAAGGGAACTATGACTAGCAAGGAAAAAGTAATCTCGTGCAGAAAAACTATACAAAAAAAGATATAAAAATGTATTTATGTAAAGAATATGAATTGCTAAAAAAAACATCAAATCAAAGCTCCTTTCTTCCACCATCAGATAATCTGAAAATCTGCTTCTTATCAAGCATCACTTGCCCAGCATACGATTGCTTCCCAACGTAAGAGCCAGCACATATTAATATATTCCAATTTTCAACTGTAAAAAAATGGTAAACTTAGAGAATTGTATCACTCCTTGGTTTCCTATATACTGTACTACATATCCTGCTGCATATAAGGGAGAGATGCTTTTCCTATTGTCCTTCAGGATGAGTTTATCAATATTTTGCTTAAAAGTACATTTTTCGGGGGGTAACATTTGAATATTTATTTATTCTTAAACACGGATTATTTTATTGCAACTCTATTAACATAATTTTCACTTCACAGATCTATAACAGATCAGCTTGAGTACAGATATTCAAGGGAAAATGCAGCAGTGTCAACAAAGGGCATGGGAGAAAGGGTATATGATGCCACTCAAGGGTGTGGTCGGTATTAGAATACACGCAGAGACAGTTTACTTTAATAAAGGCACCTTAGCCCAAAGAGAACACTTAGATATATAGCTTACCATGAGATAATACAGGGTTTATACCATCAATTTATATCCAGAGCCTCAGAGTATATTTAGAGTGCACGCACGGTTTTCATGAACGTTTTCGATTCATGGAAGGGTGTATGACGTGCCAGGGGTAAGCAGACAGTCCTTATAATGCACAATGACAGTCAATAATATGGCACATAAAAATACAATACAATGCACTTATCTTGTGATGCACCAGATACCCTAAACTGTCAATAAGAAAGTGATAGCTACTGTGAAGAAAATAAGTATTTGATCCCTTGCTGATTTTGTAAGTTTCCCACTGACAAATACATGGACAGTATATAATTTTAAGGGTAGGTTAATTTTAACATTGAGAGATAGAATATCAAAAATAAAATCCAGAAAATGACATTGTATAAATAGAAACTTATTTGCATTTTGCAGTGAGAAATAAGTATTTGATCCCTCTGGCAATCATGACTTAATACTTGGTTGCAAAACCCTTGTTGGCAAGCACAGCAGTCAGACTTTTTTGTATTTGATGATGTGGTTTGCGCACATGTCTGGAGGAATTTTGGTCCACTCCTCTTTGCAGATCATCTCTAAATCATTAAGATATTGAGGCGGTCACTTGGCAACTTGGAGCTTAAACTCCCTTCATAAGTTTTCTATGGGATTAAAGTCTGGAGACTAGCTCCCATTGATGTGGTGAAGTAGTCCTGTGACCTTAGCAGAGAAACACTCCAAAAACAAAATGCTTCCATCTCCATGCTTGACAGTGGGGACGGTTTTCTTTGGGTCATAGGCAGCATATCTCTTCCTATAAACTTGGTGAGTTAAGTTAATGCCAAAGTGCTCAATTTTTGTCTCATCTGGCCACAGCACCTTCTCCCAATCACTCACAGAATCATCCAGGTTTTCATTGGCAAACTTCAGATGGGACTGCACATGTGCCTTCTTGATCAGGTGGACCTTGTGGCCACTGCAGGATTTTAAACCTTTACGGCACAATGGGTTACCAATGGTTTTCTTTGTGACTGTAGACCCAGCTACCTTGAGATCATTAAAAAATTCCCACAGTGTAGTTTTAGGCAGATCTCTCACCTTCGTCATGATCAAGGATAGCCCATGAGGTGAGATTTTGCATCGTGCCCCAGATGGATGTCAATTAACAGTCAATTTGTATTTCTTCCATTTTCTTGCTCTTGCACCAACAGTTGTCTCCTTCTCACCCAGCCTCTTACTTATGGTTTTGTAGCCCATTACAGCTTTTGTGCAAGTCTATGATTTTGTCCCTGACATCCTTAGAAAGTGCTTTGGTCTTGCCCATGTTGTAAAGGTTACAGTCTGGCTGATTAATTGAGTCTGAGGACATGAGTCTTTTATAAAGGTGACAATGTAAGACAGCTGTCTTTAATGCAGGTAACGAGTTGATTAGGAGCGTCTAACTAGTCTGTAGGAGCCAGAAGTCTTAATGGATGGTATGGGATCAAATACTTATTTCTCACTGCAAAATGAAAATAAATTTATATAATTTATGCAATGTGATTTTCTGGATTTTATTTTTGATATTCTATCTCTCAATGCTAAAATTAACCTACCCTTAAAATTATAGACTATTCATACTTACAAAACCAGCAAGGGATCAAATAATTATTTTGTTCACTGTACTTCTCAAAGTCTTGATATCACCATAACAAGTCTAGATGCATTTCCCCATAAAGAATACTCAGGGTTCACCAGGAGACAAGTTTCATTGCTAGGTCCAATAACTCATAGCAAGAAAAGAGGTGTCAGTTCACGACTGTCTTGGTCTTTCTTACTGAGAGTTTTGGGTGCATCACAAAATAAGTGCATTGTGCTGTATGTTTTGTCTGTTTATTAATAGAGCATTACATAGGGACTACATGGAGGCCCGATGTGAGGGCGGTAATGTCACAATGGGGGCAGGCTTTGCAGTGTTGAGAATATCTCCCCCCATGTGCTAACCAACCTATCCACTCTCTCTTTCCCCATGTGCTGACTTCTCCCGTCTGTGCTTTCTTCTTTGAACTGTCTACCCATGTACTATCCCTCTTGTCTGCTGTCTCTCACCTTCCTGTGCTGTGTTCTCCCCTCATGTGCTGTCCCGTTTGAGCTGTCTCCCCCCTGTGCTCTGTCTCTCCCACCTCTGTGTCTGACTGTATACAGAACATACCACAGCTCCTGGGCAAGGGAGGAAGCAAAAGACAATACTGACATTACAGCAGGAGATAGCAGAGGATACATTGTGTGAGGTAAAATATTGTTTAAAAACAGACAGAATCCTCTGTGATCCCCTGCTGTAATGTCAGTATTGTCTTTTGCTTCCTCCCCTGCCCAGGAGATGTGGCATGCTCCGTACACGGTTAGACACAGACAATTTTTAAAACTGAACTTTCGGTCACGGGAAAACCCCATTAATATGACCAGCTTTCCCTGCCTGCAGACACATCTGCTGCCGAGATCAGCCGAATGATTCACTGCACCTGCACGAGTATGAGTGTGAGAGTGTGAGTGTGTGTGTGTGAGTGAGAGCGTGTGTGTGGTGTGTACGGCGCATAGAGTGTGTGTGTGTGTGGTGTGACAGTGTTCCACTGATGGTACCGCACAATAGGTTGGTACCAGCAGCAGTTTCCATATTGAGACACCCATCTCTTGGGTGTCCCAATATGGCGGTCGGTGAACTTCCTCCACTTGAAATTCTGGGACACGGTGACATTTGAACAGAACAGGAAATGAAAACATTACAAGGCATTTATAGAAATAGATGTTTTGAAGATTTTAGGTACAGTCTTTGCTGAGTGGGGGTGCCAGTATCACTCTTCATTAGGGTGTCAACCTTCCTAGTATGGTAGAGATCGCATCTTATAGGTTTTTTAGAGTCTTGGTTTATTGTTGGACTTTATCACCCTTTCTTCCCCATTTTTTGGACTGCTTTTCCCTATTTATTCATTTTATGCACCTATTTTCCAGATGAAGCATAGTTTATGTGATCAAGTTATATTAAAATTTATATGATCATGTTAATCGTGTTAGTTCCTAATTGTGTAAATATTTGGGTCTGCCATATCACAGAAGTAAGTTGGATTTTTTTAGGCCTTAGGGTACGTGCACACGCTGCGGATTCCGCTGCGGATTAATCCGCACGGATTTTGCAAAAAACGCAGATAATCCGCAGGTCTTTGGACCTGCGGATTATCTGCGGTTTTGCCTGCGGTTTGGTCCTGCGGATTCACTATCTCCACAATGGTGGAGATAGGAACCCGCAGCAGTTTCCGCAGAAAGAATTGACATGTCAATTCTTTCTGCGGATTCAAAACCGCAGCAAATCCGTGCGGATTTTTCCGCAACGTCTACACAGCGGTTTTTTAGTACCATTCATTTGAATGGTACTGTACACCGCAGCTAAAGCTGCTGCGAGTCCGCAGCGGCCAAAACCGCTGCGGAAACGCAGCGGAATCCGCAGCGTGTGCACGTACCCTTACATTTATTTTTTGTTCCTATATTTTGTTTTGTTTATACTTTGTATTTTATTAGTAAAATAATTAAAGTTAAATATTTTAATTGAAGTAGGTTAAGTTCAGGATATAAAGTTGCTTTAACACAGACCGCATAACAGATCAACTTCAATGAGTAACACTATCTCGGTTTAAATCTTTTGTAGGAAGTTTGCAGTATAAATGACTTCTGTAGCGGTAACTTCATGTGTTTCAGCCAGAAATATTCAAGGGAAATATTTTTCTTATCAAACAGAAAGCCCTTTTAAGCTCATAGTATTCTATCCATTATTTAGATATAGCAATTCTACAAAAAAAACTTCACATAAGGCCATGTGGCGAAAATAGACAAAATCTTTATTGATAACACACAATTTAATAAAATCAAGGAAGAAACCACCAGTACAGGAAAAAAGGTGGGTAAACAATGGGAAAACCTCAAAACCCAATATATACCACAAGTATAATAATGCAGCAAAAAGATATTGCACTCAGAAAAATTATTCTAATATTCTCACTGCACATATTATCAAGCAATGAGTATAGAAAAAATTGTTTATATAAAGGTGACACCTGCCACGTGCAACAGGGACACAACTGGTTAATAGCAAAAACACACATAAACCAAATAGGATAAATATATATTGTTATAACAATGGGGCCATGATAGCACAAAGCAGATGAAACGCATATAACAAGGATTAGTCACAAGTGCCTACAATAAAGGTACATATAGGAAAATAAGGGCATAGTTACAAAAGAGGCATACCCGCAGTACCCACCACACCCGACGCACGTTTCGCACTTAAATTCTTCATCCAGGGGTGGTTGGGTACTGGCCAGATAGGGTATTTGTATATCAGATAACCAATTGGGGCAAAGTACCAAATAAACTCCTCCCATAAACCTGTGTAACACTCATTGATTGGACATAGGACGCCATACTTCAGGTGAAAAATGGATCTTTATTGGTTGTCTAAAAGTGCCGCTGACCCGGTAGCAAAGTCCCTCTGAGGTAACACATCCAGCGCACACACACATCACTGTTGTCAAGACACTGCATAACATCCGGGTTCGCCCGACGCGTTGTCGTGGTTACGGTCAGGTACGGGACGTCACATCCGGTCAGAGTGGAAAAAAGAAGAGAAGATCCAGCGCATACGCATATACTATTAAAAAGAGAAAGAATACTGAAAAATAAAAACCGGAAAAATGCCGACCCGTTAAATCATAACTATAAAAGTTTTTTATTTATTCACAGAGGTAAAATATGCTGAAAAGATAAAGGTAATTTTTTTTATTTAGATATAGCAACAAGAAGAAGGTGACAAAACTCCCACAGAGTATATACCCTTTAAATTAGATTTTTATTTAAATAGTTAAAAAACATATAGGTAGATTAAGGAATAATATAGAGGCTGCTGAGTACTGATGAGCAAACGAGTTCACCACTACTTGTTACTCTCCCGAGTATCACGGTACTCGGTGTACTCGGTGAGCACCGAGATTTCCGGGATTACTCGGTGGGAAATCGAGTCTCCACCCAGCTTTTTTGGCGGACTTCAGAGACCCAATCATGATGCAGAGATTGTCTGCCAGGCAATGAAACGCTGCAGCCATCTTTGTTGTGGTCATGCAGTGATTGGCTTGCCGCACAGCATCATCAAGGGTATAAGAGACCGGACGACTCCCTGCTCGGTGCATTCAGCTCCAGATTTAGATAGTGCAGGGAGAGCTGCTGGGTCAGAATTCAGGGTCAGAATTAGGGATTTATTAGTCAGTGTGGGGTCTACCATCGTAAACAACTAAAATCCAGCTAAACCAACAGTCCTTCTAAGGACTAATCCCAGAGTATATAGGTTCCAGTGTTAGGTAGGCAGGGTAGTGTACGACGCTCTATACACATCAGTGCAAGGCCTGCAGGCACTGCATGTGTGTATATACATATCATTGCATACATCAAGAGGGTCCATTCCCTTCCTGTGTTCTGGTGCTGCTGCTGCTACCTGTAGCAATCCAGAGCCCTTTTTTTCCCTCCATTTGCTTTTTGACAGTGCGCAATCCAGCCAGATCCTTTTCCTAGCACAGCATGAAAATCCAGCAATTTTAAAGGGGTCCCAAACATCCCTTTTGACTGCGCAGAGAAATATTTAATTTTTATGAGGTACGGTAGAGTAGATATTTTTTTGAGTGTCTTACACACTTTCTTGACACTATTTTGCTGAACCCCCCAAAAAAATACATACAGGCCACAAAACGACCAATTAAATCAGAGAAAATTGCATTAATAAAATTCTGAAAAACAGCAGAAGCATTGGTGAGACCAAAGGGCATAACCAAGTTTTCGAACAGCCCTTCAGTCGTCAGGAATGCTGTTTTCCATTCGTCCCCTTCCCGGACTCTTAAAAGGTTATATGCCCCACGTAAATCCAGTTTAGAGAACCACTTGGCCCCGGTGAGTTGGTTACATAGATCAGGAATTAGGGGGAGAGGGTATGTATTTTTCACAGTAATTTTGTTTAATTCCCGAAAGTCGAGGCACGGCTGCAAACCACCATCTTTTTTCTTAACAAAATAGAAGTCCGCCGCCACAGGTGAAACAGAAGGCCTAATATGCCCTTTGCAGAGACTCTCGGTAATGTACTCCTTCATGGCTATATGTTAGGGCCCGGACAAATTGAACAGGCGAGCCTTGGGTAACTTGGCTCTCGGGACTAGATCAATGGCACAATCAAAGGGTCTATGTGGTGGTAGCGCCTCAGCCTCACTTTCAGAAAATACATCTTCAAAATCTTTCAGGTACTCCGGAATACCTTCCAGATTTGACAGACGATACTGACACAGATTTTACGGGGGGGGCAAGAGTTGTCAAGTTACCACATAGACCGTTAGCCATTCAACCCCACTGAATGATCTCCCCCGTGACCCAGTCAATAGTAGGATTGTGACGTTGAAGCCAAGGCATACCCAGTACCAGTCCAGCTGGCAGATTATTTCGAACAAAACACCTTAATTTTTCCACGTGAGTGGAACCCACTTTCAGAGAAAAGGTATCAGTCATGAAACAAATTCCCTCCTGGGTGACAGGAGAAGAATCAATTGCCGTGATTTTAACAGGATCTTTTAACCTGACTGTCCCTATCTTATGAAAAGTCACAACTTTGGCATCGATCAGATTAATAGAAGAACCACAGTCAACAAAGGCGGTAGTCACAACCGGATCGCCTGTAAGTTCTAGTTCCACCGGAAGCAGAATTTTAGTAAGTGAGGAAAAGGGTACCTGGGAGTCTGGGCAACCTCCTCGATTGTTACCCAGACTCAGTCATTTTCCTGATGGCTTCACTGAAGAAGGGCAAGAAGGACAGTTCCTTCTCCAATGTCCAGCGGATACACAGTTAAAGCACAATTGGTTGCTTCTACGGTGTCTCCTCTCTTTTTCCTTCAATGAAGTGGCACCAACCTCAATGGGCTCAGGACTAGATGCAGAGTCTCTCAGATTGGAGAATATAGGGGTCTCCTGCATCATGACCCCTCTTGACCGCAGCCTACGGTCCATGCGGACAGCCTGGATCATAGCGTCCTCCAAAGAATCCAGTGGAGGATGAAGGGCTAGGGCATCTTTAAAACATTCAGACAGGCCTCTACAGAACAAACCCCAGAGGGCAGCATCATCCCAGGAGACCTCCTCTGCTCAGTGTCTGAACTCAGAGCAGAACCATTCAGCAGAGTGCCTCCCCTGTGTCACACTCATCACCATATCCTCTGCCAGACGCACTCTATCAGGCTCATCATAAATGTGCCCCAGAGCCTCAAAGAACAAATTTACAGACATACATTCAGGAGCAGAGGAAGAAAGAGAGAAAGCCCATGCCTGTGGAGCCCCCCGAAGTAGGGAAATGACGACCCCCACCCTCTGGAACTCATCCCCGGAGGAGCGGGGCCTCAGAGAAAAAAAAAGCTTGCATCCTTCTCTGAACGACCTGAACTCCCTTTTATCCCCTGAGAAAAGGTCTGGCAATTTGACCGGAGATTCGGGGGATGCTAATGACACATCTCTATCCCCAGCCCTAGGAGCCCCTGCAGCGACAGCCCCCTGCACAGTATCCACCAACTGTTGCTGGGTATGGGCCATCGTGTGCTGTTCCACATTAAGTTTGTGGAACATTTGGGTCAAGTGCTTGACCTGATCAGCCAAAGCTTGTATGGGATCCATGAGGATAACACACTTTTTTTTCCTTCAGAGGGAAAAAAAAACCTGAAATGGTCAGCTATAATGTCAGGAACCCTGCACTGCACTTGCTCACTGAGCCAGTGCGTGTGTCCTGAGTACAAAAACAGTGCTCAAAGATACCTGTGGAGCAGGGCAGCAGCAGTGACGATGCATGCTTCAGAGTATCAGGACCTGAAGCACGTGACTGCTGGGGACGTGGCCTAAGCTCCACAGAGCTAGGAGCTGCAGGGAAACTCCTAGAAAGGTAACTACAGAACAATGTTACCAAGGGGCATAGACAGAGACAGAAACCAGATGAAGCTGGGGTCAAAGCACAAGATAGCAATACAGTACCAAAGGGTTAGACAGAATGGATAGTCAGGATGTAGCAATAGATCAGAAAGCCAGAACGGGAAATAGACGGTACAATAGGGACAAACTGTATCGGAGTAACGATAGCCAAGCCAGGAGGTCAGAACCAGAAAAGACAATAGTACCAAAATGAGAGACGGAATACAGAGTGAGGGAAAAGACCGGGTCATACACGGGAAGCAAACAAGCAACGCAGATACATGCACATCAGGGGTCAGACACACCAGAAAAACAGTATAGCTGACAGAGAACCCTGGCAAAGAGTGAGTATAAATACCCCTCCCAGATCCAGAAAGAGGCCACGAACACTTAACCCTGTGAGGGCAGGGCAAGAACCCTGTTCAAACCATGACACCTCAGAGGGCACAGGAAGAAAATCACCAGCAGGGATAGAGGGAGTCAGCTGTCTTAAATCCCAATCAGAAACCCCAGATCTCCAATTGTCTTCCTCATTATCAGGTGGCAAGCCTCTGTCTATCTGACCAGCTCCACCATCTTCAGTAATCACCAGAGGGAAGCCAAAAAGAGAATTCACAACACAATCCCCTGTCCATGGTGCATGCGAAGATGCCTCCTGCTCTGTACTTGCCGTTGCCCACAGTCAAATAGAACCAACATCAAGCACGTCCATGTCCTTGTCCCAACGCAGCCTTCAGTTTTCCATACCCCAATCATTGGAACGTAAGTGGAAATACGCAGCCAACGCCCCACAGGCCACAGTACTCAATTCTCATATTTCCCGTCTGGTTGCGATCGAAATGTTGCCTTTTAGGCTCGTGGAGACGTAAGCTTTCCACAATCTGATGGCGGTGGCTGTCCCAAGGTACTCAGTCCCCAGCCACCACTATTTCTCCCACTGTGCCATCCCGGCATTACAAGCACGTGTCCCTTAACATTACTCGTGCCCTCAACAATGCAATTACAGGGAAAGAACACCTAACCACGGACATGTGGACAAGTGCTTGTGGCGAGGGATGGTATATCTTGCTGATGGCACACTGGGTTAACATAGTGGAAGACTGGTGTGTGATGTCCGCACGCGTTGGAACTCTCCACTGCATATGTTAGAAAGGATTTGTGAACAGAAGCGAGCTGTTGTTGAATACCAGCATCAACAAGGCCGTCTTTTTTCAGGTTTGACTCCACAAATAAGACATCAGGAGTAGACATGGATGTCAGACATATATTGCATCCTCCAAAACTTTGAGGAGTCCACCAAGATGATGAGCGGCGATGGCGCCATAATTAGCATCACCATCCCGCTCATCTTCATTCTGAAAAGCTCTCTGCTCACAATGAAAGAGGATGCATTTCAGGAACAGCACGAGGACATTGATCAAGGAACCATACATGGTGATTACACACAGCCTAGGCTCATGTCAACCCAATGTGGATTGTTTGACAATGAGGAAGAGGAGGAGGTGGAAGAACAGGAGATACTTTCATGCGCTATAGACAGGAATACAACCACAACTTTCATACAGTCTTTTCAGCGTGGATGGCCTGAAGACAGGTAATAAGAGGAAGCGGACGGGGAGGAGGACACCTTGTTCAGTCGTCCTCTTTGTGAGGACACGGAAGGCTTGCCTGTTACCAGTCTGGCATGTATGGCTGACTTTATGTTGCGCTGCCTTTCCCGTTACCCTCGTATTGTCATAATATTGGGTACTAGTCATTACTAGCTAGTGACACTTTAAGATACACTCTACAAGGGTAAATTTCAATCTTTTGTTCCAGAGGCAGACAGGTGTACCAAAATGGTGCAGTACCATAGGCCCATTGTTGCAGAATTATTAAAAAAATTCCCATCTCAAAGCGCTGGTGGCAGAGATAACAGTTCATTGGCCAACCAAGGAGGACAGGCGAGAGAGACACAAATCCACTCCAGCAGAAGCAAGGGAACACTGGCAAAGTTCTGGGAGTTTTCTAAGACCCTCCCATCGCCCTAGCACTGAGACGTGGGGTAATCTCACAAGGAATGCAATGTTTTCTAAGATGCTGAGGGAGTATCTTGCTGACTGTACCAATGTCCTCTGTGATTCCTCTGTGCCTTTTAATTAATGGGTATCCAAGCTGGACACGTGGCATGAACTGGCTCTCTACGCCTTGGAGGTGCTGTCCTGCCCTGCCACTAGAGTTTTGTCAGAGCGGGTGTTAAGGGCTGGCAGAGCGCACCAAATAATAAATATGGTATTTAGGTGCATTTGCAGCCCGGGGTCCACCGTGTAGAGGTGTTAACTGCTGCTTGGCAATGGCGGACATTATATGGCGGTATAACAGAGGGACACATAGGGTTAACCTCACCCAATGTGTACACAGGCAGACTCTGTTACCTCACAAAGCCGCACAACCACCAAAAATAAATGCCGTAGCCTGTTTATAATCACAGAGCTCGGCAGTGTGAGCACTAGCGTATAGTCACAGGACTATAGCCCCTGAGACACTGGGTTGGAGTCACTCTAGTCACACTAGTGCTCGGCACTGCAGCTACTTGTGCTGAATGGCACAATATGGCGCTTTGGTTTTGTTTTGGAATATTTTTGGAGCAGCGGTAAAAATGGCATAAAACTCTGACAGCATTGGTTAAAACTATGAACTTGGAGTCAAGAATGCTTCCAGGGGCGATCTCCATAATGTCCCTGTGTCATTTGAGCACTGTTTCCATCATTTTCAAACGTTTTTAGACCTTAAAAGGACCCCCAGGGTGATGGCGGTAAAAATGCTCAGGTCTCCCAAAGACTTACATTGGGCACGTTGTTCTGTCAGAGTACCCGAGCATTCCAATTTGCTCGACGCAAGCAAAGAGCACCCAAGCATTTTAGTGTTTGCTCATCACTACTGCTGAGCATTGATGCAGGGAAAACACTGACAAATAAAAGCTGCACAGAATCAATGTATGTTAAGCATGTGATTCAGACACAAGTCCTAAAGTACTGCAGTATTAAGAGGGTTTTGATTTCCCTGACACTTTATTAAACATGAAAGACTTGGGTGCACATAATACACTTACATATGTGAAGCACTGATGGTTGTAAAGTCCCCACTGCCCCAATGCACGTTTTGTTAGAACTAAAATATAGCCATAGCTTTTTTCAATATATTACCATGAAATATAAATAGGTATACATCATAAAAAATTACAGTTATTAATTATGCTATACAAATGACTACAAGAAGTTTCACCTCCTAACATTACAGATCAACAATAATAGTCCCAGTGTCCAGTATTGAAGTAATAGTATACAGCTGTAAACCGTCTCAGGCAGAATGATTCACTTTTTCTGTTTTAAAAAGTAATAAAACCCACTGAACCTAAAACAAACATGACCAACGACTAATGATTGTCCTCTTTAAGATTTAGGAAGAAAAGTTCCCCTTCATTTCTGCAGCTATTTATAAGCAAATAGAAATTTGTAAGAACAATCTTAAAGAGCCTGTCCACTACTTTTTTGATCCTAAGGATAGGTCATCAATGTCTGATCATCCAGGGTCCGACACCTGAAATCCATGGCAATCAGTTGTTATCTGTGTCGGCAACGTATGTACTCACTTGCGGAGCTGGCCATCTTCTGGTAGTGGCCAAGGCTTGGTATTTCAAATCAATAGGAGGCAGATGTGCAGTAGCCTGAGGGGTCATTATCAAAAGATAACCAGCTGCGCTCCACTGTAATTTAACCTTAACCGTGTTAATTTGTGTAGATGAATAATTGAAACCATAAAAATTTTTGGATTTTTTTTTACGTTTTATATACCACCATAATGTAACAAGAACTGTGTTAAACTGTATGGATGAATAATTGAATCCATGAGAATATTTTAGAGGATTCTTTGAAGTTTTATACACCACTAACTAATTGAATCAATAAAATTTTTGGAGGTTTTTTAGTTTTAGATACTACTTAAATGTAGCAAGAACCACATTAACCTGTATGGATGAATAACTAAATGCATAAAAAATGTTTGAAGTGTTTTTGGGAGTTTTATATTATTTTATATTACAAGAACTGCATAAACTGTATGGTTGAATCCATAAAAATTTTGGATTTTTTTAAAGTTTTACAGACCACCATAATGTAACAAGAACGGTGTTAAAATGTATGGATGAATAATTTAATCCATAAAGAGTTTTTCAAGAGTTTTTTTTTCGAATTTTATATACCACCAGAATATAGCAAGAACAATGTTAAACTGTATGAATGAATAATTGAATTAATATAGAAATTGAAGGTTTTTTTGTTTTATATGCCATTGTAATGTAACAAGAACTGCTTTGAACTGTATGGATGTATAATTGAATACATAATAATTTATGAAAGTGTTCTTTGAAGTTTTAAATACCACCAACTAATTGAATCAATACAATTTTTGGAGGTTTTTATTAGTTTTATATACCACTTTAATGTAAAAAGAACCACATTAAACTGTATGGAAGAATAACTAAATACATAAAAAATGTTTGAAGTGTTTTTGAGAGTTGTATATTATGTTATATTTCAAGAACCGCATAAACTGTATGGACGAACCCATAAATAATTTTGAAACTTATCTTTTAGTGTTATAAACTACCACAATGTAACACAAAGCACGTAATACTGTATGGATGAGTAATTGAATCCAGACAAATTTTTTAAAGCTTTTTTAGAGTTTTATATACCACTGAAAAGTAACAGAAAGCGCCTAATGTTCTATGGATGACTAATTGAATCCAGACAATTTTTTCAACGTGTTTTTGTAGTGTTATATACCACACCCTGATGAAGAAAGGGTGAAACATGTGTTGGGGCAGCGGGGACTCCACAAAAAAGCTACATTTTGTGAAAGTGCTTATATGGCCTTCATGCATACATGCATTACTAATATTTCGCATCTCAGATACAACCCCTGTGTTATATACTGTTTATGTAGTTTCAGTAGACACGAGATTACCTTTTTGCATAACCAACTGGTTTTATGTATGGTTGTACCCTCCATTTTGTATAGTAGCACCTGTGAATGAAGAATTATATGGGTTTAATGTACTCTCTATTGAGATTTTTATGTATCTCCCTTCATTAGCAGAATTGCTCTCAAATGTTGTCTGAGAGAAGTTTTTACATCTTCTCATCTGAGAAAATCATATCACACTAAAATCATACTCTGATAATCGGACCCTAATCAGAGTGTGATTAGCATAATTAGACTGATTCTCTTAGGTGAAAGAAAACATTGTGGTGTGACCTTAGCCTTACATTCAGCCGTTGAATAAAAGGCCTTATGTTGGTGTTTTTCTTTTAAAAGTTAGGATAGCAATAGTCAGTGAGTTGCACAATCTACGTATCCTTAATTGTCCATACATCCGAAGTTAAACTTATTTATATGCAATGATTAGTGTTGAGCATTCCGATACCGCAAATATCGGGTATCGGCCGATATTCGCGGTATTGGAATTCCGATACTGAGTTCCGATACTTTTTGCATATCGAATACCAGAATCGGAAGTTCCCATAATGCTATGAGCTGGTTTGATTTGATTCAGCCAATGAGGAATCCTCAGAAGTGTGGGCACATCCTGTTAGGCATGTAGGCATGTTAACTAATGGCATGGCTGTGATTGGCTGCTGAAATGATGTCATGATGCACTATAAAAGCCGCTGCTGCCGCCATTTAGGGCTCACTCTGCTGTGAATTCAGTTAGGGACAGGCTGCTGTTCAAGACTCTGAGGGACAGTTAGAGATAGCAATTTGCTATATAATATTGTGCTTTACCCAGGCTACATTATCAATCACTGTAGCTTTCTTTTGCCTTGCAGCGCTGTTCACAGCTGTCTGCAAGGTCTGTGTGAGTGCAGCTCACGCTGTAGTGTGTCTTGCAGCCACCTCTGGTTGTAGTCCGCTCAGCGTGTGTCACTGCCTCATACATATTTATTTTTGTTTTATTGCTGCTCATTTTTCACTAATTCTCCTATTAGTGTGCATCCATCCGTATCCATCTACATTGGTTGCAAACACTATAAGAGTAGACAGCAGAGCCTTTCTGCAGCCTTTCAGTGCTAGTGCCCAGTTCTCTGCACTTTTCACGGCTGTCTGTGAGGTCTCTGTGTGTGAGTGCAGCTCACGTTGTAGTGTGTTCTGCAGCCACCTCTGGTTGTAGTCCGCTCAGCGTGTGTCACTGCCTCATACATAGTCCTTTTTTTGTTTTATTGCAGCTCATTTTTCCAGATTTTTTTCTCCTATAATAATAATAATAATAAATTTTATTTCTATAGCGCCGACATATTCCGCAGCACTTTACATTTCAGAGGGGATTTGTATAGACAATAGACATTACAGCATAACAATAACCACATACAGTAGATTATAACAAATACCAAGAGGAAAGAGGGCCCTTCCTCGCAAGCTTACAATCTATGAGGAAAGAGGTAGACACGAAAGGTGGGTGGAAACAGTTGCACTGATTGTATGGACCCGCCATAATAAGTGTGTAACAGTACAAACACAGAGGGCTAATGGATGCATAAAGCATGTGGGAACATGATGCGGGGAATCTGGTTATGGTAAAACTTTTGGCTGTGCCACACAGGGATAGATTAGGTTACTGTGTTGAGGCGATAGTCCAGTCTGAATAAATTAAATAGCCAAAATTAGCATCACCATCCCGCTCATCTTCATTCTGAAAAGCTCTCTGCTCACAATGAAAGAGGATGCATTTCAGGAGCAGCACGAGGACATGGATCAAGGAACCATACATGGTGATTACACACAACCTAGGCTCATGTCAACCCAATGTGGATTGTTTGACAATGAGGAAGAGGAGGAGGTGGAAGAATAGGAGATACTTTCATGCGCTATAGACAGGAATACAACCACAACTTTCATACAGTCTTTTCAGCGTGGATGGCCTGAAGACAGGTAATAAGAGGAAGCGGACGGGGAGGAGGACACCTTGTTCAGTCGTCCTCTTTGTGAGGACACGGAAGGCTTGCCTGTTACCAGTCTGGCATGTATGACTGACTTTATGTTGCGCTGCCTTCCCCGTTACCCTCGTATTGTCATAATTTTGGGTACTAGTCATTACTAGCTAGTGACACTTTTAGATACACGCTAGAAGGGTAAATTTCAATCTTTTGTTCCAGAGGCAGACAGGTGTACCAAAATGGTGCAGTACCATAGGCCCTTTGTTGCAGAATTATTAAAAAAATTCCCATCTCAAAGCGCTGGTGGCAGAGATAACAGTTCATTGGCCAACCAAGGAGGACAGGCGAGAGAGACACAAATCCACTCCAGCAGAGGCAAGGGAACACTGGCAAAGTTCTGGGACAGTTTTCTAAGACCCTCCCATTGTCCTAGCACTGAGACGTGGGGTAATCTCACAAGGAATGTAATGTTTTCTAAGATGCTGAGGGAGTACCTTGCTGACTGTAACAATGTCCTCTGTGATTCCTCTGTGCCTTTTAATTAATGGGTATCCAAGCTGGACACGTGGCATGAATTGGCTCTCTACGCCTTGGAGGTGCTGTGCTGCCCTGCCACTAGCTTTTTGTCAGAGCGGGTGTTAAGGGCTGGCAGAGTGCACCAAATAATAAATATGGTATTTAGGTGCATTTGCAGCCCCGGGTCCACCGTATAGAGGTGTTAACTGCTGCTTGGCAATGGCGGTGTGACGCCTCTGGCTATTACGTCCAAGAGTGGACCCTCTGGATCGCGGATCCGGAGCCCCTGGGCCGAGCACACCTGGTGAAGACCGACCCCTATACAGGGATCGTTAGGGGCAAGACCGCAGGGGGCGGAACCGCGACAGCCGGAGCCAGCAGGGACGACTCGGAGGACTGGCAGACAGAGCAGGAGTAGCGAAGTGGAGGCCAGTAGAAAAAGGCTGGAAGCCCACAGGAAAGGTACAGCGAGGACCACAGGAAGGAGGCAGGCAGACAGACACGGACCAGGAACAGGGCAGACAAAGGAACAGCAAGGGTAGGCAGGGTACACAGAAGAAGGTAGGGCCGATGGGTGCTGCGAGTCACAAACAATCATCAGGCGCCCTCAGAACAGAGCGGACGCCTGATATAAGCGGAGACCGGAAGTGCGCCCTACAGACCCTCCCCTAGCGACGCCCCCTGCCAACGGAAGAAGCCGGGGGAACGCGCGTGCGCGGCCTAAGGCCGCCGCGGTCACCCGCAGCAGAGCGGCAAGCAGCGCGGAGGAACGCGCGAACCGGAGGGCGCAGGTGAGAGGAAGCTGCGGCGGGCGCCGTCGCTAAAGGGGCATCGGCGGGCACGGCCGCCGATGTCACAGTACCCCCTCCCATATGCCCTCTCCTTCTGAGGTTGGTTAGAAATCTTTTCATGATAAGGGGGGCATCGACATTCTCTCGGGGCTCCCAGGACCTCTCCTCTGGGCCAAAACCCTTCCAGTCGATAAGAAAAAGAGTCTTACCTTTGACCCTTTTCATAGCCAGGATGTCCTTTACTTCAAAGACATTGTCAGAACAAATTGGCGAGGGAGGGGACATGGAGGTTGGTTGGAACCGATTCAAGACCACAGGTTTAAGGAGCGAGATATGGAAGGCGTTAGGGACCCGGAGTGACGCCGGCAACCTCAATTTGTAGGCTACCTTGTTAATGCGCCCAAGTACTTCAAAAGGCCCGATGTACCGAGGACTTAATTTGTAAGCAGGGACTTTCAGGCGGATATGTTTGGTAGAAAGCCAGACTTTGTCCCCGGGCTGATACGGGGGTAGATCCCTTCGTCTTTTGTCCGCGTGTTTCTTAATTCGGACGTTGGCTAGCTCGAGCGCCTCTCTGGTCTCCTTCCAAATTTGCGAAAACTCCTTGGCGAGAGTGTCTGCTGCAGGAACTCCAGACGATGCGGAAAAGGGCAATGGAACCCCAGGATTTAGCCCAGTTACCACAAAGAACGGTGTCTTGGACGTTGATTCGCTGGAATGATTATTATGAGCGAATTCTGCCCAAGGTAGAAGAGAGACCCAATTATCCTGATGGGCGTTAGAAAAGTGGCGTAGGTAGGTGGTCAGAATTTGGTTAATCCGTTCCACTTGGCCGTTGGTTTGAGGATGATACGCTGAAGAGAAGTCGAGAGACGTGCCCAGGAGCCGACAGAGGGCCCTCCAGAATCGGGAAGTAAACTGGACCCCTCGATCGGTCACGATTCGCAGAGGGAGGCCATGTAGCCTGAACACGTGGTGGATAAAGATTTCGGCCAACTTTGGGGCAGATGGCAGTCCGACCAAGGGAATAAAGTGGGCCATCTTGGAAAAGCGGTCAGCGACGACTAAGATGGTAGTACACCCAGCCGAGCGAGGGAGATCAGTCACGAAATCCATGGCGATTTGCTGCCAAGGAGCCTCTGGGACAGGCAACGGATGAAGGAGGCCGGAGGGGAGAGTCCTTGGAACCTTGTTCTGAGCACAAGACCTGCAGGAGGCTACAAAGTCCTTAGCATCCTGGTGGAGAGAGGGCCACCAGTAATACCGGGAAAGAAGCAAAAGAGTTTTCTTAATCCCAACGTGCCCAGCAACCTTGGAAGAATGTCCCCAGCGCAGTACTTCCAGGCGTTTGTTTGGAGGGACGAAGGTCTTGCCAGGCGGAGGGTTAGAGAAACTCACGGGGGCCACGGAGATAACTTTAGCCGGCTCGATGACATACGATGGATCCTCCTCCCTCTCCGGAGGCTGCAAAGACCTGGAAAGCGCATCGGCTTTGATGTTCTTACTGCCGGGCCGGAAGTGGAGCTTGAACTCAAAACGGGAAAAGTACAGAGCCCACCTGGCTTGTCTGGAGTTGAGTCTCTGGGCAGATTGCAGGTAGGCCAGGTTCTTGTGGTCCGTGAAGATAGTAAAGGGGTGCACTGCCCCCTCGAGCAGATATCGCCATTCCTCCAGCGCCATTTTAATGGCCAATAATTCCCGGTCCCCAATGGAGTAGTTGCACTCCGCCGGAGAAAAGGTTTTGGAGAAGAACCCGCAGGGGACAAGACGTCCAGATGGAGCCTGTTGGGAGAGAACCGCCCCAGCTCCAGTGGAGGAGGCATCAACTTCCAGAATGAAGGGCCTACTGGCCACAGGACGGTGTAAAATCGGAGCAGAAGCAAACGAGCGTTTCAGGGCAAGAAAGGCGTCCTCGGCTTCAGAGGGCCAGACGTTAGGCTTCGTCCCCTTACGGGTCAGGACCGTAATGGGCTTGGTGACTGTAGAGAAGTGGGGTATAAACTGCCGGTAATAATTAGCGAAGCCGAGGAAACGCTGGATGGCCTTTATGCCAACCGGACGAGGCCACTGGAGTACCGCGGACAGCTTGTCCGGATCCATCTTAAGACCGGAATCCGTGATGATGTACCCCAAGAAGGGTAACGCTGTTTGCTCGAAGAGGCACTTCTCGATCTTGGCGTAAAGACGATTTTCTCGAAGGCGCTGCAGGACCATGCGTACACTTCTCCGGTGGGAGGAGAGGTCGGTCGAGAAAACGAGGATATCGTCCAAATATACCACCACGCAGGAATAGAGTAGGTCTCGGAACACCTCATTTACGAATTCCTGAAACACCGCTGGAGCGTTGCAGAGACCGAACGGCATGACCAAGTATTCATAATGGCCGTCCCGGGTATTGAAGGCCGTCTTCCACTCGTCCCCCGCTCGGATTCGGATTAAGTTGTAAGCTCCCCGCAGATCCAACTTCGTGAAGATTCTGGCCCCCCTCAGGCGGTCGAAGAGTTCAGGAATCAGCGGGAGCGGGTACCGGTTTTTGACCGTGATGTTGTTCAGACCCCGGTAGTCAATACAGGGTCACAGGGACCCATCTTTCTTCCGGACGAAGAAGAAACCTGCGCCCGCAGGGGACGAGGACTTTCGGATGAACCCCTTGGCCAGATTTTCCTGTATATATTCCGACATAGCCGAGGTCTCTGCTGGGGACAAAGGATATGTTCTCCCTCTGGGAGGAGTGGCACCAGGAACTAGGTCGATAGGGCAGTCATAGGAGCGATGAGGGGGTAAGGAATCCGCCACCTTCTTGCTGAACACGTCGGCAAACGTGTGATAGGGTGCGGGTAAGCCCGGGAGGTCGGCAGGCTTCGAGCATGGACGAGGACGCGTGAGGGCCCGTAGGCAGTGCTCCTGGCAGGAGTGCCCCCAACGGAGAACTTCCCCAGAGCGCCAGTCAATCACAGGTTCGTGCCGTCTGAGCCAGGGCAGTCCTAGGAGAACCGCATGGGCTAATTGTGGCAGGACATAAAAGGCTATCTTTTCGAGGTGGAGAGCTCCGATTTGAAGATCTACTTCGACGGTAATCATGGTGATGAGTCCGGGTAAAGGTTTACCATCAACGGAGGAAATAGCGCGAGGGTTCTTCAATACCAACACCGGAATCTGGAGTTTGTCAACCTCCTCCTGGCGGATGAAATTACCGGCAGCACCCGAGTCCACATACGCCTCCACAGACCCGCGCCCCCGACCTGTAATTAGCAAAGCTGAAAGAGTAAGGGGAAGAGAGGAATTTTGATCACCTAGGGGGTCCTCTCTTACCTGACCTAGGTGGAGGCATTTCCCGACCTCTCTGGCTTCTCTGGACAGGAACGCACGAAATGGTTGGCCCCTCCACAGTACAGGCAGAGGCCCTTGGTCATCCTCTCCCTGCGGCGTTGCTCGGACAGTCTGACCCGATCAACCTGCATAGGTTCAGGAGCGGCGCTAACAGGAGATACAGGGAAACGGGGGACAGGAGCCTGATACAACCTAAAGGACCTTCTCTCTCCGACTGCCTCTCTAGCGCGCTCCTGAAAGCGTAGGTCTATGCGAGTGGCCAGCGAAATAAGGTCCTCCAGAGTGGTGGGGGTGTCTCGCCCGGCAAGCTCATCCTTGATCTTGCTGGAGAGGCCTCTCCAAAAGGCTCCCACTAGAGCCTCATTGTTCCACCCTAACTCAGAAGAGAGGGTCCGGAAGCGGATGGCGTATTGCCCCACTGTGAGGGAGCCCTGGCGGAGGTTAAAAAGGGCCTCAGTGGAGGATGCTAAGCGACCCGGTTCATCGAATACCTTGCGAAAGGTTTCTAAGAAGGTCTGTAAATTTAGCACTACGGGGTCATCTCTCTCCCACAAGGGGTTCACCCAGGACAGGGCCTCACCCTCAAGATGGGACACAACGAATGCCACCTTGGCGCGGTCAGTAGGATACTGAAGGGGGGCAAGCTCAAAATGTAGCCTGCATTGATTTAAAAAACCCCGGCATAACTTGGGATCTCCGCCGTACCTGGGGGGTTTACCCAGACGGGGAGCCGGAGTAGGGGCTACATCCGGGGAGGAAGTTGCAGCGGCAGCAGAGGATTGCAGGGCCAGCAATCGGTCATCCACGGATGCCATGTAACCCAAGATGTGGGATTGGGCGTCGCGCTGCTGCGCGAGCTCCTGTTGAAGGCTGACTAAGAGAGGAGCGTGCCCGGGGTCAGAGGTCTGCAGGGCGGACAACCGGGTGTCCATAGACTTCATAAAGGACATTATCCGGTTCTGATTTTCACGAAGGAACAGCAATTCCTTTTGTGTGGCGGCTGCGGCACCGGCGGGATCCATGGCCTGATGATACTGTGACGCCTCTGGCTATTACGTCCAAGAGTGGACCCTCTGGATCGCGGATCCGGAGCCCCTGGGCCGAGCACACCTGGTGAAGACCGACCCCTATACAGGGATCGTTAGGGGCAAGACCGCAGGGGGCGGAACCGCGACAGCCGGAGCCAGCAGGGACGACTCGGAGGACTGGCAGACAGAGCAGGAGTAGCGAAGTGGAGGCCAGTAGAAAAAGGCTGGAAGCCCACAGGAAAGGTACAGCGAGGACCACAGGAAGGAGGCAGGCAGACAGACACGGACCAGGAACAGGGCAGACAAAGGAACAGCAAGGGTAGGCAGGGTACACAGAAGAAGGTAGGGCCGATGGGTGCTGCGAGTCACAAACAATCATCAGGCGCCCTCAGAACAGAGCGGACGCCTGATATAAGCGGAGACCGGAAGTGCACCCTACAGACCCTCCCCTAGCGACGCCCCCTGCCAACGGAAGAAGCCGGGGGAACGCGCGTGCGCGGCCTAAGGCCGCCGCGGTCACCCGCAGCAGAGCGGCAAGCAGCGCGGAGGAACGCGCGAACCGGAGGGCGCAGGTGAGAGGAAGCTGCGGCGGGCGCCGTCGCTAAAGGGGCATCGGCGGGCACGGCCGCCGATGTCACAGGCGGACATTATATGGCGGTATAACAGAGGGACACATAGGGTTAACCTCACCCAATGTGTACACAGGCAGACTCTGTTACCTCACAAAGCCGCACAACCACCAAAAATAAATGCCGTAGCCTGTTTATACTCACAGAGCTCGGCAGTGTGAGCACTAGCGTATAGTCACAGGACTATAGCCCCTGAGACACTGGGTTAGAGTCACTCTAGTCACACTAGTGCTCGGCACTGCAGCTGCTTGTGCTGAATGGCACAATATGGCGCTTTGGTTTTGTTTTGGTATATTTTCTGGTGCACCGGTAAAAATGGCATAAAACTCTGACAGCATTGGTTAAAGCTATGAACTAGGAGTCAAAAATGCTTCCAGGGGCGATCTCCATAATGTCCCTGTGTCATTTGAGCAGTGTTTCCATCATTTTCAAACGTTTTTAGACCTTAAAAGGACCCCCCGGGGGATCGCGGTAAAAATGCTCAGGTCTCCCAAAGACTTACATTGGGGACGTTGTTCTGTCCGAGTACCCGAGTATTCCAATTTGCTCGACGCGAGCAACGAGCACCCAAGCATTTTAGTGTTTGCTCATCACTACTGCTGAGCATTGATGCAGGGAAAACACTGACAAATAAAAGCTGCACAGAATCAATGTATGTTAAGCATGTGATTCAGACACAAGTCCTAAAGTACTGCAGTATTAAGAGGGTTTTGATTTCCCTGACACTTTATTAAACATGAAAGACTTGGGTGCACATAATACACTTACATATGTGAAGCACTGATTGTTGTAAAGTCCCCACTGCCCCAATGCACGTTTTGTTAGAACTAAAATATAGCCATAGCTTTTTTCAATATATTACCATGAAATATAAATAGGTATACATCATAAAAAATTACAGTTATTAATTATGCTATACAAATGACTACAAGATGTTTCACCTCCTAACATTACAGATCAACAATAATAGTCCCAGTGTCCAGTATTGAAGTAATAGTATACAGCTGTAAACCGTCTCAGGCAGAATGATTCTTTTTCTGTTTTAAAAAGTAATAAAACCCACTGAACCTAAAACAAACATGACCAATGACTAGTGATTGTCCTCTTTAAGATTTAGGAAGAAAAATTCCCCTTCATTTCTGCAGCTATTTATAAGCAAATAGAAATTTGTAAGAACAATCTTAAAGAGCCTGTCCACTACTTTTTTGATCCTAAGGATTGGTCATCAATGTCTGATCATCCAGGGTCCGACACCTGAAATCCATGGCAATCAGTTGTTATCTGTGTCGGCAACGTATGTACTCACTTGCGGAGCTGGCCATCTTCTGGTAGTGGCCAAGGCTTGGTATTTCAAATCAATAGGAGGCAGATGTGCAGTAGCCTGAGGGGTCATTATCAAAAGATAACCAGCTGCGCTCCACTGTAATTTAACCTTAACCGTGTTAATTTGTGTAGATGAATAATTGAAACCATAAAAATTTTTGGATTTTTTTTACGTTTTATATACCACCATAATGTAACAAGAACTGTGTTAAACTGTATGGATGAATAATTGAATCCATGAGAATATTTTAGAGGATTCTTTGAAGTTTTATACACCACTAACTAATTGAATCAATAAAATTTTTGGAGGTTTTTTAGTTTTAGATACTACTTAAATGTAGCAAGAACCACATTAACCTGTATGGATGAATAACTAAATGCATAAAAAATGTTTGAAGTGTTTTTGGGAGTTTTATATTATTTTATATTACAAGAACTGCATAAACTGTATGGTTGAATCCATAAAAATTTTGGATTTTTTTTAAGTTTTACAGACCACCATAATGTAACAAGAACGGTGTTAAAATGTATGGATGAATAATTTAATCCATAAAGAGTTTTTCAAGAGTTTTTTTTTCGAATTTTATATACCACCAGAATATAGCAAGAACAATGTTAAACTGTATGAATGAATAATTGAATTAATATAGAAATTGAAGGTTTTTTTGTTTTATATGCCATTGTAATGTAACAAGAACTGCTTTGAACTGTATGGATGTATAATTGAATACATAATAATTTATGAAAGTGTTCTTTGAAGTTTTAAATACCACCAACTAATTGAATCAATACAATTTTTGGAGGTTTTTATTAGTTTTATATACCACTTTAATGTAAAAAGAACCACATTAAACTGTATGGAAGAATAACTAAATACATAAAAAATGTTTGAAGTGTTTTTGAGAGTTGTATATTATGTTATATTTCAAGAACCGCATAAACTGTATGGACGAACCCATAAATAATTTTGAAACTTATCTTTTAGTGTTATAAACCACCACAATGTAACACAAAGCACGTAATACTGTATGGATGAGTAATTGAATCCAGACAAATTTTTTAAAGCTTTTTTAGAGTTTTATATACCACTGAAAAGTAACAGAAAGCGCCTAATATTCTATGGATGACTAATTGAATCCAGACAATTTTTTCAACGTGTTTTTGTAGTGTTATATACCACACCCTGATGAAGAAAGGGTGAAACATGTGTTGGGGCAGCGGGGACTCCACACAAAAAGCTACATTTTTTGTAAGTGCTTATATGGCATTCATGCATACATGCATTACTAATATTTCGCATCTCAGATACAACCCCTGTGTTATATACTGTTTATGTAGTTTCAGTAGACACGAGATTACATTTTGCCTAACCAACTAGTTTTATGTATGGTTGTACCCTCCATTTTGTATAGTAGCACCTGTGAATGAAGAATTATATGGGTTTAATGTACTCTATTGAGATTTTTATGTATCTCCCTTCATTAGCAGAATTGCTCTCAAATGTTGTCTGAGAGAAGTTTTTACATCTTCTCATCTGAGAAAATCGTATCACACTAAAATCATACTCTGATAATCGGACTCTAATCAGAGTGTGATTAGCATAATTAGACTGATTCTCTTAGGTGAAAGAAAACATTGTGGTGTGACCTTAGCCTTACGTTCAGCCGTTGAATAAAAGGCCTTATGTTGGTGTTTTTCTTTTAAAAGTTAGGATAGCAATAGTCAGTAAGTTGCACAATCTACGTATCCTTAATTGTCCACACATCAGAAGTTAAACTTCTTTATATGCAATGATTAGTGTTGAGCATTCCGATACCGCAAATATCGGGTATTGGCCGATATTCGCGGTATTGGAATTCCGATACAGAGTTCCGATACTTTTTGCATATCGAATACCAGAATCGGAAGTTCCCATAATGCTATGAGCTGGTTTGATTTGATTCAGCCAATGAGGAATCCTCAGAAGTGTGGGCACATCCTGTTAGGCATGTAGGCATGTTAAGTAATGGCATGGCTGTGATTGGCTGCTGAAATGATGTCATGATGCACTATAAAAGCTGCTGCCGCCGCCATTTAGGGTTCACTCTGCTGTGGATTCAGTTAGGGATAGGCTACTGTTCAAGACTCTGAGGGACAGTTAGAGATAGCGATTTGCTATATAATATTTTGCTTTACCCAGGCTACATTATCAATCACTGTAGCTTTCTTTTGCCTTGCAGCGCTGTTCACAGCTGTCTGCAAGGTCTGTGTGAGTGCAGCTCATGCTGTAGTGTGTCTTGAAGCCACCTCTGGTTGTAGTCCGCTCAGCGTGTGTCACTGCCTCATACATATTTATTTTTGTTTTATTGCTGCTCATTTTTCATTAATTCTCCTATTAGTGTGCATCCATCCGTATCCATCTACATTGTTTGCAAACACTATAAGAGTAGACAGCAGAGCCTTTCTGCAGCCTTTCAGTGCTAGTGCCCAGTTCTCTGCACTGTTCACGGCTGTCTGTGAGGTCTCTGTGTGTGAGTGCAGCTCACGTTGTAGTGTGTTCTGCAGCCACCTCTGGTTGTAGTCCGCTCAGCGTGTGTCACTGCCTCATACATAGTCCTTTTTTTGTTTTATTGCAGCTCATTTTTCCAGATTTTTTTCTCCTATAATAATAATAATAATAATAATAATAAATTTTATTTCTATAGCGCCGACATATTCCGCAGCACTTTACATTTCAGAGGGGATTTGTACAGACAATAGACATTACAGCATAACAATAATCACATACAGTAGATTATAACAAATACCAAGAGGAAAGAGGGCCCTGCTCGCAAGCTTACAGTCTATGAGGAAAGAGGTAGACACGAAAGGTGGGTGGTAACAGTTGCCCTGATTGTATGGACCCGCCATAATAAGTGTGTAACAGTACAAACACAGAGGGCTAATGGATGCATAAAGCATGTGGGAACATGATGCGGGGAATCTGGTTATGGTAAAACTTTTGGCTGTGCCACACAGGGATAGATTAGGTTACTGTGTTGAGGCGATAGGCCAGGCTGAATAAATTAATTAGCCAAAATTGGCATCACCATCCCGCTCATCTTTATTCTGAAAAGCTCTCTGCTCACAATGAAAGAGGATGCATTTCAGGAGCAGCACGAGGACATGGATCAAGGAACCATACATGGTGATTACACACAGCCTAGGCTCATGTCAACCCAATGTGGATTGTTTGACAATGAGGAAGAGGAGGAGGTGGAAGAACAGGAGATACTTTCATGCGCTATAGACAGGAATACAACCACAACTTTCATACAGTCTTTTCAGCGTGGATGGCCTGAAGACAGGTAATAAGAGGAAGCGGACGGGGAGGAGGACACCTTGTTCAGTCGTCCTCTTTGTGAGGACACGGAAGGCTTGCCTGTTACCAGTCTGGCATGTATGGCTGACTTTATGTTGCGCTGCCTTTCCCGTTACCCTCGTATTGTCATAATATTGGGTACTAGTCATTACTAGCTAGTGACACTTTTAGATACACGCTACAAGGATAAATTTCAATCTTTTGTTCCAGAGGCAGACAGGTGTACCAAAATGGTGCAGTACCATAGGCCCATTGTTGCAGAATTATTAAAAAAATTCCCATCTCAAAGCGCTGGTGGCAGAGATAACAGTTCATTGGCCAACCAAGGAGGACAGGCGAGAGAGACACAAATCCACTCCAGCAGAGACAAGGGAACACTGGCAAAGTTCTGGGACAGTTTTCTAAGACCCGCCCATCGCCCTAGCACTGAGACGTGGGGTAATCTCACAAGGAATGCAATGTTTCCTAAGGTGCTGAGGGAGTACCTTGCTGACTGTACCAATGTCCTCTGTGATTCCTCTGTGCCTTTTAATTAATGGGTATCCAAGCTGGACACGTGGCATGAACTGGCTCTCTACGCCTTGGAGGTGCTGTCCTGCCCTGCCACTAGCTTTTTGTCAGAGCGGGTGTTAAGGGCTGGCAGAGTGCACCAAATAATAAAGATGGTATTTAGGTGCATTTGCAGCCCGGGGTCCACCGTGTAGAGGTGTTAACTGCTGCTTGGCAATGGCGGACATTATATGGCGGTATAACAGAGGGACACATAGGGTTAACCTCACCCAGTGTGTACACAGGCAGACTCTGTTACCTCACAAAGCCACACAACCACCAAAAATAAATGCCGTAGCCTGTTTATACTCACAGATCTCAGCAGTGTGAGCACTAGCGTATAGTCACAGGACTCTGCCCCTGAGACACTGGGTTAGAGTCACTCTAGTCACACTAGTGCTCGGCACTGCAGCTACTTGTGCTGAATGGCACAATATGACGCTTTGGTTTTGTTTTGGTATATTTTTTGGTGCACCGGTAAAAATGGCATAAAACTCTGACAGCATTGGTTAAAGCTATGAACTAGGAGTCAAAAATGCTTCCAGGGGCAATCTCCATAATGTCCCTGTGTCATTTGAGCAGTGTTTCCATCATTTTCAAACGTTTTTAGACCTTAAAAGGACCCCCGGGGGGATCGCGGTAAAAATGCTCAGGTCTCCCAAAGACTTACATTGGGCACGTTGTTCTGTCCGAGTACCTGAGTATTCCAATTTGCTCGACGCGAGCAAAGAGCACCCAAGCATTTTAGTGTTTGCTCATCACTACTGCTGAGCATTGATGCAGGGAAAACACTGACAAATAAAAGCTGCACAGAATCAATGTATGTTAAGCAAGTGATTCAGACACAAGTCCTAAAGTACTGCAGTATTAAGAGGGTTTTGATTTCCCTGACATTTTATATGAGGAAAGAGGTAGACACGAAAGGTGGGTGGTAACAGTTGCCCTGATTGTATGGACCCGCCATAATAAGTGTGTAACAGTACAAACACAAAGGGCTAATGGATGCATAAAGCATGTGGGAGCATGATGCAGGGAATCTGGTTATGGTAAAACTTTTGGCTGTGCCACACAGGGATAGATTAGGTTACTGTGTTGAGGCGATAGGCCAGTCTGAATAAATGCGTTTTCAGGGCACGCTTAAAATTGTGGGGATTAGTGACTAATTGTATTGACCTGGGAAGTGCATTCCAAAGAATTGGCGCAGCACGTGTAAAGTTTTAGAGATGGGAGTGGGAGATTCTGACTATTGAGGATGCTAACCTCAGGTCATCAGCAGAATGGAGGGCACGGGTAGGGTGGTATACTGAAACAAGGGAGGAGATGTAGGGTGGTGCTGAGCTATGGAGGGCTTTGTGGGTGAGGGTAATAAGTTTATATTGAATTCTGGAGTGGATGGGTAGCCAGTGTAATGACTGGCACAAGGTAGAGGCATCGGTGTAGCGATTGGTGAGGAATATGATCCTGGCTGCAGCATTCAAGACAGATTGGAGAGGGGAGAGTTTGGTAAGAGGGAGAGCGATTAGAAGAGAGTTACAATAGTCGAGACGAGAATGAATAAGAGAAACAGTAAGAGTTTTTGCAGAGTCAAAAGTAAGAAAAGGTTGAATTCTAGAAATGTTTTTGAGGTGCAGATGACAAGAGCGAGCCAGTGATCGAATGTGGGGGGCAAAGGAAAGCTCGGAATCAAGTATGACCCCGGCAGCGGGCCTGTTGCTGGGGAGTAATAGTGGAACCACACACAGAAATGGCAATGTCGGGTATAGGTACATTAGTAGAGGGAGGAAACACCAGGAGTTCAGTCTTTGACGGGTTCAGTTTCAGATATAGTGAGGACATGATATTAGACACAGCGTTTAGACAATGGCCGGTGTTTTCTAGAAATGCTGGCGTGATGTCAGTAGAAGAAGCGTATAATTGGGTGTCATCAGCATAGAGATGGTACTGGAAACCAAACCTACTGATTGTTTGACTAATAGGGGCAGTGTACAAGGAGAAGAGGAGGGGGCCTAGAGCCGATCCTTGAGGAACGCCAACAGTAAGGGGAAGGAGAGAGGAGGAGGAACCGGCAAAAGATACAGTAAAGGAGCCGTCGGAGAGATAGGAGGAGAACCATGAGAGAACGGTGTCCTTGAGGCCAATGGAATGGAGCATAGTGAGGAGGAGCTGATGATCCACAGTGTTGAATGCTGCAGAGAGATCCAAGAGAATTAGCATGGAGTAATGACCATTTGATTTAGCTGTTAGTAGATCATTAGAGACTTTAGTGAGGGCAGTTTCAGTGGAGTGTAAAGAGCGGAAACCGGATTGGAGAGGGTCGAGAAGAGAGTTATCAAAGAGATAGCGGATAAGACGGGAGTGGACCAGGCGTTCCAGGAGTTTAGAGATGAAGGGAAGATTAGAGACAGGTCTATAGTTAGCGGCACAGTTTTGGTCGAGGGATGGTTTTTTAAGTAGTGGATGTATGATGGCATGCTTAAATGAGGAGGGAAAAATACCAGAAGAGAGAGTGAGGTTAAATATTTTAGTTAGGTGAGGGGTGACAGCAGGGGAAAGGGACTGGAGGAGATGTGACGGAAATGGTTCACTGGTGCAAGTGGTTGGGCGAGAAGATGCAAGGAGCCTGCTTACTTCTTCTTCTGTGACTGATTCAAAATCAGAGAGTGAGCTAGATGCAGTGGGGGAGGGAGGACAGTGCATGGTATGAGGTGATTGGGAGATAATTTCCTGTCGAATCTGGTCAATTTTTTCTTTGAAGTAATTGGCCAGATAGTCAGCTCGGAGCTCCGTGGTTGGGGCCTGTATGCTTGGGTTGAGTAGAGAATGAAAAGTGTCAAAGAGACGTTTCGGGTTATTGGACAGTGAGGTGATGAGGGTGTTGAAATAGGCTCGTTTGGAGAGGTGAAGGGCAGTGTTGTATGTTCTAAGCATAAACTTAAAATGGATGAAATCTTCGTGTAGATTGGATTTTCTCCACAGACGTTTGGCGCACCTGGAGCACCGCTGCAGGAAACGTGTTTGCACCGTGTGGCAGGGTTGTCACCATCTGCGTTGTGGTGTTCTATTTATAGGGGGTGCAAATTCATCCAGGGCACTTTGAAGTGTTTCATTGTAATGCTTCAATGCAGAATCAGGACATGAGAGGGAGGAGATAGGGGCCAATGAAGACTACAAGTTCTTCATAAGTTTCTGGGTGTTAATGGCCTGTATGTTTCTATAAGTCTGGACAGTGGGGGTGACCTGAGCAGCCTGGCAGTTCTTGATAGAGAATGAAAGAAGATTGTGGTCAGAGAGCGGGAGAGGGGAGTTTGCAAAATCATCCACTGCACAAAGCCGAAAGAAGACCACGTCGAGGGAGTTTCCGTCTTCATGTGTTGGAGAATTAGTAAGCTGCGAAAGGCCATATGAGGAGGTTAGAGATAAAAGGTGAGTAGCAGATGGTGAGAGGGGAAGAGCAATGGGGATGTTGAAATCTCCCATGATGAGGGTAGGGATGTCACAGGAGAGAAAATGTGGAAACCAAGTGGCAAAATGATCCAGGAACTGATGGGAGGGGCTGGGAGGACGATACACCACCGCCACTCGCATGGAGAAGGGGGTGCAAAGTCTGACGGCATGGACCTCAAAAGAAGGGAAGACTAGTGAGGGTAGTTGAGGGATAACCTGAAAGGTACATTTTGGTGATAGGAGCAGACCAACGCCTCCACCTGCTCTATTGTCTGATCTTGGGGTATGAGAGAAGTGTAGTCCCCCGTATGAAAGAGAAGCAGCAGCGGTAGTGTCTGACTGCTGGATCCAGGTTTCAGTAAGAGCCAGGAGGTTAAGAGAATTAGAAAGGAAGAAGTCATGGATGAAGGAGAGTTTGTTACACACTGAGCGAGAATTCCAAAGTGCACAATTAAGAGAGACAGATGGCATGCAGGGAATATTAATAAGATTAGAGGGGTTCCTGAGTGTAGCAGTCAGGGGGTTTGACTTTCTATAACATGGGGGACCTGTGTTGGGAGCAATGTCTCCTGCGACTGGGAGAAGGAGGAGAGAAAGAGTGAGCAGATGGTTAAGTGATCTGTGAGACTGGATCTGTGCAATTTAACAATGTGACAAGAGCATGAGTGCTATACATAGGAGAGGAAAGGAGCGAGGGGCCGAGATGGATGGAGTGTAAAGAGTTAATGCCAGGGCGGTGGATGTGTGTGAATGCAGTGGCCAGGATATAAATTACACAAATGCATATGGTGTATATTTGATGTACTCCAAATGTACAGGGAGTAGATGTATATAAATGTCTTACCTGTCTCCTGCCCTGTCTAACTGCCATGTTATAACTGCCAGTAGTACTTTGATACATGTGCATAAATGCCCCCTGCATAAATGCTCCCCCTAGCTATGTCTGAATATATAGGAGGTTAAGGCTAAGATTTATTTATTTTTGCTCTCTCTCTTCTCGTTAATCAATCACACTAAATTGAGACACCAGGACCCAATAAAATATTGTGGTCAAATAAACAGATGTCCAGCACTACATGGATCATAAAGCACTTTGAAAAGTTTCTCGACCTCACAACATAAGGGTACAAGCAGAGTATGTTGAAATAACTATATACCAGATATAAGCTTGCATAGTTGAAAAAACATAGATAGCATTCAGGATTAACTGCTTCCTGACATTGAATGGAGAAACACAGGAGTGGATTCAGACCAGAGATTGAAAAAGCTGGTTACCAGATATAAGCTTGCATAGTTGAAAACTCCTATTTGTGTGCTTCCATCCGTATCCAGCTACATTGGTTGCTTGCAAACCCTATATAGGAGTAGCTAGAGGAGCCTTTTTTCTGGCTTGTGCCCTGCAGCCGCAGCCAGATTAGTATTAGCCTATTTTTTGGAGCCTCATCAATTGCATTGTAGGTTACCTTCCTGCTTTGTAATAGCTCCAAAAAGTTTGTGATACTATTGCTTTCACATCTTTGGTCACATCCTTTTTGTTTTTTTGAAAAAAAACACGTAAATAAAACACTCCACTTGACAGTTGGGTAGGCAACATTAGCTCATATTAAAGTGTAGTCCACACACTTTATAAAATTAGCGTTTCTTATACCTGTTAGCAGCTGTTCAGGAATAAGCACACTAAGCCCCCCTTTGTACTTTTCTGCCTATCTTTATCAGTCTACCAAGATGAAGAAGGCAGGGAGTAAGGCACGTGGTCATGGGTGTGGAGTTTCAGCAGGGAGAGGACGTGGGGATTCTGTGCCCGTTGCGGGCATCAGTGACTCAGCATCCCCCAGTTTTCCCAGGGAACAGTCCTTTATGCGCAGCTTTGTAGGACCTCGCCATACCCCACTGCTGCGGGAGGAACAAATTGAAGCCTCTTCACCACCTGCCAAATTTCCCAGGCAGTCAGAGAGCCCTGGACAGGAGCCATCTCTACTTCTGTTCTCTGAATCTCTTGGCTTGGAAACAGGGGGCCAGCCAAGCAGTATTCTAGAATGTGAAGAAGAGGGAGTATGCAGTGATACACAACTGCTTTGTCCCTCTGAATCTGAAGAGGTGGGTGGGCCAGTGCCTATGGTCAGCACACCTCAGTACGCATCAGATGATGAGACTCAGGTGCCACTTTCTGGTGCATACTGTGCTGGCGAGACTACCCTGGAGAAGCAGGTGTTTGAAGAGGGGAGTGTAGATGATGAGGTCCTTGAACCATCATGGCGTGAGGAACAGGAAGGTGGTGGGAGCAGCTCTGAGGAAGAGCTTCCCTGAACGGCCAAAACAGAAGGGAGAGGGAGGGGGCAGACTTGGTTGCCTGTAGCCTCCACTTCGGCACCCGTTAGGAGCATTCCTCTTCCAAAACCCAAAACGGGCGCTCCGAGGACTTGCAGTGCGTGGCCCTTTTTTGACACAGTTGCAGATGACATTTGCTTTGTCAAATGCAAGCTGTGTAATCATAAAGTCAAAAGAGGGAAAAGTGTCAGCAACCTCAATACCACAAATATGTGGAAACATGTGCGGACCAAGCACGTGGTGGAGGTACAAAGACACACTGAAGACGTAGGCCAACCTACAGCACCACCTACCACCTCTTCAGCTCGTGTTGTAGCCTCTTCCACCAGCTCACACACAGCTGGTTTGGCTTCCTCACAGGATCGCAGTGGAAGAACCTCTGGCACTGTTGTCCAGAGACCCAGTGACATTCCACCCACAGCACCACATTCCCTGTCATCCTCACACTCCCAGGCTACTCTACAGCCATCGGTAGCACAGGCATGGGAGAAAAGGCCGCCATACTCGGCAAACCATCCCCAAGCACAGGCTCTGAATGCTGGCATTGCAAAACTACTGGCCCTTGAAATGCTCTCATTCAGGCTGGTGGAGACTGACACCTTCCATAACTTCATGGCATTGGCAGTCCCACAATACACTGTGCCCAGCCGCTTTTACTTCAGCAGGCAAGCCGTCCCTGCCCTGCAAAAGCATTTGGAGGGAAAAATTAAACATGCGCTACTAAACGCCATCAGTAGAAAGGTCCACCTGACCACCGATGTGTGGACCAGTAACCATGGACAGGGACGATACCTTTCCCTCACTGCCCATTGGGTCAATGTTGTGGAGCGGGGTACAGATCTTGAGAGTGGCGCTGTACTTGTTCTGTCAACTTCAAGGATTTCAGGAATCCAGTCTGTACACATTGACTCCTCTTCATACTCCAGTTCCTCAGAATCAGCGCTGCAGGAGCCGTCACGGTCTACCTCCACATGGACCTGTGAACGCTTACCCGATATGAGCACAACCGTGGCCAAACATCAACAGGCCGTACTGAAATTAGTTACTTTGGGGAATCGAAGCCACACAGCGCAGGAGCTCTGGAATGCCATTAAGCAGGAGAGCGGCGTGTGGTTTGTGCCAGCGAATCTCCAGCCAGGCTTGGTAGTGTGTGACAATGGCCAAAATCTGGTGGCAGCTCTGGGCCTAGGCAACCTCACTCACATCCCATGTCTGGCACATGTGCTCAACTTGGTCGTGCAGAGCTTTCTGAGGGACTATCCGGATCTTGATGCACTGCTACACAAGGTCCGCATAGAGTGCGCTCACTTGCGGCGTTCCAGCATGGCAAGATCGCGCATTGCAGCTCTGCAGCGCCAATTCCGCCTTGCGGAACATCGCATCGTATGTGACCTACCCACCAGGTGGAATTCAACGTTACATATGTTTGAGCGGTTGTGTGAGCAGCAGGCAGCAGTAATGGAGTACCAGCTGCATCAGGCGCAAACAAGTCGCACTGTGCGCCGGTCACACTTCAGCACCACTGAGTGGGCCTCTATGAAGGACATCTGCCACGTTTTGCGTGCCTTCGATGATTCCACGTGGATGGCGAGTGCAGATGATGCAATAGTCAGCATGACTGTCCCCCTTATCTGCCTGCTTCAAAAAACACTGCAAGCACTAAGGGAGGAGGTTTTGGAAGAGGTGGAGGATGAGGAGTCACAAATGCCATCTGCTTGTGGACAGTCTGCGCAATTTGGCTCCTCACAAAGGCCTAGGCAGGGGACACTTTGTGAGGAGGATGAGGAGGAGTCAATGGAGGAGGAAGACATCTCTCCAGAGGAGGGAGGTACACAATGCTCTAGTAGTCAGTATGTAGAGCGAGGGTGGGGTGATGCAGAGCAGGCAGAGATGACGCCTCAAGCAGGGGACAGCGTTTCTTGGACAGTTGAGAGTCTGCAGCACATGGTTGATTTCATGCTGCAGTGCCTGAGAAACGACCGCTGCATCGCCCACATTCTCAACACGGCTGATTATTGGGTGTACACCCTCCTAGATCATCGCTACCGGGACAACTTACAAAGCCTCATAACACCGTTGATCCGGGAGCGTAAACTGCGGGAGTACCAAGACACACTGGTGCATTCCATCATGTTCTCCATTCCACCCGAGAGCAGTGCTGCTAGTGGTTTACAAAGCAGCTCTGTGCGTCGAGGCAGTGGAGGAAGCTCTGCACAAAGAGGGAGCAGAGGCAGCGCCTCAGCACAAGGCAAGACCAGTATGGCCCAAATGTGGCAAAGTTTTGTGTGCCTGCCACAAATGTCTACACCATCACAGACGGCTCCAGTCAGCAGGAGGCAATGTTTCCGTCAGATGGTGGCAGACTACATGTCTTGCCATCTCAGTGTACTCCAAGACGGCTCTTCCCCCTTCAAGTTTTGGGTCTCTAAGCTGGATACATGGCCAGAGCTTAGCCAGTAAGCATTGGAGGTGCTGGCTTGCCCTGCTGCTAGTGTATTATCGGAATGCGTCTTTAGTGCCGCAGGTGGTGTACTAACAGACCGTCGCACGCCACTATCCTCCGATAACGTTGACCGGCTTACTTTTCTGAAAATTAACAAGGCCTGGATCTCACCAGAATTTGCCAGTCCCCTTCCAGAATAAATTATTGGTTGGCAACAGTATCCAGGTCTCCTGTTGTGTTCATGTTTCTACCACCTGAACTGTAATCCCTGGGCTCCATCACCGACAGATGTTGCTCAGAAGTGCCGTCTGCACGGAGATAAACACTAGCTCCTGTGTTAGTGGGATTCAGTAACACCAGCTGCTCCCCTGCTGTGTGTCCGGCAAAGTCTCCTGCTGCCTCCACTTTCATCCCAAAATCAGATATTAAACTTGCTCCAATTCATCCTTAGCCTACTCCATGAATGACCCTGGGCTCCAACACCTCCAGTTGTTGCTCAGAAGTGCCGTCTGCACAGAGAAAAACACATGCTCCAGTGTTAGTGGGGTTCAGTAAAGCCAGCTGCTCCCCTGCTGTGTGTCCGGCAAAGTCTCTGGCTGCCTCCACATTCAAACTGCATCAGATATAAAACTTGCTCCAATTAGGCCTCAGCCTAAAACCTGATTGAACCTGGCCTCCAACACCGCCAGTTGTTGCTCAGAAGAACCGTCTGCACAGAGAGAAACACTAGCTCCTGTGTTAGTCGGGTTCATTAACGGCAGCTGCTCCTTTGCTGTGTGTCCGGCAAAGTCTCCTGCTGCCTCCACATTCAAACTACATTAGATATAAACCTTGCTCCAATTAGGCCTCAGCCTAAACTCTGATTGAACCTGGATCCAACACTGCCAGTTGCTGCGCAGACGTGCCGTCTGCACAGAGTAAAACACATGCTCCAGTGTTAGTGGGATTCAGTAACACCAGCTGCTTCCCTGCTGTGTGTCCGGCAAAGTCTCCTGCTGCCTCCACATTCAAACTACATCAGATATAAAACTTGCTCCCATTAGGCCTCAGCCTAAACCCTGATTGAACCTGGGCTCCAACACTGCCAGTTGTTGCTCAGAAGTGCCGTCTGCACAGAGAAAAACACTAGCTCCTGTGTTATTGGGGTTCAGTGACGCCAGCTGCTCCCCTGCTGTGTGTCCGGCAAAGTCTCCTGCTGCCTCCACATTTAAATTACATCAGATATAAAACTTGCTCCAATTAGGCCTCAGCCTAAACCCTGATTGAACCTGGGCTCCAACACCTGCCAGTTGCTGCTCAGAAGTGCCATCTGCACAGAGAAAAACACTAGCTCCTGTGTTATTGGGGTTCAGTGACGCCAGCTGCTCCCCTGCTGTGTGTCCGGCAAAGTCTCCTGCTGCCTCCACATTCATCCCAACATCAGATATTAAACTTGCTCCAATTCGGCCTTAGCCTACTCCATGAATGACCCTGGGCTCCAACACCGCCAGTTGTTGCTCAGAAATGCCATCTGCACAGAGAAAAATCGAGCTCCTGTGTTAGTGGGGTTCAGTAATGCCAGCTGCTCCCCTGCTGTGTGTCCGGCAAAGCCTCCTGCTGCCTCCACATTCAAACTACATCAGATATAAAACTTGCTCCAGTTAGGCCTCAGCCAAAACCCTGATTGACCCTGGGCTCCAACACCACCAGTTGTTGCTCAGAAGTGCCGTCTGCACAGAGAAAACACTAGCTCCTGTGTTAGTGGGGTTCAGTGACGCCAGCTGCTACCCTGCTGTGTTTCTGGCAATGTCTTCTGCTGCCTCCACATTCAAACTACATCAGATATAAAACTTGCTCCAATTGGGCCTCAGCCTAAACCCTGATTGTACCTGGGGTCCAACACCGCCAGTTGCTGCTCAGAAGTGCCGTCTGCACAGAGAAAAACACTAGCTCCTGTGTCATTGGGGTTCAGTGACGCCAGCTGATCCCCTGCTGTGTGTCTGGCAATGTCTACTGCTGCCTCCACATTCACACTACTACTGATTTCAAACTTGCTCCAATTAGGCCTCTGCTCCACTCTGTCTCTAGTATTTACCCTGGCCTCCAACACCGCCAGTTGCTGCTCAGAAGTGCCATCTGCACAATCAACACTTGTTCCTGTGTTACTGGGGTTCAGTAACGTCAGATGATCCCCTGATGTGTGTCCGGCAATGTCTCCTGCTCTGTCCACATTCCCACTACTACTAAACTTGATGAAATTAGGCCTCAGCCTACACCCTGCTTGACCCTGGGCTCCAACATGGCCAGTTGCTGCTCAGAAGTGCCGTCTGCACAGTCAACATATGCTACAGTGTTATTGGGGTTCAGAAATGTCATCTGATCCCCAGCTGTGTGTCCGGCAATTTCTCCTGCTCTGTCCACACTTACACAACTACATATTTTAACCTTGCTTCAATTAGGCCTCTGTCTCCACTCTGTTTATGGTATTTTCCCTGGGTTCCAGCACCGCCAGCTGTTTCCCGGCATTGTCTTTGGCACAGGTACTCCCTCCTGCCCAGCCTGGTTCCAGCACACCTGCTGTTTCCGGGTAGTGTCTATGTCACTTTGCCACCAATACATTGTACTGTCGTGTTGCGGTCGGGTTAGCCGAGTCTATGGTGCCTGCAGTTTATGGGCTTCCTATGTGGGTTGCGGGATCTTGCAACAAAGGCTGGTTCCGTAGTGCCAATAGGACAAGCACCCCCTGTAGGACTGTTGGTTTCGGTAACTATGGCCGGCTCGCGGCCTTGCAACTTTGTTTTTCATGGGTACCTTCTGCTACCCATCCGGGTTCCAGCACGGTCAGCTGGTTCTCGGCAGTGCCTTTAGCTTAGGTGCCTCATTCTCATTATCCGAGTTCCAGCAATGTCTGCTGGTCCTTGGTAGTGCTTTCTAGCACAGGTACCTCCTGCTTAGTAACCGGGTTCCAGTACCATCAGCTGGTCCTCGGTAGTGCCATTGGCTCTTGTTCCTTCTGCTACCCATCCCGGTTCCAGTACCGTCAGCTGGTTCTCGGCAGTTCATCAGTCTTCTTGTACCTTCTGCTACATTTCCAAGTTCAAGCTTTTGGAAATGGTTTTTGGTTATCACTCTGGATCTCCCTGACGACGACACTGAAGACGACGACCCTAAAGACCACCTCGAAGAAGACGACGACCACGAAAACGATGACCCTGAAGACTACGACCCGGAAGACCACCCCAAAGAAGACCAAAAAGATGACCCTGAAGAAGATGACCAAGTGGACAAGGAACATGAAGACAACCACCAAGATACAGAACAAGAGACAGAAGACCAAGAAGCAGAAGACCAAGAAGCTGCAGAACAAAAAGCAGAAGAACATTAAGTATAAGACTAAAAACCAGAGCAAAAGATATTACCTAAATTATAAGCAGAAGAAGGCAAAGCAGTGTATGGGGGTGAGTCCGTTCCTCCTCATGGTGCCCCTGGAAAATGCCTGCTGCTGCAGGCCAAACTGAACGCGGACAAATCCTGTTGTAAATCTTTTGTGACAGGCAGAACAGAAGGTGTAATCTTCAAACTTTTATAGTTAACAACTACAGGAATGCCTGTCACAAATAAGAATATGATGAAGAAGAATAGGAAGAAGATGAAGAAGTAGAATATGAAGAAGAATAATAGTTGAATAAGAAGAATATGAAGAATGTAAAAAGAAAGAATAATAGGAAGAAGGTGAAGAAGAAGAAGATGAATAAGGTGAAGAAAAAGTTGATGAAAAAGATGCTGCTGCTGCTGAAGATCATGAAGGAGAAAGTGTGGGAGAAGTAAAAAAGAAGGTGAAGAGCATGGAAGTAGTGAAACATACATATCTGACAAAATATAAAAAAGGTTAACATAGTCAATATCTTTGTAACTCTGAACGTCTTTAAAAAAAAAAATTATTCCTGCTATTCCATTTGATTGGGCTAAACCTCTATGCCTTTAATGTCTCCTCCACCTCCCCCAATACATTCTACATTATTATTAGTTGTTTTTCTTCATGTAGAATTAACCTGCAAGGAAAGAAAGGGTTTTTTTTTAATTCCGATATTTCTGTCCCATTGACTTGCATTGGTTTCCGGTATCGGAATCGACGATATCCGATACTTTTTGGGTATCTGTCCGATCCAATCCAATCTGATATTTCATGATATCGGATGGTATCGCTCAACACTAGTAATGACATAGCATAGTTCTGAATTATATTCTGAAATAAATTCATAGCTAAGTTTTATAGCAAGCAAGAGTGATAGTTTTTGTTTTATTTTGGCATTTCTAAATTAGGCTTTTGTGCCGTCTGTCCTCTGCTGACTTCCTGCTTTGTTAACAGACGTGTAATTAATGTGGCATAATTATTAAACTGCGATGCTTCAAGCTCCTAATTTAAAAATTAAGCTGCTAGCAGGACTTGAATGACATGTCTGCAACCCATGACAAAAAAAACAAGGTCAAAATGACCGCACAACGCTAAAGGGTTTACTTTTCTATTTGATTAGTGCATTAATAACAAGACAGTTAATTTGTACAACACAATACATCAGAGGAAATCAATTGCAGCTATGAAAAACAAATGTTCAGAGAGGCCTTGAATGGACTGCTTTACATAAAGCGCATTTAATTTCCAATATTGTTACAATGCAGTCATCTTAAAAGGAAGTACATTGATATAAATCGTGCCTCTCCATAATCCTTTTATTTCATTTGTTCTGCACTTAGAGTGTTTAAACCCATTTCATGATTCAAATAAACAATTTTCCTGTTATTACCGGTATTTATATTTTCTATGAAAAAAATATATTTTTTCTCATCTTCACTTCAGACCTATTTTTAAATTAGAATTTGAAAAATAGTATATTTTGTAACTGCTAAGGCTGGTAGCCTATGGTGAATGCTAATTGTGCAGTAGTGCGGCAAAATCATTGATGGGCCTGGCTTGTGATTCTGCCAAGAGCTGGCTGAAACTTACCATTGTCTTGGGTGTTCGCAATGTGTTCTATTACTTTGCACATGTTGTTTCCCATTGTGGAAATAACAAACACAGCAGGAACGATATTCACAGCTAGTTCCATTTCCAATAAGATCAAAAGTCAATGTTTTGAAAACAGATGCAATCAGGAGAACAGATAGAAAATCCCAAACTTTCTTCTACCACATTGCTGATTCACAAGTTTAAGAATTGCATCAAACTTAATGAAGAGTGCCCATTTGCATAGTGTGACCTTAGTAACAGGTTACATTAAAAATGATATAGAGCTCATTTAGATTTAATGCAAGGGCCTCAAACTCTCCTGGGTATATGGGCCGTTTTCTTAGGACAAGATGACATTTTTAGTGATACCATTTTTGTCTGTACAATTTTTTGATAATTTTTTTTATCGTTTTTTATTTTATTTTTTTATGACATGCTTTGTATGGGTTATTATGGTACAGTTTTATACCTTGGGTCGTTATGGTTGCAGTGATAACAAACGTTCACTTTTTCATTTACTTCAGTTTCTACATAAAACAGCATTTTTAGTAGCAAGATTTTTGTAAAATTATTTTTCCATACTTTATTTTGAATTTCTTTTTACTGTTTTACTTTTTTTCCTACTTCAGTTGGCCCCATACAATATTATACTCTCACAATTAGCACAATATAGTAATTCTGACCAATATCTTCTAGCAAGCTCCCCGTCCTGGTCGCTCTTCTGCAATATCTCCCATTCTGGTTCCCATCTTGTAGTACTGTCCCAATCCAGGTTTTCATCTTGTAGTAATGTCCCCATTCTGTCCCCATCTTTTAGTAATGTCACCATGCTGGTCCTCATCATGTAGTAGTGTCTTCATCTTCTAGTAATGTCAACATCCTGGTTCTCATCTTGCAGTAATGACTCTATCCTGAACCCCATCTTCCAGTAATGTTCCCAATGTGCCGCTGCTCTACAAATATCTCAAGGGCTGTCACATTGTAGAAGGATCATCTTTTTTCTCATTTGCACAAGGAAAGACTAGGAGCAATGGGATGAAACTGAATGGGAGGAGACACAGATTAGTTATTAGAAAAAACTTTTTGACAGTTAGAGTGATCCAATGAGCGGAACAGGCTGCCACGAGAGGTTGCTGAGTTCTCCTTCAATAGAAGTCTTCAAACAGAGGCAGGACAGACATGTCTGGGATGATTTAGTGAATCCTGCTTTGAGCAGGGGGTTGGACCAGATGGCCCAGGAGGTCCCTTCCAACTCTACGATTCTATGATTGTATGATCCTATGATTCTTCACATACACATAAAAAAAGCGAAAAAAAGATTCTTCTCACCTGACCTTGCTTCCTCGGCATACAGCATCTTCTTCTCTTCCACAGTCATGGTGGCACATTACAGTAATGTCAGATGCCACCTGCAACAGGCACGCCAATGTCAGCTATCGGCTTCCGGTAGCTGGTAATGGTATTGCAGTGCAGAAAGCTGGTCTCTGTGCCTCGGTACATATCATTTGAATGTATAAACTGAAAAGAAGCGCCGGCATTGGTGATCCCTAATAATTGACCGTAATTGACATGGGAGCTCCAGTGCCTGCAGGCTGCGTGTTGAAGGCTCAAGGGCCACATGTTGCCCTTGGGCCATGTGTTGGAGACCCCTGATTCAATGCATATGGTAACTACAAATTTTAAGAAAGAAAAACGTCTCTTCATTATGTAGCATCAATATACTTCTGTTTGTACTTTGTAAAAATGGATGCTCATGGATATACTGTGCAATCAAACTAAATTAGTGTCCAAATGAATCTTTCCTCCTGGCATCAGATGAAATTATAATATCTATTAATAAATTAATGTATGTGGGTTTTCATATAATTTTACAGATACTTAATTGAAGTGATCAAAGATTCAGATATTATAAAGATTTGTATTGTATTTTTGTTATAAAAATACATAAAATTTGATGAAAATATAGATAAATTAGCAATTTTCAAACTTTGAATGTTTATATCCTTAAAATAGACAGTAATACCATAAAAAATAGTAAATATATAATAATATTTTCATATGCCTATTTTATGTCAGTATAATTTTTCAAATGTCCTCTTATTTTGTTAATATTTTAGATGGTTTAAAGTAACAGCAATTTTATAATTTTTGTAAGAAATTCTGGCTCTCACAGACCTTTTAGTTTGTGCTCAAGAAGCCATCCTACTCTGCACTCATTACCTGCATTGACTGCACTTACTTAAACTAATTACCTGTATAAAATACTCCTGTCCACAGTTAATCACATTACAACCTCTTCAACATGGCCATGACCAAAGAACTGTCTCAGGAAACCAGGCAGACCTGCACAATTCTGGGATGGGCTACAGGACAACAGGCAACTGGCTTGGTGAAAAGCGAACAATTGTTGGCACAATTATTAGAAAATGGAAGAAGCAGAACATGACTGTCAATATTCCTCGGTCTGGGAATCTATGCAAGATCTTGACTCGTGGGGTAAGGACAATTCTAAGAATTGTCAGGAATCAGTCCAGAACTACACAGGAGGACCTGTTCAATGACTTGAAGAGAGTTAGGACCACAGTTTCAAGCATTACCATTAGTGACACACTATGTTGTTATGTCTTAAAATCTTGCTGGGTATGCAAGGTCCCCTTGCTCATGTCAGCACATGTCCAGTCTCTTTTTAAGTTTGCCAAGACCAAGTAGGGTCGGCATTAAGCAGTTGGACCTTCAGTGCAGCACCACTGGCGCTTGGGCTGGCTTCTGCATCTGCTGGGATCTGGGAATGGACTGGCTCTGCTTCAAGTCACACCAGTTCCGCGACCATTTGTTTTTTGCTTTTGCCCATGGGGTCAATCTGCTTCGTCGTGTACAGTGCAATAAGAGTGTCCTTGGACTGCTGCCTATACCAGGCCTATCCCAGCGTAACCATAGTTACCAAATAAAAGATAGGAAAGAAAAACGAAGACAAGGTGAGGGGGTAATTGCTATATAAAAAGTATTGTCTCAGATGTAATAAACACTGAGTTCTTTCTGCAAAACTTTTTGCAGTGTCCTCGCAAGAACCTGGCAAGTTTTTAGTGAGAGGAATAATTGTTCAAACCAGATCACTAATGCTCTATTATCCTACTGCTCTGCCACCAATATGTCACAAATTACAGGGGGGGATTTATTTGTATATCCCTCCACTGAAACCAATATGTCACGAACCGGAGGGTGTTTGGTTGCCCCCCAGTTCATCAGGGATTTATTATATCCCACTTTCCAGTTTCAGTCTGGAACTTGCAGCTCTCTGGCACCCCCTTACCCTGAGGTCAGTCAGGAAGCTACACCTAGGATGAGTGGTCATCAGAAGGGCCTCCTTGCCATTTACTGGCTTTTAGGCACTCAGCAGGGAGTGCAGTATGAATATCCCCAGGCCTAGATGGGGTAATACACATAACTAACCTCTGTCCATCACTGCCAGAAACTCCCTAAAAGCCCAGAACACTTTGCTGCCACCAGCTCCTAGCTCTTATATGAATATTGGGTTAGAAGCCAACCCACTAGGTAGCGTGAATTTTGCACAGAAATGTTGCCATAAGATTTTAGAGCAAGGAGAACAAAGCTAGTAAAGTTTTATAGATTTTACTCCATAAAGAATAGGCAGTGTTTACAAAAGTACAAAAGATGTTACAAAGGGAGACAAATACAGTATATACAACAATTATAAAATAGAAATGGATTAAGGTATGAACTTACAGTGATCAGTCAATGGCATGCCACGAGAAGGTAGGGGAGGGGAACCTTCTCAAATCATCAGGTCAAAATGCACAGCCTCTCAGAGCTAACAGAAAGACACCCTCCTAATTGGGCTTCCTACCCTTATACAAACTGTCCCCAGACCTCACTGAGTGGGCAGAGCTATGGAAAAGAAAAGATATTATAAACTCATAAGTCTCATAATTCTGGCCGCAAGGCTGGTAGGGTGATGGAAGGGCTATCATCTTTCTCATTATGAAATTAGCTTTCTATTGCTACCAAACACAAACTATCTGCTGGCTAGAGCAGTGTTCCCCAACTCCAGTCCTCAAGGTCCACCAACAGGTCATGTTTTCAGGATTTCTTTAGTATTGCCAAGGTGATAATTGCATCACCTGTGCAATACAAAGGAAATCCTGAAAACATGACCTGTTGGTGGGTCTTGAGGACTGGAGTTGGGGAACACTGGGCTAGGGGGTGGCAGGAATTCTTTTCTCAGTTCCTGATGCACACATAAGCTGTGGATAGCTTTTATGATGTAGATCCCAAAAATATAGGTTTCCTATTTCCACGCCTAGTCTGCATTATATACCAGTTTAAAGGAACAAAGAGATTTTAAAAACCATGTGCTCCTAACCTTTTACTTTCGGTTTCACATTACCCAGCTGTATAGCAGGAGGAAGGGGTGAGGGTAATCACATACACATTCCCAAGGGGGGGAAAGAGTAAGATAGAATTACACAGTGCTGGCAGAGAGAGAAGGAGGGGGGCCGCACCTTAGTGAGAGGGGAATGTTTGTGGAGCATGTCGTTCACAAAACTAAGGGGATGTAGCAGATCAGTTTATGTGTGCATATTCCTGACACCTACCTAGTGATGTCCAGAGCCCCGATGTGCGATTCACCCTGTTTACTCAGGGGGGTCTGTGTAGAGACTGGGGAAAATCTGTGAGTTTAAATATGGTTTAAGAGCCAATGATAAGAGAAGCAGGACATTAATCTCCAATACAGTATATCCATCAGGAGTTAATTATCAGAGTAGTTACATGTGGCGTGCATAGCACCTACCTCGACTCCTGAATGACATGACACTTAAATAAACAAACCCTAAATTATCACTCAGCTTGATCAGCCAGCATATCTCTTTCTCTTTCATTTATCTAGCTAGCAGAGATTAGAGGTAATCTACTAGAAGGATGGAAGCTGATTGTGTCTCCTTCTCTTTGTGCTTCTTTCGCTCTCTTGTTGAACCCGGGAAGGATTCCTGCTCCTTGATCCAGGACGTCCGCCTATGCAAGTGGACAATAGCTTGGCACTATAGCAATGGCTCCCTACCAACAGATGAAGTCATGGTAGAAGGGCGTGTATGCTAACTTCCTATGTCTATTGACATTACTATTACTTTTTTAATTTATCTGATGTTTTATGTTATTTACCAGGACATATGAGATGTGGTGATAACCTACATTTTTCTCTTCTTTTTGACTCATGACGTTTATTGTAATCATATTATCCACATTAAAGATTTGCCATATTCTACACAGCTAAAAAATGATGTTTTGCCAATACTGCTTGGCGCCATTGTGGTCTCATTATGTATAATTTACCTTCTGTCATGTGGCTATTATGAAACTTCTACGCAGTATTCTCCTTGTGTAGGCAATCTTGCTTTTTACTGTTTGCTTACCTGTTTTTTAATATTACTGTTAATGAAAAATGTTCTTACATGGAGTGAATAGCATTTGAAGCATTTTTAATCTCCTATAATTATCGTTAATGGGGGTTTTTCTGTTTCTCACACTGTAAATGTTGCTCTCACAGATTGATAGATACATTTAACAAGTTAACATGCAGCTGTTAGCTGAACATCACATGGATAAGCCAACAAAGATGTGTGAAGGAGCTAGCTGTTAGGCATTGGAATCTCAAGCCATGTCCTCTGCGATCTTCCATTCTTCTTCAGCCACAGAGGATCCTGCTCAGCAGAGACATCGGTCCAAGCATGTTGCTCAGGTTAATGCTATGCATTTGATTGCTTCTGCTGCCCCAGTTTCAGCTATACCAAGCAGCATTAGCAATGAGCAGATGGTCCTGGGCCTAAGTCCTGTTTTTTTCCATCTGAGCATGCCCGTGAAATGACCGCTTATTGGTGGTCGGAGGTCACATGCTCAGGTTAGGCCATCAGCAAGGTCCCGGAAGGCTGCGGTTATAAAAGGATTGCACGGTCGGGCGCTAGTATATTCCAAACATGTGAAGTATGTGCATGTGTAAATGTCTCTGGTGCAAGCTCCTAATTATCCCCTACCCTATTGTTGTCTACGTGTTTATGGAGATAGGAGTAAGAGACATCAACGAGTAGTGGCATCGCTAGTGCGACACCATGCACAATCAGTGCGCCATATTTATTAGTCACGATTCGTCTAGACATCGCAGTTGCGATACCGTGCGCTTACTGGGTCTAGAGGGGTCTAAAGGGGCTCTTGACCCGCATCATTGAGATCGAACACTAGTGCCAATTCAGCTGTGCCCTGTGGCTGTTAACAGGGTACTGTATTTGTGCTCTGCTGTTACGCGACTCTTTGAAGCAACAGAGCTCGTCGCAACTACACACCGGATGGCGTTTATCCCATGTGTGTCCAGTGCAATACCGCCATTTTGTGGCCGCCATTACCAAGCAGCAGTTAACATCTCTGCATGGTGGTCCCCTGGCTGCGAAAGCAATTTATTACCATCTTTATATTATTTGGTGCGTTCTGCCAGCCCTAACATTATACTAGCGCCTGGGTCTGGCTAGTAATGGCGGACAAACAGCGACTACAGCGATACATTCAGCAGCTGGAGGGCAGGTTGTGGGCTCTCGTGCGTACAACCTCAGCTGGGGATATGACTGCAGTAGCTGTTCAGGCAGCTAATGAGGCTGCAGCCCATATGTCCGCTGCCACCCCTGTTCCGACCTTAAACCGCCTTCCGCTGCCTGAGAGGTTCTCAGGTGATAGGAAGTCGTGCAGGGGATTCTTGAACCAGTGTGCGATACACCTGGAGCTACTGGCTACACATTTCCCCTCAGAGCGGGTTAAAGTAGGGTTTGTTATTTCCCTGCTGTCAGATAAGACGTTGGAGTGGGCTACACCGCTGTGGGAGCTCGACGATCATGTGGTGCAGAGTGCTCCATGGTTTTTGAGCACTCTGAAGCATGTCTTCTAGGGACCGCGAGTCACCCATGATATGGTGCTCCAACTGCTGGCATTGACACAGAGCTCGTCCATGATCTATCACTTTGCTGTCCACTTCCGGACTTTAGCATCTGAGCTGCAGTGGCCAGATAAAGTCCTCATCTCGGTCTTTTGGAGGGCGCTGGATGACCATGTGAAAGACACTCTGGCCACTAGGGAGATTCCAGCCACACTGGAGGAGCTAATATCGATCTCCACTTACATCGACCTTCGTTTCTCTGAGCAAAGGTTGGAGCAAGCCCACTCATGCCATAGAGGTTTGTGTGGATTCTGGGGTGAAGGGCAATTTCATGTCTTCTGCCTTCGTCCAATGGCATGCAATATCTCTGGTCATACTCACAAAGCCAGTGACGGTGCGAGTGGTAAATGTTTCGACTCAGCCCTCTAAGATCACACACCAGACTATCCCACTTACTCTGACCATGTCTCCATCTCATCAGGAGATAATATCCCTATTAGTCATGCCCAAGGGTGTTGATGAGGTCTTATTAGGGGTACAATGGTTAAGCTACCATTCTCCTCATATTAAATGGTCCTCAGGGAGAATTCTGGGATGGAGTGAGTCTTGTGAGGGTAGATGTCAGAGGGAGTGTGTTCAGGTGGCTTCAACAACAGTGCCCGCAGATCTATCCTTGCTCCGCAAACACTATTGGTCATATGCGGACGTATTCTCCAAGAGAGCTGCGGAGACTCTTCCACCTCACTGCCCCTATGACTTTCCTATTGACCTCTTGCCTGGTGCCAAGCCGCCCCGGTTTTGAGTCTACCCATTATCTCTCCTGAACACAGAGGCAATGTCCCAGTACATTAAGGATAATCTGGCAAGAGGATTCATTAGGAAGTCAGTATCACCCGCAGGGGCTGGTTTCTTCTTCATGCAGAAGAAGAATGGGGAACCACGTCCATGCATTGACTACAGGGGTCAACGCTATTACCATCAAAAATAAATATCCTCTGCCTCTTATCTGTGAACTCTTTGATAGGTTGCGGGGAGCAAGGGTATATACAAAATTTGATCTGCGAGGTGCCTATAACTTGATACTTATCTGTGAGGGGGACGAGAGGAAGATGGCATTTAACACCAGGGAAGGCCACTATGAATGCTTGGTGATGACCTTTGGGTACTGTAATGCCTCTGCCGTTTTCCAAGACTTTGAGAACAATATCTTCCGGGATATGCTAACCACCTTGGTAGTAATATGTCTGGCTGATATTCTTATCTACTTTCCTGATATAGACTCCCACCGGAGAGATGTTTGCTAGAGTTGAGCGACTTTGCCTTTTTCTTGGGTCGAGTCGGGTTCCATGAAACCCGACTTTCGCTAAACTCGGGTTGAACGAAATCGGCCAATTTTTGTGAAAAGTCGAAGGCCGTCTGAAACACGAAACCCAATGCAAGTCAATAGGGAAGCAAAGTTGGCAGGGAGTGGAGGCCAGGAAACACACCTACAGTGCCCTTTTGAATGCCAAAAACATCAAATCTTATTACTGAAGCTTTTCAACCTTAATTTACTTCATAACACTAGTTACGCACTGAAAAATGGGGTTATTTGGCTAAATTTGTGGGGGGGTAGGGCTGGCTCCAGGTTTTCATGTGCCCTGGGCCAAAGAGCGCCCCTTTAACACATACCACAACTCATGATGCTCCGGTACCGCAGAGAAATAGCGGCATAGTACAATGAAAAATACTTCACTTTTTACATCTCATGACTGATATCCATTTTAAATTCTCCAATAGCTCCAAAAACAGACAGTATGTTACTCCATATAGTATTATGGCCACCGCATAGTGCGCTATACAGAGTAATGAGGCCCATATATTTCACCATACAGAATCATTGGTCCCATATAATGTTTGAAACAGTATATGATGAGCTCCACATAATGCTACAGTATATGTTGGTCCCCATGGATGAAGCTGCACTGTCTTATGGGCCCAAATAATGCTCTATATATAATGGGCCCCATTTCTAATGCTCTAGTGTATAATGGGCCCTGTAAATGCTGCTCCAGTGTCTGATGTCCACCTTTGGAATGCTGCAGTGTATGGTGGGCCCCATATATCATTCTCCAGAGTATAGTGCTCCCCAAAAATTGCTGTCCCAACATTAAAAACAATTAAATAAGTCTCCTCAAATAAGTCTCCTCACTAAGGGATCCCTGTACTAGTCTGGCCTACAGACGTGATGTCATTGTGCTCTCTGATCAGAAAATCACTGTCAGGAAACGCGGAAGACGTCATGGCGGTGGAGCAGGGAGAGGTAAGTATTTCAACTTTGCAAGTGCTGTGATCCAGAGCAAGCAGGGGGGCCCACTCATTGGCGACGGCACTGGCACAGGGCCCCTCATAGTACGGCGGTGTGTCTGACGGCGGGTGGGCAGAACCTGCACTTTCAGCTGCACCTTCCTTTTTGTCACCGTGTAAGGTGGTACAGTATATGGGAAGGGTAACCTGAGTTTCATCTGGGTCACATTCAGGCTGTGTTGAGTGCGAGGTGAATGTAATGGTCTTTGTCAATGTACCAGCAGAATCGTCTAGCAGTGGCTGGGCCTCAGTGCACTTGTGGCGCCCCCCGGAGTACGGTCGCCACAGTGGCATTACCTTCCTCCTAGGGAGTGTGATGTCATGCTTGGGAGAAACGAAGGATCTCTCTTGCACTTAAACCAACACACAACACATTTCCCACTCCAGGCCAGCAGGGAGACCTCTGAACCTGACTGCTGAGGAGCTGTTGTCTGTGGTCAGGAGGAGGTAAGTTAGGGCAGTCTGTGAAGGGAAGGGGAAGTGTGTGGACGTGAGAAGGGGAGCTGGAGGATGAGCAGAGATAAAGCTCACTCCTAGCTTGAGCGCATGGTCCGGAATCCAGTCTCCGAGTTTGTAGGGACACTGACGTTCCTGTAGCAGAAACCGGAGGAAGTAGCAGCTGTAAATGCTCTGTACCCAAGTAAGGCTCGGAGGCCCCAGCAGCGACGTGTGGGAGCCAGAAGGAAAAGGCTATGGCTGCCTGCCATACGAGAAAGTTCCAAGAGAGAGTCAACAGGGGGAACTTCATTGAACTCAGCACTGCGAGTACCTCAGATAAGCACTAGAATGGAGGCCACACTACCTATTTGCAGAGAGAGAATTCCAAATTGGCTTCCAGGCTGACCAACTCCTTCTCCATCTGTACTCTGGGTCCTGGACGGCACTTACCAAGTACAGGTAAAGGAACTGCACGACTGTGTCTGTCCTCTTTCTCCTGCGCCTGGCGCATGGCTCTGCTACATCCTGCACTGCACACCATCTACCAACTCTTTTATGTGCCCTGCGACAATGGCCATACCTGTGCAGGGCTTCTACATCTTAGCTGCACCACAACTTCTGTCCCAGAGAAGCGCCACTGCAGCGATGGTCAATCTACTCAGAAACCACAGGTGGCATCACGTATCATTCACCTATAAACGTAATTCACTCCTTTGCATGGACGCCCAGGGCCACGGATCGGATCACCCCCACTGTGACATATCCCAGGGAGACACCGTCCCTGTACCGATTAACCCCACTGCCCTGCCTGGCCACTCACACTCCATGTCAGATTCATTTTGGATTGGGGAATTCACAATTTGACTTGATGACCAATGTATGGTATGATAGAAAGAGCTACATGGACTAATGTGAAGTGTGGCCTGCTGCATCATTCACTTTGGGTGGGGGTGCAGGAGACAAGGAAAGGGGTTTTTCCTGACCAGGAGCCAGCACTTGACGACTCAGTGCTTGCATTTTTTGAAACTTCAGAAGAGGAGGGCATATTTGCTGGAGTCTGTTTCGGCAATGTAAGCCCAAACCAGTTCCTCATGCTCCGGCTTTAAAAACGGTTAACCTACTCCCAGAAAAGGTAGCCTTCCAGGCGTTCCGTAGACAGACCATGACGCAGGCTCAACACCTCCTGCCTTAGCTGCTATTGTGCTTTTGCCACTACCAGCAGATGCACCACCACCATCAGCACCAGCTGGCCCCCCCACGCCCACTTCTGCAGACTCTTCCACCAAACTTCCAAATTTATCACAAAATAGACACAAAATAACATCACATATATGGTACTGTATCAGAAGCGTACAGCTCTATTCAGTCAAAGGATAATTATCAATCTCCATATATATTCCATCAGTCACACAGAGACACTCCCAGGCTCAGTATGGATTAGACAAGAATATAAAAAGTAGACAAAGTGTACAGTATCATCAGATAGCAGGTATATATAGCATAGTTTAAACATTAACAATGTACGTCTATATATCATGAGTAGTGTTGAGCCACCCCGCTAGTGTTTTGGTTCGTCGCACAGGAGGCAAGTTCGTCGAATGTTCGTCGAACCACACTGAAAACAATGGCAGGCAAACACATACTAACACATAGAAAATAATTACAAAACACCTTAAAATGTGTCCCAAAGCCGACACAATGCTCAGAAGCCAAAAATAACATATGGAAAAGGGCAACTACATTTACAAAAGAAGTGGAGGAGTAAAAGGAGGAGGTGGAGGAGACAAAGATCTAGGCTTGTCATGCCCTTATGAAGTCAAGAAAGTCTGGACTAAAAATGTAAAAACCAAACCCAAAAAAACAAAATCTGAAAACGAACATGATCATATACCATCGTACTTCCCACCAATAAATTATGGCAACTGGTGAATGGGCGGCGTTATTCCCATGAACCTCCAAACAGCGTCCATGAAGCCAAAGTGTTTGCTTTCCGGGGGCAGTGTGATTGCAAAGCTGAACCTTAAAGGAATGTCCAAAAGGGCACCACCAGGAGTGGAGCCTGCGGCTTAATTGGACTCCACCCGGGAAACCACAACCATGCCACCTCAAAAAAAGATGCACACATTGAAAGCTTTGTCGATTCTGTGTGTGGTGTGGTATGTCCGTTTGTAGTTGTGCTAGCGATTTTTCAGCTTTATTCCGTTAACGAACGAGACTTCGGCATGCCCCTGAGGTACGCGTAAAGCTTACTAGAGGGATACGCGAGGCTCTGCCACGCACGATCGAGCAATAACAGGGCTATCATGGCCTTCCATGTCCGGGGTTCCATGCGCGCTACACTGAAAGGACCATCTTTTATCGCTTACAGGTGCAGATAACCCGCTGAACACCGTTAGTGATGGGGATCTGGGATTCCAATAATTCGCTGTGAACGATGATTTCCCAGTAAGTGCAGGTTAACAGCAATTCCTGATTTCGGCCTAACCGCCATTCCAGAAAAAAATGCAAAGATTACGTGTCCAAACCACAGGTGCTGTAGCTTGCTTAACAGCTCTGCAGCCGTTCTCAGGCCCAGTATGGATTCTACAAGATTCGAGAAAGTTGATAAAGGGTACAGTTTCACCAGATAACATGCATATATGTTGCATAGTTTACACATTAAAAACCTATGTGTATCGATCAGGAGGCAGGATCAGATGGTCTCAAGCCCAGTATGGATTAGACCAGATTGTACAAAGTTGAGATAGGGTACATTATCACTGGATAGCAGGTATATAGAGCATCGTTTAAACATTTAAAATCTCCGTGTTCTCTGCATGGATTACACAACAATCTAAAAACTAGAAAAAAGGAAATGTATTTCAAGCGTACACTATGATACACTTTTGGTGGTATTTTTAAATTTTCATTTATATTTCTGTCTCAGTAAGACAGCCCAGACTCTCTGCAATATGAAATTAGATGCATACAATTATTTACCTAAAGTCTAGTGATTGCAGAAATCTATGAATTACTATTCATGGAAACAACTTCCGTCACAATTCTCAGAGGCGATGCTGACCCTCAATTAATTAGTGTGTGGACACAGCAAAAACCTTTCTTTGTGAAGAAAGTGTTGCTGTACCGCAGTACCGTTGATCCCATCGCCGTTACTCATATCCATCCAATTTTGATCACAGGGAGAGATGTAAACATGTTGCTCACTGCCTATCATGATCTGTCACGTAACTTTGGAGTGCAAAACACAGAAGCCACAGGCCGTAGGCGATTAAATTGGATTGGCATGAGAGGGAGGGCACATTTAAAAATGTGCTCTGGAATGTCACACGTCTGTGGGTAGGAAAACTGTTAAAGCTGATGAGAAACCACCACTGCATCTCATTGTGAGTCGACGTCCGAAAGAAATGGAACCATTGATCAACTGAAGCTGGATCCCGGCCAGCGGGACAGGGCATAGCTACGTCTTAACCATCATCTTCTATCAGTTCACCAAATTTGAAGTGCCAGTCCCAGTGATGGATTTGACAGCCCAGACTACACAGCGGAGGATCAGGGAGAGGTAAACATTGCAAATGCTGGGGCCCTGCCCAAGCAAGGGGGGCCCACTCGTGGGCGTCGGCACTGGCATTGGGCCCCTCATAGTAAGGCGGTGTGTCTGACGGTGGGTGTGCACCACCACCGTCAGAGACACTTGATTGCACTATGAGGGACCTTGTGCCAGTGCCCGCGGCCACTAGTCGGCCCTCCCACCTGTCCAGGGCAATGGCACTCACATGGTTGCATGCGCTCGGTGGTGACCCCGGCCATTGAGAGGAGGAGGCTGCCCAGTTAGGGAGGTTTACAAAATGGCATATGTTGATGAGGGACATTCACCTGCTGCTAAAGGCGAAATTGGTCAAGTCCCAGGAACAGGCAGACCAAAGAAAACAATTTTTCTGGCAATCTATGTGTCATCAGGGTAAGGTGGGACAAAATCCTTGGAAACCCATGCATGGTTCATTTTAACCCCTTCACCCCCAAGGGTGGTTTGCACGTTCATGACCGAGCCAATTTTTACAATTCTGACTACTGTCCCTTTATGAGGTTATAACTCTGAAACGCTTCAACGGATCTAGGCGATTCTGAGATTGTTTTCTTGTGACATATTGTACTTCACTTTAGTGGTAAAATTTTTTCGTTCTAACTTGCGTTTTTTTATGAAAAACCAGAAATATGGCGAAAATTTTGCAATTTTCAAACTTTGAGTTTTCATGCTCTTTAAACAGAGAAATATGTGACACACAATAGTTACTAAATAACATTTCCCACATGTCTACTTTACATCAGCACAATTTGGGAAACAACATTTTTTTTTAGGAAGTTATAAGGGTTAAAAGTTGACCAGTGATTTCTAATTTTTATAACAAAACTTACAAAACCTTTTTTTGTAGGGACCACCTCACATTTGAAGTCACTTTGAGGGGTCTAAATGGCAGAAAATACCCAAAAGTGACACCATTCTAAAAACTGCACCCCTGAAGTTACTCAAAACTACATTCAAGAAGATTATTAACCATTCAGGTACTTCACAGGAGCAGAAGCAATGTGGAAGGAAAAAATGAACATTTAACTTTTTAGTCACAAAAATAATATTATAGCAACAATTTTTTTATTTTCCCAAGGGTAAAAGGAGAAATTGGACCCCAAAAGTTGTTGTCCAATTTGTCCTGAGTACGCTGATACCCAATATGTGGGGAGGAAACACTGTTTGGGCACATGGCAGGGCTCAGAAGAGAAGGAGCCCCGTTTGACTTTTTCAACCTAAAATTGGCTGAAATTGAGATCGGACGCCATGTCGCGTTTGACGAGCGTCTGATGTGCCTAAACAGTGGAAACCCCCTGCAAGAGACCCCATTTTGCAAACTAGACCCCCTAGGGAACTTATCTAGATGTGTGGTGAGCACTTTGCACCCCCATGGGCTTCACAGAAGTTTATAACGCCCTGGCGTGAAAATAAAAAGTCATATTTTTTCCACAAACATGATCATTTAGTCCCCAATAATATGTTTTCCCAAGGGTAACAGGAGAAATTGGACATCAAAGGTTGTTGTCAAATTTGTCCTGAGTACGCTGATACCCAATATCTGGGGGGAACCACTGTTTGGGCACATGGCAGGGCTCAGAAGGGAAGGAGCCCCGTTTGACTTTTTCAACCTAAAATTGGCTGGAATTGAGATCGGACGCCATGTCGCGTTTGACGAGCGTCTGATGTGCCTTAACAGTGGAAACCCCCCACAAGTGACCCCATTTTGGAAACTAGACCCCCTAGTGAACTTATCTAGATGTGTGGTGACCACTTTGAACCCCCAAGAGCTTCACAGGAGTTTATAACGCCCAGACGTGAAAATAAAAATTCATATTTTTTCCACAAACATGATCATTTAGTCCCCAATATTTTGTTTTCCCAAGGGTAACAGGAGAAATTGGACCCCAAAAGGTTGTTGTCAAATTTGTCCTGAGTACGTTGATACCCAATATGTGGGGGGGAACCACTGTTTGGGCACATGGCAGGGCTCAGAAGGGAAGGAGCCCCGTTTGATTTTTTTAACCTAAAATTGGCTGGAATTGAGATCAGACACCATGTCGCATTTGACGAGCGTCTGATGTGCCTAAACAGTGGAAACCCCCCACAAGTGACCCCATTTTGGAAACTAGACCCCCAAAGTAACTTATCTAGATGTGTGGTGAGCACTTTGAACCCCCATGGGCTTCACAGAAGTTTATAACACTCGGGCGTGAAAATAAAAAATCATATTTTTTCCACAAACATGATCATTTAGTCCCCAATATTTTGTTTTCCCAAGAGTAAAAGGAGAAATTGGACCCCAAAGGTTGTTGTCAAATTTGTCCTGAGTACGCTGATACCCAATATGTGGGGGGAACCACTGTTTGGGCACATGGCAGGGCTCAGAAGGGAAGGAGCCCCGTTTGACTTTTTCAACCTAAAATTGGCTGGAATTGAGATCGGACGCCATGTCACGTTTGACGAGCATCTGATGTGCGTAAACAGTGGAAACCCCCAACAAGTGACCCCATTTTGGAAACTAGACCCCCTAAGGAACTTATCTAGATGTGTGGTGACCACTTTGAACCCCCAAGGGCTTCACAGAAGTTTATAACGCCCGGGCGTGAAAATAAAAAATCATTTTTTTTCCATAAACAAGATCATTTAGTCCCCAATATTTTGTTTTCCCAAGGGTAACAGGAGAAATTGGACCCCAAAGGTTGTTGTTGTAAAATTTGTCCTGAGTACGCTGATACCCAATATGTACGGGGAACCACTGTTTGGGCACATGGCAGGACTCAGAAGGGAAGGAGCCCCGTTTGACTTTTTCAACCTAAAATTGGCTGGAATTGAGATCGGACGCCATGTCGCGTTTGACGAGCGTCTGATGTGCCTAAACAGTGGAAACCCCCCACAAGTGACCACATTTTGGAAACTAGACCCCCTAAGGAACTTATCTAGATGTGTGGTGAGCACTTTGAACCCCCAAGTGTTTCACTAAAGATTATAATGCCCGGGCGTGAAAATATAAAATCCTGTTTTGTTCCCACATAAATGATCATTTAGCCCCCAATTTTTAATTTTCCCAAGAGTAACAGGAGAAATTGGACACCAAAAGTTGTTGTCCAATATGTCCTGAGTATCCTGATACCCCACATGTGGGATAAAACTACTGTTTGGGCACACGTCAGGGCTCGAAAGGGAAGTAATGACGTTTTGGAAAGCAGACTTTGATGGAATGGTCTGCGGGCGTCATGTTCCATTTGCAGAGCCCTTGATGTTCCTAAACAGTAGAAACCCCCCATAAGTGACCCCATTTTGGAAACTAGACCCCCTAAGGAACTTATCTAGATGTGTGGTGAGCGCTTTGAACCCCCAAGTGTTTCACTAAAGATTATAATGCCCGGGCGTGAAAATATAAAATCCTGTTTTGTTCCCACATAAATGATCATTTAGTCCCCAATTTTTAATTTTCCCAAGAGTAACAGGAGAAATTGGACCCCAAAAGTTGTTGTCCAATTTGTTCTGAGTACCCTGATACCCCACATGTGGGAGAAAGCTACTGTTTGGGCACACGTCAGGGCTCGAAAGGGAAGTAATGACGTTTTGGAAAGCAGACTTTGATGGAATGGTCTGCGGGCGTCATGTTCCATTTGCAGAGCCCTTGATGTTCCTAAACAGTAGAAACCCCCATAAGTGACCCCATTTTGGAAACTAGACCCCCTAAGGAACTTATCTAGATGTGTGGTGAGCACTTTGAACCCCCAAGTGTTTCACTAAAGATTATAATGCCCGGGCGTGAAAATATAAAATCCTGTTTTGTTCCCACATAAATGATCATTTAGTCCCCAATTTTTAATTTTCCCAAGAGTAACAGGAGAAATTGGACCCCAAAAGTCGTTGTCCAATTTGTCCTGGGTACTCTGGTACCCCACATGTGGGAAAAAACTGTTTAGGCACACGTCGGGGCTCGAAAGGGAAGTAGTGTTGTGTTGGAATGCAGACTTTGATGGTCTGCTGGCGTCATGTTCCGTTTGCAGAGCCCCTGATGTGCCTAAACAGGAAAGAAAAAACCCACACGTGACATCATTTTGGATACTAGACCCCCAAAGAACAAATCTAGATGTGCCCCCAACTAATCTAATGTAAATTAGTAGTGCATGGAGGTGTGGTACAATTTGAAGCAGTCCTTCATACACAGGCCAGGTTTTTCGGGGCAGGTGTCGCATTGATAAGTGGTGTCCCTGAGTATTCCTTTTTTGTAACACACTCGACACCTTTTTTGCGGCTTACCTTTTCTTGGGGTTGGCGGGACCACCCCCGGAAAATGCTGACCTGGGACAATACGAGCACCTTCATTTCCAGAAGTACTGGGGCCCGCTCCTTCCTGAGTGCCAAACATCAGGGCCTTAACCACTACCTCCTGGAACTCAAGGTACGACGTATCGCTGGGGCATGCACATTGTGACAGCAGGAATGCATTGAGCATTGCCATTTGGACGATGTGCACGGCTAGCTTTTTATACCACACCTTGGCCTTCCTCAATGCATTGTACGGTTGGAGGAGTTGATCGGAGAGATCAACGCCCCCCATGGTTTTGTTGTACCCCACTACACATGTCGGTTTGCCGACCTGTGTAGAGGTACCCCGTACAGTGCAGAGGGTACTGCCATCACCGTGTATGGTGGTCAAGAGATGGACATCTCTCTTGTCCTTGTACTTGACCACCAGCAGGTGGTCGCTACATTGGGCTCTGCTCTCACCTTTTCGGAGCATCTGCCCAAGTAGCGTCTTCGGGAGGCCTCTCTGATTTTTGCGGACAGTACCGCAGGCTGCAGTACGTCGCTCAGAGAGGGATTTGTAGAGTGGGATGCTGGTATAAAAGTTATCAGTGTAGAGGTGATAACCTTTATCCAGCAGTGGGTGCACCAAATCCCACACAATTTTCCCACTCACTCCCAGGAAAGGAGGACACTCAGGGGGTTCAATCCGGGTGTCCTTCCCTTCGTAAACTCTAAACTTGTGGATTTACCCTGAGGTACTCTCACACAACTTATAGAGTTTGATTCCGTACCTGGCCCTCTTACTGGGCAGGTATTGACGGAATTGCAGCCTTCCCTTGAAGTGAACCAAGGACTCATCCACGCAGATGTCCCTTTGGGGCACGTACACTTCAGCAAACTTTTTGTTGAAGTGTTCGATGACCGGCCGAATTTTGAAAAGATGGTCAAAGTTTGGGTCATCTCATGCGGGACACTGTGCATTATCAGTATAATGCAGAAACTTGTGGATGGCCTCAAAACGCGTCCGGGCCATGACCATTCGGAACACTAGAGTGTTGTATAAAATATCAACACTCCAATATTGCCGAATTTCCGGCTTCTTCAGTATCCCCATATGGAGGACCAGGCCCCAAAACTGCATCATTTCAACTGCATCTACAGGAGACCAGTTTGAAAATGTTGAACGCGGGTTTTGCTCCAAAAATTGACGAGCGTACAAATTAGTTTGCTCCACCATGAGGTTAACAAAATCCTCAGAGAAAAAGACTGAAAAAGTCAATTTCTGTGAGGCCAGTGGTGTCAAACTTGATTCCTGATTCTGCCACAAAATCAGGAATCAGTGGCTCGTAATTTTCGGGGGGCGAGGCCCATACGGGGAGCACTGGGTCAGCTGCGGGCATGGTGGGCGCAGCCTCATCAACTGTCCTGGAGCGTCTGCGTGGCGGTTCCGCAGGACCCAAGGAGGAAGATGAGGAGGGGAAGAGGAAGAAGAAGAGGATGAAGAATCCGAAAAATAAAGAAAAGTCGGATCCTCATCCAAATCGCTATCAGTGTTGGAGGCAAGTATAGCATATGCCTCCTCCATTGAATAGCGCCGTTTGGATGAAATTGATGACATTTTTGTGTAAATATGGTGCTTTGGTGTACACTTTATTGAAAACTGTATGTGTACGTGGGGGGGGAGTGATTGGTGTAAACTTTCTGTAAAGAAAAAGCTGTGGAAAAAAGTCTAAAACAGCAGGCCCTAGCTGATAAGTGTCACTTATCAAAACTAGGCTGCTGGATGTGCGCACGGGGTGGCGCAAAGGGGGGTCGAAAAAAAAGAAAAGGAAAGTGGCAGGCACAAACTCTGATAAGTGAACTGTGTCACTTATCCAAGTTTTGCAGCTGCGGGATGTGTGTACGGAGGTGGCGCAAAGGGGGCTAAGGAAAAAAAAGCGAGCACGAGTGTTGATCGGTGAACTGTGTCACCGATCAACGCTCGGCGGCTGCGCACGGAGGTGACGCAAAAGTGGGGTGGAGGGGGATAAAAATAGGGGAAAGGGGGATGTGGGGATTGGGGTGGATGAAGAGAGATTGGGCAGGGATCAGTTAGGGTTGTAGTTAGGTGGCACAAAGGGGGGTGAAAAAAATTAAAAATGGCAGGCACAAGCTTGGATAAGTGACGTGTGTCACTTATCCAAGTTTTGCGGCTGCGGGATGTGTGTACGGAGGTGGCGCAAAGGGGGCTAAGGAAAAAAAAGCGAGCTCGAGTGTTGATCGGTGAACTGCATAACCAATCAATGCTCGGGGAGGTGGCGCAAAAGTGGGGTGGAGGGGGGTAAAAATAGGGGAGGGGGAAGGGGGGATTGGGGTGGATGAAGAGAGATTGGGCAGGGATCAGTTAGGGTTGTAGTCAGGTGGCACAAAGGGAGGTGAAAAAAATGAAAAACGGCAGGCACAAGCTTGGATAAGTGACTGTGTCACTTTTCCAAGTTTTGCGGCTGCGGGATGTGTGTATGGAGGTGGCGCAAAGGAGGCTAAGGAAAAAAAAGGAGCACGAGTGTTGATCGGTGAACGGCGTCACCGATCAACGCTCGGCGGCTGCGCACGGAGGTGGCGCAAAAGTGGGGTGGAGGGGGTAAAAATAGGGGGAAGGGGGATGGGGGGATTAGGGTGGAGGGATGGGGGGATGAAGATAGATGGGGGGTGAAGATGGATTGGGCAGGGGATCAGGGATCAGGAACACTTACGGTTGGCGTTTTTTCTTTCTTTTTTTTTCTTCTTTCTGCAGGGATTGTGATGCTACAAGCTGTGGCACCACAATACCCAGCACAGGAGCTCTTGCTGTGTCCGACCTCTCTGCAGGCATCCTCAGCTAGAGTGAGGACCCCTGGAGACAGGTCAGACAGGTCAGAGGCAGGTCAGGGGCAGGTCACAGAGCGGTCACATCGCTGCTGTGACCTGTCATTGGTGGGATCGAATGATTACATCGATCCACCAATCCCCGATCTGTCTGGTGACCATGGCAACTGCCTAGAATCGGAGCTCACAGCTCCGATTGCTAGGCAGGTCATGCCCAGGTCACCAGCAGGGCACAGAGCGGTCACATGGTGAGCGCAACTGTGCCCTGTGGTTGGTGCGATCGCCGATCTAATCGATCGCACCAGCCAGCTCCTGCAGGCCCTGCTGGGCCTGCATCAGGCTCCAGCCTAGGATCGGTGCTAATAAAGCACCGATCCAGGCCGGTACTGGCAGGGCACAGCGGCGATATAGCGCCACTGTGCACTGCGATTGGCGCGATTGATTAAATCGGTGATCGCGCCAATCCGGGTGCTTTTTGCAGGTTCCTGGTGTTGCTATGCACCGGCTCTAGGATCGAGTACATCGGTACTCGATCCCAGCTTAGGACATCATTGATTCAGCCAAGCTGATTGGCTGAAACATTGAGAAATGCTGCGATTGGCTGTTCAGAATTGAACAGCCAATCACAGCGCTCTGGATGCCGGGGGGGCGGGATCGCAGCCCGGGATGCCGACGCCATCTTCTGTAAGGTGAGATGGCGTCAGAATTTTAATGCGATCACCGTGACTTAAGTCGCGGTATCGCATTAAAGTGCCTGACGTATTATCCCGTCCACGGTCATATGGGCCCGGGTACCGTGGACGGGATAGTACGTCGGATGTCAGGAAGGGGTTAATGAAGGTTAGATCATCCACATTTTGGGTCGACAGACGGGTCCTTTTTTCTGTCAGTATTGATCCAGCAGCACTGAAGACTCTTTCCGATAGCACACTTGCAGCTGGGCATGCGAGCTCCTGTAAGGCATATTGTGCCAATTCAGACCAGGTGTCCAGTTTAGCTGCCCAATAATCAAATGGGAATGACCTGTGAGGGAGAACATCGATATGGGAGGAAAAGCAGTTTGTAACCATACTTGACAAGTGCTGTCTCCTGTCACTTTCAATCGATGCAGTATTACCAGTCGTGTGAGCGGGACTTGAAAAATCAGTCCACAACATGGTCATGAAGCCCCTGTGTCCAACGCCACTTCGGCTGTGTGCACCATGAACACCTCTTCCATGTTGCCCCCTACAGCTCATTGGAAAAACATCACCACCACTGAGTGCTTGGAATGCCTCAAACAAACGGTTTACCGGAGTTGCTTGTTTGCTAGTCAATATTAGCTCTAGGTTCTCCTGTGGCATGATGTTTTGAAATTTGCCTTTATAGCATGGATCCAGGATGCTGGCCAACCAGTAGTCATCATCGTCCATCATTTTGGCAATTCGGAGGTCCCTTTTTAGGATCTGCAAGGCATAATCAGACATGTGGACCAATGTTCCAGGTGTCAATGATGCACTGCGAGTGCTGGGTGGAGGAGCACTTTCTGGCAAATAAACATCCCTCCAGTCACGCACAAACCCTGTACCTGACCTTGCCTGCCAACATTTTTTCTTGCCCCCTGAGAAGCATCCTCCTCCCCAAAATAATCATCCCACTCAACCTCCTCCTCCTCTTCCTCTTCTTCCTCCACCTCATCCATGAGACTTCCCTGAGCAGACAATGGCTGACTGCCATCAAGGCTTCCCTCCTCCTCTTCCTCCTTGGCTACAGACGCCTGCTCCTTAATGTATATCAAAGTTTGCATGAGCAGACGCATAAGTGGGATGCTCATGCTTATGATGGCGTCATCTGGGCTTACCAGTCGTGTGCATTCCTCAAAACACTGAAGGACTTTACAGAGGTCTTTCAGCTTTGACCACTGCACACCAGACAACTCCATGTCTGCCTGCAAATTACCTGCCCGTGTATCCTCCCACAAATGAATTACAGCCTGCCTCTGTTCGCACAGCCTCTGAACCATGTGCAGGGTGGAGTTCCACCTTGTTGCAACATCAATGATTAGGCGGTGCTTGGGAAGGTGGAGCAATCGCTGCAGCTTCTGCATACGACTAGAGGGTACGGGCGACCGGCGGATGTGCGAGCACAGTCTTCGCTCCTTATGGAGCAGGGGTGTTAACTCTGGATAATTATTGAGGAAGCACTGCACCACCAGGTTCAAAGTGTGAGCCAGGCAAGGTATGTGTCTGAGTTTTGAAAGGGCTATGGCTGCCACAAAATTCCGGCCGTTATCACTAACTACCTTGCCTGCCTCAAGATGTAGACTGCCCAGCCATGACTCAGTTTACCGCTGCAAGTAGTCGACCAGTACCTCCGCAGTGTGTCTGTTGTCACCCAAACACATCATCTTCAACACAGCCTGCTGACGCTTACCACTAGCTGTTCGATAGTGGGACACCTCGTGTGCAACACTGGCAGCTGCGGATGGAGTAATCGTGCACCTGCGCTCTGTGGACGAACTTTCGCTTCTGGAGGAGGAGGAGAAGGAGGAGGGCCGAACGCCTACAGCCAACTGTTTCCTATACCGTGGGCTAGGCAGCACTGTCCCACCGCACCGCAGTTGTCCCCTGTGGACCCTGCATCCACCACATTAACCCAGTGCGCAGTGATGGACACCTAACGGCACTGGCCATGCCTACTGGACCATGCATCTGTTGTGAGGTGCACCTTTCCACTCACTGATTGCTTGAGTGCATGGACAATGCGGTCTTTCACATGCATGTGGAGGGCTGGGATGGCGAAAAGAAGTGCTGACTGGGTAGGTAATAGCATGGTACTGCGTAGGCCATGAGCTCGCGGAAAGCTTTGCTTTCAACCAACCGGTAGGGCATCATCTCTAACGAGATTAGTTTGGCAATGTGGGAGTTCAAAGCCAGTGTACGCGGATGAGTACTTTCTTGTCCTACTCAGAGTCTCTGGTAGGGTGAGCTGGACTTGAGAGCTGCATATGGTGGAACTAGCAGTGGACATGGCGGACTGAGAGAGGGTTGGTGATGGTGTTGGTGGTGTTGCTGATGGCCTACATTCAGTCTTTCGTAGCAATAACATTGTGATTCCATGACTGCTTTGCCATTGCGACGACACCTTGACATTTGCTGCTTGTGGTGTGCTAACCGGTGGGCTTACAGTGGGGGAAGCGATGTAGCGTTGCTGACTACCTTCATTCGGTGCAAGTGCACATGTGGTACTTGAGGTTTGGTAGTCCGTCCACGCTTGCAAGTGCATGGTGGTTAAATGTCTAAGCATGCAACTGGTATTCAAATTTCTCAGATTTTTCCCTCAGCTAAAGGTCTTTGTGCACTTCTTACAGATAACTTTTGTCTGATCATTAGGATTTTGTTCAAAAACGTGCCACCCTGCACTCTTCCTACTATTGAAGACATTTTGAGGCCTTGCACGCTGTGCTAATTTGACCGTCTGGCCAAGGTGTCCTGCAACTCTTTTGGTTTTTGTAACCCGTTTTTGGACTGCTACAGTCCTGACAGATAACAGCTGTTGCGATGTCGTTGCCTGCTGTGGATCCTCCTCCTCCTCTTCTGAGCTATTGGCAGCGGCACCCTCTTCCCCCAATGGATGCCAATCTGGGTCAACAACTGGGTCATCCATCACATCCTCTTCAATTTCATGTGCACCCTCCTCTGTGTCACCATGTAAGGTGGTATAGTATGCGGGAAGAGGCACCTGAGTTTCATCAGGGTCTGATTCTGCCTCAGTACACTGCGAGGACAATGTAGTGCTCTGAGTGAATGTACCAGCAGAAAAATCTAGCAGTGGCTGTGCATCAGTGCACTCCATGTCAGATTCATCTTCGACTGGGGAATTCACGATTTGACTTGCTAACCCAGGCATGGTATGTGAAAAGAGCTCCATGGAGTAATCGGTAGTGTGGCCTGCCACATCCTTCACTTTTGGTAGGGGTGAAGGACACAAGGAAAGGTGTTGTTCCTGACCAGGAGCCTCCACTGCCAACTCAGTGCTTTTATTTTTTGAAACTTCAGAAGAGGAGGCGAGAGAGCTGGAGGCTGTGTCAGCAATGTAAGCCAAAATTTGCTCCTGAAGCTCCGGCTTTAAAAGTGGTTTACCTACTCCCAGAAAAGAGAGCCTTCGAGGCCTTGTGGAGCCAGACATTGATGCAGGCTCAAGACCTTTTGCCTTAGGTGCTATTGTGCTTTTGCCACTACCAACAGATGCAACACGACCACCATCGGGACCAGCTGGCAACCCCTGCCCACTTCCATGGCATCTTCCACCATACTTCCTCATTTTTGTGAAAATGTACCCAAAATACCCCCAGCTATATGGTACTGTAAAGCAAGGTAGAAGGTGTATCTACTATTGGTGAGAATTTGAATCTCACTATAGATTTGAGGATGCAGAACTATTGTCTCAGGCCCAGGAGAGATTACACCTCAATGTAACAGGCTGAAATTGGATGGTGTATGAAAAGGTGGATGGTGTCTATAGGATTGGTGAGAATTAGAATCTCACTATAGATTTGAGGACGCTGAACTATTGTCTCAGGCCCAGTAGAGATTACACCTCAATGTAACAGGCTGAAATTGGATGGTGTATGACAAGGTGGAGTGTGTCTATAGGATTGTTGTGATTTTGGATCTCACTATAGTTTTGAGGACGCAGAACTATTGTCTCAGGCCCAGGAGAGATTACACCTCAATGTAACAGGCTGAAATTGGATGGTGTATGACAAGGTGGAGGGTGTCTATAGGATTGTTGAGATTTTGAATCTCACTATAGATTTGAGGACACTGAACTATTGTCTCAGGGCCAGGAGAGATTACACCTCAATGTAACAGGCTGAAATTGGATGGTGTATGACAAGGTGGAGGGTGTCTATAGGATTGTTGAGATTTTGAATCTCACTATAGTTTTGAGGACGCAGAACTATTGTCTCAGGCCCAGTAGAGATTACACCTCAATGTAACAGGCTGAAAAAATTGGATGGTGTATGACAAGGTGGAGGGTGTCTATAGGATTGGTGAGAGTGTGGATCTCACTAGAGATTTGAGGACGCTGACAATGATGCTCTCAGTCCAAGTATGGATACAGGCAGCCTAATAAGCAGGACTGCTACACACACAAAAGGGTGGAAAAATGAACGCATGGTAACTGTGCAGAAAAGAGGAAGAAAAGTATTTTTGCTTTTAAAAAAGCAGTTTGCACAGCAGTGTGCAAACAGCAATGCAGCTATCAGGGAGCCTTATAAGGCAGCCTAATAGCCAACAGAGCTGATGCACAAAAATAGAGCCTCCTCTTTCACTGCACACAAAGTGTTGTGTTGTAAGTGGAAATCGCTAACAGCAGAAGCAATTTTTTGGTTCTTCTTCCCTGCCTAATGCTCTCCCTTATTCTGAATCAGCAGCAGAAACCTCTCCCTAATGCTAAGATCAGCAGAAGTAAGATGGTGGTCGGCGTTCACGCCCTTTTATAGCCCCTGTGACGCCACACAAAGTCAGCCAATCACTTGCATGCCCTTCTCAAAGATGGTAGTGACCGATGCCTATGTCATCGCGTTGCCCACAGTGTGCGTCCTCCATCATTGGCTGAAAAAGGGCGCTGGAAGCATCTTTTGAAACGCGACTTTGGTGCTCTGGTCTCCGACCTCGTGGCCGACCTCACGCTATGGTCGGGTTTAGTTTCATGAAACCCGACTTCAGCGAAAGTCGCCGACTTTTGAATATGACCGACCCGTTTTGCTCAACTCTACTTATAACTTCTAAGAAAGAAAAAAATATGTTTCAAAAATTAAGTAGACATGTTATTTATTAACTAATTTGTGTGCCTTTGTGTGCCATAACTCTGATTTAGGGGCATAAAATTAAATTTTGAAAATTGCTAAAATTTTTTTACATTTTTGCCAAATTTCCATTTTTTTCAGAAATAAATGCAAGTCATATGACATACATTTTTTGATTGTCATGAAGTACAATATGTAATGAAGAAACAATCTCAGAATTAGTGGGATTCGTTGAAGCTTTCAAGAGTTATTACTGCATGACACTAGACAAAATTGTAAAACTTGGCCTGGTCACGAAGGTGCAAACAGGCTTCGGGGGTAAATGGGTTAATTCAATTTATTTTAAATAAGTTTGCTCATCTCTACTCATTAACTATATGTTTACTCAGAAACCTATATTTGTAGAAAGAATTTCCATTTGTTTTATTTAGTATAGATTCTTTATTATCCTGTTGTCAATAAATTCAGAGCATTTTTACAAATATTTTCATTTGGTCCCATTTGTTAAAACCAATAAATTGACCTTTTGCCAATACTGACTAATTACATTTTAGCTATTATTTCTTAAATTGCTCAAGACAAATGTAAGCCGAACTTATTGGTTGTGATAGTTTTCTTAACACTAGGAGTACCGGACTTTTCACCCCCCCTGAACTACCGAATGGAGTCATTTTGACTCCTGGCTTGTTTTCGTTTATTTTTTTAATTTATAATATTACAGAATGGTATAAAATGCAAGATAGCAGGAATATCAGGATTTAGCGCACTTCCTTCTTGCCATATTAGCAATCAGCAAAACTGCAGACCGTATTTTACAGAAATTATGTAATCCACTTGAGAGTTCACTAGTTCACTGACGGATGTCCTGTGTATGTCAAGCATATTTGCAAAAATGCTAATTATTATAAGTCTAAGCCAACATTTATTCTAAACCTATTCTAAAAGAAATAATATCACTTAGCGACAAGGACTAGCAAAAAAAAGAGTAACTTTTTTTCAACATTTACCTTCAATTACCAAACGGAGTCATTTTGACTTGCTATTATATTTATAGTAAGGATTCAAAATGACTGCATTTGGTAATTCAAGGTAAATTTTGAAGAAAAAGGTACTCTTTTTTTTCAAAATTTATTTATTGTCATAAAGTCTATTTTTGCATCCGAAATAAGTAAAAGTCACTGAGTCTCAAGCCGAAATTTGGAAAAATTTAGTCACAGAAGAGACATAAAAATTGCGAGGAGTCAAAATGACTCCATCGGTGGTTCTAATGTTAAAGGCAATTTAGAAAATGATCCCCAATTCACCTGTTCTTATTGTCGTCTGTGACGTTTTCAACATGCTAAGCAGATTTTTTTGTCATGGAAGAATTGCTTCATGCTTTTTAAAAATGTATAAAAAAAAAAAAAAAATGTTCCTTTAGTTTAATTTATGTATGTTGCTCAATTTATAAATATGCACAGGAATTGTTCATAAATAAACATTCAAACTCTGGTGCCGAAAGACACAAATATTATAAATTAAGCATAATATATAATCGGTTTTGTTAGATATGTTTGGATGTGAAACTGCACATTAAATAGTTGAAAGAATTTTGGAAATATCTGTCATTTCCTCCTGCTATTGTGTTCGCATAGAAAAAAAAAATATTGTTACATCCATATGCAGGTAGATTCATCTGATAATTAAAGACATGTCAGTTTTGATGCTATAAAAGTTTTCCACATCCCAAATGTTTGAAAATGTCATTAACCCAATTTAATCTTACAGAAAAAATGTCAACTATTTAATGCCAATATGTGGAGACATTTATCTTCCTAGTAGACAAAGCCATAAGCAAACGTGTGGATGGCATTAATCATGTGAAGTAGAAATTTTATAATAACCTGTCGAAACCTGAGCAAGAAGCAATGCAGAGAAATAGGACAAATTATTGTTAAGTCAGTGGACTTAGAAGGCATTTTAGCTGCATAAGATGGGAAAATTCCTAATTAAATAATATTCCTTAACCTTATGTTATAGGTTAGGTTAAATTAGTCTTGAAATTTTAAGGATTATGGAGAACTGATTTTTTGTATTTTCTTTTATTCCACTAACAATGTTAAATGAAAATCTAGAACGCAATCTTATTAAACAGAGGGTTTAATTATCAGTAAAAGACAGGCCCGGATTGGCAATATAACCAACCGGGCATTTTCCCGCTGGGCCGCTGTCATGTGGGCCGCGGGCGGCAGCGCCCGAACATCTGGCCGCTTGCCAGCTGCTGCGGCCATTGTTGCTCCTGCCGCCGGCCCTCTACAGCACGGCGGTGATAGTTTCAAGTTCCTCCCGCACTGCAGGGAGATAAGCCGCCACGCCCCCCATCCTCGCCGTAGCATGAGACCCCCTCCCCCCCCGCAGCCACTCACAGCGTCGCACTCGCTTGCCTGCTCGCTCTGTTCGCAGGACCTGTGATGAGGTCACAGGAGGGGAGGAGTCAGGGGGTCACATGATCAGGAGCCTTTGTCCAGACCCCCGATCGTATCACCCCTGACTCCGCCCCTCCTGTGACCTCATCACAGGTCCTGTGCGCTCAGCCTTGCCTCTACCGTCTGCAAGACTCTGCTTTGCTGTTGTCATGGTGCTGGTTGAGGTAAGTATGTGTGGGGTCAGGATTTACAGTGTGGATGTAGCAGAGCTGTGTGTGTATGAGATGTACGGAGCAGAGCCGTGTGTGTACGAGGTGTACGGAGCGGAGCCGTGTGTGTACGAGGTGTACGGAGCGGAGCCGTGTGTACGAGGTGTACGGAGAGGAGCCACGCGTGTACGAGGTGTACGGAGAGGAGCCACGCGTGTACGGAGCGGAGCCGTGTGTACGAGGTGTACGGAGCGGAGCCGTGTGTACGAGGTGTACGGAGTGGAGCCGTGTGTACGAGGTGTACGGAGCGGAGCCGTGTGTGTACGAGGTGTACGGAGAGGAGCCGTGTGTACGAGGTGTACGGAGCGGAGCCGTGTGTACGAGGTGTACGGAGAGGAGCCGCGTGTGTACGAGGTGTACGGAGAGGAGCCGTGTGTATGAGGTGTACGGAGCGGAGCCGTGTGTGTACGAGGTGGAGCCGCGTGTGTATGAGGTGTACGGAGAGGAGCTGCGCGTGTACGAGGTGTACGGAGAGGAGCCGCGCGTGTACGAGGTGTACGGAGAGGAGCCGCGCGTGTACGAGGTGTACGGAGAGGAGCCGCGCGTGTACGAGGTGTACGGAGAGGAGCCACGCGTGTACATTGTGGACGGAGTGGAACCGTGTGTGTATGGAGTGGAGCCATATGTGTACGGGATGTACGGAGCGAAGCCAAGTGTGTACAAAGCATACAAAGCGTGCTTTTCCCACGGACACAGGAGTACACGGCGGAGCCCCGAGGAGCATTTTAAAACACACATGACGTTCCACCTGAAGTGATGTGCTGGAAGCTGACCAGAAATGAGATAATTTCATGAGGAGATTGTGACGGAATCAGGAATGCTTCAGATCCATCACCGTGTCCTCCTCCGACAGTGCAGACAGCGGGATCGCCTTGGAATCGGGGATGCCGGCCATGTGAGCGGATCATGATAGGTCCTGCACCGGGAGGCTCAGGTGGGCACTACAATGAGAGCCGGGCTGCTATAGTATCTTAATAGAATCTTTCTTTATTTCTTTCTCTTTCTTTCTTTCTCTGTTCTTTCATTCTCTCCCTGTTCTTTTTTCTCTCTGTTCTTTCTTCCCCTCTTTCTTTCTTTTTCTTTCCTCTCTTTCTCTCTGTTCTTTCTTTCTTTTCTTTACTTCTTTCTTTCTCTCTCTGTTCTCTCTGTCTCTCTCTGTTCTTTCTTTCTTTCCCCTCTTTCTTTCTCTCTCTGTTCTTTCTCTGTCTCTCACTGTTCTTTCTTTGTCTCTCACTGTTCTTTCTTTGTCTCTCACTGTTCTTTCTCGCTCTCTCTGTTTTCTTTTTTCTCTCTCTCTCTGTTTTCTCTCTTCCTTAGTGCCAGTCAGTGTGCCCATAATGCCAGCCACTGTGCCCTCAGTACCAGTCAGTGTGATCAGCAGTGCTAAATGGGTGCGATTAGGTGTGGACATGGGTGTGACTAGTTGTGAAATGGGTGTGGTTGGGCGTGGCCAAAACTTACAGCGGCGCGCTGCACGCGCCGCAGTCTTTGTCTGTCTTTCCCTTCTTCGAAAGTTGTGAGGTATGATAGGGGCGGCTATGACCAGGGTGTCTGGTTGCCCAATAGAGAGCAGTTCTGCCAGGAATTCTGTAATCATGCATACAAAAGGGGACAGAGATTTGGGAGGAGTACTGTACCTAAAAACAATAAATAGAACTGAGCTGAAATACTGGGCACAGCTGTGACTACATGTTATATAGTCGTGTTAATCTCTCACTTCTTGTAAACTACAACTGTACAAAGATATTATATAGTCACCATGTGACTAGTGGGCCTGTGTAACTTCAAATGCCAGGGCTGAATTTTAGTCCCAGTCCGGCCCTGGTAAAAGAACATTGTTTTTTATCTAAAAGATCAAATTCAGGCTCAAATTCTTATTTAAAATTATTTATCTTCATATTGAAAATTTTATAGATGCGTAGATTGGAAAATGAGTAGTGTATATTATTGTTACTGTCCACAATTTGAGAAAATAGATATCAGGCACCGTTGTGTGCATAAATACCCTGAATGTCTGCACATATATTTTTCACATTAATAAAAAACACCTTAATCCCTCTTGGAACAGGTGCTCAATCCCATATTGAAAAAACAGAACATTTCGTTGTGGAGAAAGAGAAAAAGCAGGATGGCACTCACAGTTCATGTGAATCAAATCACTTTATTTCACATACACAAGGCATCGGCATAGGCACGGGAGCAATGTGCTGGAAGACGGACAACAGCCGTTTCGCGCTCAATACGCTTCAACAGGTCCTCATGCCTTGTGTATGTGAAATAAAGCGATTTGATTCACATGAACGGTGAGTGTCATCCTGCTTTTTCTCTTTCTCCACAACGAAATATACTATTGTTACGCCCAATGATGGCACAAGTGGATTTGTGGACAAACTGTGCCACTGGGCCGGGCCTGCCTAGAAAGGGGCGCAGATAAGTGGATACCAGGTGAGCTCCTAATTGTCCATGATGTCTCATTTTTTAATAAGACGTTTTCCAGTCCCCTCCTCATTTTGGTTTATTAACTCTGGCACAACCAGAAAAAAGTGAAAGCATCCAAACTTCCTTTATGCAATTCAGAAAAATGTTTTTAAGTGCCCAAAGTGTTAACAGTTTTTTCTTTTTAATGTCAGCAGCATATTCCACAATCCTTGTTTTTAACTTTCTGGTGTTACATCCCAAGTACATTAAATCACACTGTATGCATACTATCGCTGTTAGGGTTGGCTGAATGCACCAAATAAAATATAATAATAAGGTGTGTTCGCAATCCGGGGTTCACCATGCAGAGATGGAACCCGCTGCTAAGCAATGGCGGAACCAGATGGCGGATGAAAACTGAAAACACGCGGGTTAGATGTCATCCGGTGTGAACAACGGCAAACTCTGTTACTTCACAGAGCCCCAGCAACTAGGTAATAGAACGCCGTTCCCTGTTAAACATCACAGGGCTCAGCTGATATGGCGCTAGTGAGGTCTCTGGGCTCAACCCCTAGAACATGGGGACTCGAATCTGACCGGACCCACAATGCGTACGGCATTGCACAAGCCGCACCACTACTTGGCGCTGACGCTAGGCATTGACTCTGCCTCCTACCTGCACTATCAGCCTAGGCACTAGCTAGTAGGGCTGAGCAACTCATGCATACCAAGGGTAGGGGTTTCATAATGAGTCAACCACCAGAGAAAATCATACGTGCATACAACACACACCACATGGACTATACTAGCGCACGGCCGTGCGGCTGTGAGATACTTTTATAGATCCCATTCTGCCAGGACCTTGCTAGTGGTCCAATCCAGGCTCGTTTGAGGAACTGAGCAGCTGACCGCCGACAACCAATGATAGGTTGCCACCTTACGAGCATGATCAGTAGGGCAAAACCCGGACTTAGTCTCCAGAATGACTGCTCACTGCTGTTTGCTGTTGATTGCTTTAGCTGAACCTGGAGAGGCAGCAGCAATCAATCGCACAGCATGGGTCTGAGCAATACGCTGAGACTCATGTCTCTGCAGAGCAGGATTTGCTGCGGCTGAGATTGAATGGGAGACTGCAGGAGAAGAAATGGCTTTTGAGGGAGGGAGGGAGAAACCTGGCTCAAAAACAAAGGAAATTGGCCCCAAGATGAAAGGGTTAAAAAGAGAACATTTGCTTGAAATTTCTCTACGATCCAATTTACATGTATTTTACTACAGGGACCTACATTTTCTGAGCCTGGAAGGTATGTCAGAACTGGATAAAATCAGACAGTCATTCCGCAATGACCAGAATGTTTGAAAGAATGTTACTAAGAAAGCACCTCCGTTTGAATTGGTGAAGAAGAAAGATTTTGTCCAAATGTACAACTATTGTGTGTCTCTGAAGTTTTTGACTTCTCATTCACATGACAATTACACTATTCCATACTTTTTCATTTTTTTTCTAAAGAAGAAATGACCTGAGAGCTGAAGATCTTTTTTTTTATTTCATTTTTTTAATTTTTTTTTAGATAGAATCTTATAACCAACAGAGGATTCAGGATGACAAAGGACTGTGGCAGTAGTATAAATTGGTAGGGTGCACCAAGTGATAACCTGAATAGTAACTGACAATACTGCAAAAGGGTGCTATATCATGCATGGAAACAACAACACCAACAAAAGAGAAAAAGGCTAAAACATATAAGATGTGCACATCTAACTGATAAATAGAAGAATATGTTTATTAACACTAGTAGACAGACAAGACAATTATAAAACCTTTTAAAACACACCAAAAAATTATTTCTGTGCAATATAGCAACACTCTTGAACCCACAATAATTAGGGCAACCCAAATGTGATAGCAATATAAGCACTGTGTAAATTAACTACTCCAATACCTCAAAATATATTAGAATCATAGAATCATAGAATCGTAGAGTTGGAAGGGACCTCCTGGGCCATCTGGTCCAACCCCCTGCTCAAAGCAGGATTCGCTAAATCATCCCAGTCAGATGTCTGTCCAGCCTCTGTTTGAAGACTTCCATTGAAGGAGAACTCACCACTTCTCGTGGCAGCCTGTTCCACTCATTGATCACTCTATTACATTCTGTATTACATTTGTAGGAGCAAAAAAAAATATACCGTATTTTTTGCTTTATAAGACGCTCCAGATTATAAGACGCACCCCAAATTTTGAGGAGAAAAATAGGAAAAAACGTTTAATAAAATGGTGGTGCTTCTTATAATCCAGGCGTCTTATTGCTTACCGGTCTGTCCCCGGGTTGCTGTTGCCCACTCTGTCCCCGGGGTGCTGTCGCCCACTCTGTCCCCTGGGTGCTGTCGCCCACTCTATCCCCTGGGCGCTGCCGCCACCGCGCTGGGTCCTTCGGGTGCTGCCGCCATGCTGGGTCCCTCAGGGGCTGTTGCTGCTGCTGCGCTGGGTCCCTCGGGTGCTGCTGCCGCCGCGCTGCGTCCCCCGGTGCCTGCCGCTGCCAGCGCTGAAATCTTGTCTCCCGAGATTTCAGTGCCGAGATCTCCATCTGCGCTTGCGCGGCGGCCATTTTCCAGGAAGCAAGCCACCGCGCAGGCATGGATGGAACGGCAGAGCCCCCCACGCAGCACGGGACAGAGCCCGGTGGCGGCGGCAGGCACTGGGGACACAGCGCAGTGGCGGCGGCAGCAACAGCACCTGAGGGACCCAGCGCGGCGGCAGCACCTGGAGGACCCAGCGCGGTGGCGGCAAGTAACGGACACCCGCAGCGGCAGCCCAAAAAACGTATGTTTGCATTGTAAGATGCACCCCTATTTTTCCCCCAAATTTTGGGGAAAAAAAGTGCGTCTTACAAAGCGAAAAATACGGTATATTGTGCAAGCAAATATAGTCGTGCCTAGTAAATGTCAATAACAGTATGAATCCGTGGGCCCCCCATAGGAATCGTAATGTGCACAATGTGTTGTATTAGCACCAATAGTAATGAGAGCAAGGCATACAATAATACATGCAATGAGTAGCTGTCAGAATATAACCAACAGCTAGAAAATATATGTAGAGAGGATATAGGAGAAAGGTCAAAGTGTATGTGCCAAACGCACATGGTCAATGGCGATGCGCCTAATCCCATAAGAGTGGAATTCGGGATAAATTGTTTGTTATTATTATCCCATATCCTCTCTACATATATTTTCTAGCTGTTGGTTATTTTCTGACAGCTACTCATTTCATGTATTATTGTACGCCTTGCTCTCATTACCATTGGTGCTAATACCACACATTATGCACATTCCGATTCCTAGGGGGCGTCCAAGAATTAATTCTGTTCTTGACTGTTATATTGCACAAAAATAATTTTTTTGTGTTTTAAATGGTTTTAGAATTGTCTTGTCGGTCTACTAGTACTAATAAACATATTCTTCTGTTTATCAGTTAGGTGTGCATACTTTATATGTATTGGCCTTTTTCTCTTTTATTGGCAAAGAACTGTGACAGAAGAAAAGACAGAGTTAGCCTCCAGAAAACTGACTCAGCCTTTAGTGTCCAATTCCTGGAAGTTATAGGAAATGGGATAGATTGGCGAATTACCCTATGAATAATTTACCATTAGCTCCTAAGGATAACTAATTCCTATGTAAAACTATCTCTAAAACTTGGCTTCTATTATTCTACCATATAACTATATGTGAACTGAGGTCCTACCAGGTCTGAGAATAAATGCTTCTTGTTGACATCTTTGTAAAGGTAAAATATGTTTGAAGGACTATTCTTTCTTTGTTCTAAGGAGTTGACTCTGAGGCAGTAAAATATGTTAAAAGTCACAATTAACACAATTGTTACTTATTACAATGGCAGATAGCTGAAGAGGTCACAGTGCGATTCTAAATTACAGTGGGGTTTTTCCAGTTTTGTGAAGTTTTAGTTCAATAAATCATTTCACCTCTTTGGAAATTGTATTTTTAATTCACATTCAAGTATGGAGCTCATGTATAATTGGGTAGAACAAAAATATTAAGATTTAGGGGTTAATGGCATTTGGGGGATTTTGGTTAAGATTGTCACCCCTGTCAGTAGAACAAGATGTCTAACCATCCACATATTAAAGCTAATATTGTACGTGTTTTTTCCTTTCCAAACTTCCATTTTAACCATGATAGTAAGAGTAACAGTAACAGATCCATCAGTTTTTTGCTGAAAAGAGAAGCGAGTTCCTGCTAGAGCAGACATTTTTGTGAAGTCTTTATTCACATTTTCTTTGATATGTTGAGATATGGTCTCAGTTTAAGAAAGAGATAAAGGTTAAATTCTTTTCGTAGGATATACGTGGAGACAGTTCTCTAGTAGTATCTCCCAAATTTCTCAGAGGAAATACCCATAGAAAAATAAAATTATACTCAAGAACCCCTAAAAATTTATTTTACTATATAATTGTCTAATTCTGTCTGTCTGTTAGTAATGGAAATCCCGCGTCGCTGATTGATTGGTCACGGCCGGGCACGACCAATCAGCGACAGGTGCAGTTCGGCTGCGAATTGGCGTGGAAATCGAATGACGCACGCCACCCGGTTGCCGCAGGTCATCTCCTGCCACACGGAGGTCAGCGGTGACGCAGCCGGGAGATGACCGGCGCTAGCCAGTCATCTCCCAGTTGTGGAAGTATCCCGCGATCTCACTCAGTGTGGATTCTGTCACCGGAAGTTGCAGGCCTATGTAAATGGCCTGGGTCCGGTCCGATGGGCGGTGTTTCTTATTTTTTCTTCACCCCATCCGTGGCCCCCATCCGTGCTATTCTCTGGTATTCTTCTCCATCATTTGCGTGTGCGCAAAGCAATCTTGCTTCATGCACGCGCAGTATGCTTTGCCCAACTGCTGGCAAAGCCGAAAATCATTACTGCACATGCGCCGGTACACTATGTCCCGGTACACAGCAAAATACTTCAGGGACATAGTGTACCGGCGCATGTGCAGTAATGATTTTCGGCTTTGCCCACAGTTGGGCACGCACGAACGATGGAGAAGAATACCGGAGAAGAACGCGGATGGGGGCCACAGATGGGGTGGAGAAAAAAGAAGAAACACCGCCCACCGGACCGGACCCAGGCCATTTACATAGGCCTGCAACTTCCAGTGACAGATTCCCTTTAAACTACATATATATTCTAAAATACCCGATGCGTTAGAATCAGGCCACCAACTAGTATGTTATAAATATTAATTAGAAATGGAAATGCCCTGACATTGATGTCAGAGGTTGTATTTGTATTTGTATTTATCAACAATTATATTAAATATGTCAGGATGAAAACCATGCATGGACTTCTCTACCTGTTTACATTTGCATTATTAATTTTCACTCTTCTGCTGCATCATTGAAGAAAAACAACAAAATCTATGGCAGTGTCAAATCTGTCACATGACATAGATTAGTGGTTTCCAACGAACTCTATTGAGTATAATGTAATCAGATGGATTTTTATCTTAGCATCTGTCCTTTAAATAGACAAATATTGTCCGGCATTTTTCGCCAGATCTGCAACAGCTTCCAATGCACATCTGAACTGAGCTCATAGCAACTGTGCACCAAAATTGTTATTTTACTAGTAAGATCAGAATGTGATCAGGTGAGAAAGGAAAAAGGTAGTGACTGGCAATTAGTACATGGATTAGCTCTATTTGCATTCTTTGACATGAATGCATAATATCACACTTCCATACAAAATGTATTCATTTAATAGAAAAGTATGTGATGGTGCGAGTAGTAAAAACAAAAAGGAGATTATATTTCACTGTTATTTTTTAAGCTTATCGTTTTTATCTATTTTTCATTTTTATTGTTTCATTTTTTATTTATTACGCATTTGTAAGAGGAAGAACAAGATCGGGGGTACCGCTATCATTCTGGTTCCGGAACTGCCGGGACTGTCACCCATGTTGACGGGGTGTAAGACTTTCTGAGAGGGACCGTCCCTTGCATGTGACTGAGGTAGGCGGGGCAAGGTTAAAAAGCGCTGCAAGTGGGAAAAGAGACAGAGTGCAGCCGGGAAATCGAATCAGGCAGCAGCACAGTGACAGGTTTAAAGGCGTAACACCACGTGACCTCAAGCCAACCTGACCATACTACTGCGCACAGGTCCACCTTGAGTAGTTGACTGACAACCTGTCCCTCGCTATCTTCCATGCTGGTAGGAGACTCTCAGACGAGACCAGATACTGTGATGCTCTCACCCCACTCTAAGCTGCAAGTGACTAGGCCAGAGCCCTTTAGCCGCATTCCCAATACACCGCGGTGTGAAGCCTCACTCCGGCGATAACTGCTATAGGAATTGCACAGCGTGTGGAGTTCCTGTGTACGAGAGCTTCCTGCACCCTTAAGAGACTGTTCTCCTGCCCCATGGATTGGAACCCGGTCCTCAAAAGACATCTCCAGGACGTCACGTGCTGCCGCTGTTGGCGGTGCTACCGTTGGAGTACCGAGACGCCACGTACAAGAGAACTACAGACTGATAAGTTTTCCCTTTTTTCTTCTGGACTTTCGTTCATCCCTGTTCTATCCCGTCCAAACTCCCTCTATTGTCCTTTGTCCTATTACAACCCCTCCATGCCCTGCTACTCCCTGCATGGTATTTATTTGTTGTTAATAAAATCCTGTTAACCCTTGATCTGCCTCCTGTCCGTGACGATATCCTGCGTTCCTGCGATTTCTACATATTGCTTTTTCTTTTACTATTTTTTTTTTCTTTGCTTGCTTTGAATAGAGGAAGCTCAGTAAACATGATCTATGTAACCCAGCATTGCTCTGTTAGCAGATCAGAAATAATAGTGATCAAATGCCTTTTAGATCATTATTAATAGCTTTCTTCCAACAGAGCATGGCTGGAAGGACACAGATTATGCCTTCTCAGTATGCTGTTCTTCCCCTTCACTGGTTTCTAGGGCACTAACCTGAAAGCTTACTGCAGACAGGTTTAATTGCTTAACACAGGTTTTCATGGCAATGGCCCCAATGCAGGGAGAAAACTTTCTGCAATCAGGTTTAATCGCTAAAAACTGACCAGATTATATTAGCCCCTGGTCCCATCAGAGAGATTGAGATGATGCTACAGCTTAATCTCTTATTTTCCTTCCTACCAAGGTACACTGTAGCATAAATCATAAAGGGCACACATAATGCAGGTTCAAAACCACTGGTCTACAGGAAATCACTGGTAAAGTCTACTATAAAGACTGTAAACACTTTTGCTTCCTCCCCTGCACAGGAAATGTGGTATGACCCAACCACAATCAGACACAGCCATTACACAGTACACAGCAGGGGCACATTTATAAGATTATCTCAGCACAGGAACATTACTTTAAAACACATTCAATTGTGGAACTTATAATTATTCCAAGATCTGTTTATTAAAATTAACATTAAAATTAATTTTGTTTGTGTGAAAACCCCTTTAAGTTAAATTCATAGCAAGGAATGTCACCTTAGAAAATTCTATTTCAAAATATAAGAGGATACCATGGATTTAAGGAAAGCATTTTATGTCAGTGTTTTAAGCAGTTAATATAAAAAAATTCATAATATAAGATATCACAACCCAAGATATTTAATTTTTTTTAGATAATAAGTGAGCTTTTTTGATAAGACAACTCATATGTCATGAAATAAAAAGTAGTAGGTCTTTTTATGGAATTCTTTACATTCTGGAAAATATTTAATTAGAACAATGGAATTGTCATTTAATACTATACTTGAATACATTCATATTTCAGAAAATAAAATAGTGTATTAAGGTTTCAATGGAGGAAGAGGAATACGCTGGTAAATCCTGTGTACCTGTGTACCATCTATAGTGCACTTCAAATGTTATTTAGCCAGGGAAGTATGTCTTTTATACAAGGACACTTCCCCTTAGCTATTTAATCCTTGGAACAGTGCAACTCAACTCCCAGAAGGGAAACTTTCTTTAAATGTTCTGTTTTCTCACAAACTCACTAATGTATTCTGTAACATAATTCTAATCTCTTAAGATTGGAATCTTTAATTGTTTCACCAATGTTGTTTTACAACAACCTTTCAAGATGCATTTTCTTAACAATGAGGATATGTATGTTTCCTTATTCAACAGTTGGCGTGATTTGAGTAACAATACAAAGACTTAAGGGCTTGAACGCTATTTACAAAAGTTCCCGGCAGGACATCAGAAAGAAATGAATTCACATTTTGGGCTTTATTGTTTGAGTTGGGATTTTAATTGGTGACATCATGGTTTCTTGAGACACCAAGATTAAATATAGAGCAGTTGCTTTTAAATGTCATGATTTATTTTGTGAACACGTTGTACATGATAATGGCTAATTTATTTTCTAAAAGCCATTTATTTACTTGACACACTGAAGCAAAAGGCTTTAAGCTCTCATTTAAAATGGTTTATTTATAATATTTTTTGAATCTTTCAAGCACAGGGACATGATGATATATACTGTATATGTGTGAGTGTATACTTAAATAAAAACTTTTTAAAGAGCCACTGTAATTATTTGATGTTTGCATAAATAAGCATCTGATTCTTCACATCATTTGGGGCATCACAACCCTGGACCAGACATCAATCAGGAGAAAATAAAACTTTCGCACTCCTTATCTATGAACTGCTCCACTATTTACTGCCACAACTACCCCTTCTCATATTAATAATTCTGCTTAACGTCAGTTGTCTTATTTAATGCACTTTTCTATGTCCAGTTGTGTATAAATATACGACTCTTCAGATTTTGTGTTATATTATGTGTGATGTACAGACCTAAGTAGTCTCGAACGCTTGCTATTTATGTTAATTAGCCATTAAAAGGTATCAACCACTGAGGACTCTCAAATTTGAATATTTTTCTACATAAACAAACAACGCTAACCCTATCATTCATGGAATTTACAGATATATTTTATTTATTTTTTGTTATTTACTATTATTCATTATGCTTATTTATACAGGGTGGGCCATTTATATGGATACACCTAAATAAAATGGGAATGGTTGGTGATATCAACTTCCTGTTTGTGGCACATTAGTATATGGGAGGGGGGAAACTTTTCAAGATGGGTGGTGACCATGGAGGCCATTTTGAAGTCAGCCATTTTGGATCCGACTTTATTTTTTTCAATGGGAAGAGGGTCATGTGACATATCAATATTATTGAGAATTTCACAAGAAAATCAATGATGTGCTTGGTTTTAACATAACTTTATTCTTTCATGAGTTATTTACAAGTTTATGACCACTTATAAAATGTGTTCATAGTGCTGGCCATTGTGTTGGATTGTCAATGCAACCCTCTTCTTCCACTCTTGACACACTGATGGCAACACCGCAGAAGAAAAGCTAGCACAGGTTTCCAGTATCCGTTGTTTCAGATGCTGCTCATCTCGTATCTTTACAGCATAGACAATTACCTTCAGATGACCTCAAAGATAAAAGTCTAAGGGGTCAGATCAGGAGAACTTGGTCGCCATCAACTGGCCCACGATGACCAATTCACTTTCCAGGAAAGTATTCATGTAGAAATGCTCATACCTGACACCCATAATTGATGGTATGGTGTGGTATATGAGGTACAAAGATAGTGGGGCCATTCATCATCAGTGGAAACCTCAGTGCCACTGGATATCTGAAATTGCTACACGATTATGTGTTGCCCTCTTTATGCACTGAAGATGGCATGTTCCCTGAGTTTTTCCGGCAAGATGGTGCACCACCATATTATGGGTGTCAGGTCTGAGCATTCCTACAAGGAATCTGACCCCCTTAGACAAGCATTTCTTCTGCAGTGTTGCTATCAGTGTGTCAAGAGTGGGAGAAGAGGGTTGCATTTCCAATCCCACACAATAGGTAGCACCTTTGAACACATTTTATAAGTGGTCATAAACTTGTAAATAACTCATGAAAGAATAAAGGTATGTTAAAACCAAGCACACCATTGTTTTTCTTGTGAAATTCTCAATATGTTTTATGTGTCACATGACCCTCTTCCCATTGGAAAGAATAAAGTTGGATCCATAATGGCTGACTTCAAAATGACCACCATGATCACCACCCATCTTGAAACGTTTCCCCCTCCCATATACTAATGTACCACAAACAGGAAGTTGATATCACCAACCATTCCCATTTTATTTAGGTGTATCCATATAAGTGGCCTTCCTTGTATAATACGTAATATCACAGTCTGAATTCCTGGTCAGAATGTCTTTTACAGTGTGGGAAGGACCCAGAGTACCCACAAGAAACTCTCGTAAACACGTAGAGAAAATGCAAACTCATTGCCGATGTTGTCCTTGGCGGGAAAGTACTGCAAAGCAACAGTGCTAACCACTAGCTTCTGTGCTACCCATACATTGAATACAAGCTAAAACAATTCACAAATATTTAATTAAAGCTATATTATTTCAAGCATTTAAACAAAAGTATACAAAACAATTACAACAGTGAATATAGACAGCCAAGTTTTACACCCCTATGTGTTAAAATGCCAGGTTTTTATCATATTAAAAAATCATACTAAGAAGAATAATTTCAGAACTTTTTACACCTTTAATGTCACCTACAATTTGTACAAACCCCTTGAGAAAAAAACTGAAATCATGCTAAAGTAGGGGTAAATAAACTAAACAAAACTAAAATAATGAGATTCTACAGTATAAGTGTGAATACCCTGTTATAATTGGGGTGTGGTTATATTGAGAACTAGCAAATCACATTTAAAATACATGTTAAATAGTAAATAATACTTAGTAAAAGCTACCATCATTTAGAGTGATCCTTTTAAAACATGTATAATGTTTAAGCTTCTCTAGTAGGAATTTCCAATTATTTTCTTAGTTGCATTTTACAGCAAAATCTTTGATTAGTAAACAACTTACAGCAAAGGAAAGGGATCTCATTTTTGAAAGTTATCATCAGGATAAGAGTATAAGAAATGTATAATTTATAAAATATATTGTGGAACACTGTGACATTTCCTAGAATTGGATATCCCTCAAATATTGATGAAAATATAACAAGAAAATTGGTCCAAGAGGCTACTAAGAGGTCAAAAGCCACATGAAAGGACCTGTAGGAATTTCTAGCAAGCACTGGTTGTGCACTGCTTATTTTTCATAAGTATGACCTGTGTGGTAGCGAGGCAAGATGGAAGCCTTTTTTTAACTAAGAAAAACATCCAAGCCAGGCTATGATTTGTTAAAACCTACATCATGTCTGCCAAAACATGTGGTAAAAGTGTTTTGGTCTGATGAGAATGAGGTTTAACTTTTTAACCATAATTCCAAAAAAGCATGTGTGAAGATCTGATGTTGTGGGATGTAATCATCACCTAGGCATGTTGATGATGCATCTATTTTTTATTCCATATGTCCATGGTTTTACAACAAATCCAGGTAGATGGCCTAAATACAATGTCCTCAGTCCATAATATCCCCTCTCCTCTGGATGGAGGCAGGTATTGGTTGCTTAACACTGCTGCCCGCTCTATCACTGTGGCCCGCTCTCATAGCGCATCCAGTATCCGCCTCAACTCATTCGGTCTATCCTCTGACATCTGGATGAAAGCCCAGGGCTGTGGTTTTCACATGAAGATGCCCTTTTCCACGTCTGAACTGACATCCTCCTGTGGAAGTTCACTGTCCCAGTCTTCCAAGCATTGTATTAGGGTCACCAGGTTTTCCTCCAGCAATCACTCTAGCTCTCTCTCAGAGCAAAGGGCTCTCTGCTCCTCTTTCTTGAGCATCTTGTAGATGGAGTTTGCCATATCTTCTGCCAAGTATCCTCTCAGTAACTTTCCCTGGTATGCTGTCCAGAGATATGTGATCTACTAGCTGCCACCACTTGTGAAGATCTGAGGCTGTTGGTTGTAATAATCAAGTAGGCAGGTTAATAAGGCAACAATTTTTTATTTCATACGTCCATGGTTTTACAACAAATCCAGGTAGATAAACAAAATACAATGTCTTTCGTCCACAAGATACCCTCCCCTGGAAAGATAGTCCCACAGCCTCCATACCAGGCAATGCTCCCTGTCTCCCAACTATTGGTTGGCCCACAGATTTTGTATCTCCCGCCAGTGTATACACAGTCCAGGCTCCTCCAAACGACAAATAACACAACCGACATCCATGAATCCAAGATCAATAATCCTTAAGAAAATGTGTGAAATCCAGATGACAAATTCCTCATCCATAGCAGGGTTTTGTTGTTTTAATAAATGGATGAAAGAGGGAAATTTTTGGTGAATTTTATTTTTAAATAACATTTTTTTTGTGTGTTTATTTCTATTTACTACTGGGTTAGTAATGGTTGTGTCTGATAGACGCCTCACCATTACTAAACCATGACCTAGATGTCAGCACCTGCTGCTGACATCAGCCCCACAATCCCATGATTACCACTGCACGATGGCAATTGGGAAGAGCCAAGACTAGGAGCCAGAATTTTCTCGTCTAATGGATGCACCATTTCTGGGGTGTGTGACGGCTGGCCTTATTAGGCTGGGAAGGGGCCTATATCCATGTCACTACCAAGTTTACTAATATCATCTCCAGCTGTCTGCTTAGCCTTAGCTGGTTATTAAAAAAAGCTGGATGTCACAATTTTTTGGGGGTCCCCCACTCTTAATAACCAGCAGAGGCAAAGCAAATAGCTAGGGCTTGATATTATTAGGCTGGGAACGTCCATGGATATTGGCCCTGTCAGAGCATAATAAGACCAGCTCTCAGCTGCTTTATTTCCCTTGGCTGGTTATTAAAAATAAGGAGGAATCACATGTCAGTATTATTTATATATTTTGCACTGACAGGCCGGGTCGAGTGTACGAAGTAGCTAGTCATGCAGGATACTCACATATAGCTCACAGTTGAGACCATCATCTATCCTGGTCAAGTATCCAATGCCTTTGCCTGTGAAACAATCCCATATCATCAGACTTTCTCCACCATACTTGATAGTTCCTTTAAATTCTCAATCCCTCAGACCCTTTTTCTGTTCTTTCTTCCAGATACATTTGCGCCTAGTTGTCATGATAAAGGCTGGGGTTTGCTTTCTGCTTTCCTTACCCTAGCCTGGTCAGGTGAGGGTTAACCTTCTCTGCCTCTTTCTCATATGTGGGTGGCTATTTAACTGTGCTGTTGCGATGACCGATGTCAGTGATAGATCCCGTCCTTCGGCTAGACCAACTGGCCTAAGTTACTCTGTGTGTATTTGTTGTTCCCTGACTCCCTATGTTTGTATTTGTCCCATTCCCTAGGCTAATCTGAGTGTTCCCCTGTGTGTATGACCTCTGTATGACCTGGCTTGATCCCTGATCCATCATTCCGTCTTCCAATTCTTTATTGCTTTGTCTAGTCTGGCTCTGAACCTTTGGCGTGTTTTGACTGTGCTCTTGTCTTACCCCCTGGACACCGCACACCAGACTGGCTTCTGACCCCTTGGTTTTCTTCATACTCTGTCTTTTGTCTCCTCCTATGGCACCATGATCCCGGCTGTTTTCTATTCAGTTGGTTTGACTGTCATTTTGAGGCACCTGCACTGCTTTCTGCAGGTCTCCGATCCCAGGGAGCTCCTGCTTCCTGTGCCCCAGAAGTCACGACATTATGACTGACCCATTTAATTAGTGGAGGTCTCTACTTCTTTTTGTGTTATTGATCGGCTCCGTAGTCTGATGGACCAGGTAACAAGTTTGACCCAAATGATGCAGAAATTATCTGTTGAACATAGTGCCTTGGCTAAGTCCCACCAGAAGGTACAGAGGGAGTTGGCTGAGACAGTTAAGACTGTCCAGAGTGTTTCCCCCTCATCTGGCTGTAAGGATGGTGATGTGACTGATGTTTCTCTGCACTCCCCTGAACTCTCTGTCAAGCTCCCGTACACCTTCTCTGGGGATAAGGATAAGTTTTGTGTGTTCAGGGAAAGTTGCAAACTGTTGTTTTCCATCAGACCCCGATCCTTGGGTGATGAGAGTCAATGGGTGAGGATAGTTATATCTTTACTCTGGGAGGGTTCGCTGTCTTGGGCTTTCTCTTTACCCCCCACCGCCCCTGAGAGAGTGTCTGTTGATTCTTTGAAGCTTTAGGGCTGATTTATGATGAACCTGATCAGGTCAGATTGGCCGAGGACACGATCATGAGTCTCTCTCAGGAAAAGCTCTCTGCCGAGAGGTACTGTTTTGAATTTAGCCGATAGTCTCCAGAGGTGTCTTGGAATGACTCGACATTCAGATGCCAATTCCGAAGGGGACTATCTGATTATCTAAAAGATGCTCTGGCTCTCCGCCGCCTAGCTCTCTGGAGGAGGCCATGACACAGGCGGTCTGCATGGATCAGAGACTTCAGGAGAGAGGAGTTGCACAATGGGAGGCTCCTTTGCTCCCGGTTAAGCCAGAGTTGGTGTCTCAAGCCGAACCCGTGGTGGTGGGGGCCACCACTTTCAAGGAGAGAGAGAGGAGGCATCGATGGAAAGGCAAGCTCTGCTTTTATTGTGGTGCTCCAGGACATTGGAAGAAGGACTGCCCCTCCTATCTGTCAACCTCCAAAGTGTTGGGAAATGTCTAAGTCTGGGTAACTGCCGAGTAGGTTACCCAGACTCTCAGGTACATTTTTCCTCATTACTTAAAGTATTGCTGAAGGTGGAACTTGGTATTAAGAACTGTTTTATGCCCATTTTAGCTTTTGTGGACTGTGGGTCATTGGTGAATTTGATTGACTCAAAATTGGTGGCCAATTGTATGTAAGATAGGGACAGTTAGGTTGGAGACTCCCATGAATGTTGTGGCCATTGATTCTACACCAATCACTAAAAACAGGATTAATTTTGTCTTGGAGGAGTTCATCCTTAAGGTGGGGACCGCACATCAGGAGCGTATTTCATGTTTTATCTTGGACAATCTTCCTGCGGGGTTGGTGGTGGGGTTCCTCTGGTTGCAACTTCATAACCCAGTCATTGACTGAGAATCCCAGGAAATTGTGAAATTTGGACCTAATTGTTCCAAAAATTGCTTTGTTTCTGTATCTGTGTCATCCATTGGTCTATATGGTATTCCTGAGTACGTGAAGGAATATAAGGATGTGTTCTCCGAAAAGGAGGCTGAGTTTTTGCCACCACACCAATCATTTGATTGTGCAATAGACCTTGTTCCAAATGCTAAATTGCCCAAGGCCTGTTTGTATAATCTGTTCCTGAGCAGGCTGCCATGAAAGAGTACATCTCTGAGAGTCTCTGTAAAGGGCTCATTCGTCCTTCTGCTTCTCCTGTGGTGGCGGGGTTCTTTTTTGTAAAAAAAAAAAATAAAGACGGTGGTTTACGCCCATGCCTTGATTTTTGTGAGCTAAATTAGATCACTGTGAGCAATACTTATCCCCTTCCACTTATCCCTGATTTATACAACCAATTGTATGTGGTCAAATGGTTTTCTAAGTTGGATCTTCTGGGTACTTGAAGGGGATGAGTGGAAGACTGCTTTTCTCACTTCTGAGGGGTTGTTTGAGAATTTGGTTATGCCCTTCAGTTTGACTAATGCACCAGAAATTTTCCAAAATTTCATTAACCATGTTTTCTCTGACTTTATTGGGTGCTTTATGGTAGTTTATTTGGACGATATACTAACTACTCGCCAGATAAAAAGGCTCACATTGGTCACCTTCGTGGAGTTCTCCAGAGACTCTGGGAGAACTTTCTCTTTGCTAAGTTGAAGAACTGAACATATGAAAAGCTGGAGGGCACCACACAATATTGAGTGATACACTTGAAGTCTGTATCAACACAATGTAAAAATAGAAGAAGGAAAAAGCTACAGATTATAACAAGGATCACGAAAATATAAACATATTTTATTGGTTACAAAAGAACAACACCATGTGAAAACACTTAAAAGCCGTAAAATGACATACAAGGAAAGCGTAATCGTTCATAATAGAGTTACAATCCCCCAAGGTGATCATTAAACTAACAAGTTGGATGGACAAAGTGTTATCAAAACATAATACCTGTGTGCAATAATAGATGGATATGGTTAGCACATTAACAAATGACAACCAGCAAGAGTTTTACAAATAAGTGCCCTGCAAGAAAGGAGGACAGACATGATATGCAATAGAGTGATAGAAAATAAAGCAATATGTAAGTGCTGACGTGTGCAAAGTCACATTATAGGGTGAGAAGTGGTATCACCCAAAGCTCAAACTAAATGTCTGCAGAAAACTAGCATAGACCATGCAGCTAGCGCTAAACTGAGTCAAACAATAATATGACAACCCAAAAACACTCAGGTACACAGTGTCATGATAAAGAGATATTGAATGACTATGAAAATATAAAGAAGGCAAGAAACGTCCAGAACCAAGGTTCAAAGACAGAAATGAAAACACTCAGATTCAAAAAATAAGCCTGGGTTCCATAACGCAAAGCCAAATATCCATGTGCAGAGCGTTCTTGCCTACAAGAGCACACCAGGGGGAGATGAGAAGATGCCCGCGTGTCTCCACCCCACGTGGCTTCGACAGGTATTTTGGCAAATGAGTCGAAAATTGGCATTACATATTGCCCGACAACCCAGCTTGATTGCTAAAAAAGCGAAATGTCTCAAAGATTATGTATGCCATAATCATTTCAAACGGCCTATACAAAGGCTCCACAGGGGATCACGGTTACGGGGCACTTTCCCCTGCGGGGGTTGTAATATTTGCTATCTGACTACTGGGGGTGATGGGATTTCACTTCCCACCCTTTCTTTTCTTGTCCAATTCATTTCCTATTTTAATTCTAAATCCATTGGTTTATGCATTGGTTTGTAACTGTCCAAAAGTTTACATCGGACAAACAACACAAGAGCTCAGGAAGAGGATCCAACAACACCTCTCCAACATGAATACAGCTAAAAAGGACAAGGAAAAAGGTAAAACTCTGTCCTCAGTCGCAATGCATTTTTTTGCATATGCATAATTGTTGCACTACCGGAGTTAGAGTGATGGGTCTGTAGTCGGTGCAGACGAACATCGGAGGGGAAATGTCACTCTGGAACTCCTCAAAAATGAATCAAAGTTGATATATACTTTATGGAGTTTGAAACCATTGGGTTTTAATAAAGATTTATTATTTACTGGTTTCTATAAACAGTTATAATGGTCTAACAGCCATTGGTTACAATGCTCTTTACCTCTTGGATTTCAGTTACTTGTGATTTTGACTTAAAAATCTTTTGTTTTCAGAATCAAGTTCCCCTATGGATTTTCCCATTTAAAGATATGAAAACATTTCGTTTGAATATCTTCTTGAATTTATCTGGGTATGTCTTTGGGCTTACTCACGCATACCTCTATGGTACTTCAAGATAGGAAATCGTTTTGCTTGAATATCACCTTGGATTCATCTGGATTTGTCCGTGTGCCCACTCAAACATAATTTTACAGACTTTTTGTTTGTATATAGATTTACCATCTTGATTTGAATATATATGCCTGTGGTTATGGTTAGCACATTTTATTATTAGGACATTGCCCTATGTGGGATTTTTTCATGTTTTATATAAGTCCACAATTGTCCTTGTGTTGTTATTGCACACTTATGGATATTTTGATGAAATTTGTGGAGATCTATATATTTCTACATATGTGTTGCTGATGTCTGTTACGCCTGCTCACGCCGCACACCCGTCTTCCCGCCCGGCTGCCCCCGCCTCCCGGCGCGCTCTCGACTTGGTCCTGCGCCGCTCCTTGTCTGCCTTTTCGGGGTCGCGGTGCGTAGGGGGTTTGCGCATGCGCAGTAGAGCTCGCCTCACCACAGAGCCTCCTGGGAGGTCGTGACCCGGTGGCTCCGCCCTATCATGGCGACACCCACCGGGTATTTATTCTTAGCGCCTCCACCGGTAAGACTCCTGTTCGTCTTGTGCAGTGGCGCTGGCTTCCTGCTCAGCGTCACTCCTCTTCCTCAGGCCCCTGTATTCTGACCCTGCCAGTCTACTGTACTCTGACCCTGCCAGTCTACTCCTGTATTCTGACCCTGCCAGTCTACTCCTGTATTCTGACTCTGCCGGTCAACTCCTGTGCTCTGACCCTGCCTGTCTACTCCTGTGCTCTGACCCTGCCTGTCAGCTTTGTACTCCGACCCTGCCTATTAGCCCTCGCACTCCGACTCTGTCTGTCAGTTCTGTGTTTCTGCAAGTACCTGTCAGTCCGATGCACCCGTGTCTCATTTTTATCCTTCTTTTTCAGCCTCAGCCCTCAGCCTTCCCTGTGCCACCCGTGGCCCTCCGCTTTTGGTACCTGTCGGTATACACCTATGCTCCGGCTTCACATCAGCCTTCCTCCTCAGCTTTCCTGTGCTGCCATAAGTTGCCCTTTTGGCTCCGGCCATCATGGTCCCATCTCCCTTCGGCTTGCCTCTAACACTACCTGTATAGGGGGTGGTCATCACCAGGTCCGCTTGTCCTCAGGGGCTCTGGAGCCACAACCCAGAGGGTCCTCTTTCGGGTTCCCCTTAGAACTCTTACAGTACAAACAGGCCATGGACCCCGCTGGGGCCTCAGTTGCTCAGAAGGAGCTAATGTATTTATGAGAGAACCAGATGCTTATCATGTCCTTCATGAAATCTATGGACACGTGTCTCTCTGCGCTACAGACCTCCAACCCGGGGAGCGCTTTTCAGCTGGCTGGCTGGCAGCAAGAGCTTTCTCAGCAGCAGGACACCCAGTCCTATATTCTTACTTATATGGCCTCTGTGGATGACCGGTTGCTCTCTCTGCAGTCGGCCGCCTCGACCCCGGCATTGGTTCCCCATCCTCCTCCCCATTTAGCTAAACCACCTCGGTACAATGGGGACCCCAAGGCATGTCAGGGTTTCCTGAACCAATGCCGCCTCCACTTCGAGCTCCTGCCTTTGCAATACCCTACCAATTGGGCCAAAGTGGCCTTTGTGGTGTCCCACTTGGAGGGGCACTACTTGGCATGGGTTAATCCCCTTTGGGAGCATGATGACCCTGTGGTCTCCCTGCTGTCTACCTTCCTTGAGACTTTTCGTCGAATATTCGATGAGCCGGGTCGCCTGGCCTCTACTACAGAGTCCCTATTTAGTCTCCATCAGGGGCCCCTAACTGTAGGTCAGTACGCCATCAGGTTTCGTACCCTATCATCTGACTTGGGCTGGAATAATGAGGCTTTGGTGCGAGCCTTCTGGTGCTGTCTTTCTGGGCGCATTACGGACGAATTGGCAGGTTGCGACACCCCAACTGCCTTGGAAGATCTAATTTCCCTGGCTCCAAGCATCGACCTACATTTCCAGGAGCGTGCTCGTGAGAGAAGGTTTCCTCGCCCTCCCCAGGCCACTCATAGACCACCCAGCCCTCAACCCGGGACATCCTCTTCTGCCTCTGTGCCTGAACCCATGCAGGTGGATCGCCTTAAACTGACTGAGCAACGACGTAAGGAGAGACATACCCAAGGTCTGTGTTTCTACTGCGGGAGTGCTTCCCATCTGCTCCGGGCCTGTCCTGAACATCCAGAAAACTTCTCCACATAGGTTAGGTAAGAAAGGCTTCCTTAGGTATATGTTACACCTCTCTACCCCTCACTCTGTCTGTCTTGTTACACATTGGTGGTAGGCATTTTTCAGTGGCAGCTTATGTAGACTCGGGCGCAGCAGGGAATTTTATTAGGCTCAAGGAGGTTATTAAATTTTCAGTTCCAGTGAGAACCTTGGAAAATCCCCGGATCCTCGCGTCCGTGGATGGCAAACCTCTGCAAGAGACCATTACGCAGGTCATGCAAGAAGTGGACCTTCAAGTAGGAGCTCTGCACAAGGAGAGAATTGCCTTTTATGTTTTAGCCGGCATCTCTCATCCGGTCCTTCTCGGCCTTCCCTGGTTGCAGACTCATGAGCCCACCTTGTACTGGCATAACGGCAATGTTTTGCGCTGGGGGAGTCGTGTCAGACTCGTAATTTGCTGCCGGTGCCTCCTGTGGGTGGTTCCTGTTCCCTCTCCCTGGTCTCCGGGTTGCCGTCTGTTTACAAGTCCTTTTCTGATGTGTATGATAAGAGAGAAGCCGAGAACCTGCCTCCGCACCGATCCTACGACTGCCCTATTGATCTCGTCCCTGGTGCCATTCCTCCTAGGGGTAGGATCTATCCACTCTCGCCGGCGGAGACTCAAGCCATGTCAGAATACATCCAAGAGAATCTGGCCAAAGGTTTCATTCGGAATTCCTCTTCTCCAGCTGAAGCGGGCTTCTTCGTAAAGAAAAAGGATGGCTCTCTTCTCCCATGCATTGACTACAGGGGTCTGAACAACATTAAAGTGAAGAGCAAATACCCGTTGCCACTTATTCCTGAGCTCTTTGACAGCCTAAGAGGAGCGTGAATATTTACCAAGCTTGACCTTCAAGGGGCCTATAATCTGGTCAGAATTCGCGCGGGGGATGAGTGGAAGACAGCATTCAACACTCGTGATGGTCATTATGAGTATTTAGTTATGCCATTTGGTCTTTGCAATGCCCCTGTGCTATTCCATGAATTTGTAAATGACATTTTCCAGGATCTCCTCTACTCCAGTGTCGTGGTCTACTTTGATGACATCCTCATCTTTTCTTCTGATCTATCCACTCACCGATGTGACGTCTGTCAAGTTTTACTATGCCTACGAGAGAATCATCTGTTTGCTAAGTTGGAGAAGTGCATCTTTGAGCAGCCTTCCTTGCCATTCCTAGATTATATTGTCTCGAAGACTGGCCTAAAGATAGATCCCTAGAAAGTATCTGCAGTCCTCAACTCGCCACGCCCACTTGGAGTAAAAGCCATCCAGCACTTCCTTGGCTTCGCCAACTATTATAGGCAGTTCATCCCTCACTTTTCCTCCTTGACCAAGCCTGTTTCTGCTCTCATCCGCAAGGGGACTAACCCCAAGCACGGGTCGCCGGAGACTGAGAACCCCTTTCAGACTTTCAAGCAGGAATTTGCTGCAGCTCCTGTACTCCATCATCCGGATACCAATAGGCCATTTGTCCTCGAGGTCGACGCTTCATCGGTTGGAGCAGGAGCCATCCTGTTACAAAAAACCACCTCTGGTCGAATGGTCACCTGTGGTTTCTTCTCTAAAGCCTTCTCCTCTCCTGAACGCAACTATTCCATTGGGGACCGAGAACTACTGGCAATAAAACTAGTGTTAGAGGAGTGGCATTACCTACTTGAGGGAGACCATTCCCTCTTTCATTATATTTACGGACCACAAGAATTTGGCCTACATTCAGTCTGCCCAGAGGCTTAATCCTCCGCAAACCAGGTGGTCTCTGTTCTTTGGATGCTTTTATTTCAAGCTCCATTTTCGACCCGGAAATAAGAACGTCAAAGCTGATGCCCTATCAAGGTCGCTGCAGTCTACAGACGAGGGGGAGAGGCCAGCGCATCGACCCAGCTAAAATTGTCACCGTGGCCCCTCTATGCATTGTCACTCCACCTCCTGGCAAAACTTTTATGTTGGACCATGACAGGACAAGAGTATTATGTTAGGGACATTCCTATAAGATAGCTGGTCATGCTGGAGCCAAGAAGACCCTCTCTCTTATCTCCCGCCACTATTGTTGGCCTTCGCTTCGCCAGGACATCTTGGAATTTACTGCCTCTTGCCCATCGTGTGCCAGAAACAAGGTTCCCAGGCAACTACCCTCTGGACTCCTACAGCCATTACCTGAACCATCAGCTACTTGGAGTCATATTGCTATGGACTTTGTCACGGATCTACATTTGTCCTCAAACTGCACCATCATCTTTGTAGTCATGGACCGTTTTTCCAAGATGGCCCACTTCCTTCCTTTGCCTGGACTGCCCTCGGCCCCCGATTTGGTGAAGATCTTTTTGAACCATGTTTTCTGACATCACGGCTTTCCTCAGCATATTGTGTCGGACCGAGTCCAGTTCACCTCTTGTATCTGGAGAGCTCTTTGCGGATTAATGAAGGTAACCTTGGATTTCTCTTCTGCCTACCATCCGCAGTCCAATGGGCAAGTGGAGCAAGTCAATCAAGCTTTGACATCCTATCTTCGGCACTTCTCAAATGCTCACCAAAACGATTGGGTCACTCTTCTCCCTTGGGCTGAGTTCGCCTACAACAATCACCCCAGTGAATCCTCTGCCAAGACTCCCTTTTTTGTAGTCTTTGGGCAGCATCCCGGCATCCCTCTTCCCGTTTCCCCCACCTCAGGTGTACCGGCAGCAGATTCCTTGTCCTTTAGGTTCTCTAAGATTTGGGAGGAGACTAAAGAGGCTCTTGAGAAAGCCAGCAGCAGGATGAAGTGGTACGTCGACAAAAAGCGCCTAGACGTCCCTCCATATCTTCCCGGCGATAAGGTCTGGCTATCCTCACGTTATATTAAGCTTAAAATCCCATTGCATAAGCAAGGTCCATGCTATATCGGTCCCTTTGAGATCTTAAGCCACATCAATAACGTAGCCTACAAATTGATATTGCCTGCCTCACTGCGAGTCCCCAATGCGTTCAATGTCTCCCCCCTCAAACCCGCAGTATTTAATCGTTTTCACTCGGCACTATCTCGCTCTCCCCAACCAAGCACTTCTGAGGATATCTTTTACGTAAAACATATTTTAGCTAGGAAAACAATCAGGGGGAGGACCTTTTTTTTGGTCGATTGGAAGGGATTCGGTCCTGAGGAGAGATCATGGGAGCCCAGGGAGAACATCAGTGCCCCGCTTATCATGAAGAGATTCCTATCCAGCCTTAAAAAGGGGGGAGTAAGGGAGGGGTACTGTTACGCCTGCTCACTCCACTCACCTGTCTTCTCGCCCGGCTGTCCCCGCCTCCTGGCACGCTCCCGACTTGGTCCTGTGCCTCTCCCCATCTGCCTTCTCGGGGTCGCGGCCTGTCGGGGGTTCGCGCATACACAGTAGAGCTCGCCTCACCTCTGAGCCTCCTGGGAGGTTGTGACCCGGTGGCTCCACCCCATCATGGTGGCACCCACGGGGTATTTCTTCTCAGGGCCTCCACCGGTAAGACGCCTGTTCGTCTTGTGTGGTGGTGCTGGCTTCCTGCTCAGCATCACTCTTCTTCCTCAGGCCCCTGTATTCTGACCCTGCCAGTCTACTCCTGCATTCTGACCCTGCCAGTCTACTCCTGTATTCTGACCCTGCCAGTCTACTCCTGTACTCTATCCCTGCCGGTCTACTCCTGTGCTCTGACCCTGCCGGTCTACTCCTGTGCTCTGACCCTGCCTGTCTACTCCTGTGCTCTGACCCTGCCTGTCAGCTTTGTACTCCGACCATGCCTGTCAACCCTTGTACTCCAACTTTGTCGATCAGTCCCATGTTCCTGCAAGTACCTGTCAGTACGGTGCACCTGTGTCTCATTCTTATCCTTCTTTTTCAGCCTCAGCCCTCAGCCTGCCCTGTGCCGCCCGTGGCCCTCCGCTTTTGGCAGCACAGGTGTGTACCGTCGGTACACACCTACGGTTTCATGTCGGCCTTCATCCTCAGCTTTCCTGTGCTGCCATTAGTCACCCCTTTGGCTCCGGCCGTCATGGTCCCATCTCACTTGGGCCTTCCCCTAACATTCCCTGTAGAGGGGGTGGTCATCACCAGGTCCACTCGCCCTTGAGGGCTCTGGAGCCACGATCCAGAGGGTTCAATTTTGGGTTCCCCCTTAGAACCCTTTCAATGTCCTTCAGATTTCTTATGTTTTGCATTGGCTTGTATTTTTCATTTTGTACTTGACATCTTGGGCAGCTTCCATTCTTTATGTGATTGAGCTCACAAAAGTTTTTTTATGCCTATATTTGTGTATACATCACAGTTGTTTGTCATCTACCGTCTGATACAAATTGTTTTGTGTGAAAACATGATATGTATTTTTGAGTTGTTTTTTTTTTCCTTGCTGGGCCAGTCACCTTACGTCTGAAGTGGTGTACATATTTTTGGAGTATGGTAGTCACTAATGCCAGTTTGCATGGACCATATGATTATATCCTTTGGGGCTATTCACCTACTTGTGTTTGATTACTTTACTATCCATGGTATACTGCCACTCATTTTTAATATGCCTAGATTTGTGGGGTTTGTTTTTAACCCCCTCTCTGTGCAATGGGATTTCTATTCTTCTACCATTTATTTGCCGCTTGAGTTTATTTTTGTCAGGCTATCACTTATATGTTAACACGTTTATGTGATCCATTTATCTATTTCTTTCATACCTGTGATGTATATATTAGGTTTTGAATCTCTTGACAATAGTGTTTATCGTGTTTTTGCACACTGTTTTTTTAGATTTGGGCTACTCCATCAATAATTTTTAGTATATGTAAGCGTTTTGGATTCTAGGCGTCACTATCTTTCACCCTTATGTGTCCAATGGACTTCAGCCATTGTACAAGCACTTGTATTTAATAAATTGTAATTAATTGGGATTTACCTTTATAATTAATCTTATATTATGTGGGCATGTGTTTTGCCCTTACAGCGCCTTGGTATATTTGCCACAATTTGGCATTTTGTATTTGAAAATCTTTTTGCTCTGTTTCAATTGCATCTGCACATTTGTATGTATCATTTCACACATGTGCTTACTTTATAAGAATTCAATGTGTTACTCTTTTGGTTTGCACAGGCGCTGTGTGAACTTTATAATATGTTTCATGGTTATTCATTGCGTTTGCACACTGGCTACCTGTGGCCAAATGGGTATCTTACATCTACACATGCATCAACTTCTTTACATTGTCTATTTTTTGCTTTTGAAAATCCTCAAGTTCTGTTTCATCCGCACCTGCGCATTTTTGTGCATCACTCCGCGCATGCGCTGGCTTTGCAAGAATTCAGTGTGTTATTCTTTTGGTCGGTCAAGGTGTAAAACTCTGACATTGTTTAGAGCTGTGACTTAGGTGTCAGAAATGCTTCCAGAGGCTTTTGCCATGATGTTTCCATGTCATTTGATCAGTGTTTCCATTATTTTCAAACGTTTTTAGACCTTAAAAGGACCCCGGGGGAGATCGCGGTAAAAATGCTTGGGTCTCCCATAGACTTACATTGGGCTCGTTATTCAGTCCGAGTACCCGAGTATTCCAATTTGCTCGACCCAAGCAACGAGCACCCGAGCATTTTAGTGCTCGCTCATCACTAGTTCTGACCTTCGGCTTGGTTCTCTAACTTCCCACCTGTCTGCCCCATTTGTACTTCACCGCTATCGCCAGCTTCCCAACCTTTTTGCTACGTCCTGACCACTCTTAGCGTTTCAACCTTTGGCACTTTATCGACCTCTCGGCTTGACTTCGGCACGTTAAGACTACACGGCGTCTGGCTCCGCCTCTGGCCTCTCTCCCATCGGTCATGTGTCTCAGGTCCTGTGCTATGGCAGGTAAGCTCACCTCACCACTCCTCACACACTCTCTGTCCTCCTGTAACACGTGCACAGACTCCTGCTGTAAGTCTGCAGCAGGGTTCTTGATATACTGGTAATCATCCTTTTGCCTAAAGATGATTGTGTTTCTGTTAAAAAGCTTGAAATGGGTTCAATACAATCCTAGTGTAATGCTAGTCACTGCGTAAATACATGCCATGAGGTGAGGAAATCATGCAATGCGAGGTCAAAAGTCAGGAGGGTACATCGTAAACAGATAGGTGAGGCAAAGTCATAGTAAGGTCACATTCCAGGTCAAAATTCTAAGAAGGTAATGGATCAAGACAAAGGGGCTAGGCAAACACGTAGTCAAAGGCTACTCCAAGGTCAGTCAACAAAGATCAAAATATTACAACTTAAAACACAGTGCAAACACAGACCAAATTGAGCAGAGCTACAACAGGAAAACAGGCAGAGATAAGAGGCAAACAGCAAGCTAAGTAGCCTGGGAATCAATTGGAACAGGAGACTCCTGTAGGAAACTCAGCATACCTGAGCCTGATTGTGTAACTGGACTGTCACTCACCACACTGACAGCTCAGTATTCCCAAGCCTCAGATTGGAGGACTGAGCTATCATGATACTGACATCTAAGCAGTTCCCTGCCCCAGATTGGACAGTTAAGTTTCCACTCACCACACTGGGAGGAAGAATCATGACACCTAGGAGACCTAAGAGTATTATACATGTATTTTCTGTCAGTTGGAGACTGTGCAGTAGTGATATTCATGGTGAAAACATTTTTGGGACAATTTGGCAAAGCTGACAAAAATTTCAAAAGATCCTCTCATCTCTACCTAATTTCAAATTTCAATGTGGAGAGGTAATTTGCATTTGAGCAGTGAACGTTAAGATTCTACAAATAATTAGACAATTGAACATCAAATCAATTTTCAAATGTTACTTTTTTGGAGAGGTGTAGGGGTTGCGTCACCAAACAAAATATTTTCTCCATGTGAAAGACACTCCAATTCTGCACCTGAACAGTCTTCTTTGTCTATTAATTCTACTACTGTGCCCCAAGGTTCTCCACTCATTCAGAATGCAAAATAGATTCCCATACATATTTGCACTGCACAGAGCACTGCTTTGAGTCAGCTGGTAGATCGAAAAGATTATAATAGATGGAGGTGCCACTGTGATTCAGTCTCTAAAGGGGTCTTATCAACCAGGAGCCAGCTCTGCTTGACAATTCTATTTGCTTTCAGAATAATGCAAATGTCACTAAAAGGATCCATGAGAAGCGAAGTCACTTATTGTCATTTCTTAATGCAAACGCCAAAGGTGTTCCATAAATTCGTCTTTGATTATGTGAAATGTAAAGAGTCCAAAAACAAAATATATGGTAATGAATATACAATGCCATGTAGGTGAATGTGTTGTTTTAAATACAATTATAAAATTACTCAAAAAAAATTGCTTTTTTTATTAATTTGCAAATCACTGAGATGGCTACATTTGTGAACGTTTTTCATGGCCCAGTATCATAACTTTCCAGATACGCTAAAAATAAAACCAAGATAAGTGACTTTAGACATGTTTTTGTTTCCTGTAATAAATACATCTAGGAATAAAAAGGGTAATTAGTTAAGAATGCAGATTTTCTCAAAATTACTGTGTACATACTATGGGATGTGTAATTTGTGTGTGCTTGATTCATATACTTGCATTGTTCTTTTGTAAATGAGAAAATGCAAATGATTCACCAATTGCTGCTTCTTACTGGCTTCCTGAATGTAAATCATGACAACATCATGAAGTATTTAGCATAATTTTCCTTTTAATATACTGCCAATTACACTAATTTGCTGCCTAGAATGGAGAGACTGGATACAGAGCAGTGAGCTGCTTTCAGATATTTGTCAGACTTAATTCAGATGTTGCTGTAAAAAGGTATTAAAAAAGAAATGGTCACATTACTTAAGAATGCCAGCCCTCTATGTGATATCCTTTCTTTACTGATTTTGTGAGTGATAGGTAAAAGGAAGGTCATGTCATTTTGTATTTGCTGCAACACATGAATTTCTGGTCTATGCCGCATGTAATCATTTAGAAACTGAAAGAAAAGGGCGCAATAGGGTCTTACCCGAGAAAAATAAAGATATAAGACAATGATTTATACTCACCCTCTGCAGGAGAGTATCAGGCATAAAGGAACAAAGGTCAGCTTGCTGCACATCCAAATGACCACGCCGTGGCCATAAATCTTCAGATTCAAGCAGGGAATTTTTATGGATTAAACGTGCGCTACCAGACCATCACTCCTCACAAGTTGTGTGGTTAATACATTTATTTACCTACGCGTTTCAAAGTTAAAAACTTCTTCCTCAGGGGATGATATGTACAGACAGGTATAGACAATGCCGGTTTTATACATACACAATTCAAAAATTGGCGCCAAGAGTCACATGTTGCGAGGGAGAAAAAAAATCAAAGGTCATCAGTGTTACGATGTCAAGGGGTATTAAAAACTTATTCTTTACAACAAATTAATTCTTTTAATATATTTTCAGATGACTAAAAGAAAAAAGAAAAAAGAAAAAAGGAAAAAGAAGCTTATGGACGGAAAAGGAAAAGAACCAGAGATAACGAAGTCAGAGGAGACCAATAGTCAGTGCACAGACCACCACTCTGAATGAACTGATAACGTGTCACAAAGAGAAAAAGAAGAGGAATGGGTTGACATCTTTCTGTTACATAAAAATTTATAAAAGTTTTTTTTATGTTTATTATCTTTTTAATTACACTTTTATTATATGCAATAAAGTTTTTGATAAATTCGTTTTTATTAATTCTTCCAATTTTATAAACTTTTATAAATTTTTATGTAACAGAAAGATGTCAACCCATTCCTCTTCTTTTTCTCTTTGTGACACGTTATCAGTTCATTCAGAGTGGTGGTCTGTGCACTGACTATTGGTCTCCTCTGACTTCGTTATCTCTGGTTCTTTTCCTTTTCCGTCCATAAGCTTCTTTTTCCTTCTTTTTCCTTTTTTCTTTTAGTCATCTGAAAATATATTAAAAGAATTAATTTGTTGTAAAGAATAAGTTTTTAATACCCCTTGACATCGTAACACTGATGACCTTTGATTTTTTTTCTCCCTCGCAACATGTGACTCTTGGCGCCAATTTTTGAATTGTGTATGTATAAAACCGGCGTTGTCTATACCTGTCTGTACATATCATCCCCTGAGGAAGAAGTTTTTAACTTTGAAACGCGTAGGGAAATAAATGTATTAACCACACAACTTGTGAAGAGTGATGGTCTGGTAGCGCACGTTTAATCCATAAAAATTCCCTGCTTGAATCTGCATGTAATCATTTGGCAGTTGTCAGAATGATTCGTAACTAGAAAAGAGCAGAAATTAGTGAATTTCTATCTTGTTTCAGGCAGAACTCTTGGCAGGTGGTGCTAGAATAGCGCTTCTACAGATGGGTCCACCATTATCTCACATTGCGTCAGGGTATAACATTGTGTTATGCAATTTTATTATTTTTATTGCATAAACAGCATATTTTTGATGCTGGACAGAATTTTTGGATATTACTCTTCATTTGTTTGAGCTGTTATAAGTAGAAAAAACATTAGTTGTTTGGATTTATTCTTTAAACCCATCATAACCTGGTACTTTTTCTTCTCCCAACCTTCCCCTTTTCCAAAAGCAATTTTATTTTTACTTTTCTATCAGCATAGCTATATTAGGTATTGATTTTGCTGGATAAGTTGCAATTTCAAATGGCCCCATTCATTTATATTCATTTTACTATATGTAGTCTACTGTAAAAAAAAAAAACCTCAGAAAAGCAGGAAAAAAATCCAAGTGCAGTGAAATGTTTAAAAAAAACACATGGGAGAATTTCATTAATGTGTTTAGTATTTTTTTGCCATAATTCACCATATTTGGTTGCAATAGTTTAGCACAATTTTTGTGAAAGCTGTTCAAAAATATTGGGACATTTGGTGTTTCACGGCATTCCTGGCCAACTATGACAATACAATTGTAGTATGGATGGGACTGGGCATAATTACGCCCACCGGTCAAATTTATGAAGAGTTACGCCATTGTAGTTGTATAACTTACTCCTGAAATATGCTCCATACTCATTAACAGATGCGCTTAATTCATTAATTGGTGCTTGGTCAGAGCAGAAGTAAAAAAAAGAATATTGTATACCCATTTTTTTTCTACAAAATTCTTATTCATCTGCCTGAATGAATGATAAGATGTATAAAAAGTCAGGAAAGCAAAAATGAGATATTAAGTCCAATCTTAATATGCAAAGATTGACTCTCTAGAGTAGGATTTTGTGAGAACATTTGAAGATATGTCACCCCTGGTTGTCAATTACGTTATATATTTCCACTAAATGCAGTTAAGAAACACAGAAAAATGTTATAAAAAAATGCTATAGAGTTTTGTTGTAAATACGCATTTTGATGTCAGACATGTTAGTATGCAATACCAGAAAGGTCTTTATAACCCTTTGGCATCACAGTCTGTTACAGGGCGGTATACCGTATACTAATTAATAATATTAGGCTTGGATATCAATAATCAATATTGGGCCAATACCTCATCTGCCACGTACTGATTCCTTTGCAGTATATCCTAATGACGATACTGAATGACCACGAAATCAGACAGAACCGAGTATCAATAAAAGATTTGTTACACCGTTTATAGTTACGACTACGTTTACTACTAAATAATCACACTAACAGAGTATACAATAATAGCACAAAAACTAATATATAATTACACCCACAATAACCTAACTATACTTCCCACCCACTTACCTAAAGGCATACCTACATTTATAACAGCACACCAGCATATCACTACACTATCCCTATGGAGAACAAGAGGTTAATAGCAATGATACTTTTCATAATCCAGGATTGAAGGGGTTGTCAGTTACAGTGAGGCTGCCAGGTACAATACTGCTTGAGGGAGAGGGCACACAGATAACAGGGGGTGCTGCAGCCAGATAGGACACTGTGTGGGGCTGTATGGATTTGTTGCACACGGAGAGACTGTGAGCTGAGATATAGGGAGAGAGATCAGGCTTATAGAGGAGCTGCTGTGAGCTGAGGATGTAAGGGGACATAGTGTTTAGAAAGGTGGGTCGGGAGAGGGGGGAAGAGAAGGCAGGGTAGAATTCTGACAAAGGGTGGTAGTTGCAGGACGAGCAGAGGACAGTGGGGCTGAGGGAGCAGGCCCAAAGCTGCAGTGAGATGAGCTGTGATGTCTGGTAAGGAAGGGGGCTGATGCTGAGGGATGAGGCACGTGGGGCAGGAAGGGGACACAGAGGGGATATCGACACTGGACACATGGGGATTAGACTCGGGGCAGGAAAAGAAGGTGGGAGCGCCGCTGACACGTATTTAAATCCAGTGGAGCACGCTCCTATTTGGATACGCCCCCACCCGCCTCCTGCACATGTGCAGGCAGGGTGGGGGCGCAGTCGCTGTCCATAAAACATCACCACGCTGGGCACACACATCCCTGCACGCACCAGTGTGAACTCTGGCAGCTGGGCACTTTGAAGTGCCGGGCACCTGAGCTGATATAACCATGTGGGTACTGGATCATAATCAAAGTCTTTTGCTTTTGCTGTCTTCAGTTTTTCTTTGTTCCGGTCTTTTCCCTGCATTCATGAAATTGTCAATTTTCATGTATCCACCTATTCCAAAGTCAACTTTCACCAGTTGTGACTGGTCAGACTCTGGAATGGCTTCACCCTCACAGTACATAGGTTGTCTACAGTTGGCCCTCATGGCAATCTTTCAGCATAGGAATGACTTTGCTCAGCTCAGGAATGACTTTGCTCAGCTAAGGATTGACTTTGCTAATGTAACGTCCGTCTGCGGTTCTGGGCTGCAGCCAGGCAACACCCCGAGAAACACTGATACCCTTTACCCCTATACAGGGATCTGGATTTACAACAGAGCCCAGGAGGCGCTGTCTGAATAGGATCAGCGGCCAGAGCAGGTCGGTCGTCAGAGTGAAGTACAAAAACAGCAGGCAATAGCAGAGTCAATTTCAGGCCAAGGTCAGAGTCAAAAACCAGGAAGGCGGCAGAGGTACAGAATCGTTAGGAAGTAGCAGAGTCAGAATATCCAGGCCAAGGTCACAAACCAGGAGAGTAGCAGAAGTACAGAATCGTCAGGCAAAAGAGGGGTCAGAAATCCAGGCTGAAGTCAGAGTCAAACAGAAATCAATCACTAAGTAACACACAGGGGAACCAAGAATATATCCGGCGGCTTGCAAGACCAGTCCCAAGGTATTTGAGGGATCAGGTCATCCCTCACAGGTTCCTGGACTGGTGATGTCATTAGGGCCGCCCCCAGGACCAGGCCAGATGGAGTTGCAGTAACCCCCTGATGACTGACAGGGGGCGGAGCCTGCGCCCACCAGATGCCTGCGCAGGAGCCACTTCTCTGTCACCACCATAACTCACGGGCGGACCACGGTGCCTCCCAGTGGCCGAGGCAGGAACAGCCGTCCCCGAGTCTGACAGTGAAGTGGCGGTCTGGCGCCTCCTAGTGGCCGTGACGGAACAGCAGGCCTCGAATTCAACGGTGACGTGACAGACCGGCTCCTCCTAGTGGCTAAAGCTGGGACCATAGGCCCTGAGTCTGACAGCGACGTAATAGAACCACGGTGCCTCCCAGTGGCCGAGGCAGGAACAGCCGTCCCCGAGTCTGACGGCGAAGTGGTGGCCCGGCGCCTCCTAGTGGCTGCGACCGGAACAGCAGGCCCCAAATCTGACGGAGATGTGACAGTACCCCCCCTTCCAAGAGGGGCCTCCGGACCCTCAAAACCTGGTTTGTCAGGGTGAAGGAGGTGAAACCTTCTAATTAGTGCTTTTGCATGGATGTCCTGCGCAGGGACCTAGGACCTCTCCTCCGGGCCGTAGCCCCTCCAGTGTACCAGATACTGTACGGACCCTCTTACAAGGCGGGAGTCAAGGACACCCTGGACTTCATACTCCAAGGACCCTCCGACCGAAACGGGAGGAGGAGGGGACGAGACAGGGTGAATTGGGGAGCGATGCAACTTGAGGAGAGACTTGTGGAAGACATTGGGTAATTTGAAAGACTGAGGGAGTTTTAAACGGAAGGCCACCGGGTTAATCACCTCTATAATCTCGTATGGACCAATAAATCTGGGACCCAGTTTGGCAGACGGTACTTTAAGCTTGATGTTTTTGGTGGAGAGCCAAACCTTGTCTCCAACTCCCAGGTGCGGTCCTTTGGATCGCCGTTTGTTCGCTGCCGAGGTCTGTCTAACCCGGGCCCCTTTCAAGTTAGAGTTTACCTCAGACCAAATGGTTTTTAAAAGATGTATATTTTTCTCTACCCCAGGAAGCTCCGACATTCTGGCCGAGAATGAGCCAAAGCGCGGATGCAGCCCGTGGTTGCAGAAAAAGGGGGTAGACTTAATGGAGTCCTGATACTGATTGTTTAGGGCAAACTCGGCTAGTGGCAGATGTTCTGCCCAATCGGACTGGTGTTCTGAGATGTAGCAATGAAGGTATTGCTCCAGAGCCTGGTTGACACGTTCGGTTTGCCCATTGGTTTCAGGGTGGTAAGCCGAGGAAAAAGATAGCTCAATACCAATGCGTTTACAGAACGCCCTCCAGAACTTTGACACGAATTGGGTACCCCTGTCAGACACAATATTGACCGGGGCACCGTGTAAACGTACCACATGTACAATAAACAGTTTACTCAACATTTCCGAGTTAGGTAACCCCGACAGGGGGACAAAATGACATTGTTTACTGAACCTGTCCACCACCACCCAGATACACGTCTTTTCATCTGAGGACGGTAGGTCCGTAATGAAGTCCATGGAGATGTGGGTCCATGGACTCTCGGGGGTGGGCAAGGACTGGAGCCAGCCGGCAGGGCGAGTATGGGAGGACTTGGCGCGGGCACAGACCTCACATGCTAAGACATATTCTTTGCAGTCCTTAACCACCGTCGGCCACCAAAAATTCCTAGTTATCAATCTGGCGGTATTATTGAGACCAGGATGGCCTGCCAAGACAGAGTCATGTGATTCTCTAAGCACTTGTAGGCGAAACGCAGGCGGAACGAACAATTTGTTGGGTGGCGTAGTGTCAGGGGCTTGTTCTGGGGATTTACGGATCTCCTCCAGAAGGTCCAATGACACTGCGGACACAATGATCCCAGTGGCCAATATCGGAACTGGTTCACAGTCCTCGGCTTGTGAGGGGCAGAAACTGTGAGAGAGGGCATCGGCCCTCACATTTTTTGTACCAGGGCGGAAGGTGATTATAAAATTAAACCTAGAGAAAAACAATGCCCACCTTGCTTGTCTAGGATTTAACCTTTTTGCTGATTCTAGGTATGTCAGATTCTTATGATCGGTAATTACCGTGATCTTGTGTTTGGCGCCCTCGAGGAAGTGACGCCATTCCTCGAAGGCCCATTTAATTGCCAATAGTTCCCGATTCCCAATATCATAGTTTTTCTCCGTGGGAGAGAATTTGCGGGGAAAAAACACACATGGACGAAGCTGAGTGAGGGATGTAGTGCCTTGTGATAGCACTGCTCCCACTCCGACTTCAGAGGCATCCACCTCCACAATAAATGGACGGTCCAGATCCGGCTGAACCAAAACTGGGTTGGCCACAAAACTCTCTTTTAACGTAGAAAACGCCTGAATTGCCTCAGGATTCCAGTTGGCCACGTCCGCCCCTTTCCGGGTCAGATCCGTGAGTGGCTTGGCAATCTCTGAGAAACCTCTAATAAACTTGCGGTAATAATTAGCGAACCCCAAAAATCGCTGCAGCGCTTTCAGCGATTTTGGTTGCACCCAAGCCTTAATAGGCTGGACCTTGGCAGGATCCATGCGGAAGCCTTTACCTGAAACCATGTATCCTAAAAACTGTACCTCCTCAGCAAAAAAGACACATTTCTCCAGTTTAGCAAACAAGGAGTGTTCACGTAGTCTTTGTAGCACAGAACAGACGTGTTGAGAGTGTGTCACAGGGTCAGCAGAGTAAATCAGAATGTCATCTAAATACACCACGACATACACCCCACAAATGTCTCTAAAAATATCGTTAACAAAGTGCTGAAATACGGCAGGTGCGTTGCTGAGTCCGAACGGCATAACCAGGTACTCAAAATGGCCAAGGGGTGTATTGAAGGCCGTTTTCCACTCATCCCCGTCTCTTATGCGGACTAGATTGTATGCTCCCCGGAGGTCAAGTTTAGTAAACCAACGGGCTCCTGTTAGCTGATTAAAAAGATCAGGGATGAGTGGAAGCGGATACTGGTTTTTTATAGTGATTGCATTCAACTCCCGATAATCAATGCAGGGTCTGAGACCACCATCTTTCTTCTCCACAAAGAAGAACCCGGCCCCAACTGGAGAAATGGACGGTCTGATAAACCCTTTTCTTAGGCTATCTGCAATATAGTCATTCATGGCCTGACGCTCTGGACCAGAGAGATTAAATATTCTTCCCTTAGGGAGACGGGCATCCGGAATCAGATCAATAGGGCAATCATACTCTCTGTGAGGGGGTAGCTTTTCAGATTCTACAATAGAAAAGACATCCTCAAAATCTCTGAAAGCAAAATGTATGTGGGGGGTTTTAACCTTAACTTGGTTTACTGCCAAGGATATGCAATTTTTCTGACACTGTGGGCTCCAGCGTACAACGTCAACCAAGTGCCAGTCGATGACAGGATTGTGCTGGCGTAGCCATGGCATACCCAGAATAACTGCAGAGGTTAAATTGTCCATCACAAAAAATGACACCAGCTCAGTGTGTAATGCTCCCACAGACATAGCAACCTTGGCAGTAACAAACTTAACCCCCTCCTGAATAATGGACGTGCCATTAATAGCCGTGGTTTTAATAGGGGCATTAAGTGTTAGTAGTGTTACACCCAGATTCCTAGCAGTCAAGGAATCCATAACATTTCCTTCAGAGCCACTATCCACATACGCGTTTAAACACAGCGATTTCTGACCACATGAAACTGAAATGGGTAATAAAACTTTAGCCGCATCTGCGGGCAATACCTGAACCTCTGGGCAACCATAGCCAGAGTAGTTGCCCAGAGGTCGACGTGCCAGGAGCATGGATCTCTGAGGTGCAGCTCTCTCCCTGAAGACTCCAGACTGCCACATAGTTGTGCAAGAAAATGAGAGAGATCTTCCAGGCTGTGCAGTGCACCAGGTGTTCAGGCCAAAAATCAGCTCAGTCAGAAGAAGAAAAAAAAAAAAAAAAAAGTTCAGGGAGACTGCTTTTGTATATGTTGGGTATATACACAAGAAGCAGTTAAATTTAGGGCCGGATATAATGTAACGTCCGTCTGCGGTTCTGGGCTGCAGCCAGGCAACACCCCGAGAAACACTGATACCCTTTACCCCTATACAGGGATCTGGATTTACAACAGAGCCCAGGAGGGGCTGTCTGAATAGGATCAGCGGCCAGAGCAGGTCGGTCGTCAGAGTGAAGTACAAAAACAGCAGGCAATAGCAGAGTCAATTTCAGGCCAAGGTCAGAGTCAAAAACCAGGAGGGCAGCAGAGGTACAGAATCGTTAGGAAGTAGCAGAGTCAGAATATCCAGGCCAAGGTCACAAACCAGGAGAGTAGCAGAAGTACAGAATCGTCAGGCAAAAGAGGGGTCAGAAATCCAGGCTAAAGTCAGAGTCAAACAGAAATCAATCACTAAGTAACACACAGGGGAACCAAGAATATATCCGGCGGCTTGCAAGACCAGTCCCAAGGTATTTGAGGGATCAGGTCATCCCTCACAGGTTCCTGGACTGGTGATGTCATTAGGGCCGCCCCCAGGACCAGGCCAGATGGAGTTGCAGTAACCCCCTGATGACTGACAGAGGGGCGGAGCCTGCGCCCACCAGATGCCTGCGCAGGAGCCACTTCTCTGTCACCACCATAACTCACGGGCGGACCACGGCGCCTCCCAGTGGCCGAGGCAGGAACAGCCGTCCCCGAGTCTGACAGTGAAGTGGCGGTCTGGCGCCTCCTAGTGGCCGTGACCGGAACAGCAGGCCTCGAATCCAACGGTGACGTGACAGACCGGCTCCTCCTAGTGGCTAAAGCTGGGACCATAGGCCCTGAGTCTGACGGCGACGTAATAGAACCACGGTGCCTCCCAGTGGCCGAGGCAGGAACAGCCGTCCCCGAGTCTGACGGCGAAGTGGCGGCCCGGCGCCTCCTAGTGGCTGCGACCGGAACAGCAGGCCCCAAATCTGACGGAGACGTGACAGCTCAGCTCTGGAATGACTTTGCTCAGGCACTTGATTGAAGATTGTTGATGAAGTTCTAGCATGGAAAGATAAACATATCTTTACTAGGCAAGTCATAATTTCTTGCGTAGGGAGTGATAATGTAAGGGGGTGAAGTACAGGAAGAGTTGGGGGAGGGTTGCCTCCTCTGCTCCATGCCCAGAACCATTGAGCAGGGCAGCAGGTTCCCCAGGGGACAGAAAAGGAGCCGGGCACAGGATGACAGCCGAGCAGAGAGCGGGAAAAGTGCACGCGCTTTCCTTAGAGCAGCCTGGGCAGCAGTCAGGAGAGGATGCTGATGCTGACCGGGAAAGAGACAGATCCTCCGTTCACAAGGCAAAGACTGGGGTAACACGCACAGAGACTGCAGACCATGAGTACGTGAAACTGGGTACTGCAGTGACAGCAAAGGTGCATCCTGATCCATGTGGAAAGACTGAGACCCGTGCAGAGGCAGAGGCCTGTATTGAGACTGTGGCTCATATAGAGAGGCCATTGCAGAAACCGTGGCCTGTGATGAGACTGTGCCCTGTGATGAGACTGTGCCCTGTGTTTAGAAAGTGACCTGTCTAGAGATACTGACCCTCGGGCGAAGTCCGGGTAACCACGGTGTCTGTGCAGCGCCCCTGATTCCTGTGAAAAGGCTTCACTGTAGACTTGGAGAAAAGGACTCGGAGCAGAGGGGACCTCGTTTGACTCATACCCCTCTGGCTCCCGCAGTAGCCCCTCACACCCAGGCTGGGGACTGTTAAAGACCAGAGAATACAGGGAGACTTCAAAATTCAAGCGCTGCTGGTGATTCGGCACCAACGTGGGAGAATCTCGACCCTTCAATCAAGCCCCCTTCAGACTGATAAGTTCCTTCATAAGAAAACTCCATTTAATATTGTTCAATACTGTTTTATGCCTTTTTGACTATTTTCAGAACTTGTTCTCACATTTCCAACACTTGCACTGTTATTTTGCCAGTATTAATCCCTGTAAATAAACCTCCCTTTAACTGTTGATCTGTCTGTTCCGTGGTGACATATGTAGCACCTGCACCTTATTACAATATCACAATACTTAAGTTGACTGCGGGAAGGAACACTGTCTGGCTCTACTCGACATTCAATCCATCCCTTACAAACTTCACCATTGCCAGGGTTGAAGTGGCCAATGCCTTGAACAATGAGGAAACATACCTAGGGAACCTTACACTTTAGATTATACCCCATCCTTATCCAATATATATCCAATATACCTAACTCAATAGAAAAATAAATAATATGTATAAAACAAAATATACAAAATTACAAGGTTTTAGGACTTTTCTGGAATTAGGTCCTGAACCATCTTTGATGGTTATATTTGTGCAGTTCTGACTGGTTCTCCTGACTCTGGTTGGCCAGTCTCTTTACTTTCCGGTACACTAAGCCTACCCCAGGTACATAATGATAACCATAATCAGAAGGACTCTCACTGGATAAGGAGATTAATAAATGAGGTGGCCTTCGGGCTGTAGCCAAACACTCTCTCCCCGGAGGACACCTTGGAGTCTTTGTCTAAATTGTTGGTAATTACTGTAATTTTTTGACATTTTCAATCTGGATAGTGGCTCTGTTCTCAGTCTCTTGAAGATTTCTGAGTATTTTGTCTAACAAGAGATGCTTGAGCTTTCTGTCAAAACCAAGAGGAATCTTCTGTAATCTCATGGGGGGTGTCAGAGGGAATGTCAAGTCTCTTCTATGGTGTTATAGGAGTTCTTCCCTGCTGTTCTCATCCACATCTAGAACAGGACTAAGTGTGCAGTATGCTCCTGGGAGAAGTTTTCCTCTTTCAGTGCAGTTATATCCATATACAATGTATGTTATATTTTGCCCTTGGTATTAACCACAATTCCCAGTTTAATAGCACTGTACACCTGTCTGAGTTTACCTGATACTGTTGCCAAGAATGACACAATGCAGGTGAGATTCTGACATCTATGCCACTGAACCACCCACCATTTTTGTAGTTGACTGAAAAAGGGAAAGATCAGGGAACTTACCCTTTGTCAGAGGTTAAATGGGTAGTGGCCACTCAATAAAGAAAACACAATATGTTTCAGGTTGTCTCAGCGTTCACTCTGGACTTGCGTACATGAAAGAGCAAACTTAACTTGGTCTTGCACTTCCACAAGATCTGTGACTAATGTTGTAACTGCTTTTTGTTCTGACCAAGCGTCAGATATGCCAGATCACCAGTGAGGCCGGATTAGGAGTTTTCGCCCTTCTGTTCACATGCGCTTAGAGACAAAGAGACTCAACACATACGAGCCGTGGTCAAATCACTTTATCTGACATAATGAAATACAAGGCAATCTTTTATACCATTTACAACAATATGTAATTCGATGGAGATCATGTGGCCCCCACCATCACCTTCAGGGTTACAACATGTTTACAACGGGGGGCGTGGCCTGGGCTCTAGCATGTAGGAGGCAAGAGCTCTAAGCTCCCACAGTCACACACTAAAGCAACAAAAAAGCGTGCAAAGGGTTAACAAAAACAACCCATACTGGACCCTATTCTATTCCTGAAACTCTGGTGCACATTCTGAGCCTAAAACTAGGACCCTGGTCCAAAGAAGACCGAAGATATGAACTTTTAAAAGGTTGGGACAGTAGTGGTGTAGGAGAAACAGAGGGACATCACCCTCCCACCATTTGCCTTCCTGGAAGTGACTGGAGTGCTACTGTGGGCTGTATATAAGCCTGGACTGATCTGGTGGCTCATCGCCAGTAATAAGGACAATAAGGACTTTATTTGGAATCCTCCCGGTAAGACACAACTTGATTCTAACTGCCTGCAATGTTTTTTGCCTGTGGGGTGTAGAGGATAATGGCACTGCTGCGGCGGAGGGATACGGAACTATGTACAATCTCCCCTCTGGATTTCTGACTGAGTTCCGCCGAAATCAGGAAGTTTCACGGCCAGGGTGAGGAGAGCGGGGGCAGAGGAGCTGATCTGGACCCTTTCTGGACTGACACACCGAGGATATAAGCAGAGGACACCGGCGGGGACTGCTTTCTTGTCACAGAGCAGAGAGGCGGAGGGATACCACTGGACCCATTGAACAGACATCAGAACGGCTAAGAACAGCGTTCCACAGCCACATTGAGGACCGGACAGGGGGCGACAAGCACAGGGGGAGCCTCTGAAGACAGCAGAGGTGAGGCACATCCGAGTTTGGGCCACTAGATCCGGCTGCTGATTAGTGCTCACAGCCACAATAGACTTCAATGGGAAGTAGATCCGACCGCTCCCAGCTTCCAGCCTGTCAGCACTGAGCAGACCTGATGTCACAGGCCCTGCAGCATTCAGTCAGCGGTCTCCCCTGTGACAGGCACAGATACTCCCACGAACTGTACAACACAGCAGAGACTTGACCACAGGGGTACTGGGGAAAGGACACAAGCATCTGGGAGGCACTCTTTATCCCCATATAGCGTCCCTAGGGATTGTTCACTGGCTGCTTTCAGGATATGAGCGGTGCAGGCATACAATATAACAGAGTCTGCAGTTCATGGCTGGTGGTCCTGGTGCCTGGTATCCATCTGACCAGTGAATTATGACAGAAGATTACCTTTATTTCAACTGAGGATCAGAGATACAGTGGGCTGCTGATATTGATACTGCAGAATTGTGTGACTTTACTTGCTCTCACTAAGGGTCTCTCAGTTAACTCCTTTGGGAAACTTGCTTTTTGACCATTTTTCTTAACTTGTTTGAATAATTTAAAGGGGTCATAGATCTGATGTCTGGGAAGGGTTTGTGGCAAACCAAGAAGCAGTCAGGTAGGGGCAGAGCTTCCAATAGCCCACACAGGGTCACGAGGCACAATTTTGGGGCACACTCTAAATCATACAACAATATCTCTAATTTGTTAAGCCCAATAAAATCTAGGTCACCCCTGAAAGGAGACGAGCCAAAAATGCCTTATCTAAAAAAATCTCAGAACCCTGCATCTGTCAAATTTGCAAAAGTGGGATCAGGTACTAATAGCTCATTGACCAAAACCCTATCTAAAACACAAACTGAAACGCCTAAAAAAAATACAAGTTTAGGGGGCAACATTAAACCCCCCTCCAATTGAGACTCTTACGTAGGAAATGGACACTTCCAAATCAAACAAAAGGAAGGGACCAGGCGATCAGGGAAAGACTGGGAGTCTCTCATCTGAGGACTCCGACAGTGTCTCAGCTGACTATACTCCAAACACAAGCCCTGAAAGGCAGAAGCCTAGGAGGGATAATGGAGGTCCATTCCCTTCGTTTGAGGTTCCTCCTCCATCCATTAACCTGGGGGAATACAAGGGGTCCAACAAACAAGCCACTGAAGGATTCATGGCGGATCTCTTCCAGTCCTTCAGTGATGCCCTACAAATAGGGTTTGAGACTCAGGCAAAGGCCCTACAGGAAACTTGCAGAAATCTTAGCCAAAAGGTTGAGAAATATGAGGTAAAGATGGTACAGGCGGAGAGGGATATAGTTTACCTCTCAAAGGAGAATTCATTCCTCAAAAAGGAGATTATTTCCCTTAAAAACAAATTGACGGATCTGGAAGACCGAAGCAGGAGAAATAACTTAAAGATACGAGGTATCCCTGAGTCGGTCTCCCAGGCAGATCTCTCTGATTACACCAAAAATTTGTTTAAAAAATTATCGCCAAAATTGACAGAATTAGAAGTCAATATCGATATCGTATACACCGCCTCCCACGTCCCAAAGGGGTCCCACAGGAAAAGCCCAGGGACACTATCCTCAGGGTCCATTTCTTTGAAACCAAGAAGAAGGTTTTAAAATCTTTGCGAGAGAGAGGTTCACCCCCTGAGCCTTATAAGGATCTTAAGATTTTCCAAGACTTTTCCAAAGAGACTATGGACGCTAGAAGCTCCTTCAGAGATCTGACCTCTAAACTTAGGGAACTTAGAGTGTCATAATAGATGGGGTTTCCCTACCAAGCTTTTAGTTTGGTATAAAGATAAACACTATCCCATCTATACTCCACACGAGGGTCAGAGGTTTCTTAAATTCCTGATGGATGAGCCATCCTTTAGAGATAGGGATTAGGATTGATCTTTGTCATATGTTTGAATTTTTTTGGGGGTCACTATTATTTCCTTTTCCTGAACATGAATATTAGTACCCGTAATTACAGTTTATCGTTATCACTGTGGGAACTTGCCACTTAATTTTTTTTCTCGTTTTTCCCCCGATCTAAGGTGAGACACCAACCAGTTTGGAGTCCTCCAGGAGAACTCTCAAGTTCTTAATTTTTTTTTTCTGTATTTCATTGTTCTATTTGTTTCCCTTTCTTGTTTTGATATTGCATTCTAACGATGAAAATTTTATCGTACAATGTTAGGGGGCTCAACAGTCCGAATAAGAGGTATGCGGTATGGAAGATCAACCAAACCCGGGCCGAATTGGTATGCCTTCAGGAGGTTAAACTGGCTTCCGATCGACACTCTGTCTTCCAGCACAAGAACTTCCCACACATGTACAAGTCACTCTCCACAAAGAAAAAGGCTGGGGTCATCACATTGGTAGGTGGCACCGTTCCTTTTCAGCTCATCAAAGAAATACCAAACTCCTTGGGCAGGTTTCATATACTCATATGCTTACTCCATGAAAGGCCATGCACAATAGTGAATGTATACGCACCCAACAAGGGACACATTCGTTTCTTGAACAAGCTTATCAAAAAAATCGACAAAGTTAAAACAGGCGAACTCATCTTATTGGGCGACTTTAATATTGTCCCAGATAGCAGCATTGATTCATCCTCTTTAGTTCACCACAAGGTCCCAGCTTTAAAAAACTGGTTAATTCAAAATGAGCTTCATGATGCTTTCCGCTGCTTGAATACATCATCACGTGAGTATCCCCACTTTTCAGATGTACATAAGACAGCTTCCAGGATAGATCTTCTACTTACTAACATATTCACTCTGTCCAAAATTAAGGACATTCGCTTCATGCAGAAGTCCATCTCGGATCATACCCCAGTTCTCATTGACTTCCTTGTGTGTCCTCCCCCTGACAAACCATTCCGCTGGAAGCTTAACTCAGCTTTGCTATATATACCAGAGTACAAACAAGAGATAGAAAACGCTCTCTTAAACTACTTCAAGGAAAACGTACCTGGTGAAGTAGATCAGTTCACGGTCTGGAACGCCCATAAAGCGGTCCTGAGGGGGTGTCATATGCAAATTCTTTCTAAACATAAGAAGAGAAATAGGGAAAATATTACAAACCTACAGGCCCAAATTAATGATCTAGAGAAAAAACAAACAAACTTAAAAGTTCCTTCCCAGACCGTCCAGGCTGAGATTTTGAGACTTAGACAGAGTTTGAGATCTGAAATCTACCAGGAATATGATGCAGTCATCAAAGCATCTAGGTACAAATCGTATGCGTCTCTTAATAAGCCTACCAGGTTTATGATGAGGAAATTAAAAAGAGAAAGAATTAAAAGGAGAATAAATAAGATAGTATCTCCCTCGGGTGACCCCAAAACTCACCCTAGGGACATTGTCAACTCGTTGGCAGAATTCTTTAAAAATCTCTATAACCTGAAAGATGACTCCCAAACACTGGCGGTTAACTCGAATTTTGTAGATTCTTTTCTACAGAGTATCGATCTACCAAGAGTCGATGAGCTGGACTTGAATTATGTCAATAGCCCCTTTACAGAGAGAGAAATTGTTGACGTTATCAAGAAACTGCAGTCCCAAAAATCACCAGGGCCAGATTGCTTCTCTGGAGACTACTATAAATCCTTTTCAAAAGTTCTGGCTCCACAGCTGGCTTCCGTCTTTGATCTGGCGTCCTCTCGGGGTTCCTTCCCAAAGGAGATGTTAGAGGCAACAATTATCATGATTCCAAAGGAGGGGGGGGACCCCGAGAGGATACAGAGCTATAGGCCAATATCACTCATAAATAGCGATATTAAAATCTACTCAAAGATCATTGCAAACCGATTAAAAAACATCCTTCCACGTCTGTTGGCGGATGATCAAATAGGCTTTACAGAGGGCCGCCAGGCCTCAGACGGAACTAGAAGGGTGTTGAATCTGATAAATTTAGCGAACAACCTGAGAACCCAAACTGCTTTTCTGGCACTGGACGCCGAGAAGGCATTTGATAGGCTAAACTAGCTTTACTTAAAAGCAACTCTCGCTAGATTTGGCTTTGACGAGAAGTTTCAATCAACAGTCTTCGCCTTGTACTCGGGTCCTAGTGCCAGGATTTATGCAAACAATTTCCTCTCCGACCTGTTCGACATTACTAATGGCACGAGACAGGGGTGCCCCCTGTCCCCCCTTCTATTTGTGCTTGCCATAGAGCCCCTAGCCGAAAAAATAAGAATAAACAATGGTATTAAAGGCTTTGAACTGCCATCACGAAATTTTAAAATTGGATTATTCGCAGATGATCTATTCCTCACGCTACTGGATCCTGCAAACTCCATTAAAGCCCTTTCAGTTGAACTAGAAAAATTCTCTAGAGCATCCTATTTTAAGATAAACCCAAACAAATCAAAATTTATAACTCTAAACATGAAACAATCTGAAATTAACAAAATAAAGGCCCAAACCCAGGTCATTTGGGAGGAGAAAGAGATTGTCTATCTAAGGATTAGAATAGCTGGATCAATCCAAGCCACAGTTAGGGCCAATTTAGACAGCATTATAAAGACTATTACAGGCGATCTATCCTTTTTGGCTCAGCTAGAAACTTCCATCTTTGGGAAGATTCTGGCAGTCAAAACTTTTATCCTTCCCAAAATTTTATACATATTTAGGACTTTACCAGTTAGCTTTCCACGCCAAACCATTGATAAAGCTCAAGAGCTCATCCGACTATTTATTTGGAAAGGTAAAAAAGCAAGAATATCTGCAGACTTGATGTACAAAAATAAAAAACATGGGGGCGCAGGACTGCCCAACATATACGCTTATTATCAGGCCTCGCTCATTAAACAGAGCTGGCACTGGTTTACTGAAAACATGACGCATCCAGCTTGGTATGGCTTGGAGAGAGATGCTAGTGATAGAAGTTCATTGCATTGCAAAAACTTTTCTTTAACTTCCTTCTGCAAAAGCCCAGTGCGAACTCATCTCATCCTATATTCCGGCCGATAATCTCAGCCTGGAGGGATCTCATTAAGCCGACTAAAAATATCAAAAAAGCAGAGCAAATCTTAAAGTTGCCTCTTTCTTCATTGGCACTGATTGATGATCTCCCGATACCGGAGGTTTGGGGGAAATCTGGAATTAAAAGGGTGGGGGATGTTTTTAGTGGAGTGGAGTTCCTGAAATTCGGTGAGATCAGGGTTAAATATAATTTACCGTCATCTGGGCTAGTCTTTTACACCATGTTGAAAGACAGAATTTGGAAATTCATAAAAGGGAAGACTTTGAATTATGAAATACTAACTTCACTGTTGTGCAACCTTAAAAATAAAAACCTCTGGAGTCTGCGTAATTTGTATAGATCTGTCGTCAAAGACCTAACGGGCCACAAAAACATATACATGAAGAGATGGGAGTCCGATTTTGGTGCTGATATCCGTCTCGAGAACTGGAACGATGCCATCAAAAACACTTACAATTCCAACATATCAATGGGTCTTCATGAGAGTTATTTCAAATTGTTAAATAGGTGGCACTATACCCCGACGAGGTTATTCCATTTTAACACAGAGCTATCTTCCTTGTGCTGGAGAGATTGTGGACACCAAGGGAACCTCTACCATATTTTCTGGGGTTGTTCAAAAATCAAAAACCTCTGGCTTCAAGTCACACAGCACATTAACCTCATTGCTAAGGACTTCACAATTACACCCGAAAGAGCACTTCTTTCATTAGACATGGAACAATTTGATGATTCGGTAAGACACATTATCATACACATCCTCTTAGTGACCAAGACCATGTTAGCACAATGGTGGAAGAAAGCAGAGGTTCCCAAGTTTTCAGACATACTTGACAAGATAGGCCAACACAGCGATTTAGAACGCAGATTTGCGATTAACAACAATCACATTCACAAATACTCAAAAAAATGGAATACCTGGAACAAGAAATTTCATATCAAATAGACTTAACAAGAGGCACTATATTTTGAAGTTTAAACCTGGGCACTTTAGTACTGGGATGCTGTATCTCCTTCCAAGAATGTTACCCCATAATAAGAATTGTCGATTTTTTTTTTCTTTTATGTTGTTATTCGATATATGTTATACTATGCCTATTTGTGGGTTCTCTAGTTTTTACATTTTTTTTCCTTACCTGTACAAGGTTGTTTATTCCCCACTCCCTTCCCTCCCTTCCTACCTTCCTTTCCCTACCCTGTTTATTTCTAAAAAACAATAAAAATATTTGAAAACAACATGTTTACAATGTACCCAGAACATGTTGTTACTGACTATTGAGAACAAATATGATAACAAGTATAGTTTCCTTGAAAACAGAGACTAATAGTTTACATAAGAATAATTCTAGCAATAATAGACAAAAGGCAATTGAAGTCTTAAAGGCAATTAAAGGGAAATAAAGGCAAACCATTAACTCTTCTATATCAATTTTCCCCTTTTGTAAATGGTATAACCTTTGCCACAGGGTCAGCTGATGTCCACAAAGGAGCTACTGTCTCATGGGTCTAGTACCCATAAGGGGGCTTCCTACCTGCTTCGCCCATCCACCCTCAGTGTGGACACTCACTTTCCCCATCAGCAATGGCTACCTGGGGTCTATGATACGCTGCAGAAGGTTCAGCCTTAGATTCCTTTTTATGCATACATTATTCAGTAGCTTAAGTAATACATAAAACAATAAGCAAAACAACAAAATTTGCATACAAGTCTGTACAATGCCAAAAATCCATCCTGCAAGGCCATTAAACCAATTTGCTGGATTTAGAAAAGAGAATGTGTTACCCCACCAGGAGTCTGTTTGCACTGTGTTGTTTTAACCATTGGTCTCTAAGTTCACCTATTTTGTCTATACTGGCCCTGATCTGGAGATTGCTAGCAGGGTCGATATAATTACCACAGGTGGGACCAATTATTTGACACATTCCTCCTTCTTTTGCTGTCAGGTAATCTAATACTATAGTATGCTGGTTAGTAAATATGATTAATTGCCTCTGTATTGTATTAGTTTCATTAAGAACTTCAAGAATCTGGAAAATCTGATCATCCAGGTAGTCGGTAGCTTCCACTAATTTATCCCACATTTGTGTTATGAAGGGGTATATTAGCATACTACTGAATATTTTATTTGTTATCCCCATTTCTACTAGATGCGGCCTACCATTTGGCCGGGGCTTATTGTCTGCAGCCCTTCTATACAAAGTATGAATTGGAACTGCTGCAGTGTCTATTTTACTATGAGGAACTATGAAAGTGGCTGGTGTTAGTTTGGCAAGAGTGCAAACCCCTCTTATGTCTGGGCTCACCCACCTGTAGGCACGATGTCCGCAAACCAAGAATACTCCTTCAGGGAGAACACAAATGTGACCAGGGGTCTTTATACATTAGTATAAACTCAAAAGTCCTGACATAGGCTTATGGGCACACCAAGTATTATTCATTTGTTTTCCCATATACCAGATGTACATTTACCCTTTTACTTCCTTATTATTTTACCCGTAGATGCTTTACAGCCTTCAACACCATCCTGGTACACCGTCCCATTAACCTGTGTTTGATCATGAGTAGTGTTGAGCTTTCCGATACCGCAAGTATCGGGTATCGGCCGATATTTGCCGTATCGGAATTCCGATACCGAGTACCAATACTTTTTTCGTATCGGATACCGGAATCGGAAGTCCAAAATGCAATGAGCCACTTTTGTGGCTCTGATTGGCTGCCGAAATGACGTCATCATGATGCGCTGTCTGTGCGCATCATGATGCGCCGTCAGTTCGGGCCTTCGGGGGGGCTGTGCCGACTGTCCGGGGGTCTGTGCCGGCCTGTCGGTGGTCTGTGCAGGCTGCGGGGGTCTGTGTCGGCCTGCCGGGGGTCTGTGCCGGCCTGCCGGTGGTCTGTGCAGGCTCCGGGCAAGTCCCATCGGGCGATGCCTGCTACCATGACAGTGATTGACACATTAGCCAATGATGGGACAGTAGTAGTCCCATCATCCGGCTAATGTGTTGAATGTAAAAAAAAATAAAAAAAAAATTTACATGCTACATACATGCTACATACATACAACATGCATACTACATATATACTACATGTAACATACATACTACATGCAACATGCATACTACATACATGCTACATACTACATACTACATACATGCTCCATACATACTACATACATAATACATATATACTACATGCATGCAACATACATACAACATGCATGCAACATGCATACTACATATATACTATATATACTACATGTAACATACATACTACATATATACTACATGCTACATACATGCTACATACTACATACATGCTACATACTACATACATAATACATATATACTACATGCATGCAACATACATACAACATATATACTACATGCATACTACATATATACTATATATACTACATGTAACATACATACTACATATATACTACATGCAACATACATACTACATACATGCTACATACATACTACATACATAATACATATATACTACATGCATGCAACATACATACAACATGCATGCAACATGCATACTACATATATACTATATATACTACATGTAACATACATACTACATATATACTACATGCTACATACATGCTACATACTACATACATGCTACATACTACATACATAATACATATATACTACATGCATGCAACATACATACAACATATATACTACATGCATACTACATATATACTATATATACTACATGTAACATACATACTACATATATACTACATGCAACATACATACTACATGCATGCAACATACATACAACATATATACTACATGCATGCAACATGCATACTACATATATACTATATATACTACATGTAACATACATACTACATATATACTACATGCTACATACATGCAACATACACACTACATGCTACATACATGCAACATACATACTACATACATGCTACATACATACACACAACATGCTACATACATGCAACATACATACTACATACATGCTACATACATGCTACATACATACTACATATATGTCACATGCATGCAACATGCATACTACATATATACTGCATATATACTACATGCATGCAACATACATATATACTACATACAATACATACATATAGACATACAGTACATATAACATAGAGTACATACTCACCGTCACTTGTCACTTTGATCCCCGAAGCCATTGTCCCCTTGAGGAATAAATATCAAAATAAAAAAACACCAATATACTTACCCCAATCCGCAGAAGTCCACGAGGGTCCCACGTCCATCTTGCGTGGAGAACAGCAGCATCAGCTGATGCTACCATTCTCTACCAGCTCCAGGAATACAATGACGGAAGGTAGGTATCCTTCTGCACTGTATTCCTCCACCACTTTAAAAAAAAAAGTCCCTAGTCTCACTTTATGCCATTGCTGCGTGGGAATTTCCCGATATTTTTTTTAGATCGGCCGATACCATCCGATACGATACTTTTAAGTATCGGACGGTATCGCTCAACACTAATCATGAGTGTATATGCGGAAGCAATTATTGTCCTCACCACAGGTATTTGCTCCAGTTTGTTGAAGACTGAACCACAGTCCATCATTGGGAATGGGGTCTGAGTGAGGGTTTTCAGTCCTCCTCTTGGCAACCATATTTCCGACATCTGAATCATATTCCCGCCACCACATTTGTACCTTAGGCCGCGTTATATTAAAATGAAACCAGGGATTAGCGGTCCATCCGATTATAGCCAATGAGGTAGATATATCACGGGGCACATCTTTTCCCCAAAACCTAGATTGAGTCCAAGTCTCACTATGTATGCAGTGTGGGGTTAATACCTCCCATGGCTCCAGAGGTAAGGCTATGTCTTTTATAAGAAGAGCATGATGCCGAATAAGTTTGTTGTCCCAGTCAGCATTTAAGAGTTTGTCCTGTGTCTCTGTAGAGTGCAGTAACCCTGTCACTGCAAGCAAGGTGATGAGGAGTACAGTCATTCTACCCTTGACAGGACCTTCTTGCAGTGACTGGCGTGGATCCAGGTGGGCTTTCCCTCAAGTTTTACTGAGGTGGATGTGGTCAGCTGGACTTGGAAGGGGCAGTCAAATTGTGGGTCCAGGCTCCTTCTCACGTGTCTGCGTTTAACCACCCAATCATCTGGATTCAGCTGATGCACATCTGCACTGGCATTAGGATCTGGAATGGATGAGAACACATGTTTATGCACGACATTAAGACTTTCCTGGAAGGCCTGGACGTAGGCTGTCATAGAACCGTGTTGCATTTGTAGCACCTGTGGGAAGCACAGACTGGTCTTTGGTGCACTACCAAACAGGACTTCAAAGGGAGACAAGCCTGTCTTTCTATTTGGAGTGTGTCTGACTGAAAAGAGTGCAAGAGGGAAGCACTCTACCCAGCTCTTTCCTTTGTCTGCCATGGCCTTTTGAATTTTCAGTTTAAGTGTCCCATTTAGTCTTTCCACTTTCCCACTACTTTGTGGCCTATATGGTGTATGAAATGCTTGCTGTACACCCAGGGCCTGCATGACTTCCCTCATTATTTCACCCATGAAGTGTGTACCCCAATCTCTTTTTATGGTTTCTAGGGACACCATACCTGCAGATCAGTTCTTTTATCAGTTTGTCTGCAGTTGTTTTAGCATTTGCACATTTTACCGGATAGGCTTCCGGCCAACCAGAGAAGAGATTTACACATACTAGGATATTTGCATACACTCCTACCTTGGTAGCTGTACGTCATCAATCTGCAGTCTCTGAAACAGGTAGAGAGGCCTAGGTGTCGCTTTCTTAGGGACTTTTACTGTTTTACCTGGGTTGTGCTGCGCACAGATGAGGCATGATTGTACAAGTTTCGCGGCTGCGTAACTGAAACCAGGAGCGATCCAGAAGGCACCTACCATGGCACACATGTGACTTTTTGAGGTGTGAGTGGGGCCACGTGTTGCTTGTGCCATGATTGGGAACAGGGACTTCGGTAAGCACAACTTATCCTTATTCTCCCATACTCCGTTTGAGTTCAGCTCAGCTCCCAGTCTCCCCTGGTGTACCTTCTCTGTTTGGGCAGCCTGTTGCTGGAAAGATTTCAGGACATCTAGGCTCAGTGTGGCTGGAATACGCTGACTCCCCACCACCGTCCACTGCTCTTTAGGCCGCCTTGCTGCTACTTTTGCAGCCTCGTCCGCCCTTCTGTTGCCCTCTACCTCCATGGAGTCACCTTTTGTGTGTGCTTTTACCTTGACAATGCCAACCTGGACTGGTAACATCAATGCCTCCATTAATTGTTTCACCAGTTCTGCATTTTTAATGGGCTTCGAATCTGTGTAAATATTAGAGACTTTACCTGCAGCTGCTCTACATGCCTCAGTGAGTGTCTTCAACTCTGCCTCATGTGCCGACATTTGAGGAGGGAGTGGTTCAGCTCGGATACCTCATGTGAGGATACTACTGCATATCCAGTGTAGAATCGTCCATCCTGGTGGTATCAGGAGCTATCTATAAACAAAAACTCAAAATCTGCATTAGGAACAGGTTTTTTTCATGAACTTTTCATGAACGTGTGAAAACCCAACTGTCTCCTGACTCATCAGTTCTATGCAGTCATGTTCATGCGTCATGTCAATGTATTCTTCCTCACTTGCTAATATGGTCACCAATTCCCCCTTTTCTGAATCCACAGGCAGGAGGGTAGCTGGATTCAGAATGTTACACCTTTTGAGGGTGACATACTCAGGAATTAGTAGCGCACAATCAAGTCGGAGCTGTCTGGCCATAGACAGATGTTTTGGTTGAACTTGTACGCGTATGGAATGGATGTCATGTGGGGAATAAATTGTCAAAGGAGTGAGATCATAGGGGTCTGATGACAAACAGTCATAAAGTGATTGCATCATTTGTGAAGCAGGCCTTATCCAAGGCCTACAGTAGGTCACTAAGCCTAGGAAAGTGCGTAGATGCTGATGTGACCTGTGTAGAGGGAGATTTTGAATTGCCTGTTTCCTGTCTTCAGTCAGGTGTCTGGTACCTTTGGCAATACAATGTCCCACAAATGTCACCTTTTGTTTGCAATACTGTAATTTGTCACGTGAGACCTTGCAACCCTTTTCTGATAAAAAAAAAAACATACCAAGGAAACTGTAGCTTCCCTGCAGGACCTCTGGTCCGGGCAGAAGAGCAAGAGGTCATCCCGTACTGTAATAGTACAATCTGCGGATGAGGTGATTGCCACTACTCAATGATCCCTGCCATCGCTGCTGATTAGATGGCAGGGGATTTCTTTCCCCCTTTGAGGGAGGACTGTCCAACAATATTGTTTACCTTTATGAGTAAAGGAAAAAGATACTGACAGTCAGGGTGCTGACAGTATTGAGTGTGGATCAGGGACGATTGAGGTCACACTCTCTGTAACATCATTAATAGCCCTTAAGTCATTAACCTTTCTGTAAGTGTCAGCAAACCCTTGAGTCCTTTTTCCCTAATGGGATACAAAAAGGGGTGTTGCAGGGGGAAGATCTTTGCACTAGAACCCCTGCCTTAACATACTCTCTAATATCTCTGCTCGGGGTCATTGATTTGGCTAGGCTCAAGGGGTATTGCTTTAAACAAGAAGGAGTGGTTCCCCTTTTTTTTTTCCTCTTCAATTTAATCATGACAGTAAATTCATAGGGGTATTGTCACTAACAATAAGTTTTGTAAGTACCACAATTCCAGCACCTCACTGTTTCTAGGTCCCTTGGTCCCTTATTACGTCTCCACTGTTTTCCTTGTGTTCCAGCATACATGACAGGTTGTCTTATTGTCCTTGTTTGCTCAACTACTTTAGCTACCTTAAGGAGGTCTTTCGAATCTACATATCTCCATTCAGGTCTGGCTGTCTGTATTGCGTCTTGTAAGTCTCTGTTCATACCGTCAATGAATGCATTCACCAGTATTCTAACATGAAGTGTGTTTATGCAAATGTACCCCATGTCTTCCCATTTCAGCTGTAACCGTCCAAAGTACATCTCTACACTCTCTCCTCTTTGCTGTGTCACATGTTGTGAGTTCATTTTCCCCTTCACCATTGAGGTCTGATGAACTACCTCTTCTGGTGAAGGAAGGTAGTGAGGCTGATTACCAAGCACCTGGGCAGGATGATGATGACTGAGTTACTGACTGGATATAAGGCAGCCTACGCCCTTCTGCCTTGCTGGTGATCTCTCTGAGGGATTCTAGGAGACCAGTCTGATTCCTGCTCCTCAAAAGCTAAGTTTTCTGCTCTACTTTTTGAATTTGTGTTTTGGTTTTGTTTTGCATTGTTTTCCTTGCCATTCCCTGCTGGGGTGAGCTGAATTCTTTTTGCTCTGTCTTCAGAAAATACCTGAGTACTGACATAGTCTTTTTGAAGCCTAGCGTCTTCAGGGCTTTTTTCCCTATCAGCTGTTGGCTCTTGTTTTGATAGGGTTTTGGCGGATTACAGACAGCAGCTTTTCTATCCTGTCCTATCTAGTTAGCTTGGGCCCCATCATTTGCTCAGCCTATCTTTCTATCTGTGTGAGTGTTTTTTCATCTTGCTTCACCGTCATTATATGTTGGGGGCTGCCTATTGCTTTGGGGTCTGCTCTGGGGCAGTTTAGATTTCCCTTTCTGTCTTTAGGCTATGTAGTTCTCCGGCTGTGATCGAGGGGTCAAGGGCACCGTAGGAACCCCCCACGGCTACTGCTAGTTGTTGATAGGTTCAGGGGTCTGCAATCCGATAGCTGCCAACTTCTCTGGTTTTCTGGACTTAGCTAATATTTCTGTTTTTGCCTCCTACGGTGACTCATTCATAACAGAATCACCAGCCATACCACAGATCCTAGGGTACTCAATAGCAGGAAAGAATTGTAAAAAGAAAAAAAAAAAAAGGTGTGTATATTTTTTCCTCTATATCTCTGAGGCCGTAGGGGGAATTTTTTTTTTCTCTCAATGGAGATAAAGAAATTGTCTGATCGTGTGGAGCAGCTTACTGCTGAAGTGTGAGGAATTTCTGCCTACCTTGCTCATTCACATGCTGCTGAACCAAAGATTCCTACTCCTGAGGTGTTTTTTGGGTCTAAATTTTTGAATTTCAAAAATAATTGTAAATTATTTTTTGCCTTGAAGCCTATCTCGTCAGGGAGCTCCGCGCAGCAGGTTAAAATTGTCATCTCTTTGCTGCGTGGCGATCCCCAGGATTGGGCGTTTTCTTTGAAACCAGATGATCCTATTCTGACTAATGTGAATGCATTTTTTCAAGCCTTGGGGTTGTTGTATGACGAACCTAATGCTATTGATCAGGCTGAAAAGACCCTGTTGGCATTAAGCCAGGGTCGAGATTCTGCAGAATTGTACTGTCAAAAATTCCGAAAGTGGGCGGTCCTTACTACCTGGAATGATAATGCCTTGGCAGCTCTCTTTCGGAAGGGTTTGTCAGAAGCCGTAAAAGATACTATGGTGGGATTTACTGTTCCCTCTGGTCTTGACGATTCTATGTCATTACTCATTAGCCATTCAGGTTGATCGGCGTTTACGTGAACGCAGGACTGCACGAGAGGTGTTGCCACCTGTTGAACAAATGTCTGAACCTATGCAATGTGATAGAGTTTTGTCCAGGGAGCAACATCAGGAGTTCAGAAGGCGTAATAAGCTGTGTTTTTTGGTGGAGATGCCTCGCATATTATTTCTGTCTGTCCTAAACGAGAGAAACGTTTTGCACACACGTTTTCTGTGGGTGGTGTTCAGCCTAAGTTTCTTCTGGCAATTACTCTGATCTGCTCCCTGTCCACATTTTCCGCCAAGGCTTTTGTGGATTCGGGCGCAGCCCTGAACCTAATGGACTTGGATTTTGCTAAACGTTATGGATTTCCTATGACACCTCTGCGGACGCCTATCCCTTTGAGGGGGATTGATGCTACTCCTTTGGCGAAAAATAAACCTCAGTTTTGGACCCAGGTGGTAATGCGGGTCGCCCCAGACCATCAAGAAAATTGCAGATTTTTGGTGTTGCATAATTTGCATGATACCATTGTTCTGGGGTTTCCCTGGTTGCAAATTCATAATCCAGTTTTGGTTTGGAAATCTGTGTCTGTGGTGAGTTGGGGTTGTCGGTGTGCCCTTAGTGAGGCTCCGGTTTTTTCCACCTCTCCTCAGTCGCATGATGTTCCTGACTATTTGGCGGATTTTTATGATGTATTTAGTGAGAATGAGTCTGCGTCTTTGCCTCCTCATAGGAGTTATGACTGTGCAATTGAACTGAGCCCGGGGAGTAAATTTCCCAGGGGTCGGCTCTTCAATTTATCTGTACCCGTGCACAAGGCTATGCGATCCTACACTCACTGGCCACTTTATTAGGTACACCTGTCCAACTGTGTGTTAAGACTTAATTTCTAATCAGCCAATCACATGGCGGCAACTCAGTGCATTTAGGCATGTAGACATGGTCAAGACAATCTCCTGCAGTTCAAACCGAGCATCAGTATGGGGAAGAAAGGTGATTTGAGTGCCTTTGAACGTGGCATGATTGTTGGTGCCAGAAGGGCTGGTCTGAGTATTTCAGAAACTGCTGATCTACTGGGATTTTCACGCACAACCATCTCTAGGGTTTACAGAGAATGGTCCGAAAAAGAAAAAAAATCCAGTGAGCGGCAGTTCTGTGGCCGGAAATGCCTTGTTGATGCCAGAGGTCAGAGGAGAATGGGCATACAGGTTCGAGCTGATAGAAAGGCAACAGTGACTCAAATTGCCACCCGTTACAACCAAGGTAGGCAGAAGAGCATCTCTGAACGCACAGTGCGTCGAACTTTGAGGCAGATGGGCTACAGCAGCAGAAGACCACACTGGGTACCACTCCTCTCAGCTAAGAACAGGCATCTGATGGCTACTTTCAGCAGGATAATGCGCCATGTCATAAAGCTCGAATCATCTCAGATTGGTTTCTTGAACATGACAATGAGTTCACTGTACTCAAATGGCCTCCTCAGTCACCAGATCTCAATCCAATAGAGCATATTTGGGATGTGGTGGAACAGGAGATTCGCATCAGGGATGTGCAGCCGACAAATCTGCGCCAACTGTGTGATGCCATCATGTCAATATGGTCCAAAATCTCTGAGGAATGCTTCCAGCATCTTGTTGAATCTCTGCCACGAAGAATTGAGGCAGTTCTGAAGGCAAAAGGGGGTCCAACCCATTACTAGCATGGTGTACCTAATAAAGTGGCCAGTGAGTGTATATTAAGGAGGCGTTGGAGAAGGGTCATATAAGACCATCCTCTTCACCCTTAGGTGCTGGGTTTTTTTTCGTGGCCAAAAAGGATGGTTCATTAAGGCCTTGTATTGATTATCGTGCCCTCAACAAAATTACTATTAAATATCAGTATCCATAACCCCTGATTTCGGATCTATTCTCCAGAGTTAAAGGTGCTTGCTGGTTTACCAAGCTTGACCTCAGGGGGGCGTATAATCTTATCCGCATTAAGCATGGGGATCAATGGAAGACGGCGTTTAATACTCCGAAGGGACATTTTGAGTACCTGGTGATGCCTTTTGGGCTCACTAATGCCCCTTCTGTCTTCCAGTGCTTCATGAACAATATTTTCCGAGACTTTGTGGATACATTTTTGATTATCTATCTGGATGATATTTTGATCTTCTCCAAGGATTGGGATTCTCATGTGGAACATGTTCGGTCTGTGTTCCGGATCTTGAGGGAGAATTCCCTGTATGTCAAAGGATCGAAATGCCTTTTTGGGGTACAGAGGATTTCTTTTTTGGGATTTATTTTGTCTCCGTCAACTATTGAAATGGACCCGGCCAAGGTACAGGCCATTTATGATTGGGTTCAGCCCACTTCTTTGAAGGCCCTCCAGAAGTTTTTGGGTTTTGCTAATTTTTATCGGAAATTCATAGCAAAATTTTCTAGTATTGCCAAGCCATTGACTGATCTGACTAAGAAGGGTGCTGATGTGTTGAATTGGTCTCCGGAGGCTGTTTCTTCCTTTCAGGAGCTGAAGCGAAGATTCACTTCTGCCCCGGTTTTGCGGCAACCTGATGTCTCACTCCCGTTCCAGGTAGATGTGGACGCTTATGAGTTTGGTGCAGGAGCTGTTTTGTCCCAAAAGGATCGTGTAACATCTAAAATGAATCCCTGTGCTTTCTTTTCCCGAAAGTTCTCTCCATCTGAACGTAACTATGATGTGGGGAATCAGGAACTGTTAGCCATGAAATGGGCATTTGAGGAGTGGAGACATTGGTTGGAGGGAGCTAAACATCAAGTCGTGGTCCTCACTGACCACAAGAATTTGATTTACCTAGAGTCGACCAAACGCTTGAACCCTAGACAGGCTAGGTGGGCCTTGTTTTTTACACGTTTTGATTTTGTGGTCTCTTTTCTTCCTGGCACTAAGAATGTCAAGGCTGACGCTCTCTCTAGGAGCTTCTTTGCTGATTCTCCTGTGGTGACCAAGCCTGCTACCATCTTAGGTGAATGGGTAGTTCTTTCTGCCATCTCGCCCGATTTGAGACGTGCTCTGGAAGAGTTCCAGGAGGACAAACCTGAGCGTTGTCCCAGTGGAAAGTTGTATGTTCCTGACCAGTGGAAGAAGAGAGGGATGTCTGAAGTTCATTGCTCTGCATTGACTGGTCATCCAGGTATTTTTGGTACTAGAGATCTGGTGAGTCAGTCTTTTTGGTGGCCCGCCTTGTCTCGTGATGTCAGGATTTTTTTGCAGTCCTGTGGGACTTGCTCCCGGTCTAAACCTTGTTCTCGCTCTAGTGGGTTGTTGATACCTTTGCTGGTTCCCAGGAGGGACCCATATTTCAATGGAATTCATCTCTGATATGCCTGTCTCTCAGAGAATGACTGTTATTTTGGTGATTTGTGATAGGTTCTCTAAGATGGTTCATCTTGTACCACTCCCTAAGTTGCCATCTTCCTCTGAGTTGGTGCCCCTGTTTTTGCAACAGGTGGTTCGCTTGCACGGGATTCCTGAGAACATTGTATCTGACAGAGGAGTTCAGTTTGTGTCTAGATTTTCGAGGACTTTCTGTTCCAAGCTGGGAATTCAGTTGTCCTTCTACTCTGCTTTTCACCCTCAGACCAATGGGCAGATGGAGAGAACAAACCAGACCTTGGAGTCGTATTTTAGATGTTTTATTTCCGCTGATCAGGATGATTGGGTTTCATTTTTGCCCTTGGCTGAATTTGCTTTAAATAATAGAGCTAGTTCTGCCACTTTGATGTCACCTTTTTATTGTAACTTTGGGTTTCATCCTCGATTTTCTTCAGGGCAGGTGGAGCCTTCTGCCTGCCCAGGTGTTGACACTGTGGTGGAGAGAATGCACCAGATCTGGGACCAAGTGGTGGATAAGTTATCTCTCTCCAAGGAAAAGGCCCAGCGGTTTTTCAACCGACATGGGACCATTGGTCCCCAGTTTAAGGTTGGTGATATGGTTTGGTTATCATCAAAAAATATCGCTATGAAGGTGGCTTCTCCTAAGTTTAAGCCTAGATTTATTGGACCTTACAAGATTTTGGAGATTATTAATCCGGTCTCTTTTCATTTGGCTCTTCCTGTTACATTTAAAATCCATAATGTGTTTCATAAGTCCTTGTTGAAGAGGTTTGTTGAACCAGTAGTTCCTGGGGTGGCACCTCCAGACCCTGTATTGGTTGAAGGTAACATGGAATATGAGGTAGAGAAGATACTGGATTCCCGTCTGGCTAGACGGAGACTCCAGTATTTGGTTAAGTGGAAGGGTTATGGTCAGGAGGATAATTCCTGGGTCTCTGCCTCTGATATTCATGCCAAAAGATTGCTGCGTGCCTTTCATCGGGCTCACCCTGATTGCCCTGGTGGCGTGGATGAGGGTTCGGTGACCCCTCCTCAAGGGGGAGGTACTGTTGTGAGTTCATTTTCCCCTTCCCCATTGAGGTCTGATGAACTCCCTCTTCTGGTGAAGGAAGGTAGTGAGGCTGATTACCAAACACCTGGGCAGGATGATGATGACTTGGTGACGGGAGTTACTGACTGGATATAAGGCAGCCTACGCCCTTCTGCCTTGCTGGTGATCTCTCTGAGGGATTCTAGGAGACCAGTCTGATTCCTGCTCCTCAAAAGCTAAGTTTTCTGCTCTACTTTTTGCATTTATGTTTTGGTTTTGTTTTGCATTGTTTTCCTTGATTTCTGCCATTCTCTGCTGGGGTGAGCTGAATTCCTTTTTGCTCTGTCTTCAGAAAATACCTGAGTACTGATATAGTCTTTTTGAAACCTAGCGTCTTCATGGCTTTTTTCCCTATCAGCTGTTGGCTCTTGTTTTGATAGTGTTTTGGCGGATTGCAGACAGCAGCTTTTCTATCCTGTCCTATCTAGTTAGCTTGGGCCCCATCATTTGCTCAGCCTATCTTTCTATCTGTGTGAGTGTTTTTTAATCTTGCTTCACCGTCATTATATGTTGGGGGCTGCCTATTGCTTTGGGGTCTGCTCTGGAGCAGTTTAGATTTCCCTTTCTGTCTTTAGGCTATGTAGTTCTCCGGCTGTGATCGAGGGGTATAGGGCACCGTAGGAACCCCCCACGGCTACTGCTAGTTGTTGTTGATAGGTTCAGGGGTCTGCAATCCGATAGCTGCCAACTTCTCTGGTTTTCTGGACTTAGCTAGTATTTCTGATTTTGCCTCCTATGGTGACTCCTTCATAACAGTCACGTTAGTCAGGAGTACAGACTGCTCTGATTGTTCCATTGTAGCCCACTGTTTTAGTGACTCACAGTACGTCTCCCCAGACCGTGCAGATTTATCATCCATGACCCAAGCCTGATTCTTTGCCACATCTGTGTGTGTCTTAATTAGATGTCCTAGTATGTCACCTGCCTTTAAACTCACCAACCTCTCTAGGTCTGCCCAGGTACCCTTATATGTCTGCTGTACTCTGTACTTCCTTTATGTGTCTGTAAAACCGGAATGGTTTGTCTTCAGGGTCAGGCAACTGCTTCAACAAAGTTAGCTGGTCAGAGGGGCTCCAGGGATAATACACCTGCATCTTTCTTATTCTAGTCACCCTTCTAGGTCCTGATGGGGTTGGTCATCTGATGTCTACTGTCAGCTTACTCCTCAAAGGTCAACGTCCCCACCACCCACACTATTATGTCACTACATATGATCTTGTCTGGACAGGATTTAGGGCAACTCGCTTAGGTCAGTAGCACAGGTCACACAAGTAGCTTATTCAGTCTGGGTTTGTCCGAGTCTGATTACAGTGTTTACAAGTCCATCTGTTTTGTCTGGGTCTCTGGTTAAATTTTCTCAATCAAAACATTCATAATACACCTTCCTTACTGCTGCACATTCTCAAACACCATTTATTCACTTGCTATTTTCTTCCCTTGTCTGTGCCTTTTTGTACATCCAAACATTCACACTCTGGTATTTTTGCCTTTTTCAATATTGGTCCCACTTGTTTTACTGCTTCCTTTCTTTTCTGTCTTTTTCAATTTGCATAGCTGTCCCGGATCCCATTGGGGGCACCGACTGTACACAGAAAAAAGTTGCCCATGGCTTCAACCTTCCTCTGCCGACAGCTCACCTTTCTTCTGAAATGCCCTCTCAGTGTGCCTGACTTTGTCTTACAGGCCACACTTAGCAATTCAGAGAGAGCCTGCCAAAGTGTAGCTGAAAGGCTCCTTGCCTCTCACCCGGTAGACCTACAGGATGTAACGAGAAGGCTCTCTGCCTCTCACCCGTTAGATCAGCTGGCTAGAATAGGAATAGGCCTTTTTCCTTCCAGCCCAGCTCCATGGATTGTGTGAAGGCTGCTTCAACTTAGACAGCTCAACTTTCTTCTGAAATACCCTTCTGTGTGTCTGGACCTCTGTCTTACAGCCCACACATAGCAAGTTAGTGTGAGCCTGCCAAGGTGTATCCAGAAGGCTCCTTGCCCTCGCCTCTCACCCACAACAAAAAAACCCACTCACTAAAGTAAGAAGGCCCAGGTGTGATAGGCCTCTAACCTACTTTATCAGCCATACAGTTGGCTTCCTCCTTTTTGATCCACAATTTGCTATACAAATCAATCACACAACTAGAAGCAGGTTCAAACACATTAATGACCAAACAATCACTTACAATTTCCAAACAATCACTTACAATTTCCTTCTAAATTAGGCACCATATTTTACTTTCAACTTCAACTTACAAAATTTAATTCCACTTCAATTAAGTACTGTTGGTTTAAAATGCACAAATCTAATAGCGAGCATTTCAGAACCACAGAGAATCTTGAGCGCAGCAGAGCTAAGGAGGAGAGGAGAGGAGAAGAGAAACCGCGCAGCGGCATCATTCCCCCTCCCATCAGAATGTAGAGTCCTTCATAAAGTAACAGAATGCCGTGGCTCTTTAGACTTAATCAAAATCAATTTCTACAAAAACCCTCAAAATCACATGATTTCACTGTACGAGCAGATAACTGTATAATGAAAGGTTACAATCTCTTGACACAAAATGATGTGTGATGATTCATTCATACGTGCTCATTCAGGGATTTTTTTTTCTTTCACTTTTCAGTTGTCATTTGATTTTACAAAGAGAAGATAACAAAAATCCCTTATACTCAATTACTCCTCTCTCATCTAATTCAGAGGTTGTCATAGACATACATACAAGGATTCACACAGCCTGCCTATCTTGCACTTTGGATTTGACACCTTAACCTACAGCAGTGTCCACTGACACTCTGAAAACACCAAAGCCAACTTCTTAAACAACAAGAATCAATAAAGAAAGACCAAAACAACCAAAAACCACAGCCCTATACAAAATAAAGCCTCATATGATTTACTGCCAATCTAAAATAAAACTGCACAGAGTCTATCCCAGGCTCTGTGCTACACACTACACCAGTCAGTATATTAGTATATTGCCAGAACAGATTGACAGATAATACAGATGACAATTATTATCTTATTACTCTATTATTCAACTCTCTTACGGGCATACTCACTGCTCACTGGTGATGTGGGTTCTTTTGAACCGTGTTGTACAGTCTTACCCAGAGATATGTAGGCATCCTTACAGAAGTTGCAAATGCAAAATCAGTGTAAGAATAAATGTTCTCACCTGCTGCAGCCTGGATTTTGAATATTCAACCTCCCAGGAAACTCCCATATACGGATTCCAAATAGGCTGGTTTCCACGTCCCCCGTTGGGCGTCAAAAACTGTTGTAGCTGCTTTTTGTTCTGACCAAGCCTCAGATATGCCAGATCACCAGTGAGGCATATTTATATCACTAACCTTCTAAGCATCACTCATAGATCAAAAGATAGAGAGGTAGCGTCATCAATGTGAGAATGCTGTAAACCCTCTAACACATGGTTTACATCAAGCTGAGTTCTGAAACCTTCCCTAGCATGTTGCGCAATGTCTCAAGAGTCTCAAACACGGGACTAGCCAGATCTTCCTGCAGGGAAGGACCCAACCAAGGGGTGGCTCCTTTCGGAAACCACCATCACCACCATATTAAGTGGCCCTTTATGTCAATATCCAGCTCTTTACGAGTTTACAGATATGACAAGGGAAATACCAAGGCCAGGTTTGAGACTCTTAAATGAGGCTCCACCGAGTTTATTTGCATATTCGTATTTCCCAGGGAGCATTGCACCTAGGATTTCACTGATTCAGCGCCTTTGCCGTCTGCCGCAGTGTTTTCTTTGACTGGTCTCCATGAGGTCAGTGATTGTTTCGTGATCATGTCAATTTGAATCCTCACAATCTCCTCACATCTGTGATCCCAGTGGTCTACTCTGAAGTCATCTATGGAAATTCGGCAGGTGTATAGAACAAATTTAGTATCCATGATGATCTTTCATGGGATACCAGGTGAGGAGCTATGGGATCTGGCAATTGATGGGAAGCAACATTATGACAGTCCTGGTGTGGTTTAACGGGTTGGGGACCTTCAGCTTTGTATGGGACCCTTACCACTGTCACACATGCTTGACCTCTACTTAATATGATGTTAAATGAATGTATTGAATGATAAATAAACTTAATGATCCACCATGGATCTATAATGATCCACCATGGATCTACCAACCTTCCCCTCTGAAAACTCTATTTTTCAAGCTGTTCTTGATTTGGAGAGGATCAAGTGGTCTTTGCTTGGCCAATGTGGATCCAAAAGGTTTCCTTTTGTCTATGGGATCTATTTTTCAATGTCATCGGCCTCTGTACCCTTAGCATTATGTCACCCATTACCTCAAGGACCTGGTAAGGTCCATCCAAATTAGCATCCCATGGACCAGATCAGAGGAAGATTTTCACCATTTCTTTTTCCCCTTCAGAGGGCATAGGTGTCTCCCCCCATAGGTACAGTTTCAACAACAATAAAGCTGCATGAGACAGTTACTTCTTCAGATTTTGAACCTTTTGAAGGAACTTGCCTCTGGCAATGACATTCTTCATTGGCTCTGATATTTGTGGCTCATTTGGTAGAAACAAGGGTCTTTTTCTTCTGGTCATCAAATGAAGTGATATCGGTGCTGGTCACCTCTGTTGCTCGTATAACTATTAGCACTGCCGGAAGGGATGTTACCCATGAGGAAACCCTCTCCAACAGTGCTTTAGAAAGTTGTGTTTTAAGGGTACAATTCAGTGGCTCCACAATGCCCACTAACTGAGGGTAAGGGACATGATTCCTCTGCTTTATATCCAGAAGTCCACAAAGTGCTTTATTTAACTTACCCGTGAAGTGTGTCCCTCTTTTTGATTCTGCCACTCTGGGGATACTCCATCATGACAGAACCTGTTCCCAGAGAATCCAGGCAGTAGTTATAGCTGAATCATTGACCATGGGCATGACTCCTACTCATTTGGAGAAGACATCCACCACCGCCAGTGTGTAACACCAGTTATGACTTCCTGTTTGTAATAGTCCGATGTAATTGAACTGGATCGCAGACCATGGACCCTTTGCTGAAGGAACTCACTGCAACACTGGCTTCAGGGCTGAAGCCCTGTGGTTAACCTGAGTACATACCAGGCATTGTTGGGTGACTTCCTCTGCTGTTTTGTACATACCAGACCAGTATAGTTTGTCCCTCAAGAGGGATAGTAGTTTGTATTGGCCAAGGTGTCCAAACAATTGATGGCTTGGTCTCGTCAGCTCTGCCTGCAGATGCTGTGGGACTACCGGTAGAGGAAGTTGTTATGTGCTAGTATCATAACACTTGATACCCTAACTTATTGTCCAGGAATGCAGTGAAGCTGTGCGGTGTGTCATTAGAAGAGGATATTTAGCCTATTCTTCCTCAAATGACAAAGGACCATCTGTGAGTCTGATCTGTCTTATTGCAATCTGGAATGCAGGAATCTGTTCAGTGCCTGGTTTCAGAAGGACCCCAGATACTTCTGGAATCTTGGCCAATTCGTCAGCCTTGTTGTTCCCTATGGTCAAAGGCTGTTCTCCTCTCCAGTGTGCTTGGGACTTTAATAATTGCAGTCTCTGCAAGATGTGAAATGCCCCAGTCCCACAATTCCTACAGAACCATTACGTGGGCTAGAGGTTTATTCTGCCTTTCCATGAATCCATGTCTCTTCCATGTGTCCAGGTGCAGGGTAAGGGATCGAACTACATGTTGTCGCTATATAGAGTTTGGTTCAAAGGATAAAGGAGGAGAGCATCCTTTACAGCCTCCAGTACAGCCTATTGTAGTGACATGTGACCTGACAACCTCACGAGACTCTGGGTGCCTGTGGTCTCATCCGGCACCGCAAACCCTGTCACCCTGTGCCATCCAGACAGAGTCTAGAGCCATCAACAAAGATGACCATGTCTTCTGGACGGCTTTCTGTACTGAACATTTGTTTTGGAGCGATCTGTGGTTCTGTGGTGATTTTCCACAGTCATGCTTGGTATCTGTCATGCTCAACAACTGGGACAGAACATATTTTGCCTTGTGATCCACTTTCGGATTCCACCACTGAGGTCCAAGATCCACTTTCCGAATCTCTGTTGGGAGACCCTGAGAACTGTGTCTCAGAGCAAAAGTACAAAAAAGTAATGCAAAGTCTGTAAAGTGAGGGGTCAGAAGACTACAATGTGCTCAGTGGTTTTGACAGCATAATGTATGGCAGCCAGTTGTTTGGCGCATTCGTCGAACCCTCGTTCGACAGGCGAGAAGAGCTGTGAACAGTTTCTCCGCAGTCTTTTTTTTTTGTTGTGTCCTATCTGCTGTAAAAGGACAACAGAAATAGACTCAGTTCCAGCATGCGTCTGGATGACCATTTCCCCATCAGAGTTGGGGGTGGCCAATGCAGGTGCAGAGGAGAGGTCTCTTTTCAGAGTTGAGAAGGCTTCTTTCTGTGTTTTAGACAAGTTCTTAAGTAAGGGTTCTTCTCTTCTGAGGAGACCATAGATTGGTTTTGCTTTGGCAGCAAAATCCTCTGCAAACTTCTTCACGAAATTGGCAATTCCCAGGAAAGTGTTTTCCAAGTCCTGCAGAGAGCCAGACTGAGGTAATAACCATGGCTTCCACTCGGAGTGCCACAATTCCTTTGGCTCAAAATGCAATCTGGACCCTAAGGAAAATCACATCTGCCCTGGCCAAATTTGTCTTGTGATGACTCAGTTTGAGTCCAGCCCCAACAGCTCTATTAACATAACCAAATGTTCTTCCATGGTTTCTGTGTGCAGGAGCAAGTCATGTACGTATTGCAGGAGACTTTCTGGCCAAGAAAACATGCTCAGAATGTCCGCCAATGCCGGGAGAAAATACATATGACTGCTGTGGAACCACTGTGGATGCACACCAATCATGTACTGTTTATTCTCCAATTTAAAGGCAAATTTATACCTACAGTTCTCAGTGAGTTAGATTGAAAAGAACCCGCTGGTGACATCAATGGTCAAGAATGCATGACTTTTGCCACTTATCCTCACCTGACAAAGGCAGGAATGAAACGCGTATCGGGTCATGTGCGCAGTCTCTGGGGACTCCTGTCATTCTCTGCATAGGTACTGGTGTATTTATCACATGACTGAATATTACCTGATGTAAATTGTTATACTACTACTGCTTCCTATGCAGAGGTTGATTTGTTATGTTAGCTGTCAGCATCCCTATGATACACATTATAACAAATATGCAGCTGTCCTCCTATACTGCGTGCAGCCTAGTCTTCTACAGTTCATCATGTGAAATGTGCTATTGTCCCCTCCCCACACCTTGTTATTATCTTTTTTCTATATAATAAACCTTTTCTTGTTCATTATTTAGGACCAGTAATCGTCTTTTTTGTTTTTGTTTCAATGTTCCATGACGATATGTTCATGGTATTTCTTACTAACATGGCTATCAATTTTTATACTGTTTTTTTCTCAGTGATTACCTTATATATGTTTTTTTATGCTGTCCATTTGTTATCCTTGCCATTATGTAAGGAATCTGTACAACAGCAGGGGCAGGTAATGGCGTGTATTTGATAAGGTTAGGTCTATATTGAAACACCATGCATTGGTGTCCCACTTCACTGGACATAGATGGTTGTTGCACCTTGAATTTCCCTCTATAACCACACCCCTTGTCTCCAATTCCAGGACAGTGTTGAGAATCGACTGGGTCGCTTCTGATGGGAAGTGGTTTTGGTGTTGAGGGGGTAAGTCTGGCCATTGTATGTGCACCTAGACACCAGTCAATCTGCCAGAGTCATTTTCTGGGCCCACAGATCAGAATGTACGTACACAATAGGTTCAAGGTCTATTTTGTGCGAGTCCTCTAGCCATTTGTGTTAGAGCATATCTGCTGAGCTTTCCATTCTTGGCAATGGTGGTCCCAGACACTGGCATTGTATGACACACACCTTAGATTGACTGTGTCCCTTTCATACAATGCAGTTTGCCAAATCTAAGATCTATCCATTTTGTATCATTACATCAGTTACAATAATGTTGTCAAAACAGGGGTAATATCACATTTGGATCCTGAGGGTTATGGATTTGGCAATCTGGACAATGACTTTGTTGACCTTCACTCCCCCTTGTTGGTGATCAAATCTGATCACCATACACTGAGGGCTTTTGGAATGTGAATCATGTTTGACATTAGTAATGGAGATTTCCGCATGAGTGTAAAGCATGATTTGTGTGTCCTGATCTTTGATTTTTGACCTGTATATGAGGTCTCAAAGAAGCAACCAGTATAATGTTACATACTGGTGTCAGATCTTTAGGGATCCCTACTTGTCAATCAATGTCGACAAGACACAAGGCTCCCAGTAGGTACATGTGTGGTACATACTGCCACCTGTGGGTTCTCAGAAAATATAAAGTTGCACACTGAATTGTTTAGTATGGTACATCTAGAAAATTAGAACTGCATTACTGCCATAGAACATTGGTTAAGTGCTATATTACGTACATGTGAAATTTTATAAAATTGGAAATGCAAAATTTGCTATAGGAAAATCTGCAGTAAAAAGAAAGTACTTAGCACATAAATTGGCCAATGCACACACAGTCAAAATTGTTGTTACCCCTTGTTTAATGACAGATAAACCCACAATGGTCACAGAAACAACTTGAATCTGCCAAAAGAAATAATAAATCAAAAATCTATGAAAATGAACATATGAAAGTCAGACATTGCTTTTCAACCATGCTTCCACAGAATTTAAAAAAAAATAAAACTCATGAAATAGGCCTGGACAGAAATGATGGTACCCTTAACTTAATATTTTGTTACACAACCTTTTGAGGCAATCACTGCAATCGAGCAATTCCTGTAACTGTCAATGAGACTCCTGCACCTCTCGACAGGTATTTTGGCCCACTCCTCAAAAGCAAATTGCTCCAGTTGTCTCGTGTTTGAAGGTTGCCTTTTCCAGATGGCATGTTTCAGCTCATTCCAAAGATGCTCAATAGAATTTAAGTCAGGGCTCATAGAAGGCCACTTCAGAATAGTCCAATATTTTCCTAAATGACCTGTGTTTTTCTAAGGCCCTTAGAAAAAGCTGGTATACTGGCAAAATGCACATTGGGACACATGTCCTTTAGTTTAGAATGATGTGAGGCAGTCAGGACTTTAATAAATTCAAAGGCAGAAGCTTTCGAGTGGTAACATAGCTTGCTCAGCATTCGGTTGCATCCGGCATACAGCTGGGAATCCGTGCGGTAATGCGTGTGGGGTCAATCCTGCTGATAACATTGTATATGCATGGCATATATGGGGAGTGCTCGTACCTGTCTATGGGAGCAGATCATTAATTACGCTGTTGTTCTTTATTAATATTAGCAGCGGCTTTCATGCAGCGGTCACTCCCCGCTGTTGGTGAAATCATAATTGATATAATACGAGCAATAAAATAGTTTGCTCAGCATACAATTATATTTGTCTAACAGAGATTTTACTTGTGTGTGTTTAATCCCGCTGCTAGTACTCCACGGGCTGTGACATACATGGGGAGGTATCGCACCAGGGTTTGAGAGCAATATTGCTGCCATAATACAATCATGGTAGCGGCTCTCAGGCAGTGCTCACCTCCTCCTGGTAGCATGTTACAAAATTGATACAATCTGTAACAATCCCAGATGGGTTAACAAGTGATTTCAGCAATATAGCATATCAGCCCTGAGAGGAGTTAAAATTAGTATCTGCTCTAACATAGTTTTTATGAGTGCTGTGGTAATGTGATCACTCACTAACCATACAATATAACTATTTGGTGCATGCAGCTAATTTTATTAGCACCAATAGCTATAACACTCTGCCTTATGATCCTAGTGATTATTAGTGGATTTATTTAACTGCTAATTTGTTGTGAGCAGCAGTCATAATCCCATTTATTATATTATTTAATTTCCCACATCCTTCTATCTATAGGAATTAGTGGGTCACATTTCAAATTATTTGTGTGACCCAATATACATCCGAATTGGATGTATATATAATATTTTTACAAATAACATATTCTTTTTCTATATTGTATATTAAATTTGAATTGAGCCTTACTGTGATCTTTGGGAGGCAGAATAAACAAATCAACAGCAAATAAAGAATTGGTTTATTTATTTTTTTCATACCAAAGTATTAAACCAAACAATTTTGATTATGAAATTTGGCCTGGTGTCTACACAAGATTATTAGCCCAGACGACTTTGAATATGAAATGTGGCATGGTCAATGCTTGATGAAGAGACCTGAGTAGTCTCGAAAGCTTGCAATGTGTTACCATCTTTTCAGTTAGCCATTAAAAAGTATCAACCACTGAGGACTTTCAATTCTGAATATTTGTCTACACTCACAATATTAGCCCAAACTATTTTGATTATTAAAGTTGGGCAAATATCTGCAACAGAATATTAGCCTAAATGATTTTGATTATGAAATGAGGCTTGGTGCTTGCACCAGAGTATTAGGTCAAATGATTTTGATTACGGAATTAGGCCTTTTGCTTGCTTAAGAGTATTAGCCCAAATGATTTTGATATGAAATGAAGGTTGGTGCCTGCACCAGAACAATAGCCCAAACAATTTTGATTATGAAATGATGCCTGATGCATGCAGCAGAGAATTAACCCAACATTTTGATTATGAAATGTGGGCTGGTGCCTGCAACAAAGTATTAGCCCAAACAATTTTGATTATGAAAAGCGGGCTGTTGCCTGCAACAGAGTAATAGCCCAAATGGTTTTGATTATGAAATGTGGCCTGGGGCCTGCACCTAAATATTGGAACTAAGGATTTTGATTAGGAAATTTTTTCCCCTGTCTGAACCACACTATTAGAACAAACGAGTTAAATTGCTGGAAGGTTGATTTCACACAGGAACCTATCTAGCTGAACTAACTGACAATTAACCGTCTATGGAAGTGCCTTGAGCAGCAGGGTGGTTTGCTGGTAAAAGGGAAAAAAAATATTTTAAATATTCTGCCTAAGCGAGTGCGAGCGAGCTGAGTGTGACCTGAGCGTAAGTGCGAGCTGTGGTAAGTGTGTGACTAGTGATTCAGTGACTTTGGATTCAGGCAGGTATTACTGAATTACTGTTATATTTTATTAATACTTTTTATTTAGTTTTACTTATCTTTTCTGTCTGGTGCAATCCCCATTAGGATGTGCTCCACTATTGCCAATGCCATCCAGTGTACATCCTGCCGCATGTATGAAATGCTTGAACAGCTGGTCGAGGGTGCATACTGCTGTGTGAGATGTGAGCACGTTGTGCATTTGGAATCCCAGATACTGGATCTAAATATGCAGCTGGCAACACTGAGATCCATAGACAATATGGAAAGGAGTCTTCTGCTCACTGAGCAGACGCTCAATGGGATAGATGAGGAGGGGATGCTATGTTGGAGCTGCAGGACAGTGAAGCAGCCAGCTGGGTGACAGTTAGAAGGCAGGATAGAGGGAAGAGTGCCAGGGAGGCTAGTCCTGATCTTGCACAACCCAATAAGTTTGCTAAGCTGGCAGATGATGGGAGTGTCAGTGCAGGAGTAGCACTGCTGCAGCAAGGCATGTCCTCTGAAATCCGGAGAAGTGTCTGCTCCAGTAAGGGGGAAGTAGGAGAGCAGGGCAGGCCAGACAGGTTCTGGTATTGGGGGACTCAATTATTAGGGGAACAGATAGGGCAATCTGCCACAAAGACAGGGATCGTCAAACGGTGTGCTGCCTATTTGGCGCTCGAGTCTGACACATCGCTGATCGGGATAACATATTACTGGGAGGGGCTGGTGAGGATCCAGCGGTCATGGTGCACATTGGCACAAACGACAAAGTTAGAGGTAGGTGGAAGGTCCTTAAAGATGATATCATGGAATTAGGCTGCAAGCTTAAAGCAAGGACCTCCAAGGTGGTATTTTTGGAAATACATCCTGTACCACATGCCATGCCAGAGAGGCAATGAGAGATTAGGGAGGTTAATAAGTGGCTCAGGAATTGGTGTAGGAAGGAGGGGTTTGGGTTCCTGGAGAACTGGGCCGACTTCTCAGTTGGCTACAGGTTCTACGCTAGGGACAGGCTGCACCTCAATGGGGAGGGTGCAGCTGTGCTGAGGAAGAAAATGGCTAGAAGGTTGGAGGAGTGATTAAACTAGGGACAGGGGGGAGAGTATTCCTTTTATAGGAGGGGAAGACAGTGCAGATAGAGACCTGGCACAAATGATGTAATTGAGGGAGGGGGTGGCATGGGAGATGGGGTTAGAACAGTTAATAATTTAAGAAAGAATAGAGGTGCAGAGAGATACATAAAGTGTATGTATACTAATGCCAGAAGCCTCGCCAACAAAATGGAGGAATTAGAGTTAATTTTGTTGGAACATAATTATGACAAGGTGGGGATATCTGAGACATGGCTGGATGAGAGCCATGACTGGGCTGTTAATTTACAGGGCTATAGTCTGTTCAGAAATGACCGTACAAATAAGCGAGGGGGGAGGTGTGTGTTTATATGTAAAATCATCCTTAAAACCAAACCTGCGTGATAATATATATGAATCTAATGAAAATGTAAAGTCCCTGTGGGTAGAGATAAGGGGAGGGGGGAAAAATAATAAATTACTGATAGGGGTTTGTTATAAGTCTCCAAAAATAATGGAAGCAACAGAGAATATCCTCATCAAGCAAATAGATGAAGCGGCGACTCAAGGAGAAGTCATTATTATGTGGAATTTCAACTACCCTGAAATACTTTGGGGAACCAAAACCTGCAGTTCCAGCAAAGGTAGTGGGTTTTTGACAACTATGAGAGACAATTACCTTTCACAACTGGTTCAGGACCCAACAAGAGGGGGGCACTGCTAGACCTAATATTAACCAACAGGCCAGACCGCAGATCAAATATAAGGGTTGAGGGTCACTTGGGTAATAGTGATCACAAAACAATAAGTTTTCATGTATCCTTTAATAAGATGTGTAGTAGAGGGGTTACAAGGACACTAAACTTCAGGAAGGCAAATTTCCAACGGATGAGAGATGATCTTGGTGCAATTAACTGGGCGATATCCCGAGACATAAAAATTCACAAAGAAAATGGGAGACGTTTATTAGCATCCTGAATAGGACCTGTGCACAATATTTACCTTATGGGAATAAACATGTTAGAAATAGGAGGAAACCACTATGGCTCAATAGAGCTGTAAGGGTCTAATAAGTGACAAAAAGAAAGCATTTAGAGAATTAAAGCAAGTAGGTAGTAACATAGTAACATAGTAACATAGTAATTAAGGTTGAAGGGAGACTTTAAGTCCATCTAGTTCAACCCATATCCTATCCTAACTTGCCCTAACATGTTGATCCAGAGGAAGGCAAAAAAAACCCATGTGGAAAACAGTAAGCTTCACATTGGGGGAAAAAATTCCTTCCCGACTCCACATACGGCAATCAGACTAGCTCCCTGGATCAACGCAACACTAAGGAAACTAGTGTATATACCCTGTAATATTATACTTTTCAAGAAAGGCATCCAGTCCCCTCTTAAATTTTAGTAGGGAATCACTCATTACAACATCATATGGCAGAGAGTTCCATAGTCTCACTGCTCGTACAGTAAAGAATCCGCGTCTGTTATTATGCTTAAACCTTCTTTCCTCCAGACGTAGAGGATGCCCCCTTGTCCCCGTCACAGGTCTAAGAGTAAAAAGATCATTAGAAAGGTCTTGGTATTGTCCCCGCATATATTTATACATTGTAATAAGATCACCCCTAAGCCTTCGATTCTCCAAACTAAATAACCCCAAGTGTAATAACCTGTCTTGGTATTGCAGACCCCCCAGTTCCCTAATAACCTTGGTCGCTCTTCTCTGCTTGTGATGAGGCATTAACTAAATACAGAGAGACTCATTGCCAGAGAAAGTAAAAATAATCCCAAAATATTCTTTAACTACATAAATAGTAAGAAAGTAAAAAATGATAGTATTGGTCCCCTTAAAAATAGTCTGGGTGAAATGGTGGATTAGGAGGAGGAAAAAGCCAATATGCTAAATGACTTTTTTTCAACAGTATATACACAAGAAAATCCCATAACATGATCAGTGATAAAAATTCTCCATTAATTGTCACCTGCTTAACCCAGCAGGAAGTACGGCGGGGTCTAAAAATCACTAAAATTGACAAATCCCCGGGCCCAGATGGGATACACCCCTGAGTACTGCAGGAATTAAGTACAGTCATAGATAAACCATTATTTTTAATCTTTAAAGATTCCATAATATCAAGGTCTGTACCACAGGACTGGCGTATGGCAAATGTGGTGCCAATATTCAAAAAGGGGACAAAAACTGAACTTATAGGCCAGTAAGTTTATCCTCAACTGTGGGTAAAATCCTAGAGGGTTTTCTAAGAGATACTATACTGGAGTATCTGAAGAAGAATAACCTCATGACCCAATATCAACATGGGTTTACAAGGGACCATTCCTGTCAGACTAATCTGATGTACATGGACTTTTCAAAAGCTTTTGATATGGTGCCACACAAAAGGTTGATACATAAAATGAGAACAATGGGGATAGGGGAAAATATGTGTAAGTGAGTTAAGAGCTGGCTCAGGGATAGGAAACAAAGGGTGGTTATTAATGGAGCACACTCGGACTGGGTCACGGTTAGCAGTGGGGCACCACAGGGGTCAGTATTGTGCCTGCTTCTTTTTAACATATTTATTAATGACCATGTAGGGGGCATAGAGAGTAGAATTTCAATATTTGCAGATGACACTAAACTCTGCAGGGTAATCAATACAGCAGAGGACAATTTTATATTACAGGAGGATTTATGTAAACTAGAAGCTTGGGCTGATAAATGGCAAATGAGCTTTAATGGGGATAAAGGTAAGGTCATGGACTTGGGTACAACAAACAAGATGTATAATTATGTGCTTAATTGTAAAACACTGGGCAAAACTGTCACTGAAAAAGACCTGGGTGTATGGGTGGACGACAAACTCACGTTTAGTGGCCAGTGTCAGGCAGCTGCTGCAAAGGCAAATAAAATAATGGGATGCATTAAAAGAGGCATAGATGCTCATGAGGAGAACATAATTTTACCTCGATATAAGTCACTAGTGCGACCACACTTAGAATACTGTGTATACTGTGTACAGTTCTAGTCTCCGGTGTATAAGAAAGATATAGCTGAACTGGAGCGGGTGCAGAGAAGAGCGACCAAGTTATTAGGGAACTGGGGGGTCTGCAATACCAAGACAGGTTATTACACTTGAGGTTATTTAGTTTGGAAAATTGAAGGCTTAGGGATGATCTTATTACAATGTCTAAATATATGCGGGGACAATACAAAGAACTTTCTAATGATCTTTTACTCCTAGACCTGTGACGGGGACAAGGGGGCATCCTCTACGTCTGGAGGAAAGAAGGTTTAAGCATAATCACAGATGCGGATTCTTTACTGTAAGAGCAGTGAGACTATGGAGGTCTCTGCCAAATGATGTTGTAATGAGTGATTCCCTACTAAAATTTAAGAAGGTACTGGATGCCTTTCTTGAAAAGTATAATATTACAGGTTATATACACTAGTTTCCTTGATATTGCAATGATCCAGGGAGCTAGTCTGATTGCCGTATGTGGAGTCGGGAAGGAATTTTTTTTTCCCAATGTGAAGATTACTGTTTGCCACATGTTTTTTGCCTTCCTCTGGATCAACATGTTAGGGCAAGTTAGGATAGGATATGTGTTGAACTAGATGGACTTAAAGTCTTCCTTCAACCTTAATAACTATGTTACTTTGTTACTATCTGACTACTTGCACCTGCAGCAGGAGCAGTTTCTCTGCTGTGTTACACTGACAAAAGGGTGCAAAACATCATCTCGACTTTTTATTCAGTTTTGTGCCTCTCACAAAATTAGAATATCATCAAAAAGATAATTTATTTCAGTTCTTCAATACAAAAAGTGAAACTCATATATTAGATAGAGTCATTACAGAGTGATCTATTTCAAGTGTTTATTTCTGTTAATGTTGATGAAAACCCAAAAGTCATTAACTCAGTTAATTAGAAACCTTTATAACACCAGCTTGAAAAAATGATTTTAAAATACAAAATGTTGGCCTACTGAAATGTGTGTCCAATTAATGCACTCAATACTTGGTTGGGGCTCTTTTTACATCAATTACTGTATCAATGTTGTTTGGCATGAAGGCGATCAGTCTGTGGCACTGCTGAGGTGTTATGGAAGCCCAGCCTTCAGCTTGTCTGCATTGTTGGGTCTGGTGTCTCTCATCTTCTTGGCTAAGGCAGGCGAGTTTCCTGGCCAATCAAGCACAGTGATACTGTTGTTTTTAAACCAGGTATTGGTACTTTTGTCAGTGTGGACAGATGCCAGGTCCTGCTGGAGAATTAAATCTCCATCTCCAAAAAGCTTGTCAGCAGAGGGAAGCATGAAGTGCTCTAAAATTTCCTGGTAGATGGCTGTGCTGACTTTGTTCTTGATAAAACACAATGGACCTACACCAGCAGATGACATGGCTCCCAAAACCATGTTTGATTGTGGATACTTCACACTAGACCTTGGAAATCAAGGTCCCAGAGTCTGGAGGAAGAGTGGAGAGGCACACAATTCAAGGTGTATGAGGTCTAGTGTGAAGATTGCACCTGTAGATTGACATGTGAGAAGCCCTTGTGTCTCAACGTTGAGGATGTTTTCTTTGCCCTGATTGGCTGCCAGAATCTCGACACATTAAGATAACAAAAATATATATATTACAATCCTCCGCTCATCTGACATTTCCCCGCCCCCTCCACTCATCAAGCATGTCCCCCCGTTTATCATGCAGCACCACTATGCTAGCCAAAGTCCTAACAAAAGTATTATTGGAAATGTGATCATTTACCGAACTGCGCCCGACTTTTGCCGACTTTGAGGAAAAATGCTCAGGAATCCGAACACAAATCCGAATAAACTACATTTGTGCCGAATTTGAGATTGGCGAACGTTTTCCGAACAAGTTCGCTCATCTCTAGTTATATACCACCCTAGAAGTCACCTAGTACTATATGGATGGCTAATTGAATACCGACAAATTTTTCAACTTTTTTGGATTGCTATATACCTCTGATATGTAACAGAAAGCATCTAGTACTCTATGGATGACTAATTGAATCCAGACAAATTTTTCAATGCTTTTTTGGAGTGTTACATACCACTGTAATGTAATAACAAACATATTAAACTGAATGCATGACTAATTGAATCCTAAAAAAAAATTGTACTTAAATATTTTGAATGTTTAGTTGATGTACTCATCCACTCATAAAGGCTTTGAAGAGTAGTGTAAGAGCAGGAAAAAATATAAGGAGGGTCATTCATAGACCTCTGAAAGGCAAAAACTGGCGGGGTAACATTCAAATATTTTTAAAGGCTTTGCAAAAAAGTGCAAAGGCAGGAAAAATTATAAGGAGGGTCATGCATAGACCTCTGAAAGGCAAGAACTGGGATGCCTTATTCAAATGTTTTTAAAGTTTAGTTGCTGTACTCGTACATTCATAAAGGCTTTGCAGAAAGTGCAAAGCCAGAAAAAAATTGTAAGGAAGGTCATCCAGTCATCTATAGACTCCAGAAAGGAAACAACTGGAAGGCCTCATTCAAATATTTTTAAAGTGAATGTGCTGTACTCCTACACTCATATAGGCTTTGCACAAAGTGTAAAGTCTGAAAACAATTGTAAGGAGGGTAATATAGTAATCCACGCAAGGTGTCAGCTTCGTCTCCTGGTTCCGTCTGCTTCCTGGAGCCCGATTCCCTGTAATTGACCTGACTTCAGGTAGTACTGAAGCCTCCCACATGTAGAGATGAGCAAAAGCCCCCTGTATCGCCTGCACCATCACCTTCTCACACGTTGGATGTGGAGAACCCCAAGGATAGCCCATCTCGAAGAGCATCGAGGAGCCTCTCACAGGCCCGTTCATTCCTCAAGAAGGATTCATCCTGTTACCTTCCTTCTCAGATTACACCCACCACATATTAGCAATGTTACCCCTCCATTTTGAGGAACGTGATCCTGGTTTCAACCTTCAGCTTTTGCAGCCTTTGAGGCATGTGTTCAGTCTCTACTACCTGCTGGTTAAAACAGATGTGCCGATGGTCCCAAACTCTTTGATTGTCCTATGTCTCTGTTGCCGGTCATATGTAACAACCTCCCTCTGGGTTGACAACTTTCGGTACCTTGCAACTACAGGGTATTTCTCTAGCCTTGTAATGGCTCACTTCCTTGTCTCTTTGGACCGGCCTAGACCATGCAATCTGCTCACCAGTTCCTGGATCCTGGCTTTCTAATCCACAGTCCTAAGAACCCCAGTGGTGAAGGCTGCAACCTGGGTTTGGGCCTTGCTGGTTCAGGGAAAGAGGCCATTTATGGACCACAGGCTCCTGCCACCTCCGCAATAGCACCACCTTGGTCTTGCTCCAATATTCCTCTGGTCACTACTTACAGAGTCTCTCTTAGTTCTGCCATCTTTGTTGCCAACTGAGCATGTTACACTGTAAGGATCACTAATTGAATCCATAAAAATTTTACAATACTTTTTGGAGTGTTTACTGTATATTCAGCAAGGGAGTATGACACTACAAGCTGAAGTTGCTAATCCATGGATCCATCTATCAATGATACTGTATGTGTCAGATCCAAATAGTCTAATGCAACTATAAGTGATGCTTTCTGGTTCCATTAAAGTGCTCTTGTGCATATGTAACATACTGCTTAACCACAAAGTTCTAGTGGGTTAAACCTAATATATTGACCTCCATCTAGGATATCAGCCAGCTAATTTTCAATACAGGTAGTGCTGAAAAATAAACCCAGGAGGACACAGACTATATGGCAGGGGTGAATTGACACCTTCCTTCAGCTCATGGACCTATTGAGATTCTCCTGAACGTACAGTCCCCTGATGAACCCCCAAGAAAATGATAAGGGGTAGAAACACATTGGGACAAGGAATGATCCTTGAAAGTACAGCTGGGACAAGGGATGAGCTTTGAAATATAGCACGTACGTTTTCACTTCTTGAGTGTCATATCATTTGAGCGCACCTGTACTTTCACAACTGGGTTTATTTTTCATCACTGCCACCCTCTGCTGACAGGTAGTCCATCAGATCTCAGGGCCTACCAGGGGGTGATACCACATAACAGTGTATGGATAAGTAATTGAATCCCCCAAGAAAATTTCCCTCTTTTTTGAATGTTATATAACATAGAAATGTACCACAAATCACGTAATACTGTATGAATGAATAATTTTATAATTTTTTTGTAGTGAAATGTAAAGCAAAGCACATATTACTCTGTGGATGAGTAATTGAAGCAAAAACAAAATTGTACAACACTTTTTCATAGTGTTATATACCATTGATATAAGCCACAAAGCACTTAACACTGTATGGATGAGTAATTGAATCCAGAATATTTTTTCAACACTTTCTTGGAGTGCTATATACCACATAAATGTACCACAGTACACATGTTACTCTATGGATGAAAATATAGTAAATTTTTTCACACCCCCCCCAAAAAAAAAAAGTGGTCATGTGCAGCAGATATATATTTAACAACAGACTGAAAACCATAAGCCCTGCTTAGAGAATGCATTCTGCTGCTCCCCTTGCTCCTGCAACTGTACCACCCTAGGTTAAAGGCAGAATGTATCTGATACAAACAGCAAAGCACAGATTTAGCCCTTACAAGTGCTGTTAGTATGATCATTCAGAATCTGCACCAGTATCAACGCTAGAGGACTGTGGTTCGCTAAACTGTGCGCACACAGGCCTGGACAAGCACTCTCTTCCTCCTATAATAACTGTGTCCGATCTGTGTCAGTTACTGTAGCTGAGCGCGGCGATGCCTGTTCTTTTATAGAATAATCAAAAAATTTTTGGCACTCAACTCGTTGCAAAGATGAAGAATTTTTATTTGCAGTCACAAATATAGACGTTTCGGCTGTATCAACTAGCCTTCATCAGTACACAAGACTGCTCCTATATCTATAATTTTCTGGACATTATTAGATCTGTGACTTTGAAAAGCTCCAAAGGTTGCACCAACCAGAAGTTGGCATAAACATCCTATGGCTATGCCTGAAGGGAATTGTCCCAAAGGGGATTACTTGTGGGATTGTTAAATCCTGTGACTCATAGAAAACCCCAATTTCGTGCTGTAAGAACAGCAGCAGGCTGTAGTTTCAAATGTCTGTCATTGGTGGTTGGCAGCAGGACCTGTGTGAACACGGCATCCACCGCTGGTGTGACAGGTGGTCACCACCTGATCTAATAATGTCCAGAAAATTATAGATATAGGAGCAGTCTTGTGTACTGATGAAGGCTAGTTGATACAGCCGAAATTTTGTGGCCAAGTAGGAAGCATCCGCTGGAATTATTTGCTGGTTTTTGTTTCTACAGGATTTAACAATCCCACAAGTAATCCCCTTTGGGACAATTCCCTTCGGGCATAGCCATAGGATGTTTATGCCAACTTCTGGTTGGTGCAACCTTTGGAGCTTTTCAAAGTCACAGATCTAATAATGTCCAGAAAATTATAGAGATAGGAGCAGTCTTGTTTACTGATGAAAGCTAGTTGATACAGCCGAAACGTCTATATTTGTGACTGCAAATAAAAATTCTTCGTCTTTGCAACGAGTTGAGTGCCAAAAATTTTTTGATTATTCTATACTGGTGTGGGAACCTTCTTTTGTGCACCGACACAGCTGTGCCACGTTATACTATTGCCTGTTCTTTTATAACCTCTGATGATGTCATTCAGGAAGCCAATCACAGTAATGCCATTACCAAGATGGCTACGGCATTACAGTGGCTCACATGCAATCCCTGCATGCTTATTGCCTGTGTAATAGGCGTCAAACATGCAGAGATTCGAGTTTAAAATTCGGCTAATGTTTGCCGAGTGTCGAGCACATTTGAGCACCCAGATACTCCAGTGATATCCGAGTTTCATAGAGCACGTTCGCTCATACCTAATGCTAGTTACAAAATTGTCCAGTATATGATATAAAGTGTCTCTTTAAGTGGCGTCTCATTTTAAAATGTAAAGTCCAAATTATTTTTGTGCACCTAAAAAAAATTTAAATAACAAGCTGTAATTGAACTTTGTAGAGTATAATCATCATGAAAAAGTTTAAGAACATGCACACTGTACTGAAAGATGTGACGCTAAGGAGCTGTTTACTTTGGGGATAAAGCACTTTAGAGGTGACCTAATTAATTTCCACAAATAGATTAGATTGAATTAAACAGGGCAATCTAGAAGCCTACTGATCACTGACTGTTTCAGTAACTGGAGGTCAAGTAATACATCTGAAAGAAAGGGCTAAGCATTTTACTGGAAAATTATGAAGTGTTTTTGTCTCTGTTAAGAAAGTTAGAGAAGATATTTGAAGGTAACTTAAAAGAGTGGATGCTTCCTTGCTTGTAATGGTGTCAATAACACAACCACAGAATGACTCAGAACATATATCGGTATGAGTGCATTGTGTAGGTGCACATCCACACTGTGGCCATTTACAGACAAAACATAGGATAAAAACAAAATGAGCAGCCAGAAGACCCCAAAATAGACTGGCGCAGAGCAGTACTTAGACCGGACAGTTTTAAAATCTGCCCACAGGATGCTATATATAGACAAAATGCACAGAGTACAAAGTACAAAAAACTAAAGCAAAGCCAAAGAAATGAGCTGGAACACATGTTTTGTCTATTAATCTCCACAGTGTGAACATGCACCTACACATTGCTCTCATAGCAACATGTGTTCCTTCTCATTCAATTGGTTTTGCTTTAATTTTTTGCTCTTTGTACATATAGGGGTATGGCTCCTTCTTTTTGGGCTGTGCGTCTATATAGACTTCCACAGGCAGGTGTTTTAACAGTCAAGTCTTGGTCCTACTGTGACCCTGTTTACTTTGAGGTCTGCTGGCACAGAACATTCTGACTGAGTACATCATGACACGGTGGGATGGTTTTTATGCTCATTTTGATCAAAATAGTGTCAAATGAATACCTCACTTAATTGTCATGCATTTTTGCTATTTATTTAGTTACTTACAGCAGGGTATCTGCTTATTTGGCTTTTATTCTAGGCTTTGAGTGTCAATAGCACACTGTCAAGTAAGATTTTTTTGTAATAGTTATCATTTGCAGAATATATTTTAGTTTTTTTATTTCTTTCTAGTTGTGACTGGAACCAGTAGACAATGTGTTCTCAGATACACATTAACAATTTTTTTAGAGGAGCACAATATAATTGCATAATGTTATTCCTTGGCTTGCCCCTATGTTTTATAATGGCTATGACAGCTCCCCTCCGATTGGCTGGGCTAAACCTTGTGAACCAATTGCTTTAAGCAGTGTCAGACTTGGGTGCCTAGGGCCCATAAACCGACCTGTGTATAAGCCGACCCCCCTAATTTTGCCACAAAAAACTGGGAAAACGTATTGACTCGCGTATAAGCCTAGGGTGGAAAATGCTGCAGCTACTGGTAAATTTCAAAGATAAAAATAGATACCAATAAAAGTAAAATTAATTGAGACATCAGAAGGTTAAATGTTTTTTTTTTTATTCATATTGAATCAGGAGCCCCATATAATGCTCCATACAGTTCATGATGGGCCCCATAAGATGCTCCATACAAAATACACCCCATATAATGCTGCACAAAGGTTAATAATGCCTCCACCAGATGCTCCATAGAATAATATGCCCCATATAATGCTGCATAAAGGATATGGCTCCATAAGATGCTCAATAGATTATGCCCCCATAAGATGCTCCATAAGTTGCTCCATAGATTATTCCCCCATAAAATGCTCCATAGATTATGCCCCATAAGATGATCCATAGATTATGCCCCCATAAGATGCTCCATAAATGATTCCCCTATAAAATGCTCCATAGATTACACCCCATAAAATGCTCCATAGATTATGCCCCCATAAGATGCTCCATAGATTATTCTCCATAAAATGCTCCATAGATTATGCCCCATAAGATGCTCCATAAATTATGCCCCCATAAAATGCTCCATAGATTATGCTCCCATAAGATGCTCCATAGACTATGCGCCCATATGCTGCTCCATAGAATATGCTCCCATATGCTGTCCCATAGACTATGCGCCCATTTGCTGCCTCATAGAATATGCCATATGTCCCCATTTGCTGCCCCATAGGATATGCCCCAATATACTGCTCCATATAATATGCTGCCCCATATGCTGCTCCATAGGATATGCTCCCATATGCTGCCCCCATACAATGCTCCATATATTATGCCCCCATATGATGCTGCTGCTGCAAAAAATGCTGCTCAGGACCTCACCTGTCTGGGGGCCATCGCTGCTCACCGATGTTTGCCATGTTGTCTGTCAGTGACGTTCAGGCAGCAGAGGGCTCGGTGCGCACTAACAACTTCACGGCGCCCCCTGCTGCCTAAACATCACAGACAGAGGATGCAGCAGACAGTGGTGAGCAGCGATGGACACCTCAGACAGGTGAATATCGCTATACTTACCTCCCCTGTCGCGGTCTCTCCAGCGGCAGCACCGCTTCTCCACGGTCTCCCTTCCTGCCTACAGCGGTCACATGGTACCGCTCATTACACTCATGAATATGCGCATATTCATGAGTTTAATGAGCAGTACCATGTGACCGCTGAAGGCAGGAAGGGAGACCGTGGAGAAGCAGGGTGGCTGCAGAGACTGCACAGTTTGAGGATGAAGATGGGGTGCATACATCAAGCTTACTGTGCATTGTCAGGGAGACAGAAATGTACAAAATAGTTGTTGGTGACGCTGTTCTTGCAAATCATGTTACTCTTGCCTATAGGAATATGATAGTCTGATTAGTAGGACAACTAGTCGTGGGAAAAAATGCCCTCTTATTTAGTCGCTCACTCATTTCCATATCCCTGCCCAAATGAATAATTTTATAGAAATTATTTAAACAGGAAGAAAAAGAAAGAGGCTTATTGAAAGAACTAGAAAGAGTGGAATAAAGAAACATGTTGTTTTGCGAAACATGGCAAAGATTTTTGGTTCCTTTCAATCACTAATGGAAACAATAGATCAATTTTAGAGAGAGTAAGCAATCTCCATACGCAACACAATCCACAATAGCAAGACCGAAAAACAATTCATACTAAATACAAAGGACAAATACCTCTACACCATGGTCAGACCACTCATAACCACATAATGACTGATTAATATTGCGTACAAGCAACAAATGCCGCCTCACCATAACCAGATGACATGTTTTCACAATAAAATCACCAAATAATACAACAAACAAGGGACAAACACCAACACACCATGATCAGACCTCACATTACCACCATATAGTGACCGAATAATACCACATACAGCGGACAAATATCTCCACACCCTGATCAGACCATATATTTACACCACATAGTTACCGAATAATACCACATACGAGGGACAAATACCAAAACAGATATCACTGAATTGGCACCCTTAAACCAGATAGAGATCCAACAATTAATTACAAAACTCACTGACTGTGGTGGAAAAATAATAAAACTTAACTTCTAATAAATTGTGAATAATTAATACATCAAATCATCCACAGTGCTTGTTTGCAGTCTGTCCAATCAACCCCTACCATAAGAGGGGTTCATAAAGGACACAAATATAATTATACAACACTGTACTCATGGACTCCAAAACACCCTTTAATGAGGGAAAATCTCACTAGGCATCCCTATTTAAGGGAAGTGTTTAACAATTATTGCACTATACCCCTATCCTAAGAATATACCATTGCATAATTCCCAATCATTAATAGCCAGTTTTACACTACACTATCAGTAGACTAAAGTGCAAATGCTATTGCACATTGTCCCTAAAAGAATAATGAATCTCCTTAACACAGTGTCATCCGTTAACTGCACAAAGGCTCCTTTGCCAATTGAAACAGAAAAATGACAGCCAGTGACTGAATGATTTATCTCACTCACTCAGTCCATAGATGTCACCTCTTATATGCACATGCCATCCCCTTATTTACATGGGAGTAACATAAATATAGTCTGCCAGTATACTGAGCCATAAACTTAAGGCCCTACCACATACCAGCAATCTTGCCTCATCCCCGTACTCATAATGGGATTAATATGTCCACAATGTGCCTGAGATGTTAAGCTGTGATATTAAGCTCTGTCACACCTGGGCAATGCCGCCCCAACACTATTCGCCCTAAACTATCATATTAGGGTTAATCAGGAGGCTTAGCCTTTTTACTGTGTGCTTATGATTTTACAATGGAGCAAAATACTCCTGGCCACGATGAGAGCCGCCTATTAATGATTGGGAATGATGCAATGGTATATCCTTAAGATAGGGGTATAGTGCAATAATTGTTAAACACTTCCCTTAAAAAAGGATGCCTAGTGAGATTTTACCTCATTAAAGGGTGTTTTGGAGTCCATGAATACAGTGTTGTATAAATATATTAGTGTTCTTTATGACCCCCTCTTGTGGTAGTGGTCAATTGGCAGAGTGCACATAAGCACAGTGGATGATGTGATGTATTATTTATTCACAATTTATTAAAAGTTAAGTTTTATTATTTTTCCACCAGTCAGTGAGTTTTACAAATACCAATATGCCATGATTAGACCTCACATTACCACCACATAGTGACCGAATAATACCACATACAGTGGACAAATATCTCCAAACCCTGATCAGACCATGTATTTACTTCACATAGTAACCGAATAATACAACATACGAGGGACAAATAGCGCCACACCATGAGCAGACCACATTTTATCACCACATAGTAACTGAATAATACCACATAAAAAGAACAAATACCACCATACCATGACCAGACTACATATTACCACCTCATAGTAAACAAACATTGCCACCAATATGATCATAAATAAAAGCTACAGTACTAACACTAATGTTTTCACCAGTGACAGTATACACAGAAGCTCTGTATATAATAAATAGGGATATCACTCGAGTAGCTGGGTGCCTGGATATGCTTTCCCACTCGACGAGCATTGGCTGGTGCTTGGATTCAAAGCTCAAATACCATCCCCACTTGTTTGGTGCCTGTTACACAGCCAATAAACATGCAGGGATTGCCTGCCAGTCGCTGCATTGCCGTAGCCATCTTGGCAGTGGCATCACTGTTATTGGCTGGCCTCATTACCTCAGTAAAGGTCATAACCAGACAGGCGCCGCCATGTTCGGCTCCCTAATGCCATTGCACAGCCCAGGAACAGTTCTGATTGGAGGGAGAGAGCAGTTATCCAGGCCTGTGTGTGCACAATGTGACTAATCAGAGTCATTTAGTGTTTATACTGGTGATGATGCTGAACCATCATAATAACAGTCCTTCTAAGGTCAAATCCGCTGCTTTTTTGTGTGTATCAGATACATTCTGCACTTAGCTTGGGGACAGTTGCAGGAGCAAGGAGAGTGACAGGATACAGCCTCTAGGCAGGACTAAGGGCTTTGCAGTCTGCTGCTAAATATAAAGCTGCTGCATGTGACCACATTCTCTTTCTGGGGGTGAAAAAATGTACTATATTGCCATCCACAGAGTTTAGTGTGGTCAAATTTTTTTCTGGATTCAATTAGTCTTACATAGAGTTTATAGTGCCTAGTGTTGCATTACTGTGGTATATAAAACTCAAAAAAGCATTATTTTTTTTCTGGATTCAATTAGTCACCAATACAGTTTAATGTGATTAACGTTACATTACAGTGGTATATAAAACTGCAAAATAGCGGTCCAATTTTTTTTCTAGATTCAATTAGTCATCCATACAGTTTAATGTGGTTAGTGTTACATTATAGTGGTGTATAAAACCCCCCAAATAGTCAATTTTATTCTGGATTCATAGTCATCCATATAGTTTAATGTGCTCTGTGTAAAATTATGGTGGTTAAATTTTAAAAAAAAAACACTTGGCCTGCTCCAGTTGACCAAATTTTTTGGTTCATTATTTTTTTTTTACTAAGGCATGAGGTAAGCGACGGGGAAATGTAAGTGCTGATGAAGTTGACACAGGCGCCGGGGACATGTGGCAGGTGCGACTACGCCTATTGCTGGAGCATAAGACATATTCCCATCCATAATACATAGCTTCCTGCCCCACTTTGCAGTGAGAAATAGGACACCTCTTCTGAAGCCACACTAGTAAGAACAGGTGATCGGTTGGATAGCAGATAAAGCATACAGCATGCTCTGCAGCACCACCCAGTCTTCCACACGGTCTAGTCTCAACAACCAACAGTCTGGATCACTTAATAATCACCCTGATCCTCCCTCCTCCCACCGGGTTGAGTCCCAAGAGACCAGTGATCAAAATTAGGACTCTCTAAGGACCTCTTTCCAACATCATTTCTTGATGGTGGCCTCTCACCCTGCATGTTCCAAGAGGGACAGGAGGAGATGCTGTGTAGTGATGAAAAAAACTTAGAGTCACAAGAATATGACAGTGGGGAATGGCACATTTTGTCTAAAAAGGTAGATGATGACAAGACACATTTGCCGATAAGTCAGGTTGTTGTTAAGTCATCAAGTCAGGAGGACCAGAATGCAATGGTGGAAGACGAGATGGTGGATGACAAAGTCATTGACCCAACCTGGGAAGATGTCATGCAGAGTGAGGCCAGCAGCGCTTAGGGGGAGGGATCAGCAGCGCCAAAACAGGCAGGAAGAGGCAGTGGGGTGACCAGAGGGAGAAGGTGAGCAACTGTTCCAAAGAGCACCGACACACGTGAATTTCTCTGTCAAAGTTTTAGGTGTTCACCAGCCTTGGACTTTTTTAAAGAGAGTTCAGAGACCAAAAATGGCCAGTTGCAACCTGTACCATGCTAACATCAGCAGGGTTCTGACGGCTTAGCACCTAATCACCAATAGCATGATCAGGCACATGTTATCTAATCATCTGACTTGATAAGACAAACACCTGGGTTCATTATTGGTGCCAGTGGGTGACACCACTGCCTCTTCCCCTGTGCTAGGTGCTTCCTGATCCCCTGTCCATGACACTGGTGCAGATGCCTCCTGCCCTGCACTTACCTGTCCTTGCACATTGTGAGGCACCATCATCAGACACTTCCAAAAACTTGTGCCAGCACAGGGTTTAGCTGTCCCTACCCAGGTTTTGGAACAAATAAAAGTTACAGTCTCCCACCCACAGACCCAAATGCTAAACAGGCAAGTTTATAGGCTGCTTGCCTTGGAAATATTGACATTTAGGCTTGTAGATACAGAGAGTTTCCACCAACTCATTGCAACAGCTATTCCTCGGTACGAGGTTCCAAGCCTCTAATATTTCTCCCAGTGTCGCATTCCTGGCCTGTGCAAGCACGTGTTCAGGAACATCACCTGTGCTCTTACCAACGCAGTTACTGGGATTGCACACTTTACAACTGACAAGCACTTGTAGCCACTGATGCTACTGTACATTTCCCGGACAACACACTGGGTGAACATTGTGGAGAGTGGGACCGAGTCCACCCTGGCACGTCACATGTGCTACCAACACTGAGTATTGGTGACCCTACGTCTATCATGGCTTCCTCCACTTCCTACACCAGATACTGCACCCCTCCTTCTCTTGCTCATACTCTATCTCCCATTTGGTATCTCAGATCACATTGTCCATGTCAGTTGGAAACTGGAATCTCTGCAGCATTTTCTCAATGTAGCGGCAACAGACTCTGCTGAAGCATTTGCCTAGGAGACAAAACACATACAGTACCTCAACAGAGTTATTCATAGGAAAAACAGACCAGACAGATTTGTGGCTCTCACCGCTGAACATGCAACCAGGCATGGTCACATATGGTAATGGCAGCAATCTGGTGGCAGCTGTGAAGCTTGGCTTACACATGTAACATGCTTGGCCCACACGCTCAACTTGGTAGTTCAGCAGTTTCTGAAAGCTTACCCAGAGTTTCCAGTGCTTATGGTCAAGGTACACAGCTTAATGGCCCAATTCTGCAAGCTACAGCTGCTGCCGCTCTGACAGTGCTTCAGCAGGGCATGAAAATACCAGCTCACTGACTGATGTGCGAGGTCACCACGTCCTGGAACTTCACACTGCAAATGCTGGTAAGGCTTTGTGAGCAGCAGAGGACAGTCATCAAATAGCAGCTTCAACACCCTAGTATTCTAGTCAGCCTCCACACTTATCAACTGAACTGTCAGTTGTGTGGTTCTCCAAGACTTTGATGATTGCACAAATATGGTGATTAGTGACAACACCATAACCAGTGCAATGATCCAGCTTCTGTGCTTGCTTAAACAGTCACTGGTTACAATAAAAGCTAAAACTTTGCATACGTACCAGGTGAAGATGGATGAAGACATGACATCTGGAGGTACTACCCAGCATAGCCTCATATCATCTGCTCAGCATGGATTTTGTAACAATGAGGAGGTGGAGGCTGAGAATGAGGAGGAAGAAAAGGAGTTGGTTGCTAGGCTAGAATCCAACCAGCTTTGTCCCGTCTCTCCTACATGGATGGGCTGAAGAAGGGAATGAGAAGGATGGAGCGCAGTCATCATAGTGAAGATGTGGAAGTATTGGCTGCATGGAGGTGTTCACATATGGCAGACCTTATGTACTACTGCTCTTCCCATGACCATCGCGTTACATTCTTTACCAAAAACAGTACTGGTTATTCACCCTATTAGATCATGTTGCAATGAAAACCTTGTATTTCTTCAACCTGAGGCGGAGAGGTCTAGTAAAATAGTGCTATACCAGAAGGCCATTGTGGAAAATATGTTGAAAAAATTTCCATCAGAAAATGCTAGCAGCAGGGGGCAATCTTCCTTGCCCAACTAAGGAAGAGAGGCGAGGGAGTGTGTCTGGTACAGCAGAGACAGGGGTACACTGTCAAAGGCCTGGGCCAATTTAATGACACCCTCCCAGCGTCCATGCTCTGGGGACCAGGTATTTTTGATCAAGCAATACCTGGTCGACAAAACCAGTATACTCCCTAATTCCTACGCGACCTTCATATTTTGGGTCTTAAACCTGGACACCTGGCATAACCTGTCCCTCTATGCTTTGAAGGTCTTGTGCTGCCTGCCGCTAGCATCTTGTCTCAGTGGGTTTTTAGTGCTGCCAGAAGGGTTATAACAGACAGGCTCTTTTGGCTGTCAATATAAAATGTTCACTCTGATAAAAATGAACAAATACTGAATAAGCCCAAACTTTTACTCAACACCAGATGACAACAGCACATAAAGTGTTTTAATCTTCAATATTTGAATGAGGCCCTCCAGTTGTTGCCTTCAAAGGTCCAGAAATGACTGCATGACCATAATTTTTTCATGGCTTTACACTGTGTGCAAGGCCTTTATGAATGTACAGGCTCCACAACTATACTTTCTATTTTTTATGAGGCACTCCAGTTGGTGCTTTCAAGGGTGTATGGATGACATTCCTTACAATTTTCTCTGGCTTTGCACTTTGTGCCGAGCCTTTATGGGTGTAGGATTACTACAACTACATTTTGTTAATATTTAAATGAAGCACTGTTGGTGCCTTGAAGGGTGTATAGATGACCCTGTCTTTATGAGTCTGGGATTGCCACAACTACAGTTTGTTCATAAGATACTGCAATTGGTGCCTTGAAGGGTGTGTGGATGACCCTCCTTGTAATATTTGGCAGGCTTTGCACTTATTGCAAATCTTTTATAATTGTGGGTGCACTACATCTACACTTTGTTCACAATACTTGAATGAGATACTGCAGTTGGTGACTTGAAGAGCATATGGATGACCTTGCTTGTAATTTTTGGCAGGTATTACACTGTCTGCAGAGCTTTTATGAGTGTGGTAGTACCACAACTACACTTTGTTCACAATATTTTAATGAGGTACAGCAGTAGATGCCTTCAAGGGTGTATGGATGACCCTACTTCTAATTTTTAGCAGGTAGAATTTGCGCTTAGTGCATACCATTTATGAGTGTAGGAGAGAGATGAGCGACTTTGCCTTTTTTATGGTCGTGTCGGGTTTCATGAAACCCGACTTTCGCAAAAGTCGGGTCAAACGAAATTTGCCGAATATAGGGAAAAGTCGGAGGCCGACTGAAACACGAAACCCAATGCAAGTCAATGGGGAAGCAAAGTCGGCAGGGAGTGGAGGACAGTAAACACACCTACAATGCCCATTTCAATGCCAAAAACATCAATTCTTATTACTGAAGCTTGTTAACCTTAATTTACTTCATAATAATAGTTACACATTGAAAACTGAGGGTTAATTGGCTAAAGTTGTGGGGGGGTAGGGCTGGCTCCAGGTTTTCATGTTCCCTGGGCCAAAGAGTGTCTGTGCGCCCCTTTAACACATACCAAAACTCATGATGCTCTGATATGGCACAGAAATATAGGTATAGTACAATGACAAATACTTCACTGCTTACATGACATGACTGATCTATTTTAAATCGTACAATAGCTCAAAAAAAGGACAGTATATTACTCCATACAGTATAATGGCCACCACATTGTGCGCCATACAGAATAATGAGCCCCATATATTTCTCTATACAGACTAATTGGTCAAATATAATGTTCCATACAGTATATGATGAGCTCCACCTAATGCTACAGTATATGATGGTCCCCATGGATGATGCTCCAGTGTGTTATGGGCCCAAATAATGCTCCATATGTAATGAGCTCCATTTGTTATGCTCCAGTGTATAATGTGGCCCATAGATGCTGCTCCAGTGTCTGATCTGCCCCATTTAGAATGCTCCAGTATATGATGGGCCCCATGGATGATTCTCCAGTGTCTTGTGGGCCCAAATAATGCTCCATATATAATGGACCCCATTTGTAATGCTCCAGTGTATAGTGTGCCCCATAGATGCTGCTCCAGTGTCTGATCTGCCCCATTTAGAATGCTCCAGTATATGATGGGCCCCATGGATGATGCTTCAGTGTCTTATGGGCCCAAATAATGCTCCATATATAATGGGCTCCATTTCTTATGCTCCAGTGTATAATTGGCCCTGTAAATGCTGCTCCAGTGTCTGATGTCCCCCATCTGGAATGCTCCAGTATATGATGGGCCTCATGGATGATGGTCCAGTGTATGATGGGCCATAATAATGCTCAATATATAATGGGCTCCATTTCTAATGCTCCAGTGTATAATGAGCCCCGTAAATGCTGCTCCAGTGTCTGATGTCCCCCATTTGGAATGCTCCAGTATATGATGGGCCCCATTTTTAATTAACCCAGGCATGGTATGTGAAAAGAGCTCCATGGAGTAATCTGAAGTGTGTGCTGCCACATCCTTCACTTTTGGTGTCGGTGAAGGACACAAGGAAAGGGGTTGCTCCTGACCAGAAGCCTGACCTTAATACTAAATATCGAACAAAGGTACTGTATAACAAGGTACAAGCTGTATCGAGAATAGGGTAAAAATTGGTATCTCCGATTCACAGTACATATAGAAGGCGTAAACCACACACGCTCACTCACTATGGATTATACCGTAATACAATATTTTGAACAAAGGTACTGTATCAGCACATACCAGGTGTATCCAGTCTAGGGGTAATTTTAAATTTCCATCTATACTTCTGGAGTCAGACACAGACACTCTCAGGCTCAGTATGTATTACACCAGAATTTAACAAGTAGAAAAAGGGAAAGGTAGTCGAAGTGTACAACAGTATACAGTGTTGTGGTCCTTTTAAATCTTCGTATATATTTCAATCTCAGTAAGTCAGTCCAGACTCTCCGCTACTGGAAACTACATGGATACAAGTACAGACGGAAAGTCGAGTGTTAGCAGAAATTTGGGAATTACTCATCATAGGAAAACCTTCCAGTAGATCTTGCAGAGGCGATGCAGACCCTCAATTACTGTGTCTGTGGAGACAGCGAAAACGGTTCTTTGTGAAGAAAGGATTGCTTTATTGCAGTAGCGTGGATGACATCACTGTTACTCGTCTCCATCAAACTGTGATAACAGGGAGAGATGTAGACATGGCCCTCACTGCCTATCATGATGTGTCTGGTCATTTTGGAGTGCAAAAGACAGAAGCCACAGGCCGTAGGCAATTCTATTGGATTGGCATTAGAGGAGACATTGAAAAATGGTGGCAGGAATGTCACACGTCAGTGATTATCACAACTGTGAAAGGTGATCATAAAGCACCACTGCATCCGCTTGTAAGTTGACGTCCATTACAAATGGTAGCCATTGATCTTCTGAAGGTAGAGACCAGCAGGAAAGGCCATAGCTACATCTTACCCATCATCGATCAATAAACCAAATTTCTAGTGGCCGTACCTGTGAAGGATTTAATTTCCCAGACTACATAGCGGTGAAGCAGGGAGAGGTAAGTATTGCAACTTGCAAGTGCTGTGGCCATGACCAAACAGGGGGGGCACACTCTTGGTCGACGGTACTGGCACAGGGCCCCTCATAATACGCTGGTGTGTCTGACGGCGAGTGGCCCCCCACAGTCAGAGACACCGTATTGTACTATGAGGGGCTCTGTGCCAGTGCCGTCGAACATCTGTGGGCTCATCCACCTTTTCAGAGCAATGGCACTTGCCCGAGTGTGCCAGGTGTTGACCCCAGCCATTGGGGGGTGGGCAGCCCACTTAGGGAGGTTTAAAAAATGGCATATGTTGATGTGTTGGCTGGACATTCAGCTGCTGCAAAGGGAGGAATTGGGCAAGTCCGAGGAAGAGGAAGACAAAAGCGAGGCAGTTTTCTGGCAACCTATGTGTCATCAGGGGAAGGTGGGACAAAATCCTTTGAAACCCATGCATGGTTCATTTTAATGCAGGTTAGGTCATCAATATTTTGGGTAGACAGATGGGTCCTTTTTTCTGTCAGGATTGATCCAGCAGCACTGAAAACTCTTTCAGATAACACACTAGCAGCTGGGCAAGCGAGCTCCTGTAAGGCATATTGTGCCAATTCAGGCCAGGTGTCCAGTTTACAGGCTCAATAGTCAAAGGGGAATGACCTGTGCGGGAGAACATTGATATGTGAGAAGTAGATTGTAACCATAGTTGACAACTGCTGTTTCCTGTCACTATTAAACAATGCAGTATTAGCAGTCGTGTGAGCGGTACTTAAGAAATCATTCCACAACATGGTCATTAAACCCCTGTCTCCAACGCCACTTCGGCTGTGTGCAACATGAACTCCTCTTCTATTGTGGCCTAACCATGACCCTGAATCCTAGAGCATCGTGTCTGAACTAAGCTCTAAAGTAGTGCCTTCAACCTGACCCCTCAGGTCAGCAGCTGCAGTACTGGGTTCTTACCAGGAGTGGCAACTGGGGGTTACCTGCCACACAAGCTTGACCTCACTACTAGAGGCTCCAGTGAACACCAAGGAAACCACTTAGTTACACTTCTCCTTGAGTAGGCTTGGTCCTGTGGCACAGTGGGTCATCAAACACATGTGCGCCATGGCTGGGCTTAACAGTCTCTTCATCCCAGCCATGACACAACAGTTTTCTGGGTTATGGGCCCTATTGGTCCCCAGTGCTCTCTGTGTTGGAAGCTGTGTCAGTAGCTGTGCAATCAGTGAGAGACCCAGGAAAAATATTTGCTTGATCTGATGACACTAGATGCCCAACTGGAAGCCCTGATGTCTGGACAATATGAAACTTGTGCTCCCATAATGGAACTCATCCTGTTTTATGTGTCTCAGAAATAACATAATCCGAAGCAGTGCTGTGGCTTCCTTGAGCAGTGCATGCAGCACTTTGAAGTTTTCAGCCAGCAATTTTCCTCAGATTGGGCCAAGGTGGGATTCCTGATGTCCTACCTATCAGGAGATGCCATGGCATAGCTCATTTCCCTATGTGAGAAAATGGCTCCTATAATCTCAGAGCTGCAGGCCTTCCTGATGGCCTCCCAAATGGTCTTCGATGAGCTGAACCCAGAATTTCTTGAAAAAACTTCCCTATTCAGCTCCCAGAAGCAGCCCAGAGGGGTGACGCGTGTGAGGAAACTGTAACGTCTGGCACTGTCCTTTCAAAAACTACCCAGCCTGTTGAGGCAGCTACCATTGTATAATCCGTGAAGCTCTACAGTGTTTGGCAGGTTAAGCAGAAGCCAGAACTCAGTCGTGAGATGGAATTACGGTGTCGCTGCATTTGTGCGGAACATCCTGATGGTCTTTGTCCAGTGAAGCTTAAACTCAAAAACTTTGGGCTAGTGGGAGAGGCTGCTCTTGGCTGGAGTATTACCTCTCCACAAATGCGAGTGCATCTGTGGCAACTTTAGGTTTTGGAGAGTTCGTGCTGCAAGCAGTAAAGAGTTGGTGTCAGACTCCTGTCCAACAGCTCCAGAATCTGGTGAGGGTGCTGCCATGTGAATGGTGAGCCCTACCCAGAAGCAATCAAGTTATGACTGAATAGCTTAAGCTCCAAACTAGAGCATTATACCCGGAGAAGATCGCCTTCCTTGTGCTGTCTGGAATTACCATTAGTCATCCAGAGCCTTTAACTCAGGTGCTCATTCTAATCTGGAGACCCTGCATGGTGCTTCATGGGGGATAGTTGCATCACAAGAGGTGTCTGGTCCTCATAAGTCAAGGTCGGCCAGTAGAGTTGAGCGAAACGGGTCGCTCAAATTCAAAAGTCGGCCACTTTCGCTGAAGTCGGGTTTCATTAAACGAAACCCGACCATAGCGTGTGGTCGGCCACGAGTTCAGCGACCCGAGCGCCAAAGTCGCGTTTCAAATGATGCTTCCAGCGCCCTTTTTCAGCCAATGATGAAGGACACACACTGTGGGCAACGCGATGACATAGGCATCGGACACCACCATCTTTGAGAAGGGCATGCAAGTGATTGGATGGCTTTGTGTGGCGTCACAGGGGCTATAAAAGGGCGTGCACACCGACCGCCATCTTACTTCTGCGGATCTTAGCATTAGGGAGAGGTTGCAGCTGCTGATTCAGAATAAGGGAGAGCATTAGGCAGGGAAGAAGAACCAAAAAACTGCTTCTGCTGTTAGAGATTTTCACTGTACAACACAACAGTTTGTGTGCAGTGACAGGGGAGGCTATATTTTTGTGCATCAGCTCTGTTGGTTATTAGGCTGCCTTATAAGGCTCCCTGATAGCTGCATTGCTGTTTGCAAACTGCTGTGCAAACTGCTTTTTTAAAAGCAAAAATACTTTTCTTCCTCTTTTCTGCACAGTTACCAAGCGTTCATTTTTCCAGCCTTTTGTGTGCAGCAGTCCTGCTTATTAGGCCGCCTGCTGCCATACTTGGACTGAGAGCATCATTGTCAGCCTCCTAAAATCTCTAGTGAGATCCAAATTCTCACCAATACTATATACACCCTCCACCTTGTCATACACCATCCAATTTCAGCCTGTTACATTGAGGTGTAATCTCTACTGGGCCTGAGATAATAGTTCAGCGTCCTCAAATCTCTAGTGAGATTCAAATTCTCACCAATACTACATAATTAGGGATGAGCGATATTGCCAGATATCGTATCGGAATTCCGATTTTCGATATTGAAAAAATATCGGATATCGGAATTTCCGTTTTCCGATATCAATGCAAGTCAATGGGAGAAAAAAATCGGAATTACAAAATGACCACTACAGTGCTATATAATGGATAAAATGGAGGGGAAACACCTCAGGATAATGGGGAAGGAGTTTGCAGAGGCAGAGGAGCAAAAAAATTGCTAGAAAAATGCACAGAGCGAAAGCTGTAGCAGGAAAACATCTTCTTAACAGCAGTGTTTTTTCTTTGGGTTAGGATTAGTTGGGGTAGGGTTAGGGTTTTTACATTATTAAATTAAAACTGCCGGTGGTGGTGTCAATATGCCCTTTGACTGACATGTGTCCGCGTTCAGCTCACCTTGCTTTGCAGGGAGTTTCCAGGAGCACCACGTAGAGAAATGGATACACTCCATTTAAACCATGCTTAGTCTTCTTCTGCTGATTATATTACTGTTATTCAGTAATTCTGCATATTGATAGTCTGCTTTTGGTTCATGTACATCTGCTCCTACTGCTTCCTAAACCTCTGTCTATGGTTATCCTGCTATTGACTGGTCGCAGAATGTCCCAAACCCAGAGGAAATACGCAGAAGTAACAGTAGGCACAGGAACTTGAGAGAACCAGCTGGTGAGTCTGGAACCCATATAGGCAGCAGAAATCAGCATAAGAGCTAATGGGCACCAGCTGACGTTACCGGAGGCCGATAACTAAGCAGGAGGTAACCTGTGCCAGAATGCACTACCAAGGACCAGCAGACGTTACTGGAACTTGGATACCACAAAGGAGGGACCTAAGCCATTGACTCTACTGAGAACCAGCTGACGTTACTGGAACCCAGATAAGCAGCAAAAGGTAAAAGTGCCAGTGGCTGTACTGGGCAACAGCTGACCTTACTGTAGCCTGGATACCACAATGTAGTAGTGACATAAGCCAAAAGCACTGCTGAGAAGCCCAAAAAACCCCCACAAAGATGCATGTTCAAGAGCAAAAAGACAGGAGTCCGGGGACATCTCCATCTGTCTTCTTGTCTTGGGTCTTCTGCATCTGTCTTCCTGTCTTGGGTCTTCTACCGGAGTAATGTCTTCTCGGCAGAAGGTGCAAGAGCCACATTTGCCCCTGCAACCCGAACACAGTCTTCTTTACTCCGCAGTCGCAGCAGGGGAGGAGGAGGGCCTACTGACACTGTCGAGACAAGCCTTGAGCGCCAGGTCCCGGAGTCCACGTAGGGGGCTCCTACACTGCCGACAGCACGGATAACAGCAAACTGAGCTGGAATGATGTACGGTGGAGGCGTGGAACAGTGCGGCGGACACAACCGTGTAACGGTGAGCGTTGTCGAAACATGGATTGGAGCAGGAGGTACCCGTGCCCTTGGGCACTCCCGAGAACCAGCTGGCGATGCTGGAATTCGGTTTACCCCTCGGGGGAGGCACCTGTGTCCGCACTTCAATGCAAGGAAACAGCCGGCGTGGCTGGATCCCATCTCTTGTGCTTCTGCCTATAGGTGTTTGGCATCTGTCGTCCTTTTTTTCCACTTTGGTCTAACGAGGTACAGCTGGCGTTACTGTTGTCCGGAAACACAGCATGCTGTGAAAGTGGCAGTCACGGAAATGGGCACTAGCTGGCGGTACTAGAGCCCAGAAACACGGCATGCTGTGAAATCAGCAGTCACGGAAATGGGCACTTGCTGGTGGTACTAGAGCCCAGAAACACGGCATACTGTGAAATCAGCAGTCATGGAAATGGGCACTTGCTGGCGGTACTAGAGCCCATGGAAAACAGTATGAGGTGAAAGAGTCAGTCACAGAACCAGGAGCTAGATGTTGGTAGTAGAGGCCAGAGCACTGGCATAACAGATGACGCTGTGTGCAGCATAGGCACATGACAGAGCATGCATACTGCTACCAACCATGCATGTAACCTGTCTACTCTGGCCCAGGGAAGCAAAAGTCACCAGAAATCCAGGCCTGGTTCATTTTTAGGAATGGAAGCCGGTCCACATTTGCAGCGGTTAGTCTGGTACGTTGGTCTGTTAGTACATTGCCCGCTGCACTAAAGACACGTTCAGAAATCACACTGGCACCAGGACAAGCCAGGACCTCCAAGGCATACTGGCTAAGCTTGGGCCATGTATCCAACTTGGAGACCCAAAACTTGAAGGGGGCAGATCCATCCTGAAGCACACTGACAGGGGTGGAGAGGTATTGTGCCACCATGTCACGGTAAAGTTGCATCCTAGTGCGTTGCGCTGTCTGTGCTGATGGTGCCTGAACTGTTTGCGGGTTCAGAAACCGTTGGAACAGGTTGGGTATACTGAACCTGTCAGTAGCAGATGTACTGCTTCTGCTACTGGCTTCTGAACGGATTCCGCTGGGCCCAGGATGCACTGAGGTGCCTGCTAGTGCACGCGCATCACTGCTATGCGGTGGAAAAGAGTACATGAGTGAATTAACCAGTGCACCTTGGTACTCCTGCATTTTACGCGCCCGGTTCAACGGTGTAATTAGGCTTTGAAGGCTGTCCCGGTAACGTGGATCTAAGAGGGTGGCCAACAAGTAGTCATTTGTGTGGAGAATACGAGCCACGCGTGGGTCGTTTCTCAGACACTGCAGCATGAAGTCACTCATGTGCTGAAGGCTGCCAACTGGCCATGCATCTCTGTCACCAGCTGGAGGAATGTGCTCTGGCTGCTATGCATCACCCCATCCACGCTCTATCTGGTGACTACTAATAGAGCACTGTGTACTTTCCTCCTCTGGCTCATCCTCATAGTCCTCCTCATCCTCCTCGCTTCCTGTGTCCTGCCTGGACCTTTGTGAGGCACCAACAGAGCTTTGTACCAATCGGGCCGATGAAGATTGCCTGGTTGGTCCAAGTGTCTCATCATACTCCTCCTCCAGAGAAACCTCATCCCTTAGTCCTTTAAGTGATGATTCTAAAAGGCATATAAAGGGAATAGTCAGGCTGAGTAGGGCAGCATCCGCGCTCACCATCAGAGTGGAGTCCTCGAAGCACTTCAAAATGGTGCATATGTCCTTCATGGATGCCCATTCTGTGGTTGTAAAGTGGGAGGGCTGAAATGTGTGTCGCCTACCTTGCGCCTGCTGCAGCTGCAACTCCATAATTGCAGGTTGCTGCTCACACAACCTCCACAGCATATGCAAAGTCAAATTCCACCTGTTGGGGAGGTCAACAATGATGCGGTGCTCGGGCAGGCCCAATCTGTGCTGCATGGCTGAAAGGCGCGATGCAGCCATGTTTGAACGCCGCAAATGAGATCACTCGAATCTGACTTTGTGCAGCAGCTCCTCAAGGTCAGGATAGTTCCTAAGGAAACTCTGCACCACCAAGTTAAGGACATGGGCAAGGCATGGAATGTGAGTCAGACCACCTAAGCCCAGAGCCGCGACCAGGTTTCGGCCGTTGTCACACACCACCATACCTGGCTGGAGGTTGAGCGGCGCAAGCCACATGTCGCTCTGCTCCTTGAGCGTGTTCCACAGCTCGGTTGCGGTGTGGCTAACATCACCCAGATAAACCAATTTCAACACGGCCTGTTGATGTTTGGCCAATGCAGTGCTGAAATCGGTTGTTGTGGTAGGTCTGGGTGCAGGGGAGTCTGACGAGGAGTATGAGGAGGAGTCAATTTGTACGGAGGAGAGGCCTGCAATCCGTGGAGTTGGCAGGACCTGTGCACTTGCACTGTCTTCTTCAGTTCCAGGCTCAACTACATTTATCCAATGGGCGGTGATGGAAATGTAGCGTCCCTGGCCATGCTGACTGGTCCACGCGTCGGTGGTCAGGTGGACCTTGCTACTAACTGCATTTTGTAGCGCATGCTTAATTTTACGCTCCACATGCTGTTGCAGGGCGGGGACGGCTTGCCTGCTGAAGTAGAAGTGGCTGGGAACGTTGTATTGTGGGATTGCAAACCCCAACATATCGATAAAGGCTGGCTTGCTCACCAGCCAGAATGGTAGCATTTCCACTGCAAGCAGTTTGGCAATGCGAGAATTCATGCCCTGTGCTCGTGGGTGGTTTGCCGAGTACGGGCGCCTTTTCTCCCACACCTGTGTGACAGATGGCTGCACACTGGATTGGGAGTGTGAGGATGCCAGCGATTGGGTGCTGATGCTGACGAAGTACAGACAGTGTGCCGCCGCACAACACTGCCTGCAGATGCACCCTGGCATTCTGGCGAGGAAGCAGGAGCAGCTGTTTGCAAGCTGGAGTAAGAGGTGGCCGCTGTGGCTGAAGAGGTGGAATGTGGGGAACCAGCTGCAGGTGGCAAATCATCTTGGGTGTGATGCTGCCACTCCACAGGGTGCCTCCTCCTGACATGCGTCAACATATTGGTGGTATTAAGGTTGCTGACGTTCTTCCCTCTCCGCACAGTTTGTCGACAAAGCTTGCATCTGACTACTGTAACGTCATCTGCAACTTGGTCGAAAAAGGCCCATGCACCACAACTCTTGGGCGCACCCCTTGTGTTTTTTAAAAGAGCCCTGCTCCTAACGGGTGCTGAAGATGAGGGAGCCGACAACCAATTTTTCCCTCTTCCTCTCCCAAGTGGACGGCCACGCTGATCCACACCTGCAAGCTCTTCCTCTGAGCTATCCCCACTTGCTTGCTGCCCCTCAGCATGCCATGATGGGTCAAGGACCTCGTCATCCAATACACTTTCGTCAGCAGAAACTGGCAGCTGAGTTTCATCATCATCTGCTGACTGGGGTCTGGTCACTGTGGGCACTGGCCCACCCTCCACTTCTTCCTCAGACGGACACAGTGGTTGTGCATCTGTGCACACTACCTCTTCTTCAGCTGCAGGAGTGCTGTCTGGATGGCACACAGATTCCAAGTCAACAGATTCTGAGAAGAGGATTAAGGTTGGCTCCTGGCCCTCTGAATGTCTGGGCAATTTAGTGGGCGGTGAAGAAGCAGATGGGTGCTGCTCTTCAGTGGCCTGACCCGATGTCGTGGAGAGGTCCTGGGAGGATGCTGTGCTCATTGAGGTGGATTCCTCAGCTGCCATTCAACCACCAACGGTTTCTACTTGATCCTCTCTTATCAGCCTATGGCCCTGCGCTCCTAACAAGCTGCGAATAAATGACTGCTGCCGGGTGAAAGTAGGTGCTGAGTGACTTGGGCCTGCTGCTTGCTCTGGATGTGCACCATGTCTAGCTGCTGATGCACCTCTTCCGCGGCCGCCGCGGGGACGTCCCTTACTCCCTGCCTTCTTCATCTCTATCGATGGATTCAGAACAACAAGAAAGTAATTATTAGGAATTAGTGTGCTTATTCCTGTAGGACTATAAACAGGTATAAAAAACACTAATGGCACTGTATGATGATGGTGTCTGCTACACTTTATTTGAATCTAGTGTGGCCTACACAAAGAGTAACGTGTGTTTGTGGTATTGGTGTACACGTTACGGTCGGATGTCACAGCGCAGTAAATGACACTGCTGTGATACCAAAAAAAAAGGATTCTCCGGGACTGCGCCAGGTGCTGTGTAGCACCAGCCACAGAGGTTGTTTGGGTCCCTCACAGCACAATCTCTATATAGTGTTTAACTTTTAGGAAAAAATAGGGGAAGGGGATTTAAGGGATGAAAAGAAAAGGCAGTGAGACACACCACACAGTGCTGCAGCAAGAGGAGCTGCAGCAGCTGCAGTGAATGTGCTCTGCACTGTCTCACTAAGCACCTCACTGAGAGACTGCACAGCACAAAAAATGAAACTGAGCGGGGTCATTGAGGAAAAAGACTGCTTCTGTAACACACAGGGGCTGCTACAGTCACTGAAAAACAATTTGTATCGCTATTAGATCCGAGATCTCTCCCTATCTCCAACAGCAACCTATCCCTATCTGCTTTCACAGTAGAGTGAGGCTAAAATGGCAGGCGCAGCCTTTAATACTGCCTGATCACACCATCCAGCCAGCCAATCACAGCGCAGCCCCTAGCTAGCATGTTTGGACGCCTCCTACCAAGCTTAGGGGAGTTACACAATGTTGTCAGCAATTCTTCAGCTCCTGATTGGCTCCACGGAGCGCTCAGAGGCTGAAGGATTATGGGATTTCCAATTTCCGATATGAAAAAAATATTGGAATCGGAAATCGGAATTCCGATATCGCAAATATCGGGCCGATTTTCGATATTTCAATATCGGAAAGCTCATCCCTATACATAACACCTTGTCATACACCATCCAAGTTCATCCTGTTACATTGAGGAGTAATCTCTACTGGGCCTGAGACAATAGTTCAGCATCCTCAAATCTCTAGTGAGATTCAAATTCTCACCAGTACTATATACACCTTCTACCTTGTTTTACAGTACCATATAGCTGGTGGTATTTTGGGTACATTTTCACAAAATGAGGAAGTATGGTGGAAGAGGCCATGGAAATGGGCGGGAGTTGCCAGCTGGTCTTGATGGTGGTGTGTTGGTGGTGCATCTGTTGGTAGTGGCAAAAGCACAATAGCACCTAAGGCAGGAGGTGTTGAGCCTGCGTCATCGTCTGGCTCCACAAGGCCTCAAAGGCTCTCTTTTCTGGGAGTAGGTAAACCACTTTCAAAGCTGGAGCTTCGGGAACAAGTTTTGGCTTACATTGCTGACACAGCCTCCAGCTCTCTCGTCTCCTCTTCTGAAGTTTAAAAAAATAAAAGCACTGAGTCGTCAGTGGAGGCTCCTGGTCAGGAACAACACCTTTCCTTGTGTCCTTCACTACTCAGGTGCCCCTTCCCGCATACTATACCACCTTACACGGTGACACAGAGGATGGTGCACATGAAATTGAAGAGGAGGTGATGGATGACCCAGTTGTTGACCCAGATTGGCATCCATTGGGGGAAGAGGGTGCCGCTGCCAAAAGCTCAGAAGAGGAGGAGGAGGAGGATCCGCAGCAGGCAATGACATCGCAACAGCTGTTATCTGGCAGGACCGTAGCAGTCCAAAAACGGGTTACAAAAACCAAAAGAGTTGCAGGACAGCTTGGCCAGATTGTCAAATTAGCACAGCGTGCAAGGCCTCAAATTGTCTTCCATAGTAGGAAGAGTGCAGTGTGGCACTTTTTTGAACAAAATCCTAATGATCAGGCAAAAGTTATCTGTAAGAAGTGTGCAAAGACCTTTAGCCGAGGGAAAAATCTGAGAAATTTGAATACCAATTGCATGCTTAGACATTTAACCACCATGCTCATGCAAGCGTGGATGGACTACCAAACCTCACGTACCACATATGCATCTGCTCCGAATGAAGGTAGTCAGCAACGCTACATCGCTTCCTCCACTGTAAGCCCACCGGTTAGCACACCACCAGCAGCAAATGTCAAGGTGTCGTCGCAAGGTCAAATCAGTCATGGAATCACAATGTTATTGCTACGAAAGACTGAATCTAGTCCATCAGTAACACCACCAACACCATCACCATCACCAACCCTCTCTCAGTCCGCCATGTCCACCACTAGTTCCACCATATGCAGCTCTCAAGTCCAGCTCACCCTACCAGAGACTCTGAGTAGGACAAGATAGTACTCATCCTCTCATCCGCGTACACTGGCTTTGAACGCCCACATTGTCAAACTAATCTCGATAAAGATGATGCCCTACCAGTTGGTTGAAAGCAAAGCTTTCCGCAAGCTCATGGCCTACGCAGTACCATACTATATATAACCTACCCAGTCGACACTTCTCTTCGCGAAAAGCCATCCCAGCCCTCCACGTGCATGTGAAAGACTGCATTGTCCATGCACTCAAGCAATCAGTGAGTGGAAAGGTGCACCTCACAACAGATGCATGGTCCAGTAGGCATGGCCAGGGCCATTACGTGTCCATCACTGCGCACTGGGTTATTGTGGTGGATGCAGGGTCCACATGGGACAGCGGTGGTGGGACAGTACTGCCTAGCCCACGGTATAGGAAACAGTTGGCTGTAGGCGCATGACCCTCCTCCTCCTCCAGAAGCGAAAGGTCGTCCACAAAGCGCAGTCGCATAAGCACTCCATCCGCAGCTGCCAGTGTTGCACACGAGGTGTCCCACTATCGAACAGTTAGTGGTAAGCGTCAGCAGGCTGTGTTGAAGATTATGTGTTTGGGCGACAACAGACACACTGCGGAGGTACTGGCCGACTACTTGCAACGACAAACTTAGTCATGGCTGGGCAGTCTACATCTTGAGGCAGGCAAGGTAGTTAGTGATAATTTTGTGGCAGCCATAGCCCTTTCAAAACTCAGACACATACCTTACCTGGCTCACACCTTGAACCTGGTGGTGCAGTGCTTCCTCACTAATTATCCGGAGTTAACAGCCCTGCTCCATAAGGTGCTAAGACTGTGCTCGCACATCCGCCGGTCGCCCGTACACTCCAATCGTATGCAGAAGCTGCCGCGATTGCTCCACCTTCCCAAGCACCGCCTAATTATCGACGTTGCAACAAGGTTGAACTCCACTCTGCACATGGTTCAGAGGCTGTGTGAACAGAGGCAGGCTGTAATGCATTTGTGGGAGGATACATGGGCAGGCGGTTTGCGGGCAGACATGGAGTTGTCTGGTGTGCAGTGGTCGAAGTTGAAAGACATCTGTTAAGTCCTTCAGTGTTTAGAGGAATGCACACGGCTGGTAAGCGCAGACGACGCCATAATAAGCATGAGCATCCCACTTATGCGTCTGCTCATGCAAACTTTGACGCACATTAAGGAGCAGGCGTCTGCAGCCAAGGAGGAAGAGGAGGAGGGAAGCCTTGATGACAGTCAGCCATTGTCTGCTCAGGGAGGTCTCATGGACGAGGTGGAGGAAGAAGAGGAAGAGGAGGAGGAAGAGGATGTTGGGGATGATTATTTAGGGGAGCAGGATGCTTCTCATGGGGCAAGACAAAATGTTGGCGTGGCAAGGTCAGGTACAGGGTTTGTGCGTGACTGGAGGGATGTTTATTTGCCAGAAATTGCTCCTCCACCCAGCACTCGCAGTGCATCATTGACACCTGGAACATTGGCCCACTTGTGAGATTATGCCTTGCAGATCCTAAAAAGGCACCCCCGCATTGGCAAAATGATGAACGATGACGACTACTCGACTACTGGTTGGCCAGCATCCTGGATCCACGCTATAAAGGCAAATTCCAAAACATCATGCCACAGGTGAACCTAGAGCTAATATTGGCTAACAAACAAGCAACTCTGGTAAACCATTTGTTTGAGGCATTCCCAGCTCACAGCGGCAGTGATGTTTCTCCCACGAGCCGTAGGGGGCAACATGGAAGAGGTGTTCGTGGTGCACACAGCCGAAGTGGCGTTGGACACAGGGGTTTCATGACCATGTTGTGGACTGATTTTTCAAGTACCGCTCACACGGCTGCTAATACTGCATCGATTCAAAGTGACAGGAGACAGCAGTTGTCAACTATGATGACAAACTACATCTCCTCCCATATCGATGTTCTCCCTCACCGGTCATTCCCCTTTGACTATTGGGCCAGTAAATTTGACACCTGGCCTGAATTGGCACAATAAGCCTAACAGGAGCTCGCTTGCCCTGCTGCTAGTGTGTTATCTGAAAGAGTCTTCAGTGCTGCTGGATCAATCCTGACAGAAAAAAGGACCCGTCTGTAGACCCAAAATGTTGATGATCTAGCCTTCATTAAAATGAACCATGCATGGGTTTCAAAGGATTTTGTCCCACCCTCCCCTGCTGACACGTAGGTTGCCAGAAAAATGACTCGCTTTTGTCCTCCTCTTCCTCGGACTTCTGCAATTACTCCATTTGCAGCTGCTGAATGTCCAACATCAACATATGCCATTTTTTCCACCTCCCTAACTGGGCTGCCTCCCACCCCAGGCCCGGGGTCACCACCTGGCGCACACACCCGTGCGAGTGCCGTTGCCCTGGACAGGTGGGTGGTCCCACTCTTGGGCAACGGCACTGGCACAGGGTCCCTCAAAGTACAATCATGTGTCTCTGACGATGGAGGTGCACACCCGCCGTCAGACACACCGGCGTACTATGAGGGGCCCTGTGCCAGTGCCTTCGCCAACGAATGGGCCCCCCCTGCTTGCTCAGGATCACAGCATTTGAAAAGTTGAAATACTTACCTCTCCCTGCTCCACCGCTGTGACGTCTTCCGCGTTTCCTGACAGTGACATTCTGGTCAGAGAGCGCGATGACATCACGTTTGTACGCCCTCTGTCTAAACAGTCCAAATGCAGTGAAATGGAAGATGGGGATGACAAGGAGTCCAGACTAGTACAGGGATTCCCTAGCGAGGAGACTTATTTGATTGTTTTCAATGTTGGGACAGCAATTTTTGGGGAGCACTATACTCTGGAGAATGATAGATGGGGCCCACCATACACTGGAGCATTCAAAAGGTTGACATCAGACACTGGAGCAGCATTTACAGGGCCCATTATACACTGGAGCATTAGAAATGGGGCCCATTATATATGGAGCATTATTTGGGCCCATAAGACAGTGGAGCTTCATCCATGGGGACCAACATATACTGTAGCATTATGTGGTGCTCATCATATACTGTATGGAACATTATATGGGACCAATGATTCTGTATGGAGAAATATATGGGCCTCAATACTCTGTATAGCGCACTATGCGGTGGCCACAATACTGTATGGAGTCATATACTGTCCGTTTTTGGAGCTGTTGGAGAATTTAAAATGGATATCAGTCATGAGATGTAAGAAGTGAAGTATTTTTCATTGTACTATACCACTATTTCTCTGCCGTATCAGAGGATCATGAATTGTGGCATGTGTTAAAGGAGCCCAGTGACACTCTTTGAACCAGGGCCCATGAAAATCTGGAGCCAGCCCTACCCCCCCACACTACTTTAGCCAAATAACCCACAGTTTTCAATGCCTAACTATTATTATAAAGTAAATTAAGGTTGACAAGCTTAAGTAATAAGAATTGATGCTTTTGGCATTAAAATGGGTACATGTCCTCCACTCACTGCCGACCTTGGTTCCCCATTGACTTGCATTGAGTTTCGTGTTTCAGTCGGCCTTCGACTTTTCACGATAATCGGCCGATTGTGTTTGACCCGACTTTTGAGAAAGTCGGGTTTCATGAAACCCGACTCGACCCGAAAAAAGGCAAAGTCGCTGATCCCTATCGGCCAGCATTGTCGCCATCTTCTCCACCAGGTCTGCTAGTAACCTAGCCACTGTGTGCTGGTGTCTCCAAGGAAAGGGAATTGGAGTTGGTGTCCCCACACAGTCCTTATGATTGTTCCAATGATTTGTCCCCAGGAACCTCCCCGCCTGGTGGACGTGTCGTATTGAAGAGCTAGCTAAAGGTCGACCCAAACCAGGTATTTTCAGTTTCTAATAGGTCTAGTGGAGAAATTGTCAAGGTGATGACATCTTCCAAGTCTCTGCAATCTGTCAACCAGGAGGAGGAACTGCAGCTGGTTCTTGAATCCTCCGGGGTGGTTGCTGATTTCGATGTACAGAGAGAGACTTCCCTATGCCCAGTTCCCGGTACTATGCCCGCTTCATCCCATGCTGAGGATTGCTTCATTGAGAGAATCATCCTAGTCATGAAGATGGTGAGAGGTGTCATTATTCTTCAGATGGACAGAAGTTGTGCTCCAGAAGAGAAGTCGTGGGAGTCGGTGAAGAGGTGTTGGCCTACAACTTCTCTGTAGAAAGTCCTAGTGGACTTGAAGAAGAGGGGGGTAAGGGTGGTACAATAATGCTGCTGTCAGTGCCCCTGCATTGTGTTTCCTTCCTCCTCCATGCAGAGGCACCAACTTACCTCCACAGCCCTGTGGCATGGCCGCCAGCATTCTTCTGCTTCTTGGTCTGCGTGGTGTGCCTAGTATGAACATGTCCGCGCTTCCGAATTTTTAAAAGGGCAGCACATGCATTATGCTAAATGCTCTCAGATTGTAGCGGAGAGGCATTTATCATAAGTGAAACACCTGCAAGATGGCTCCCAGCGAATAGCTGTGAGGCATCTTGTATAAAAGACTCCCTCTTCCCTAGGAGTCACAAAGCAATGTAGTGAATCAGTAGTTAGTAAAGTGTGCTGCTGGTGAGTTGTGAGGTCTACTGGTCTCGGTGTGGCCAGAGCCTGAAAGCTATCCCATGGTTCCTTGTAGTCTGTTGTGTCCATAGTTCCCTGGTCCCATTGTGACCTGTCCTGTATCTTTGTTTCCTGGTCCCAGAGCGACCAGTGTCTGAACCTCATCCCATGGTCCCAACGTGGCCAGTGCATGCACCTCATGCCCAGATCCTGAAGCTGCAAATAAAGTCCGTGGAGCCTCATTTAAGAGTCTCAAACACGGGACTAGCCAGATCTTCCTCCAGGGAAGGAACCAGCCAAGGGGTGGCTCCTTTCGGAAACCACCATTACCACCATATTAAGTGGCCCTTTAAGTCAATATCCAGCTCTTTATGAGTTTAGAGATATGACAAGGGAAATACCAAGGCCAGGTATCCATCCACAGACAGCTGTTTAGCGGTGTTGCTACTCATCAGTGTGGAGTAGGATTCTGGCTAGGTGGGAGCAATGCCTAGTAGACCAACATCACAAAACAATCACTGACCTCAGGGAGACCAGTCAAAGAAAACACTGCGGCAGCCGGCAAAGGCGCTCAAACACAGTGAAATCCTAGGTGCAATGCTCCCTGGTAAATACGAATATGCAAATAAAGTCCGTGGAGCCTCATTTAAGAGTCTCAAATGCGGGACTAGCCAGATCTTCCTCCAGGGAAGGACCCAGCCAAGGGGTGGCTCTTTTCAGAAACCACCATATTAAGTGGCCCTTTAAGTCAATATCCAGCTCTTTACAAGTTTACAGATATGACAAGGGAAATGCCAAGGCCAGGTATCCATCCACAGACAGCTGTTTTGGGGTGTTGCCCCTCATCAGTGTGGAGTAGGATTCTGGCTAGGTGGGAGCAATGCCTAGTAGACCAATATCATGAACCAATCACTGACCTCAGGGAGACCAGTCAAAGAAAACACTGCGGCAGCTAGCAAAGGCGCTCAAACACAGTGAAATTCTAGGTGCAATGCTCCCTGGGAAATACGAATATGCAAATAAAGTCCGTGGAGCCTCATTTTAGAGTCTCAAACACGGGGCTAGCCAGATCATCCTCCAGGGAAGGACCCAGCCAAGGGGTGGCTCCTTTCGGAAACCACCATTACCACCATATTAAGTGACCCTTTAAGTCAATATCCAGCTCTTTACAAGTTTACAGATATGACAAGGGAAATACCAAAGCCAGTTATCCATCCACAGACAGTTCTTTCGGGGTGTTGCCCCTCATCAGTGTGGAGTAGGATCCTGGCTAGGTGGGAGCAATGCCTAGTAGACCAACATCACGAAACAATCACTGACCTCTGGGAGACCAGTCAAAGAAAACACTGCGGCAGCCAGCAAAGGCGCTCAAACACAGTGAAATTCTAGGTGCAATGCTCCCTGGGAAATACGAATATGCAAATAAAGTCCGTGGAGCCTCATTTAAGAGTCTCAAACGCGGGACAAGCCAGATCTTCCTCCAGGGAAGGACCCAGCCAAGGGGTGGTTCCTTTCTGAAACCACCATATTAAATGGCCCTTTAAGTCAATATCCAGCTCTTTACAAGTTTGCAGATATGACAAGGGAAATACCAAGGCCAGCTATCCATCCACAGACAGCTATTTCGGGGTGTTGCCCCCTCATCAGTGTGGAGTAGGATTCTGGCTAGGTGCGAGCAATGCCTAGTAGACCAACATCACGAAACAATCACTGACCTCAGGGAGACCAGTCAAAGAAACACTGCGGCAGCTTGCAAAGGCGCTCAAACACAGTGAAATCCTAGGTGCAATGCTCCCTGGATCCTGAAGCTGCCAGAGCCTGAAACCTTTCTCCAGGCCCCGAAGTGTCAGTTCTGAAGCTCCTCCCCTGGTCCTGGTCCTCTCATTATTCTGGCAGATATTAATAATTATGGTAATCTTAATTGACCTAAAACAGGAAAAGTTTACTCTGATTTCATGTCAGATATTGAGAAAAACATGCATATGTGTCTTTTTATATAGTGTATGTAAACTTTTTGTTTCAACTGTACCTTTTGGAATATACCCACATATTCTTGATCTTATAGAAGACCTTTTATATATAGTTTTAGGACCCTTGCTGTATATTCTTGTGGGTCACATATCATAGTTTTTATTATATAAAGGTCAGCTTTGGGGTTATCCTGGTTGTAATTATTTTTATATTATTGCTTGCATTTTGGTCTAAATAAAATGTGTGTACTTTCATACAGATGTGTAATGCTCTTTTCCTTTCGTTGTACAATAGTTTTTTGCATACTAATTTAGAACCAGTTTCGTTATTAGCTGTGCATCTTTTGTATGTTTCATCTTCTTCACCATCTTCACTCCATGCCAGGTTCTAGTGCCAAGTTGGTCTCTAATGTCCCAAATTGTGTCGCGTGAGGGATAGTCAGTGACATAACTTGCATGTCCCAAAGTGCCGAGCAGGTGTGACTACCGAGAAGCCCAGGTGGAGAGTGAAGATGTTATATAGGACATAGTGCACTGGAGGAAAGAAGATGTAGGAGAGACTGGAGGAATATACAGCAGACTGTAGCGGCAACAGAATATGTGAGCATCAACTTTTTTACCAGTTTATCGGCAGTCTATAAAGCAGCAAAACATCCGCCATTTTCCTGAATTAACATGAAGTTAATTGCATTTAAAAAATATCTGATTTTAGGCTACTTTCACACATCAGGTTTTCGGCGTCAGGCGCGATCCGGCGTCGTGCCGGAATGCCGGATCCGGCAAATGTTTTGTAAAACCTGAAGTGCCGGATCCGGTTTTCTTCCGGATCCGTCTTGTTCTTGACAGACAAAACTGGATCCGTCTCATCCGGTTCATCCGTTTTTCTATCCGTTTTTCTATCCGTTTTTCGACGGATTACGCCGGATCCGGTTTTTAAAATTGACCCTTGTGGCCTTCCGAACGGGATTGGCTACTGGAAAACTAGATATAGCATGTTCCTACAGCCCTTCTTTGACAGGTTGTAGAGAAGAAAGTGCAGGTTGGAGAGAAGAGCAAGTTACTGGCGAAGATGGATGTTGTCATTGGAAATATTACCACTAGAAGTTCTGTGACGGTTTCAGGGACAATTTTCCACTATACTTTATGTCACCTCAAGGCAGAGTACACTGGGATGACAGAGTGTGAAAGATTTTTGCCCTAAACTTGTGTACCTTCTGGACCAACAGTATATACCTTTGCCAACCAAAGTTGGCTATCTTGTCATGGTCTTACTATTTTTACCTTTAGGCCACAGGTGTGTACCTGGTTGTGTTTTATGCAAAGTATTTCACCTTTTAACAAAAGTTGTGTACATTGGCAGGAAATCACCAACAATAAACACAACTTTTTCGGTGAAATACTTTGCTTCAAACACAACCAGGAACACAACTGTGGCAAAAAGCTAAAATTTACCCACAGTTATATACCTGGTTTTGAATACCTTTTTACCTTTGAAATACCCTGTATTTAACCTTTTTTTAAAACATAGTTCGCCGCAGAAAGAAATGACAGACAACCATTGTGAAACGATAATTTAACTTTTATTTAAATTTTTTTTTTTTTGTAAAATGTTTTTAAAGTGCAAAAAACTTTTTTAATAAAGGTTTTAAACCTAATGGGCATTTTTATTACAAAAAACACACATTACAAATCTGTGTACTGTGGGGTGGAAATACTGCTGGAGGGGCTGCGGGACACTTCGACACTGGGTGTGTGGAGAGAGGACTGGGATCGTGGTGGGGAAGGAACAGTTAGAGGTGAAGGTGTGGAAAAAGCTACAGAATGGGTGGACATGTGGGAGGCAGAAGAGGTGGTGGGCGGTGGAGTGGAGGGTTGGGCAGGGACTGTAGGAGCAGATGATGTTGATGGAAAGTTGTATGGGGAAGGAGTTTGGTACGGGGAAGGAGTTTGGTACGGGGAAGGAGTTTGGTACGGGGCAGGTTGCTGGAAGTGGGGAGATGTCTGGTACTGGGGAGGTTGATGGTACTGGTGAGGTTGCTGGTATGTAATAGGAGGGGGAGGATGGAAAGTGGCTGGAGGGGGTGCAGATGTAATAGGAGGGGGAGGATGGAAAGTGGCTGGAGGGGGTGCAGATGTAATAGGAGGGGGAGGATGGAAAGTGGTTGGAGGGGGTGCAGGTGGAGGAACTACAGTGGTGGGAGGTGGAGGTTGGGAGGTAACCTGCTGTAGAGCACCGTGGCACGAATGCATTACATGCATCTGCTGGGTAGGAGATAGTGTTGCCATGTGCTCCACAACAGACCTGAAAAAGGTGTGGTTTGGCGAAGATCTTGCTTCTGAATGCATGGTTTGCAGAAGTGTCTTCACCTCCAGAATGCTGGAGTTGATCTGCTGAAAGCCTGCGATTTGCTCTGACAAGACTTTGAGACAGTTCTGGAAAGATGCATTCAGATGCAAGAACTCTTGCGCATAACTCTTTTCCTGACCCCTCTGCCGCTGCCGCCCAGTACCCGCAGGTGTACTAGAGGTGGCAGGGGCAGAAGGGTGGGGTAAAGGGAAAGCGATCTCCTCACCAGCAGCTTCATGTAATGTAGGCGGCCACGATGCTCCTGTGCTGGTGGATGGGACAGATGGGTCGAATGTGTGGAAAGGCTGGGAAGGTGCAGATGTACCGGGGCGGTCGAAGTGTCCCTCGGTGCCGGTCTCCTCAGGGATCGCCTCAGAAGGGTCCAATCGTGCATTCTCCCGAGTGCTGCTCACCGTGCTGTGTAATAAAGAGAAAAAAAAACAATTAAAATACTGACATGGTATGGCCCTGGCTGAAAAAAAAAAGTTACATCTAACATTTTTTTCACATGTGGTGTGTAATATTTACCTTCTGGTGAGCATTGTTTCCCGGAGGAACGACAGGGCTTGTGCGTACTTGTACTTGCTCCTGCGTCCTCCAGATCCACTCGGGGCCCGCATCTCTTTATTGAACTCCTTCTTGAAACGATCCCTCACAGACCGCCACCGATTCACAATTCTGTTCCCTGAAACGAGAAAGGAGTGGTTAGTATACAACATCAGTGTTTCACAAACTCCAGTCCTCATGGTCCCCAGGGGTCATGTTTTCAGGATTTCCAAAGTAAATAGAAATCCTGAACACATGATCCGTGGGGACCACGAGGACTGGAGTTCGGGAAACACTGGTTTACATCAAGCAACCGGTACTGTATATACTTACGCTCTTTAATCTGGGCCCGAGCTTCGAGGTCCTCCCAGCGGCCCACAAGGAGAGAACAGATTTCCTCCCAGAGTCGTCGGGTAACGATCAGGTCAGCGTGGCGGCGGTCAGCCATATTCCAGAGCGGCTCCCTTTCTCTGACGAGATCGATGAGGCGGTCCACATCAATCCCTCCATCCTCACCGTCAGAGTCGGGAGCACGCTGTGAAGGCTGTTAAAGAAAAAGACAAAAATAACATAATTAGCCTCCACAAAAGAAATGAAATAAAAAGTGCAAAAAAACAAAGCAAAAATATTTATACTTACACGCTGGTGACCGCCGCGTTGCTGTCGCCGACGACCCTGGGAGGCACTGCGAGGACCTTTTGGCCGAGCACCAGATTGGGAAGACTAGAGAAGAAAACAAAAAATGTTATGTCTTTGGATGTAGGCATTTGTTTGCTGTGTGTGGTCTGCAGAACATTGTTTTCTATGTGTTGTGTGTAGTGTGATGTTGTGTTTCTGCGTTTGATGCAAAAAACTTACCAATTGTGAGCCCACTCCAGGTGTCTGTCCACCCCTTCCTTCTTCTTCTGGGAGCTCCTCTTCATCTTGTGATTCCTGTTTTGAAATAAAAGGCAATGAATAGACATATATTACAGAGATGATGGATTTTGGAAATAAAAACTTACCGTCAAACGCTGACGATGCGAGGGAGGGCTCCCAGAAGAAGATGTGCTGTCCTGTTGATGGCCAGACTCCATGGCTGTGGGTATTGCTGCTGCTGTTGCTGCTGCCAGTGATGCCATTTCTGCTGCTGCTGCTGCTGCATCTCTTTGGTGGCTGTTGAATAAAGAGAAACAAAGGGCCAATGAATATCTTGATATTCCATGGCCCTAGTTTGGAGGAATGGGGGATTTGATAATTACCGTCTCTCATCTGCTGCTGGACTCCCCTCCTCAGCATGTTCCATTTGCTGCCCCATTTGGGGTGGTGCTGATGGTGCTGCTGCTGCAGATGTCTGCTGCCTTCTCCTGCTCCTGGTTCTTGGCTTGGGTGGCATGTTGGGTGTGGCTGAGGGTCCCATTGTCTTGCTTTTATATATCTCCTGTGGGCAGAGCTACTGAGCATGCTCAGACAAAAAAACCGGATCCGGCTTTCGCCGGATCCGGCGCATTGCGGCGCTCATAGGCTTTCATTGTGTGAAAAAGCCAGACGCGCCGGATCCGGCGTGTCCGGCTTTTTTGCCGGAGACAAAAAACGTTACAGTAGACGTTTTTTACAGACGCCGGATCGCGACACATTGCCGGATCCGGCGAAAAACCGGATGAAACGCATGGCCATCCGGCGCGATCCGGCGCAAATGCAAGTCAATGGGGGGGAAACCGGATCCGGCATTGCATTTCGCCGGATCCGGTTTCTGTCAAAAGCGCCAGATCGCGCCTGACGGCGAAAACCTGATGTGTGAAAGAGGCCTAAGAGAATTCTTTTTAAAAAAATTTGAGTGGAAATCAAGTGATTTCAAACAAATCTGCTTATTTCTAGTAATGACTTGAAGGAAGAGACATCGAAGAAGAAGGGTTGACTCGCTCTTTCACTAGTTGAAATGGAGAAATGTAAAACATTATAGAATTATCCAGGACACCTAGGAAAATACTAAGGACTTTGAGTCAATAATGATGAATGTTAATTTTCAATTCACATATCAAAACAACCCATCTACTAGAAGTGGTGGAAAATTATAATACATACTACTACATCAGTATGCCTATAAATAAAAAATCACCCAAACACTCAGTATTTCAGACAACAATCAATACTGTTACTTTTTCTCATTAGATGTATACTCTCGCTGCAGAAGTTTAAGCTCATAAACAATTACTAATATTCCTAACTTTTATACTGAAGTTATTGGACTTGCCCACAAGGCACATTGTTTGAGTTTTCAGATGTGCAAGATTCCAGATAATTATTATACATGAAAAGAAGAGATCGATATCAAGCAAACAATTTAAGCTCCAGCACTGTAAATATGATTTCCATGCCCCAGTGTTTTTTTAAATCCTTTTCAAGTACAGAATAAACCACAGCAGGAAATCGATATAGGTGAACCAGCCAAGTCCCTGGAGGCAAAGGTATATTGTAAGGGAAAACGGTTATGCAGGATTCTTTTATTATGTGTAGCACTTGGGTTTCATTGATCATTTTGCAGTTAAAAAGTCTTTATGCTCATAGTTAAACTGTCAAGAGTTTCTCATGACCATGACTTCTATGTATTGTGTTCTAGGCTTTTTATGAAGTTACTAAAACTGTAGTCTATAAATGATATGGTTAAATTAAGCAATAGGTGATTTGGAGAATGTGCAATTTCAGTTTTATTTCTCCATTTAGATAAAATACAACAATCATCTCAGCTCTCAGCCATAGTCCAGTGAAGTGTTCTCAACCTTGTAAAATGTCAGTCCCCAAAATTCAGTAGTATCAAAATTATTGTCCTTTGAGATAATTAGTTTAAAATGAAAATTGCTTAAAGATTGTGTCTCTACAGATGGAGATTTGACAAACTAATCTGTGGCTTTTATCTTAAAAACATACAGCTAATGATCCTGTTGATGATGGTTGATATTTTTACATTTTATCCATTTACTACACTTTAATTTACTCTGTCATATAATGCAATCCACTGCACGTTTTAACTGGAGTATGTTTTTTAAGGATGCTTCTATGTGAAGAAATTGCTGTTACATACTTGTTATAACATCCTCTAATGTTCTTTTGAAGCCCTCTCGGACTGAGCTACTCAGCAGCACGTGTGGCCAACAGTGGTGGACTATTTATTGGCGCATCCTAAGGACAAATCAAGAGAACACAATGGCACAAGATGCAACACAAGAAGCATCTAGCAGCAATATATAAGCAAAGGAGCTATTTTATGAATTAATTCAAACTAAAAACTTGTCTTGGGTGCGCTTCCAGAAGCCAATGCAAACTGACACGTGTAAACAAAGGTTTGCTTGGTACCTGTACATTACATATCCTCAACCGAAAAAAAGAGCTGCAAATAGATAAAAAAGATGGGTACAAGAAAACACAAAACATCCAAGGCTACCATCTGGCTTCATTACACTTTGAACATGTTGGACATAATTGTCTTTAGGGATCAAGGAAGCTCCTTTGCTCAGACAATATTGCAAATGATGGCCTGCAAACTGAATCTTCTCAACATGACAGGGATAAGGCTGGTCGGATCAATGTATAAACTTGCTGAATCACCAAAGAAAGCTTCCAAGTCCTCTCTAACCCACAGAGCCAGCAATCATGTTCTTTTAGAAAACTCTAGGGTCCTTATTAATTAGGTTAAAGAAACATATTGCACCCACATTTTTTCCCATAAGAAAAAGCATTCAGCGTGTTTCTGGCTGCATTGATGCTTTAGAAGATTATCGTGTTGCCAATAGATAATATGCTTCCTAGATCACTGTAAACACCCAGAATCACTTAATAGAACATTATACAGAATAATTTAGAGGCTCTTGGCATCAGGGCCTACTGGAGAAAGATTCACAAATTGGAATTTAAAGGCCATCATCTCAAAAGCACATTCTCTGCCTCTTCTTGGATTTGATTGAGTGAAAGGCTCAGCTCTCTTAAAACACACTATATAAGTGGAGAATCAATAACGTTGTTGTCTGAAAATATTTATTTTTTAGTACAGTTTTCCAGAAATAATAGTTAACAAACATCAATATTCACCTTTCCCAGGACCAGCAATCTCTCCGCTGGTCATCAGCTCTCTGCTAAGCCCATCATCATTGATGAACACACCAGAAAAAAAGGAGTCTAAATCCACCAATAAAATTACTTTGTTATTTTAATAGTACTCAACAAGATTGTATAAAATACATAGACACAAGTGAACAACCATATATATGACAATGCGTTACAAAGAGACTAAGGTGCAATTATGTGCAGGGTTGCTAACAGCAAACAAAATTATCATATCTAGAGCCAGTTCCATTATACTCCAGAGGCCCCATGGATACTAATTAGCATTGGTAAAGTAATCCCCCAGTGAGGTGTGAGTTACTAAGTAATCCCTTGCTAATAGTCCTCAGGTCACAACCTCATGGTCATTGCTCACCCATTTGCTGTCAGGACCGCTGAACACTGCACCCCTATGCGCATTTCGCGTGGGCTTCTTATGGGGGCTGTTGCCCATCATCATTGAGTCTCAGGGGAATTTAATCATGCTGGGAAAAGTCCACATTTATTATGATCATATGATAAAATACACATTATAAGGGCAGACTTAGATGGACCATGTCGTGATCAGTGCTGTAAATATAAATCAGTGTTTCAATCTATGTTTCTTTATTACATGGGTTGTTCTATGTGGCGCCCCTGAGGCTCAGTCGCCACAGAGATACTGCACCTTCTCCTAAGGTGGGGTGCCCCACCATCCAGGTAAGTTGGGAGCTCCTGACCACGCTCCAACACTCGCATCCCACACAATAGAGTAGTTCAGCATAACCACATTGCGGCTCCTTGCTTAGAGAGAAGAAGAGCACCTTTGGTGGTTCCCTGCTTGGAACACTAAACATGCTGGGAGGCGGGTGGAATTTAGGATACATAAAAGAGTGGGATGGTTTAGGATTACTTGTCAGTCTCACAGGAGGTCAGTTGGAGGGAGGAAGTCACTCAGAGAGGAGTGAGGAAAGGAGATCCCTGGAAGAAGGGATGGAGGAAGGAGTGCTGCATCTGCCTCAGTGACCTAAGCCAGCTGGCACGGAAAAGGAAAGGAAAGAAGGAGAAAGATGTAGAACTGAAACCTGAGCTTCCATAGAAGGGAAAGACAAGAACGGAACATAGGAGTAAAAGGGAACACAGAGGACGTAGGTTACAGGAAGAACCCTGCCTAGAAGTTCTAAGCGTAAGGCCTGGTCCCCGAGGTTGTATGAACACTAATGGTTCTGCAGCAGACACTGGTGGAGTAGTGGGCTGTAAATGCACTACTGCCATCTAAGACTTGAGGGCACAACAGCAACACGGATAGAGAGTCGGGACTTAGGAGTTGAGAGTCCCCGAAGCAGGCTACAGCTGTCTGCCATACAAGTAGAGTTCTTGGGAATATCTGTCAGGAGGAACTCCAGTGTAACACAGTACTAGGAGATCTTCACACTTAAAGGCGCTATAGAGGAGACGTTCCGAAAAGGCGCATAAGTTGGCGGAGTGTGGAAGGGAGCTTTCCATCTTGCCTGGAGGTTGACTGAGTCCCTGACCCGGAGGACACGGCACGGAAGCGGGCACTACAGACTGTGAGTAAAGCTTTGGAACTACATGCCCTGGTGTCCTCCATTTCTTCCTGCGTCTGTCCGCCTAACACTGCTGCATCCCCTGCGCCAGACACAACACCATCTAAGTGTCCCAACATCTACACTGCCCTGGGACAACAGCCCTGCCGGTGGAGGGCTATACCATCACTGCTGCATCACACCATCTGTCCCAGAGGATCTGTCTGCAGCGTTGGCTTAACACCTCCCTTGCCGAACACCACAGGTGGCGTCACAAACTATTCACCATTAACCTATCGCCATTACTTGGTCGCCAAGGGCCACGGTCCGGGTCACCACTGCTGTGACACATCCCACTGACGCCGACCCGGTACCAAGTACCCCCCGCAGCAACCTTGTAAGTAATTTATGTGAAATAATTAAAGAGACACAAAAGATTTAAGAAGACAGATAATGTAAACTGACACTGAAACCTATTTCTACTATAAGTTCTTCAAAACTGTTATCGAGATGCTGTAGAACTCCAGAAATACTACACCATTTTGATCTTTAAAACATTAGCAAAAAATGGAGCATCTAGCCCAGAAATGATAAACAGCAATAAGTACTGAAAAAATACCAATGTATTAAAGATTACTAAAACCAACAATACAGAACAATAATCAGTAATTGTAGATGAGTGCAAAAAAATTAAGGAGACAAACACACCTGGTGCATACTCAAAGAATGCACACATATCCAGCATACAAAGCTCCTTAAAGGGAATATATATAAAACCAACTGGTTAAATTGTAAGAGAAAGGGTAAACCTCATATTAAATCCCAATAATAAGGAGCGATGGCAAGAGGCTAAAGTTTAATATCCACCCTGATGGTCCCTCTTATAAAAGTGCCCAAAATAATTCAGGATAAAGTGCCATCAGTGCTTACTCATTTGGGTCGATATACAGAACCAGGAGCGTGCCCTGACGTGCATTTCGCCCATCAGGCTTCCTCGGGGGGCAGTGTGGAGTAGTGTGCTGCTCATGTTTAAATAATGCCTTGCTCAGGTGTCTTTAATTAGCAGCAGTATAGCGGCGCATGTGAGGGCAGACGTCACCATTTTGATCTTTCTAGTTTTTATTTTTCATGGATTTGTGATAGATCACAAGCTGGAAAGACTTGAAACAGATCCTTATGAAAATCGGTGTATTAAAATCTAACTTTATTTGAGAAATATAAGATAAAGATAAAGATCAGCTCACCCTCCAATCCTCCAGGAACCCGAGCACGGAAGATCTGTAGTGCAGCAGGGAGTTCAATTAAAAGAGGAAAAAAATCCAGCTCTTGGGTCCTTAGAAATTCATCATTTATTAGAAAACCTTTTAAAACTCCAACTTCATAACAAAGGCATAATCACATAAATCCCCAGGGATGATAAGCAGACGCGTTTCGAGCTCATAAGCTCTTATTCATCACAATGAATTTATTTATTTATTGCAGGGTATTTATTTATGTTTTTGTTTTTTTCTGTTCAGTGGCCATAGTGAACATGCGCTTAGGTGATGCATGCACACCAGTTTGCATCCCAGTTCATTTCTTTAAATACATAGACTAGAAAAATCTGTAGCTGGAAAAACTGAATCTATACCACTTTTCTGAAAATGTTGCAACCAGGGGTGCAACGTCCCAGAACGCCTGAAAAATAATGTGTATGTGACACCCCAAAGTCCGGTGAGAGTGACATTACCTCCCTCTAAGAGGTGAAGTTATGCTTGGAGGCAGAAAAGGGACCCCCATGCCAGGCAGCATAGATTAAATCACAATTTCCTGCTGCAGGTCAGAAAAGGGAGATGCTTTATAATTTCTGGCCAGCAGAGGGGGTTCGTGAGTCAGCTAGAAATCAGCTGAGGGGGTTGTCATGGAAACTAAGCAGCTGTGAGCTGTGAGGAAAAATGACAGTTTTAAACGTGAGGATGTGAGGTAAAGAGATCTTTCTGGAAGATCCTGTCAGGTGAAGACAGGGAGCTGATCTGAAAAGTTCTCGATAGGCAGAGCTGATCTGTGAAGAGGGAAAGGACAAGAGCAGAGACTGAGAGACTCTAGGGAAGCTAAAATACTGCATATAGCAGACCCCTGAATGAAGCGCTAATAAAGAGAAAAGGGACATCAGAGTCCTAGGCTGACAGGAGCTGTAAATCCTGATAGCCGAATCTGAAAGTACAGGGGATTGTAAATTCCTGTGCACATTAATCACCTGAGGGCACAGCAGCGGATAAGGAGCCCGGGGCGGATGGTGAAGAGAAAGGTACCCATGGAATAGGCTCACGCTGACAGACGTACAGGTTAGTGAAACCATTACGAATAGAGGGTCACAGCATAGTTATATACAGCGGAGACCCACACACAAAGCGCAGAAAGGAAGGTCCTAAATCCCCACCTGGCAAGGTGGATCCCCTGAATGCCTCATTCCATCACCTGTATGTGGTACTCGGGACTGCAACCTATTACCAGTAAAAGGTAAATAAACTGCACCTCTCTGTGTCTTTCTCTCATTTTTCTGCACCCCAACGTTTACAGCCATTTTTACTATTTATTTAACATCTTTGCCCTGGGACTACAGCCCTACCTGTGGAGGGCTACAACATCATAGCTGCGCCCAACATTCATCCCAGAGAAGCAACACCACAGCGCTGGTCACCTCTGACTAGAATACCACAGGTGGAGTCACGTATTTCACCATCTATAAACATTATCTTAATTTTTACCACAAAAATACCACACAACTTTCCCTTATTTTAATTAATGGACGCCTCTGGGCTACGGACCGGCTCGCCGCCACCGTGACACCGTCCCCCATTGAAGTTGACAGTACCGAGTGCCCCCAGGCCCCACGGGGCGCTCCATGTACATTTGAACCAAAGGTGATTGAAAAGTGTTTCATTATTATTGAGTATATAGAGAACAATTAAAAGATCATAATGAAAGGTGAATAACCAACAGGTAGCACCACAGTATGTTATGATCCATGCTGGATCAGGACTGATAAAAAGCAAAGGTAACCTTTTTTTTCTTAAGCTGTGCTTAAGTTTGTTTTTTGCCCCCGGTGGCGATTAGGATTTTGGCACTGTGGTGTCTTTTGTTCTAAGTTAGCCCCCGGTGGTGGTGAGCGTCATTGCACTCTTGTTTCTTTAGTTAAGTGCACATGATGATAATGCAGGTGTGATTGCTCTGGCTCGGCTATAAAAGAGTCACAGGTGTTGCAATCAGTGTTGGTGATAGTGTTCATTTCAACCATCCTTGGTGGAGGAAGGAACTGGAAAGCGTTCCTTGCAGCACTGTCTTATCCCTGGTGTGGAAGGAGTCATAGGGGATTTCCTTGTAGCTCTGACAGAGCTTGGTGGCAGCGATTCAGGAGGAGAGATGCATTCTGGTGGTGGACTCTGTTGCCAGGAGCAAGAGCAACAGAGTAAAGCTAAGTGGTGTTTCCCTGTTTGTGTTTTTCCTTAGTGTGTATTAGTACAGCAGTGGGGCCAGTGCCTGTGCCACCCAGCGCCCTAGCAAGGGATAGGTGTAGGGTTTGCTAGGGTGACAGGTTCCTGATCGCCGCCCAGTGCGGAGCCGACATAGGGAACGTTAGGAGTGTTAGGGACACTGACTCAGGGGAGTGCAGGAGGTCTCCATGTCCCCTTTCCCTATCGCAGGGCCCACCGTTGTAACTGTTTCCCCTTTCACCGTGTCTTGTTGTTTTAGTTACCGGCCTGCGGGCCATGTCACACAGGACAGTATCACGCGCCGCGTCTTGTTGTTTCAGTTACCAGCCTGCGTCACACAGGATGGGTCATCGTGACATAATACTGCAGAACAAGAAGTACAAGGTACATATAAAGTAATAGAAGCTAGTAGGCTATGTGTGTAAGTATAAGTCAATATAAATATATTTGTAAATTAGCAGAGTATATTATTCATATATTAATTTGCAGATTTGGTCACTAGAACAAGTGGCCAGCCTATAATATATTTACTAGAGTTGAGCGAAACGGGTCGAAAAAATTCAAAAGTCGCCAACTTTTGGCAAAGTCGGGTTTCATGAAACGAAACCCGACCCTAGGATGAGGTCGGCCACGAGGTCGGCGACTTACGCGCCAAAGTCGCGTTTCAAAAGTTTGTTTTGCGCTCTTTTTCAGCCAATCAGGATCCACGGACACTGTGGGCAACGTGATGACATAGGCACGGGTCACCACCATCTTTCAGAAGGGCATGCAAGTGATTGGCTTGCTTTGGTGGGCGTCACAGGGGGTATAAAAGGGCGTGCACGCCGACCGCCATCTTACTTCTGCCGATCTTAGTATAGGGAGAGGTTGCTGCTGATTCTGTAGGGAGAGCGTTAGGCAGGGAAGAAGACAAAAAAACTGCTTCTGCTGCTAGCGATTTGGCCTGCACAACACACAAGTCACTGTGTGTGCAGTGCAAGGGGAGGCTATATTGTGGTGTATCAGTGGTGTTGGTTGTTGGGCTGCCTTTTAAGGCTTCCTGACACGCTGGCATTGCTGTTTACCCACTGCTCCGCAAACTGCTTTTTTAAAAGCAATCCAATCTCCCTTATCCTCTCGTCACTTTGGTCACAGGCAGCTGTGCCATCGAGCGTGTCACATAGCGCTCAGATATCAGTGGGCCGCACACAATCCACAAGGGTCCACTGTCCACAAGTGTACGCAGAGATTCAAAATCTCCATTATCCTCTCGTCACTTTGGTCACAGGCAGCTGTGCCATCGAGCGTGTCACATAGCGCTCAGATATCAGTGGGCCGCACACAATCCACAAGTGTCCAGTGTCCAAAAGTGTACGCAGAGATTCAAAATCTCCATTATCCTCTCGTCACTTTGGTCACAGGCAGCTGTGCCATCGAGCGTGTCACATAGCGCTCAGATATCAGTGGGCCGCACACAATCCACAAGTGTCCAGTGTCCACAAGTGTACGCAGAGATTCAAAATCTCCATTATCCTCTCGTCACTTTGGTCACAGGCAGCTGTGCCATCGAGCGTGTCACATAGCGCTCAGATATCAGTGGGCCACACACAATCCACAAGTGTCCAGTGTCCAAAAGTGTACGCAGAGATTCAAAATCTCCATTATCCTCTCATCACTTTGGTCACAGGCAGCTGTGCCATCGAGCGTGTCACATAGCGCTCAGATATCAGTGGGCCGCACACAATCCACAAGTGTCCACTGTCCACAAGTGTACGCCGAGATTCAAAATCTCCATTATCCTCTCGTCACTTTGGTCACAGGCAGCTGTGCCATCGAGCGTGTCACATAGCGCTCAGATATCAGTGGGCCGCACACAATCCACAAGTGTCCACTGTCCACAAGTGTACGCAGAGATTCAAAATCTCCATTATCCTCTCGTCACTTTGGTCACAGGCAGCTGTGCCATCGAGCGTGTCACATAGCGCTCAGATATCAGTGGGCCGCACACAATCCACAAGTGTCCAGTGTCCACAAGTGTACGCAGAGATTCAAAATCTCCATTATCCTCTCGTCACTTTGGTCACAGGCAGCTGTGCCATCGAGCGTGTCACATAGCGCTCAGATATCAGTGGGCCGCACACAATTCACAAGTGTCCACTGTCCACAAGTGTACGCAGAGATTCAAAATCTCCATTATCCTCTCGTCACTTTGGTCACAGGCAGCTGTGCCATCGAGCGTGTCACATAGCGCTCAGATATCAGTGGGCCGCACACAATCCACAAGTGTCCACTGTCCACAAGTGTACGCAGAGATTCAAAATCTCCATTATCCTCTCGTCACTTTGGTCACAGGCAGCTGTGCCATCGAGCGTGTCACATAGCGCTCAGATATCAGTGGGCCGCACACAATCCACAAGTGTCCAGTGTCCAAAAGTGTACGCAGAGATTCAAAATCTCCATTATCCTCTCGTCACTTTGGTCACAGGCAGCTGTGCCATCGAGCTTGTCACATAGCGCTCAGATATCAGTGGGCCGCACACAATCCACAAGTGTCCACTGTCCACAAGTGTACGCAGAGATTCAAAATCTCCATTATCCTCTCGTCACTTTGGTCACAGGCAGCTGTGCCATCGAGCGTGTCACATAGCGCTCAGATATCAGTGGGCCGCACACAATCCACAAGTGTCCACTGTCCACAAGTGTGTGCAGAAATTCTAAAACTCCCCTGTCCTATAGACACCTTGTACCTTGTTTTACATTACTATATAGTTTGTTGGATTTTGTCTACATTTCTACCAAAAATGAGGAAGGCTGGTGGAAGAGGCCGTGGAATTGGGCGGGGGTTGGCAGCTGGTAATGATGGTGTTGGTGGTGGATCTGATGGTAGTGGCAAGAGCAAAATAGGACCGAATGCAGGAGGTGCTGACCCTGCGTCATCGTCTGGCTACATAAGGACTCGAACGCTTAGTTTTCTAGGAGTTGGCAAACCGCTTTTAAAGGCAGAGCATCAGGAAAAAGTTTTGTCTTACATTGCTGACTCAGCCTCCAGCTCTATCGCCTCCTCTTCTTCAGTTGTAAAAAGTAAAAGCACTGAGTCGTCATTGGAGGCTCATGTTCATGAACCACACCTTTCCTTGTGTCCTTCACCCCAACCAAGATTGAAGGATGACGCAGGCCATACTACTGATTACTCCATGGAACTGTTTTCACATACCATGCCTGGATTATCAAGTCAAATGGTGAATTACCCAGGACAAGATGAATCTGACATGGAGTGCACTGATGCACAGCCGCTGATGGATGATTCTGCTGGTACATTCACTCAGAGCACTACATTGTCCTCGCAGTGTACAGAGCCAGATTTTGACCCTGATGAGACTCAGGTGCCCCTTCCCGCACACTATACCACCATACACGGTGACACAGAGAAAGGTGCACATGACATAGAAGAGGAGGTGATGGATGACCCAGTTGTTGACCCAGATTGGCATCCATTGGGGGAAGAGGGTGCTGCTTCCAATAGCTCAGATGAGTAGCATCCACAGCAGACATCGACATCGCAACAGCTGTTATCTGGCAGGCCCGGAGCACTCCAAAGACAGGTTCCAAACATCAAAAGAGTTGCTGGACAGCTTGTCCAGAGGGTCAAAAGATCACAGCGTGCTAGGCCGCAAAATGTCTGCCAAAGTAGGAAGAGTGCAGTGTGGCACTTTTTTGAACAAAATCCTCATGATCAGGCCAAGGTTATCTGTAAGAAGTGCGCAAAGACCTTTAGCCGAGGGAAAAATCTGAAAAATTTGAATACCAGTTGCATGCTTAGACATTTAACCAGCATGCACTTGCAAGCGTGGACACAACACCAAACCTCAAGTGCCACATGTGCAACTGATCACAACGAAGGTAGTCAGCAACGCTACATTGTTTCCCCCACTGTAAGCCCACCGGTTAGCACAGCAGCAAATGTTGAGGTGTCGTTGCAAGGCCACAGCAGTCAGGGAATCCCACTGTTATATCAACGAAAGACTGATTCTAGGCCATCAGAAAGAACACCAACTCCATCACCATCATCAACCCTCTCTCAGTCAGCCCTGTCCACCGCTACTTCCACCATATGTAGCTCTCAAGTCCAGCTCACCCTCCCAGACACTATGAGTAGGTCAAGAAAGTACTCAGTCTCTCATCCGCGTACACTGGGTTTGAACGCCCACATTGCCAAACTAATCTCGTTTGAGATGATGCCCTTTCGGTTGGTGGAAAGCACAGCTTTCCGCGAACTCATGGCCTATGCAGTACCACGCTATGACCTACCCAGTCGCCACTTCTTCTCTCGCAAAGCCATCCCAGCCCTCCACCATCATGTGAAAGACCGCATTGTCCATGCACTCAAGCAGTCAGTGAGCGGAAAGGTGCACCTCACAACTGATGCATGGTCCAGTCGGCATGGCCAGGGCCGTTACGTGTCCATCACTGCGCACTGGGTTAATGTGGTGGATGCAGGGTCCACAGGGGACAGCGGTGGTGGGACAGTGCTGCCTAGCCCACGGTATAGGAAACAGTTGGCTGTAGGCGTTCCACCCTCCTCCTCCTCCTCCTCCTCCTCCAGAAGCGACAGCTCGTCCACAGAGCGCAGTCGTACAAGCACTCCATCTGCAGCTGCCACTGTTGCACACGATGTGTCCCCCTATCGAGCAGCTAGTGGAAAGCGTCAGCAGGCTGTGTTGCAGATGATGTGTTTGGGCGACAGACACACCGCCGAGGTGCTGGCCGAGTACTTGAAGCGACAAACTGAGTCATGGCTGGGCAGTGTACATCTTGAGGCAGGCAAGGTAGTTAGTGATAACGGCCGTAATTTTGTGGCAGCCATAGCCCTTTCAAAACTCAGCCACATACCTTGCTTGGCTCACACCTTGAACCTGGTGGTGCAGTGCTTCCTCAAAAATTATCCGGAGTTAACAGCCCTGCTCCAGAAGGTGCGAAGACTGTGCGCGCACATCCGCCCGTCGCCTGTACACTCCGTTCGTATGCAGAAGCTGCAGCGATTGCTCCACCTTCCCAACCACCGCCTCATTATCGACATTGCAACAAGGTGGAACTCCACCCTGCACATGGTGGAGCGGCTGTGCGAGCAGAGGCAGGCCATAATGCATTTGTGGGAGGATACACGGCCAGGCACTTTGAGAGCAGACATGGAGTTGACAGGCGTGCAGTGGTCGAAGCTGAAAGACCTTTGTAAAGTCCTTCAGTGTTTTGAGGAATGCACACGGCTGGTAAGCGCAGACGACGCCATCCTAAGCATGAGCATCCCACTTATGCGTCTGCTCATGCAAACTTTGACGCACCTTAAGGAGCAGGCGTCTGCAGCCAATGTTGATGAGGAGGAAGAGGAGGAGGGAATCCTTGATGACATTCAGCCATTGTCTGCTCAGGGACCTCTCCTGGACGAGGTGGAGGAAGAAGAGGAGGAGGAGGAGGAGGATGATGGGGATGATTACTTAGGGGAGGAGGATGCATCTCGTGGGGCAAGTGAAAATGTTGGCGTGGCAAGGTCTGGTACAGGGTTCGTGCGTGACTGGAGGGATGTGGATTTGCCAGAAAGTGCTCCTCCACCCAGCACTCGCAGTGCATCATTGACACCGGGAACATTGGCCCACATGTCAGATTATGCCTTGCGGATCCTAAAAAGGGACCCCCGCATTGCCAAAATGATGAACGATGACGACTACTGGTTGGCCAGCATCCTGGATCCACGCTATAAAGGCAAATTACAAAACATCATGCCACAGGAGAACCTTGACCTAATATTGGCTAATAAACAAGCAACTCTGGTAAATCGGTTGCTTGAGGCATTCCCAGCACACAGCAGCGGTGATGGTTCTCACACGAGCCATACGGGCCGGGGCAGCTTGGCAGAGGTGTTCGTGGTGCACACAGCAGAAGTGGCGTTGGAGACAGGGGTTTCATGACAATGTTGTGGACTGATTTTTCAAATACCGCTCACACAACTGGTAATACTGCATCGATGGAAAGTGACAGGAGACAGCAGTTGTCAACTATGGTTACAAACTACTTTTCCTCCCATATCGATGTTCTCCCACACAGGTCATTTCCCTTTGACTATTGGGCCGCTAAACTGGACACCTGGCCTGAATTGGCCCAATATGCCTTACAGGAGCTCGCTTGCCCAGCTGCAAGTGTGCTATCGGAAAGAGTCTTCAGTGCAGCTGGATCAATCCTGACAGAAAAAAGGACCCGTCTGTCAACCCAAAATGTGGATGATCTAACCTTCATTAAAATGAACCACGCATGGGTTTCCAAGGATTTTGTCCCACCTTCCCCTGATGACACATAGGGTGACAGAAAAATGGCTTGCTTTGGTCCACCTCTTCCTGGTACTTCACCTATTTCGCCTTTTGCATCAGTTGAATGTCCAACATCAACATATGCCACTTTCTAAAACTCCCTAACTGTGCTGCCTCCCCCCCATGGCCGGGGTCACCACCTAGCGCACGACACCGTGCGAGTGCCGTTGCCCTGGACAGGTGGGTAGGCCGACTCTTGGGCGCAGGCACTGGCACAGGGTCCCTCATAGTGCAATCAAGTTTCTCTGACGGTGGTGGTGCACACCCGCCGTCAGACACACCACTGTACTATGAGGGGCCCAGTGCCAGTACCGACGACCACGAGTGGGCCCCCCTTGCTTGGCCAGGGCCCCAGCATTTGCAATCTTTACCTCTCCCTGCTCCTCCGCTGTGTAATCTGGGCCGTCAAATCCATACTGTGCCTGACACCGTCTGAGCCTGCCTCCTGAGACATATATTTTGAATGTGTACGCTATCCATACATGTTATCCGCGGATACGGTACCCCTTCTAACCTTTGTGCAATGACGTGCAATCCATACTGGGCCTAACACCGTCTGAGCCTGCCTCATGCTGTATAGACATATATTTTGAATGTGTACGCTATCCATACATGTTATCCGGGGATACAGTACCCCTTCTAACCTTTGTGCAATGACGTGCAATCCATACTGGGCCTAACACCGTCTGAGCCTGCCTCATGCTGTATAGACATATATTTTGAATGTGTACGCTATCCATACATGTTATCCGGGGATACGGTACCCCTTCTAACCTTTGTGCAATGACGTGCAATCCATACTGGGCCTAACACCGTCTGAGCCTGCCTCATGCTGTATAGACATATATTTTGAATGTGTACGCTATCCATACATGTTATCCGGGGATACGGTACCCCTTCTAACCTTTGTGCAATGACGTGCAATCCATACTGGGCCTAACACCGTCTGAGCCTGCCTCATGCTGTATAGACATATATTTTGAATGTGTACGCTATCCATACATGTTATCCGGGGATACGGTACCCCTTCTAACCTTTGTGCAATGACGTGCAATCCATACTGGGCCTAACACCGTCTGAGCCTGCCTCATGCTGTATAGACATATATTTTGAATGTGTACGCTATCCATACATGTTATCCGGGGATACGGTACCCCTTCTAACTTTTGTGCAATGACGTGCAATCCATACTGGGCCTAACACCGTCTGAGCCTGCCTCATGCTGTATAGACATATATTTTGAATGTGTACGCTATCCATACATGTTATCCTGGGATACGGTACCCCTTCTAACCTTTGTGCATTGACGTGCAATCCATACTGGGCCTAACACCGTCTGAGCCTGCCTCATGCTGTATAGACATATATTTTGAATGTGTACGCTATCCATACATGTTATCCGGGGATACGGTACCCCTTCTAACCTTTGTGCAATGACGTGCAATCCATACTGGGTCTAACACCGTCTGAGCCTGCCTCATGCTGTATAGACATATATTTTGAATGTGTACGCTATCCATACATGTTATCCGGGGATACGGTACCCCTTCTAACCTTTGTGCAATGACGTGCAATCCATACTGGGCCTAACACCGTCTGAGCCTGCCTCATGCTGTATAGACATATATTTTGAATGTGTACGCTATCCATACATGTTATCCGGGGATACGGTACCCCTTCTAACCTTTGTGCAATGACGTGCAATCCATACTGGGCCTAACACCGTCTGAGCCTGCCTCATGCTGTATAGACATATATTTTGAATGTGTATGCTATCCATACATGTTATCCGGGGATACGGTACCCCTTCTAACCTTTGTGCAATGACGTGCAATCCATACTGGGCCTAACACCGTCTGAGCCTGCCTCATGCTGTATAGACATATATTTTGAATGTGTACGCTATCCATACATGTTATCCAGGGATACGGTACCCTTTCTAACCTTTGTGCAATCACGTGCAATCCATACTGGGCGTGAGAACGGCTGGCGAGCTGTTAAGCAAGCTACAGCACCTGTCCAGACAAGTACAGGGATTCCCTAGCGAGGAGACTTATTTGATTGTTTTCTATGTTGGGACAGCAATTTTTGGGGAGCACTATACTCTGGAGAATGATAGATAGGGCCCACCATACACTGGAACATTCCAAAGGTGGACATCAGACACTGGAGCAGCATTTACAGGGCCCATTATACACTAGAGCAGTAGAAATGGGGCCCCTTATGTTTGGAGCATTATTTGGGCCCATAAGACAGTGTAGCTTCATCCATGGGGACCAACATATACTGTAGCATTATGTGGAGCTCATCATATACTGTTTCAAACATTATATGGGACCAATGATTTTGTATGGAGAAATAGATGGGCCTCGTCATGAGATGTAAAAAGTGAGGTATTTTTCATTGTACTATACCGCTATTTCTCTGCCGTATCGGAGCATGATGAGTTGTGGTATGTGTTAAAGGGGCGCTCTTTCGCCCAGGGCACATGAAAACCTGCAGCCAGCCCTCCCCCCCCACAAATTTAGCCAAATAACCCCCATTTTTCAGTGCGTAACTTGTATTATGAAGTTAATTAAGGTTGACAAGCTTAAGTAAGAAGAATTGATGCTTTTGGCATTCAAATGGGCACTGTAGGTGTGTTTCCTGTCCTCCTCTCACTGCCGACTTTTATTCCCATTGACTTACATTGGGTTTCGTGTTTCGGGACGACCCCGACTTTTCCCTATAATCGGACGATCTTGCTCGACCCGACTTTTGGAAAAGTCGGGTTTCACGAAACGAAACGCGACCTAAAAAAGCAAAAGTCGCTCAACTCTAATATTTACAGTTTACCTAAAGTACACAAAGCCCTTCATCCACCCCCTATGAGACCGGTTATCTCTGGAATGGGGTTGGTGACTGAATGCGCTGGTGAGTGGTTGGATTCTATGCTGCGGCCCTTAGTCCAGCAGTCTTGCGGTTTTTTGAAAGATTCCCGTGATGTCCTTCAACAGCTATCGCACTTGTCCTGGGATTCGAAGCAAGAGGAAGAAAAAAGTGATCCAGCTTGAGACAGAGGCGGCTGCAATTAACAAAGCTTTATTGGACAACTTAAAAATATGTTGGTTCTTTAAAAATTTCTAAAGCAAACACCAAGCACACCAGTGAGGAGGATCAACGCGTTTCAACTAAAAAATAGTCTTAGTCATGATCTGACTAAGACTATTTTTTAGTTGAAATGCGTTGATCCTCCTCACTGGTGTGCTTGGTGTTTGCTATAGAAATTTTTAAAGAACCAACATATTTTTAAGTTAGAACCTGGATGTTCAGTTGTAGCAAAACGAGCAAAAACTCTGGGTAATTCTTTGTCAGTTTTTAATAATGAGAGAAAATGTAACAGAACCACATGGCTTAGTTGCAAGGGTTTTATTTAGATGTGGAGAGAGTAGGTGCAAAATATGTAAATTTGTCTCCACTACTAAAAAATTCTGTAATTCAAATGCTTCTCAGCATTTTAATATAAATCAATTTATGAATTGTAACAGCCCGTTTGTGGTTAATGTTATTAATTGTTCGATCTGCAACAAAATGTATGTTGGTTGTACTATCTGGAATTTGAAAAAGCGTATTACTGAGTATTTGGGGGATATTTGTAACGTTTCTGATTCTTCTCGTACAATTTCACAGGCTTCTAAACATTTTGTGCAACATCATGAACGCAACACTACTTCTTTCCAGGTTTTTGCAATAGAAAAAAATTCTCCATCATCTAGAGGTGGGGACATTTGAAAATATCTGCGGGATCGCGAAGCCTTTTGGATGTTTCACCTAAATACCTGCCATCCATCCAGACTTAATCTTCGGAGGGAATTATTGTTCCATTATTAAGGAACTGATTTTTTGTCTTTCTTTGTATATATACAATTTTGTAATGGTGTAATTGTTTTTTTCTACATTTTTGTCTATTAGTGTTTTTATCACATGACTTGCTGGGGGTGTGGTATTGTTATGTCTAAATGTATAAATTGTCTGTTAAAATGTCATTGTGCAGCTCTGACAAAGAACACACATAGTGTTCAAAACACGTAGCTGCGGTGCCGCTTCTGTCTGTGGTATGCCGATCTTATCATGGACTTTTCAATAAATTAGCCTTTTTGCATCAGCTGGACTATTTTTTCTTTCTTCATGAATTGACCAAGTGTTCCACTTGCAGTCCATGCTGACAACATGCCACGAACAGGTGAGCTGGCTCTACTTGCTTTTGTTCTGTAATATTCAATGACATTTCTTAAGTCTGAGACACAGAAAAAACACACAGTATGACAAACGTGCATGAATACTCTGTTGTAAATGGGCAAAATGGCTCTTTATGTGCATGTCCCATACCGGGCAGCCCTTTCTGAATCCTGCTCATGTAGGTATTGTTCACATGATCAGGTTTAATAGATAGGACTGCTCCGAGAAGGGTTACCGTGACGTGGTGGAGTGGCTTGTTATACATTTTTTGCAAAAATTGTATCAACTAAATACCCTGTTTTTGGTATCATCTTTTACTAGCACTTGCTGCTTACTGTTATATATATTTTGCAACAGAGTATTCATGCACGTTTGTCATACTGTGTGTTTTTTCTGTGTCTCAGTCTTTGGGTGGTGTGAACATTGTCTTACTGACCTTGTTCATGTCCCATGTGCTTTTAATTTAGACATTTCTTAAGTGTATGAAAGCAGAGTCACCATCCACCCAAAATCATGTGAGCAGGAGTCAATTCACGTGGAGCTGGAATGCCGATCAGCTGAGACATGATTAGGGATGAAGCCTCACACACTGACACCATGCATATGCACCACTGGGTGGAAGTGAAAAATTAATAAAAGCAAATATGCCTGGAGAAAATATAAAATGCAACAAAAACCAAAATAAGTGTGCCAAAACACTCCATAAAATGGATCTATTGCTTGCATATGCAAGCAACCTAAAATATATTATATCATATAAATATTTATATAAAAAATGGTGCAGTATATGAACACACATTAAAAATCTAAAATGTTTAAATAAAGTGCATAGTGCCAGTAAAATACAATAGGGGAAAAAGATAAAAAGGACAAGAAAAATATCACCAAATAAGTTGATAGAAAGAAGTGTAAATATGGAAAAACAAAAAACAATATTTAAGAGAAAAGTATCATATTTTGCGGACCACAAGATGCACCAAGCCATAACACGCACCCCAATTTGGTGCGTCTTAATGTTTGATTTTACTGTAGATTACCTGTGAGGGGGGTAGCTGAGGTGGTGCAGGGTCACAGGAACCAGGGTTGCTGCTACAGCAGACCGGCAGTGCCATCAGGAGTGACGTGATAATGCAGGCCCCATGCAGGGAGGAGGGGATGTCCCAGCAGTGCAATGCTACAGGCCCTGATCTTTCATAAAATGCTGGCGGTGAGTGGAGACCTATTCCCATTAATTTTCCTGAAGTGAGCTCTGGAAAAATGACTGTTGGAGGCAGTACATGTGCAGATTAAGATCTTGGGAGCCGATATCTCATCTCCCGAGATATCAATCTGAGCATGCACTGCCTCCAGCTATCATTTTCCTGAAGCCTACCAAAGGGCTCCTACTATAGCTTCTACTGTGCCATATTGATGTAAGAACTACCAGACACTCTGCTCACAGAGGCGACTTAAAGAGGTTTTACATACAACAATCTGTATTTTCCAGCTTGTAGATTTATTTATAATTTGCCCCTTCCGAATTCAGCAAAATTGCAGCCAGTTTTTCCCATTTTACTGAAATGTAGAATGCTTGCAAAAGGGAAAAAAGAAACACTAAAAATCATCATTCTGGCCACTTCCACTGCTTTCTCTCTGACATATGGCCATTTTATAAATGGCGCTACTTACTGCATCATCAGCTTTCAGCAGCTACTAGGACTGGGTGTCACAGGCCTATTCATAGCTGGAAGTCCAGTCATAAAATAGAATGTCTGGGAAAAGACCAGCACTCGCTTCATTCACAAAAAGGGCTTTTATTTTAATAAGGATAATATCAGAAACAAATTTTATAGAGTTTATTATTTATTTTACTCATTTATATTGCACCATTAATTCCACAGCGCTTTACAGACATTATTAGCACTGTCCCCGATGGGCTCAAACTCTAAATTCCCTAACAGTATGCTTTTGAAGTGTGGGAGAAAACACACGCAAACACAGGGAGAACATACAAAGTCCTTGTGGAGCGCCCCACAGGGCCTTAGGTTACTCGATACCGGGTCGGTCAGGTTCTTTAAAGGGGATGTCATGGTGGCAGTGACCCGGTCCATGGCCCTGGGCATCCAGCAAGAAATAGAGGATAATTATGTGGTGTTCAGCAATGGGCGGCCGAAGCTGCGGTTTTGGTCCACTGGGACTGATGGTGACTCAGCAAAGATAGTTTCATGGGTAGAGCGGGGCCCCAGGGCAAATATAATTGATAGTTCAGATGGTGGTGAATGTTGGGGTGCAGAGGAAAAGTGAGGGACACAGAGAGGTGCAGTTTTCTTTACCTTTCACTTGAACGTAAAAGCAATCTGGGGAACCACATACAGATGATGGATTGAGTCCGGCTCACCTGGAGGCGTTCAGGGGATCCTGCCAGGTGTGGTTGGGGACCTTCCTTCTGCGCTCTCTTTTTGGGTCCCTGCTGCTTGTAGCTAAGCTGCGGCTCTCTCCTGCATGATGATTGCTAACCTATATGGCAGACAGCATGAGCCTATATCATATGCACTGTCCTGCTCACTGTCAGCCCTGGGCTCTTGGTCTGCTGCCGTGCCTTCAGTGTTCAGTGTGGCCCCTGCACAGCACCTGCCCAGCCAAGGACTCTGGCATCCCTTTTTATCAGCGCTTCGCTCTGGGGTCAACTATACGCAATTTTAGTTCCCCAGAGCCCCTTGTCTCCACTCCTGTCCCTTCCCTCTCCACAGATCAACTCCAATTGTTGTCATGAGCTCCAGCTGCTCCCGTTTCCATGACAACTCTCTTGTTTACTCTCTCAGCTGTCTTCTTACTCACTCACTAACCCCTCCTGCTGGCCAAAATTTATAAGGAAGCTCCCCTTTCTGGCCTGCAGCAGGAATTGACATGTACTCTGTGTTACCTGACATGCCCCCCACTGCCTCCAGGCATGACATCACCCCTTAGAGGAAGGCATTGTCACAGTGGCAATAGGACTCTGGGATGCCACATTTGCAGAAGTTGTCCTTGGTGGGATTTGAACCCAGGCATTTCTGTTGTGTTGACTGTTCCTGTTTTTATTTTTATTGGAATAAAAGCCTTTATTTATAGATGGCGCAAGTATTGGTCTTTTCCTGAATTTTATGCTTTGAGCTTTTTCTTGACCGTGCACTATGCAGGTGAGATGAACTACTACTGTTTTCTATTTTCCAACATATAGTGCATTTCATAAATTTGATTTAAAAGTGAATTCCAAATAAAGTCTGCATGATTTTGTAAGTTTGCATCTCATCGGAACTGCCCTGATCATTTGATCTTTTACACTATATGCTACAATAACACAATATTGCAGTATAGAGTGAAAATATTGTCTCCTATGGAGCTCATTCTATGGCTGAGCTTCACTAAAATTACAGCAACAGGGATCTTCTACAGACTGTCGGCTATCATAGTAACTTACCTGTTCACAATCATGTCACAGGGATTGATGCAGTTTTACACACACACTCCCTGTCCACACAGGTCAAGGAAGGCACGGAGCATGAGAGGATTTAGCCAATGCAATCACTTATGTGGCACCACATTCGCTCACAGCTCTGACAGGCTGAGAGGCCCCTTTCACTAGTACCAGTGAAACAGAGTGCAGAGTGCTGCCAGCCCAGTATGACTGCCACCAATTTCTCTTTAGATATAAGCACGGTCCATTAATGGTATTATATTGGGCCCGAAACCAGCCCCGGTAGCATGGGAAGTTAAAACTAGAAACATGGATTGAGATAAAAGAGCAGCCCAATGTTAAATTATATATTTAATCGCCTTAAGGGCACACTAGACATTACACTATATACACGATGGTTACACATATGCAATGGTCACATATGCAAATACAGAAAGTGGAAGGACAAAAAATATAAGCATAATATATGTCAATTATTGGGTGATGTTAGCCCATGGGTCACTGGGCCACAGGGTCCCTTCTCAGCACGTTACTAGACACAGTTGCACTTCCGAAGTGTACCACATGCATAACAGAAAGAGGGACCACATAAAAGTACACTAGCCTTTATGCCTTTTGGGTCACTCTGCTCCTCCCCTTGCCTCTGCAGATGAAAACTCCAAGACCTATGAAAAATCATAACTACTTTCTAAATGGTCATAGGGCAGCATCACATTCATCCAGGCCCCTGCTATGCAATAAGACCAAAAACAACTTTGCGATCTGGTTTCTACTGGCGTTTCTATGTATCTTCATACCCTTGGTGGTTAGAGCGGATCAAAACCCAGCCGGATATTCACCATGTTCTGGGGATCTAGGAAATAAAGACTATGTGTTGCCAGGATAAATGGTAAGTCCATATTCTCCTTATGAAATCATAGCTGACTCAACAAAGCTGGTAGACCGCATGGTTTTGATCCACATGGCAAGCAAGCCTTGTGTTCTGCTCTGAACTGACTCAAGGTGTGAGATCTGTCACTCATAGAGTTTGAGATTTGACCCTCCTGCTGAGCTAACTGCACACTGAAGGGATTCTTATAATACCATGCCACATAGGATACAAATTATTGGTGTGAAATTATATCTCAAATATTCTTCTCAATGTCACTCACACATATAAAAATTCAGAGCATGGACAACAGCTGTTTTAATCCTAGAAGGCACTTGTTCTTGGTCCTAGATACTGCCCAGATAATACATTTGTTATTTTCCCCTATGAATGTAAAACATGCCCTTTTAGCTTAAAGAACATATAAGTGGTATAAATCAAAATAACGGAAGGCTATGCAAAGGGTTATAGAGAAGATTATAAAATAGCCTATACAGCAAAATATTTATATACTTACAAAAAAGTAATTTGTATAATATATTATTAGAACACTCTCAAACCGTTACGTTCATTCAAACCTAGAGTGTAAAGTGAATCGGTGCATGTCATTCAATGTGCTTCTCTTTGCAGCAGCAGAAATGTATGTTGAACACTTAATACTGGTCATAATTTACCCCCCAATACCCGCTTGATTTCAGCAAGTGTAAGCTGTTATCACCCTAAAGGAATTCCTGAAAATGTTTGATTAACCTAGGACATCCAAAATCAGCATTAAGTGATTGTAAATGTTCCTTTATCCGAGGAGGAAGTGGCAGATTTGCCACGAAACGTGTCGGCACAATAAAGCTTTGAAGAATAATCCTGTCCTTGTGTGCCCGGTCTTTTTCGTTCCTCTTTTATCCGTTTGCATAGAGAACAAATAGTTTTAACCACGTAGTATAAACCATGTGAGACAAATATAGCATAGATGACAAAGTCACTTTTACACAAAATTAAGTCCCTCACAGTAAGATTTACCAATCCAAAATGTTACACTCCTTCCCTCCTAATTCTAGAACATCATGAACAATTACCATATTTGAAAATACCTATGGAACATCATCCTGAAAGTAACCATGTAGTTTTGCTCTTCTACCCTACATTGTACTAAGTTATCTTATATATTTTTAGGGAATCTATCAGCAGGTTTTGCTATGTAATTTGAGGACAGCAAGATATAGGAGTTTAAATACTGAATTTAGAGATGTGTCCTTTTTAAGCTATGTGCTGTTTATGTACACTGTAGGTTTTATCGCTAGGAGATTATCATTGCCAGGTCTGATGTGCGTGCATTGCTAGTCCAACTTTGCCCCCTTCTTTGAGAAGCAGCTCACTTGTCAATAGATTACAAATTTGTGAAAAAGTGTTTACCCCCTTCCTGATTTCCTATTCTTTTGCATGTTTGTCACACTTAAATGTTTCAGATCACCAAACAAATTTAAATATTAAACAAAGATCACACAAATGAACACATGCAGTTGTAAAAATGAATGTCTTTATTATTAAGTGAAAAGGAAATCCAAACCTACAGGGTCCTGTCTGAGAAAGTGATTTCCCCCTAAACCTAATAAGTAGTTGGGCCATCTTTAGCAGCAACAACTGCAATCAAGCATTTGTAATAACTGACAATGAGTCTTTTTCAACACTCTGGTGGAATTTTGCCCCACTCATTTTTGAAGAATTGTTGTAATTCAGTCACATTAGAGGACTTCTAAGCATGAATTGCCTTTTTAAGGTCATGTCACAGCATCTCAATCGGATTAAGGTCAGGAATTAGAGTAGGTCATTCCAAAGTCTCAATTTTGTTTTTCTTAAAGGAAACCTGTCAGGAGGATTGTGCACAGAAACCTACAGACAGTGTGCTTCTTCCAAAGGCCTACCCCAACAGCGCCAGTTCACATACATGCTTTTTCCAAAGGGAAGAAGCACGTATGCAAAACGGCGTTGTCAGGGTAGGAGCGTACAACACTTGAAAACCCCTGCACTGGTCACTTTGTTAGCATTGTCTCAGTGCTTTTGAGGCCACTTTATCATCTTCTCTTTTGACATCATACTGTATGCCTTTTTCTGCGGATAATCTCTTTTCTATCACTTCCTCACTGATAAATAAGTTATTTTGAATGAGGGCGTTTTTGTGCCTCTCTCTCACTGTATATACATCCTGCATCTTTTTACACTAAGCACTTAATTCAATTTATATGCTGTGACAGACACCAAATACATTCTATTTTAACATATTTAGCAATTAGAAATATAATATTCATATCTGCATTTAACATCGTGTTACTATACATTATGCATAAATTATTATCGACCTAAAATACAAATCCATTTAACTTTTTATACACAATTCAACCACCTTTTCCTCATGCTATTTATTTGAGGTTGTGTGCTGTATAGTGATTGGTGGACTGGTTGTGCCACAGAAGTATGAGATCGTGTTAAAATCCATAACAATGAAAATGTAGCCTAATCTGAAGGCACCATGTTATAGAGCAGGATGTGCAGAGTAGATTGATGTATAGTGTAATTAGAAAAGACTCAGTATAACCTGTGTTTTAAACATTTAAAGCTCTCCTCTTTCTGTGATTTTTGGGTCCAGTGGCTGGTCCGATCAGTATTCTTTTTATGTGTGCATGCAGAGATAACAGTCAGTCACTGAAAGAACTGTCCACTGGAGCAAAAATCCAAGAAAGAGCAGAGATTTAAATATTTACAGCACAGGTTATTTCATATGTTTTCTCATAAAACTTTATATCCCCCTGAGAAAGCGACATTGATGTGAAACGTGCGTTGGGGAACGTGACCGAAGTGCAAGCAGGAAAGACACAATGAGTAAGTACCTTATATGAAATTATTTTTGCTTTATGTATCAAGTATAAACATGAGTCTTCTGTAAGTAAATGATAATTGACAGACAATATGACTGTGGTCCCATTATACCAGGAGTAACTATATGTTACCCATGTGGGCACCACAGTGCATCGATAAATTTATTTTAGGGGTCTTTTTTCATATACATGTCTCATGGCTACACTAGCCTATAACATTAGAAGATTTCTCAGTCTGTTTGACTAATAGCACTATCATTTTGTCCTGACCTAATCCTCAACCTATATACCTAGGGATTTAATCACTGATTTGTACATGTACCCATAACTGTCACGGGTTTACCGCGACAGAGAGTATACCGTGGGTTTACCACGACAAGCACTTCACATTTTTATTAAACAGTGTAAAATTTCTTTTGGCAGTGCAGGGGTTAATTTGCTCTGTTGAGAACTCCTAGAGCTAAGGCTTTCAAATGTGCACTGCTAGCCACTCCCATCTCCTATATTAACTGGGTCCTGGCTAGCACTCATTGTCAGAGTAAGCTTTTGCTGCTTGGCTGGAGGTTGTTGTGGTGGTTATTGGAGAAAGGTGTTTGTTGGATTTTTTGTGTCTGTTGCTAGGTTTTGAGTGCGTGATAATTCTCTTTCTTCTCCTACTTGGTTTAACCCCATTCTCCACTCCCTGGTGCATACCTATGTTGTTTATGTGTATATATTTCCATGTTTGGTATTTTTGTTACCTCTGTTCATATTACCTTGTTAGTCTGTTTGATGTACTACTACTCCCCTCTTCCCTGGGTGGGGGAAGGGGGCAGACTGAAGAGGATTCAGGAGCTAAGGCAAGGTACATGACCATGGCATCTTCACCATCAGAAGTAATCCGGGGAACATGGCGAGCTTGGGCACCCCTAGCGTTAGGGATAGGGAAGGGGTCCCTGATCCCAGGATACGCAACAACAGAGTTGTGACTATAACTCTATTTTGCTATTGTTTTTTCAATTTGGATTGTAATTTTCTGTTCAAATACAATTTAGTAAGATTTTTAGCTTATTTGACTCTGGTTCTCCTTATTAGTCATATTATGATGAGTCACTATTATATTGGTACTTTAGAAATGTGGAACTGGTATATTTGTAAAATATCAATTTGAAAAAATTAAAATGAACCAAAGTATAGGGCTCTCCCCTAACTATATAGAACACAGTCAAAACATGCGAGCGATAGCCAATATTTTTATTAAATTTCCTCCCAAAATATTTTGTATTAAAAACAACAAAATAGGCATATGACACAAAAAACACTACAAAGATAAATGCAGCCACTGTTACATAAATATGTTAAACCAATTGAAAAAACCCTGTGGCTCTTATTAGAAAAGTATTTGGTACACAGATTGATTTCACCAAAGAGTTGGTGTCCTTGCATCTGAGTATTTGGGACACAGATTGATTTCACCAAAGAGTTGGTGTCCTTGCACCTTACCGGATCTCTGAGGCGGTGCAACAAGTCATGCGCCAAGAGATCGATGAGATGTTAAGGCTGGGGGTGATTCAACGGTCCAAAAGCGCATGGGCCTCACCTGTAGTCCTCGTGTCTAAAAAGGATCGAACCACCCGGTTCTGCGTGGACTACAGGGGGCTCAACGCCATCACAACCTCTGATGCACACCCGATGCCGCGCATCGAGTATCTGCTTGAGCGGTTGGCAAAAGCAAAGTACATATCCATAATGGATTTGAGTCGGGGATACTGGCAGATTCCCCTGAGCCCTGAGGTGCAGGAGAAATCCACCTTTATCACCCCCTTTGGGCTGTACGAATCCACAGTCATGCCCTTCAGCATGAAAAATGCCCCTGCCACTTTCCAGCGGATGGCCAACCACCTGCTTCGGGGAATGGAGGAGAATGCGGTGGCGTACTTGGACAACATCGCCATCTTCAGTTCCACCTGGGAGTAACACCTTCAGCATCTCCAGGAGGTGCTCAAGCGTCTTCACCAGGCAGGCCTGACTATCAAGCCAGGAAAGTGCCAGATGGGCATGAGCAAGGTCCACTACCTGGGGCACCGGGTAGGCGGGGGCTCCATGAGTCCGGAGCCAGGAAATGTGGACGCAATCGTGTCCTGGCCCACCCCCAGGACCAAGAAACAGGTGAAGTCCTTCTTGGGCACTGCAGGGTACTATAGGCGGTTCGTACAGGACTATAGCGCCCTTGCAAAACCCTTGACCGACCTCACCAAGTAGAGGCTACCTCAAACAGTCAACTGGACAGATGACTGTGAGGCAGCCTTCCAAGCTTTGAAAACAGCCCTGTGCGACTCACCCGTGCTGAAAGCAGTCGACAGCAGTTGCCCGTTTCTGGTACAGACCGACGTCAGCGAGTTTGGCCTCGGTGCAGTGCTCAGTCAAGTCGACTCAGGGAACCAGGAGCACCCCGTGTTGTACCTGAGCTGGAAACTTTTGCCAAGGGAAGTGGCCTACTCCACCATTGAGAAGGAGTGCCAGGCCATGGTGTGGGCACTGCAACGTTTGCACCCTTCCTGTACGGGCGCACCTTCTCGGTGGTAACCGACCACAACCCTCTGAGCTGGTTGCACACAGTGTAAGGAACGAATGGAAGGCTGCTCCGCTGGAGACTTGCCGTTCAACAGTACGACTTTACTGTACAACACAAAAAGGGCAGCAAACATAGTAATGCCGATGGGTTGTCCCGCCGGGGCGAACCCGCTGAGGTGTGCATGGCGGATTACCGTCAGGTTATGCCTCTGTAGCGCCCTTTAAAAGGGGGAGGTGTAATGTAAAATGTCTGTAAGGTATGACTTCTAGAATCTTCCCTTCCTCCACACACAGCTATCTGCCTGCAGCTGTTAAACCTGAAACTTCAGTGTAGAATTCTTCTTCCCCATTTTTCCTCCCCCTCCCTGCACAGCTAAGTGAAAGGATGTCTTTTGTTCTCAAACATGCGGCTTGGATTCAGGTATAGGAAATATTAAAAGAAGCTCCAGCGTGCACTTCACTCGCGGCAGAGATATAATAATTACATTTCTGCGAAGGGCACGAAACCAGCTTTCAAAACCCTAATTTTCATGGTTCTAACCCCTCCAGAAACTGAGATATGGATTGCTCCCAATTGGAGAGTCTTAATTATGGCATGTTTGATGTTGTTTTATTGTATTCGATAGACTACAACCAATGATGCCACATGTGTGCTTATACAAGCTTCCCTCGTTCAGATATAGTTATTTTAAGTTTTCCAGTGAAATTGCAACTTGTAGAAAGGGGGGATGAACTTCCCCAGACTGCCCCTTTCGTGATGTAACCGACCCTAGGCTATAAGATACCCCTCCCTTAAGACTCCTCAGTTGAAGCTGGAGTTTTGATGCTGACAAGACGGGCAGATGTCTGGGGATGTGTGGTTGGCTGCACCTCCCCCTAACACATGGTCTGCCTAATACCAACTAAGCACATGTAAGTGTTACTCTTTGATTTAATCCCTGTTATTTTTATATATTTGAATTGTACATATTTAATGTCTCAACTTTGTAACAACTTTTATATGTGTAATCACTGCCCAACTTTTGGGAATAAATGATAAAATTATCAATTTGTATCCATGCTCTAAGAAACGAACTATGCGCCTTTTTTAGATAATCACTACCAATTTGGGGGTTTGCCACGGACCCTCTTAATTAACTAGTTGATTAAGTGAATCGTGGCTGGTGGCAGCATGGTGTGTGCGGTTGGTTAGGCTAGTTGGCAGTATGGAAGGGTCTTATATTGCTGAATGAGTGGCTGAGGCCAACGCATTAAAAATTTCCTTACTGCAGTAGTCTAATTGCCCGTGCACAACAAGCAGCCCATCCGGTGACTAATTATCCTAGGTGCAGTTCCCTGACTGACCTGAGGGTAAGGGGGGGTGCTGGAGAGCTGCGAGTTCCAAAGTGGAACTGAGAAAGTGGGATATCCATAAATCCCCGCAGTTCTTGGAAGGTTGCTAGCAGTGGTGGGGCATCCAAAATAACCCCCCTGCGGTAAATTGTTAGAGCGAGATTAGCTTGCTGTATATTTTTGTCACATGGTACCAGTGGCGGGATAACTAAGATAAGCCCCCACTGTGCCTGTGATAGCCGTGTGCCGCAGTGCGTCGCGTCCTTCCGTCCACTGACGTACCCGTGTCAGGGGTGGGATCATGACATATTGGTGGCCCAGGGTGTGCTTCCGTCTGTCACAGAAGTGATTGAATAAAAAGCTCCTAAATATACGTCTTTTTACTGCTGATCAACATTATGCAGAAAGAATTATGTGGCTTTATACACAATACCAATGAAGCCAAAGTGATCATAAAATGAACTAAAAAGGTTGAAAACATATGACAATAATATTAAATCATAAGAGCATTGAGTACAATCTGTGTGGCAGCCACAGAAGCACCCCTGACCCGCGTTTCACATGCTGCTTCTTCCGAGAATATTTTTATAACCCTTTGGTGAAATCACCTTCATAACCTTTTAAAATTATTAGCTACAGCTCCCATTTTTTGTTGGTTTTCTATATATTAATCTGCTCAGCTCCCCATCCGCTATAGCATGTTGCCTGCAGATTAGAGTGCTTTTTCATAGTGACAGGTTCCCTTGAAAAAAGTAACCACAGTTTTTTATACATGTGCTTTTTTAGGCTCCACATAATAAATAATAATCTTTATATAGCGCTAACATATTACGCAGCTCTTTCCAGTTTGCACACATTATCATCACTGTCCCCAATGGGGCTCATAGTCTAAATTCCCTATCAGTAGGTCTTCGGAATGTGGGAGGAAACTGGAGTACCCAGAGGAAGCCCACGCAAACACAGGGAGAACATACAAACTCCTTGCAGATGTTGTCCTTGGTGGGATTCGAACCAAGGACCCCAGCGCTGCAAGGCCACTGTGCTGTCCACATAGAAGCCTATAGAGAAAAAAGCAACAAAACGCACAGTTCAGCAGTGTGTTTATTTTTCATGAAATCACATCAGATTTGCTTCTACAGTTAAAACACAGCAGAATTTTTTATAAAAAAAAGCAGCATAAAAAACCTCAAAATTTACGCTACATGTGAGCGCGGTACAAATTTCTTAGCAAAATGGATAGAAAAATGGATGTGATTTCATGAAAATTCCACTCTCTGCTCCTGAATTGTGCAATTTTGGTGCAGTTTTTCTTTATATACTAGTATGTGGAGTCTGAATGAAACACATGTTAAAAAAAAGCGTTGCATTTTAAGAGCAGAATCAAAGTTTTTCAGTAGTATTAAAAAAATTTAAAAAGGCTGCTTCATATTAGCAAAAAAAATGCATCAATAAATAAGGGGGAAAACTTGTAAAAGAATTGCAGCAAACACAAAATAATTAGAGAAGAATGTTATTGCGTCATGTGTTGTGGACGTCTCCAGAAAACGTGCAGAAAAAAGCGGCGGAAAAAATGCAGCATTAACACTACATGTGAACACAGCCTCGACGTTACAATTTTTATTACATTATTTATGGGTTTATGGAGAAATTTTTTTTTGCCATTTATTGATCATCATATCTTATCACTATTTTGGGCTGGTTGTTATGATTACAAGGTGTGAGGCAGTGACCAGTGTCATATGCGAGGGTCGCTATCTTTCCCCCAGGATGTGTAAAGAAGTATATGGAGGGCGGGGGAGTGCATTGCAGTCACAGCCATAGCTATGATTGCAAGGCAGAATAGAAGCAAATGTTGATCTTGGGCAAGCTAGAGGAGATCTGCATGGAGGAATGGGCCAACATACCAACAACAGTGTGTGGCAACCTTGTGAAGACTTACAGAAAACGTTTGACCTCTGTCATTGCCAACAAAGGATATATCACAAAGTATTGAGATGAAATTTTGTTTCTGACCAAATACTTATTTTCCACCATAATATGCAAATAAAAGGGAAAAAAAACAGACAATGTGATTTTCTGGATTTTTTTTTCTCAGTTTGTCTCCCATAGTTGAGGTCTACCTATGATGTAAATTACAGACGCCTCTCATCTTTTTAAGTGGTGGAACTTGCACTATTGCTGACTGACTAAATACTTTCTTTGCCTCACTGTACTTCATATATACTACATTCATATAACATACATGCATACTACATACATACTACATATATACTACATTCATACAGCATACATACATACTGCATACTACATACATACTACATATATACTACATTCATACAGCATACATACATACTGCACACATACTACATACATACTACATATGTACTACATTCATACAACATATATACATACATACATACTACACTCATATTACATATATACTACATTCATACAACATACATACATACTACATACATACTACATATATACTACATTCATACAACATACGTACATACTTAAATATATACTACATACATACTACATACTACATACAATACATTCATACATTCATACATACATACTACATATACTGTATACTACATTCATACAACATACATGCTACATACATACTACATACATATTTCATATATACTACATTCATACAGCATACATACATACTACATACATACATACAACATACATAAAACATGCTACAGATATACTACATACATACTACATACATACTACATACAATACATTAATACATTCATACATACATACTACATATATACTACATTCATACAAAATACATACTACATACATTCTACATATATACTTCATTCATACAGCATGCATACATACTACATACATACAACATACATAAAGCATATCATATTTTTTTCACAGATGACACTGGCTTCGGGGAACAATGTGACAAGTAATGGTGAGTATGTACTCTATGTTATATGTACTGTATGTCTATATGTATGTATTGTATGAATGTATGAATGTATTGTATGCAGTATGTAGTATGTATGTAGTATATCTGTAGCATGTTTTATGTATGTTGTATGTATGTATGTAGTATGTATGTATGTATGTTGTATGAATGTAGCATATATATATAGTATGTATGTAGTATGCATGTTGTATGAATGTAGTATATATGTAGTATGTATGTAGTATGTATGTAGTATGAAGTATGTATGTATGTTGTATGAATGTAGTATATATGTAGTATGTATGTAGTATGTATGTATGTATGCTGTATGAATGTAGTATATATGTAGTATGTATGTAGTACATCTGTAGCATGTTTTATGTATGTTGTATGTATGTATGTAGTATGTATGTATGCTGTATGAATGTAGTATATATGTAGTAAATATGTAGTATGTATGTATGCTGTATGAATGTAGTATATATGTAGTATGTATGTATGCTGTATGAATGTAGTATGTATGTAGTATGTATGTTGTATGAATGTAGTATATATGAAGTATGTATGTAGTATGTATGTTGTATGTATGTAGTATGTATGTAGTATGTATGGGTTTTATTTACATTCAACACATTAGCCGGATGATGGGACTACTACTGTCCCATTATTGGCTAATGTGTCAATCACTGTCATTGTAGCAGGCATCGCCCGATGGAACTTGTAGTCCCATCGGACGATGCCTGCACACACACACAGACCCCCGGCAGGCCTGTACAGACCGCCGGCAGCTGGCACAGACCCCCGGCAGCCGGCACAGACCCCCGGCAGGCCCGTACAGACCGCCGGCAACCAGCACAGACCCCCCGACAGCCGGCACAGACCCCCGGCAGGCCCGTACAGACCGCCGACAGCCGGCACAGACCCCCGGCAGGCCCATACAGACCACCGGCAGCCCGCACAGACCCCCGGCAGGCCTGCACAGACCCCAGGCAGGCCCGCACAGACCACGCATCATGATGCGCACAGACCGCGCATCATGATGACATCATTTCAGCAGCCAATCACAGCCACAACAGTGGCTCATTGCATTATGGGAACTTCCGATTCCGGTATTCGATATTGAAAAAATATCGGTACGCGATATCGGAATTCCGATACAGCGAATATCGGCCGATACCCGATATTTGCAGTATTGGAATGCTCAACACTACTGGCAACCGCTAACAGACTGTGTTGTTTTCCCACTGTTTTACCACATGCTGTACACTGTGTGAGTTTGTAAATTAAACATGTTGCTGTGAACTTTCATGCAGTCACTGCCTGTTTGTCACACTGCACAAACCCTGCTGCATAGCTATTAGAATCTCGATATTATCTGCTGATTTGTTATAGCACTTTTTTAATAAGCACATTAAAATTACATTTATGTAATTGTCTTTCATTATTTTTTAGTAATTTTATGGGAAGAAAAAATCCAGCTTTTATTTTCCATCTAGAATACAGGGACATAGAATACTTTTCTATATTCAAATGTACATTCATGGCCAAAAATGTTGGCACCCTTTAAATTGTTGCAGAAAATGAAATATTTCTCCTAGAAAATTATTGCAATTGAATGTTTTATTATACAAATGTTTATTAATTTTTGTGTATTAGAACAACACAAAAATACAGAGAAAAAAAGCAAATTGAACACAATTTCTCACAGAACCCCACAAGTGGGCAGGACAAAATTGTTGGCACCCTCAACTTAATATTTGGTTGCACACCCTTTGGAATAAATAACTACAATCTATAACTTCCTATAACCATTATCAAGCTTCTTACACTTCTCAACTGGAATTTTAGACCATTCTTCTTTTGCAAACTGCTCCATGTCCCTCATATTTGAAGGGTGCTTTCTCTAAAATGCAATTTTAAGATCTTAGAAGAAAAACAGCACCCACCCGATCTGAAGGTAAATCAGTCCATTTTTATTTTCAAATCATTCAGGACAACGTTTTGTGTAAACTTGTACTTCAACTGTGGTGTACTTAATTATTTGTACTAAATGTCCAACTGGGGGTCTGTATGTGGGGGAGACAGGGCAAAAGCTTAGAACAAGGGTGATTTCTCACCGCCACACAATAAGAGAAAAAATAATGGATCTACCTGTGGCAAAACACTTTTGTATGCCTGATCACAGCACCATGGGCATGAAATTACTGGTATTGAAAGGTAACTTCAAATCTCTGAGAGACAGAAGAGTCTTGGATTAAAAACTTATGACAACGTTTGACACACTCAATGCAGGAATGAATGTGTCACATGGATTTATGTCTTCTTACATCAATTAAGGAATTTGCTCTTCAGACCTTGTGGGGGCATCACAACACAGAACTAGACCCCAATCAAAGGACAATAAAACTTTCGCTCCTTATCTACGAACTGTTCCAATATTTATGGACACATCTGTTTATCACTCTCCCATAAAGACAGTTCTATGCTGTGTTGTGTATAAATATGTGATTCTTCAGATTTTGTATTAGTCTATATGCCTGATGAAGAGATTTTATCATTAGCGATATCGATATAACGTCACAAAATCGGTGACGTTATAGCGATATCGCTAGCGATATCGCTATGTAAAACCCCCTTTAGACACATCGCTGTGTGTAAAACCCCCATTAGACACTTTTATCAACTGTACATAACAAAGTAATCTGGTGCTAATCTTCTGTTTGTAGTTTTTACAGGTTTATACAAACTGGATTCCAGAGCATTCGCTCATATATTGGGCTGAAAGCAAAGCAGTGATGCTCTGCGCCGAATCTATCATTATCATCTGATCAAGTGAAAGTTTGTTGGCTTGGGATCAGAGGTAGTGTTGAGCATTCCGATACCGCAAGTATCGGGTATCGGCCGATACTTGCTGTATCGGAATTCCGATACCGACTTCCGATATTTTTTCAATATCGGAATTCGGCATCGGAATCGGAAGTTCAAAGTTGATTGACAGACTGACGTCATCATGATGCGCGGTGTGTGCGCATCATGATGCGCCGTCATTTCGGGCCTTCCGGGGGTCTCTGCCGGCCTGCCGGGGGGCTGTGCCGGCCTGCCGGGGGGCTGTGTGGACTGCCCGGGGTCTGTACCGGCCTGCCGGGGGGCTGTGCCGGCCTGCCGGTGGTCTGTGCACCCTGTGGGGGTCTGTACCGGCCTGCCGGGGGGCTGTGCCGGCCTGCCGGTGGTCTGTGCACCCTGTGGGGGTCTGTACCGGCCTGCCGGGGGGCTGTGCCGGCCTGCCGGTGGTCTGTGCACCCTGTGGGGGTCTGTACCGGCCTGCCGGGGGGCTGTGCCGGCCTGCCAGGGGGCTGTGCTGATGTCCGGGGGTCTGTGCAAGCATCGTCCGATGGGACTACAAGTCCCATCGGGCGATGCCTGCTACCATGACAGTGATTGACACATTAGCCAATGATGGGACAGTAGTAGTCCCACACAGCAATGGCATAAAGTGAGACTAGGGACTTTTTTTTTTTTTAAGTGGCGGAGGAATACAGTGCGGAAGGATACCTACCTTCCGTCATTGGATTCCTGCAGCCCGTAGAGAACGGCAGCAACAGCTGATGCTGCAGTTCTCTACCCAAGATCGTCGTGGGACACACTCGTGGACTGCTTCGGATCGTGGGTGAGTATTTTTGTGGTTTGTTATGTTAATATTTATTCCGGAAAAGACAATGGCTTCGGGGAACAATGTGACAAGTATTGGTAAGTATGTTACTCTATGTTATATGTACTGTATGTCTATGTATGTATTGTATGAATGTATTGTATGTATGTAGTATATATGTGGTATGTATGTAGCATGTAGTATGTATGTAGTATGTATGTAGCATGCATGTAGCATGCAGTATGTATGTAGCATGCATGTAGTATATATGTAGTATGTATGTGGTATGTATGTAGCATGTAGTATGTATGTAGCATGCATGTAGTATGTATGTAGCATGCATGTAGTATATATGTAGTATGTATGTAGCATGTAGTATGTAGCATGCATGTAGTATATATGTAGTATGTATGTAGCATGTAGTATGTATGTAGCATGCATGTAGTATGTATGTAGCATGCATGTAGTATGTATATGGTATGTATGTAGCATGTAGTATGTATGTAGCATGCATGTAGTATATATGTGTTATGTATGTGGTATGTATGTAGCATGCATGTAGCATGCATGTAGTATGTATGTAGTATGTATGTAGTATATATGTAGTATGTATGTAGCATGTAGTATGTATGTAGTATGTATGTAGCATGCATGTAGCATGCAGTATGTATGTAGTATGCATGTAGTATATATGTAGTATGTATGTAGCATGTAGTATGTAGCATGCATGTAGTATATATGTAGTATGTAGCATGTAGTATGTATGTAGCATGCATGTAGTATATATGTGTTATGTATGTAGCATGTAGCATGCATGTAGCATGCATGTAGTATGTATGTAGTATATATGTGGTATGTATGTAGCATGCAGTATGTATGTAGCATGCATGTAGTATATATGTAGTATGTATGTTGCATGTAGTATTTATGTAGTATGAATGTAGCATGTATGTAGTATGTAGTATGAATGTAGCATGTATGTAGTATGCATGTTGTATGTATGTAGCATGTAATTTTTTTTTTTTTTTTTTTTTTTTTTTTACATTTAACACATTAGCCGGATGATGGGACTACTACTGTCCCATCATTGGCTAATGTGTCAATCACTGTCATGGTAGCAGGCATCGCCCGATGGGACTTGTAGTCCCATCGGACGATGCCTGCACAGACCCCCGGAGCCTGCACAGACCACCGGCAGGCCGGCACAGCCCCCCGGCAGGCCGGCACAGCCCCCCGGAGCCTGCACAGACCACCGGCAGGCCGGCACAGACCACCGGAGCCTGCACAGACCCCCTGGCAGGCCGGCACAGCCCCCCGAAAGGCCCGTACAGACCCCAGAGAGGCTGTACAAGGGCAGGAAAGGGTTTTTCTTATTCCGATACCGGAAGTCCCATAGACTTGAATGGGACTTCCGGTATCGGAATCGGCGATACCGATACTTTTTTTAAAGATCGGCCGATACCATTCGATACGATACTTTGAAGTATCAGACGGTATCGCTCAACTCTAATCAGAGGACAAATATCGGATGGCCTGATCAATTATGTGCTGATGATCCTTATCATCCATCTTGGTGGGAACAATGATGGTAAACTAGGGACAGCGCTTTTTGATGAAGCCAGGTTTGCTGAATATCAGAAGGCTGTTTCCAAGTGTTAAGATTGTATATTTTATGAAATTATTTCCAAGCTGCAATGGGTTCAGTCTGCAGATCTCAAGTTTTGTGAAAAAAATAAGAAAGCGATTGAATAGGGCAACTTATAAGTTTATGCCATCGATCGGAGCTTCTCATTTCAGCTTGTTGACTTAGAGAATAGGGTTTCTGGCCTTTTCAAGTGATTTGGCTTATTTATTGAAAGTGGAAACAATATCTTCTGCCTAAATGAACAAGTGATGGTGGCAATAGCCCTTAATGGGGTGGTGCCATGATTGACTAGTTAATCAATAAGGCCAGATGGGGTTAGTTGTTCAGGTAGCTGAATGGACAGAAACTTTTAGGGCTGAGCATTTGACAAGCTGCGTTCATTGGTGTTAAAATGCTGATATAGAAGTTTATGGAGGCTTTTTTAATACATTTATGTATGATTAATAAATTGAATCAAGGCGGTGTCCAAACTTTTATCCATCAAGTGAAAGTGTCATGGTGTCTTTATTTGCTGCATAGGGAAGGTGTAATGCCATAATGATTCTATGTTTGACAAAACCTAGGAACCAAACAGGGTTAGAAGCAGTTTAAGTCATAATCAGAGTTAGTTGCTGGCTTCGGCGATTGACAGTACAAGTGCCGTGCATTAAAAACATTTTCTGGAACCAAATTAGCTTTATCCGCAATCAATTCTGGAGAAGGTAAAACCACACATGCTGTTGGTGGAGGAGACACTACAGAGTCTGGTCATAGAGGTTTTGGTGAGTCAAACGTGCGGGCTTCTTGTTTTGGGAGTTGTTTTGCATGTAGCCGCCAGATGATTTGTTTCACTGTGCAGGCTCCACTAGAATGAAATAAGCTGTGGACATCCTGACTCTGGTAGAATATGAATTATGGCCATCAGCACATCAAGAAACATCAATTACTCATGTGGCATAGTCAAACTGGTCAGCAATCACAGTAATCCTAAGGCTATGGGCCCACGTAGCGTTTTAAAACGCACAATGAAAACCGGACTCCTTCCCAGAAATCGCGCAATTTCACCGCGATTTTACCACGATTCTGTTCGCGATTTTGCCGCAATTTTCTCAAGCACTTTCCAAGCGATTTGAAGCATCGCTTGGAAAGTGATTGACAGGTTGGTCAAACTCGTCAAACATAGTGTTTGACAAGTGTGACCAGCTTTTTACTATTGAGGCAGCCTATGCGGCATCAATAGTAAAAGATAAATTGTTAAAAATGATAAAAAAATAAAAACTCGGGGTATATTTACCTTCCGACGTCCCGCGCTGCCATCCCGGGCCTCAGCGTTCCCAGCGATGCCTTGCGAGACATGTGATGACGTTGGTCTCACGTTACTATAGCGATCTCGCGAGACCGCTAGAGTCACATGAGACTACGTCATCACAGGACCTTGCCGCAAGGCATTACTGGGAACGCTGAGGCCCGGGAATGCAGCGCGGGACGTCGGAAGGTAAATATAGCCCGATTTTTTATTTTATTTTTTTTTTTCAGGGGTATGGTTCCCAGGGCCTGGAGGACAGTCTCCTCTCCTCCACACCGTGGGTACCAACCGCACATGAGACGCTTAACTTCCCGCATGGTGGGCATAGCCACATGCGGGAAGTAAGTGATTCTCATGCATTCCTATTGGTGCGGAATCGCGGCAATTCTTTGCGATTCCGCACAAAAGAATGATCATGCTGCGATTTTTTCCGTGATGCGATTCCGCCGCGGAAAAAAGCGCAGCATTAGCACAGCATGTGCGGAATGCCATAGGAATGCATGTGGGGCATTCTGTACACAATTTTTAAACGTTTTCGCAGCGTTCGCGCCGAAAATCGTGGCAAAAACGCTTAAAAATCGCATCATGGGCACACAACCTTAAGTTGTCCTCCTCCCCCTTTCTCAACACACTCTCATCTTTCTGTCAGCCGAGCCACACTATTATGTAGCTCCTGTTCGATGTCATCCTCATCAGCATCATCATTGTTATCCTCTACTGCTTCAAATACTCCAAGTAGAATCCCTCCTCATCTATCAAAATGAGAAATATCCATCACCGATTGTGGGATGAAGAAACCGTATGCATCCAGTCATTCACTGGTTTGCAAACTAAACTTTCATCTTGTGTCCTGCTCTGCCTCATTCGATTTTGAGGTCTGCAGACACATAGCGGTTTAATACTAGGGATAGGACTCTCCTGATTGGGTACACCTTGTCACGGTTGGATTGCTTTACACTTTTTTAACCCCTTAAACATCGGGCCATTTTCCATTTTTGCGTTTTTGTTTTTTGCTCCCCTTATTCCCAAAGCTATAACTTTTTTTTCTATCAATATGGCCATGTGAGGGCTTGTTTTTTGCAGGACAATTTGTACTTTTGAACGACACCATTTGTTTTAGCCTATCATATACTGGAAAATAGGAAAAAAAATTCCAAGTGCGGTGAAATTGAAAAAAAAGTGCAATTCCACAGTTTTTTTAAACATGTTCACTAAATGCTAAAATTGACCTGCTATTATGATTTTCCAGGTTATTATGAGTATGAGTCATTATGAGTACATAGACTCCAAACATGTATATTTTCTTTTTTATTTAAGTGGTACAAAAAATATCCTAAATTTGTAAAAAAAAAAATGGTGCCATTTTCTAAGACTTGTAGAGTCTCCATTTTTCATGATCTGGTGTTGGGTAAGGGCTTACTTTTTGCTGAGCTAACATTCTTAATGACACCATTTTGGTGTAGATATGATCTTTTATTTGCCTGTTATTGTATTTTATTGCAATATAAAGTGGCAACCAAAAAAACTGTAATTCTGGCTTTTTTAATTTTTTTCTTATTACACGGTTAAGGCCTCTTTCACACTTCAGTTTTTTGTGTCAGTTACAATCCGCCAAAAAGGCTGAGAAGCGGATCTGTTATTAACTGATGTGAATGGATGCCACAGGATCCGTTTTTTGACGGATCCGCAAAATGAGGAAATTTAAAGGAACCGCTGGCCGGGAAGAGGAGAGAGAGAGAGAGAGAGGGAGAGAGGGAGAGAGAGAGAGAGGGAGGGAGAGAGAGAGAGATTTTTTTTTTGTCCGGCACCCAGACAGAATTTCGGGTTAAATCAGTGTCTGGAGGATCCGCCGGCCAAAAAAACGTTGCAAGCTCTGTTTGGAAATCTTTGAGGATGTTAACGGACAGCAACATTGTGGCGGATCCTCACAAAAATGGATGCAACGGACGACAATCCGTCAAAATCCGCCAATAATGGAAGTCAATGGGGAAAAAACGGATCCGCTAAAAAAAATTGCGGATCCGTTTTTTTCAAAACCTGGCGGATTTTGACTGATTGTAAAAGACGGAAGTGTGAAAGAGGCCTTAGCAATTGGGTTAAATTTTTTATATTGATAGATCGTGCGATTCTAAACAAGGTGACACCAAATATGTGTATATTTGATTTTTTTATTGTTTTATTTTTGCTGGGGCGAAAGGGGGTGATTTGAACTTTTACTTTTTTTATTGTTTTAATATTTTTTAAAACTTTTTATTTTTTGCATGGTTCAATAGTCTCCATGGGAGACTAGAAGCTGCAGTCCTTTGATCGCCTCTGCTACACACAGGCGATGATCAGATCATCTGTGTGTAGCAGAAATGCTCACTTTTTATGATTGCCGACCACAGTGCGGTGCTCATAACAATCTGGCAATGACAACCATAGAGGTCTGCTGCAGACCTCTGGTTGTCATGCCGACCTATTGGTGACCCACGATCATGTGATAGGCTCATTGATGGACGGGATTAGTGACACACTTCCTGTAAGCGTGAGTTAAATGCCATTGTCAGAGATTGACAGCTGCATTTAACTAGATACCAGCCATGGGTGGATCGCTAATCCACCTGCGTCTGTTGGGGGCACATGTTAGCTGTATAGATCAGCTGTCAAGTGCCAGGAAAGGTGCGGGCTCCTGCACCAAACAGGGTGAATCTGACATGTGCGTACTGTTATGCCATATGTCGGAAAGGAGTTAATCACAATAGCGTTAACTAAGTACTCTATGTTATTTACTTGTACTATTACTATTTGTATATTTACTTACTACATGGCATTTGCTTATTTTGTTTTTAACTTAGGTTTTGCCTGGCAAATGGCCACAGTGTGAGTGCACACCTACACAATGCACTTATACCAACATACTGTATGTTCTGGCTCATCTTTTGGCGATGATTTAGTTTTTTGTACTTGGCACAAACAGGGGTGTAGCTCCCCCTTTTTGAGCAAGGCATTTTGTCTATATAGCCTTCCACAAGCATTAGTCTAAACTGTCGAGTTGTGGTCCTGCTCTTCCTCCATCTATTTTGAGGTCTGCTCACACATGAGGAGGTTTAATACTAGAACTAGGATGATCCCAATTAAGTACACCTTGTCACAGTGGTCTGGATTTTAGACCTTTTTGAACAAAATAGTGTTAGCTATGTACCTTATGGCATTTACATGTACTATTACCATTTATTTAATTACTTACTATAGAATGTTTATTCATTTTGCTTTTATCTTAGATTTTGTCTTTAAATTCTCATCTTGTTAAGTTGCTTGTGGCATAGTGGTTGCTTTGCCAGCTTGTGGATTTTACTGCATCTAGAAATGATGGCATGGGTTCAGTCTTGATGGAAGAATCCAAGCTGACATTTTTTTTTTTTTTAAAAAAGGGATGCCTGCTTTCTCAGTTTTCTCATGCAGGAGGATGTTGGTTGCATTCTGGATTTGCCTTTGAGCACCAATGACACCTGGAGAAGCAACTGTGGCCAGAGACAATACATGAGTTGCACAGCTCATTTGGTAAATGTTTTAGTGGAAGTGATGTGTAATGACCAGGTCGAACGTTCCCTGCTGTCCACCCCCACACGGTGTCCGCAGCTGAAGGAATTATGACACACACCGGTCTTGGGGATAACAGTTGCTTTTATTTCAGCAGGAGCGGAAATTATAACTTGGAACAAATAAGGAACAGTCTATCATGGGTAGTCCACAGCAATTACAGTTCACATTTAGATGCTGAGATGTGATTGGGGCCTGGAGTTTTAAGAGCACTGGACAATGTCTTTTGGTATTTTACAGAAGGAGGTAGACACAGCAATTAGAGGTTACTGACCTGTATTTGGGTTTATCTAAACAGTGTGTCACAGCATGTGCACAAGTACTTATAGGTGAATGTAGAAACTGTGGTGAATCCTGTCATAAAGACTTTAGATGTGGTGAATCATGTCAGCAATACTTTACATGTCGTGAATCCTGTCAGAAATAGAATGATGTCTGTACAGGTTAGAGGGAACTCAGGCTTTTGTGCCTGCAGAAGATCTTGAGGTAAAAACCTCCTCCACGTGTGTACTGCTCTCCCTGAAGGCATCCCTCAGACTAAAGAACATTCTAAATACCATAGAAAGATAGCCTAGAAAAAGGCACTTCCAAATATCAGTAAATCCCAAAAACATATAGAAAGCTTAACTGCCATAAAATACAATTTTATTTAAACAATATTAAAATCGATGCCAGAAAAATATATATAATACATTGGTATACTTCAAATGAGGGCAAACAAATGCAAAAAACAGGCTTTGATAAAGGTACATATGGGTTTCAAATATACTTGTATGCTTGGATCCTGTTGGTTCATACACAAAAAGATGCTGCAGGAGTATTTAGAGAAAAGTGTCTCATATTAGTGAATGGAGCCTGATAGTTAAGGCTTCCTATGTAAAAATCTCCTTGAATGCCTCCATGTGCAGACAAACAAAAAAGGTCCTAAATCAAAAACCTCCAGGGTTGCAGATCAGCTGGATTCCTATCTATGGCGGCCATAGCATAAATCAGCCATAGAAAAAGTGCATAGTGCAATACATGTAATTATATTCCTTATTGCTGGATAAATATAGAGGAAAAGAGAAGCTGCTGCAGATAGAGTGTCATACCTTATCAGCCTGGGCATCCCTGACGCACGTTTTGCGATTTGGGCTTCTTCCAGAGGGAGTGTGCATGTAAAAAGCTCTTTAGCAGATGCATTTATATGAGGCCGGTTGGTCTAAATCACAGCTGAGTGTTAGTGGCGCTTCCGCCGGCAAACACAGCATGACGTCAGCTCAGATCAGTATCTAGGGATGCCCGCTCCACCCTCGGCCTGACACGTCAGAGCTAGGGGGTGGCGAAGACAGCGGGAAAGACGCCGAGGTTCAAGGCAGGATATGTGCTAGGGGCACACCAGAGTCCAGGCCAAGGTGCAAGGCAGGGTGCGTGTGTAGGGGACATGCCAGGATCCAAAGCAACAAACAATACAGAGTGCATGTATAGAGACACGCCTAGGCACAAGGTTCAACAAACAAGACAGGGTGCGTGTATAGAGACATGACAAAGTACAAGAAACAAAGCAGAGTCCTGCGCATGCAAAGAGACTCGCCAGGGTCAGGGTTCAAGGCAGAGAGCGTGCTAGGAGCCACGCCAGGGTTCAAGGCAGGGTGCGTGCTAGGAGCTATGCCAGGGTTCAAGGCAGGGTGCGTGCTAGGAGCCACGCCAGGGTTTAAGGCAGGGTGCATGCTAGGAGCCACGCACGGGTTCAAGGCAGGGTGTGTGCTAGGAGCCACGCCAGGGTTCAAGACAGGGTGCATGCTAGGAGACATGCAGGAGGCACGCCTAACTGGCCAGTGCACACGGCTGCACACAAATACGAGGCACGACCAAGGCACAGGAGGCGGCGAGGAAACCCACGCCGGGGTTCAGAGAAGGCAAGACAGGGAGCGAGGCAAGGCAAGGCAGGGAGCAGAACACGGAGAGGAACAAAGACAGAAACACAGAGTTAGGTCAGAGAGAGAACAGAGCTAGCAGCATAGTGTAGGCCGAAGCCCAGAGCCGGGCCAAGGGAGAGCCTTGGGACTAGCCAGGAAACGAGACATAGAACTAGCAGCGGAGCGTAGGCCGAAGCCCAGAGCCGAGCCAAGGCAGAGCCTTGGGGCTAGTCAGGAGTGTGCTAGAGAGCACCAGAGGACAGAGTCTAGCAGCAGAGCATAGGCCGAAGCCCAGAGCCGGGCCAAGGCAGGGCCTTGGGACTAGACATGGAAATGTGCAAGAGAGCACCAGAGGACAGAGTACAGAAAACCAGGCAGAGACAAGAAACATGAGAAGTACTACAAGACTCAGAATAGCAAAGACTAGACATGGAAATAGGCAAGGCAGAGAACAGAGGAAGGACTACAAGTCAAAGAATAGCTAAGGCGAGACATAGCAAAACAGGCTAAGGCAGAGAACAGTGAAAGTACTACAACGCAAAGCAAGGCAAGGACAAATATGGCTCGAGAGACAACACAAGACATGGCACGAGACAAGAGGCAGAGTACAAGCACAGAGCGTGTGCAGAGACGCATGACAGGGCAGAGTGCAGGGGCACAGAATACAGGGAGCGACCAAGCAGACCAAGCAGCCATGCAGGGAAGCAACATAATAATCAGGCGCTGACCATAGGGAGGGGCGGTCTGATATAGCACCATAGCACCAGTACTTCCGGATCAAGACCAGGGGAGAACTTTTAGTTCAGCTCCTACAGGATCACAGAGAGCAGTCACATGACCAGGGATTCCAGACATGCCGAGATGATTGCAGAACCAGACAGTACTGGAACCTAGGAAAGGTCACATGATCAGGGTTCCAGACATGCAGAGATGATTGCAGAACCAGACAGCGCTGGAGCCTAGGAAGGACACATGTTCAGGGGTTCTGGGAACACAGAGATGATCACAGAAGGCAGAGCAGGAACACAGGCATCTTGCAGCCCAACAGTCATGAGGTGAGTGTGCACACTGCTCTAGGGAACATGCAAGATAGCAGACATGACATGCGCGTGCACACTGCTCCAGGGGTCATGAGGCAAAACAGACATGGCGGACGTGACACTTGCCATGACTAGTGTCCCTGAATATACATCCACAGCAGCAGGGGGAATTAACAAATGAATAAATGAATAAATAAGTATTTCCAAGGGTAAATGGAGGGGATAAAAGAGCAGAAGATATACAAAAAGAAGAAGAAATAAACAAGAAAATTGATCCTACAAAAGAGAGAAGGGGGAAAAACCAGGAAATATACAGACCAAGGGTGTGCACAAAAAAGGGGGAATGCTTACATAGCCTATATCTAGCGCTATCAAAAGGTGCTATAAAGTGCATATATGCTAAAGATGCGCAAGTGAGCAAGTTCAGTGCGGTGTTCCTGACATTATAACTGGCTTACAGTTTTTTTTTGTTTTTTTTTTTCCTCACTTCTGCAGCATGGACCCAATGTGTGCTTTATCTGAGCAGGTGAAAAGCTTGACTCAGTCACTGCAGAAGCTTAGTTTGGAACACCAAGCTCTGGCCCAGTCCCAACGGCGGGTTGAGGACTCAGTTCAGGGGGTACTTTCCGCTGGCTTCCAGCAGGTGGGGAATAGAGATGTCATTTTACTCCCACCTGAATCCCCGGTTAAATTACCAGATATGTTTTCTGGTAACAAGGATGATTTCAGGGCATTTAAGGAGGGCTGTAAGCTATTTTTTTCTCTGAGACCCCGCTCCTCTTTGGGATGAGAAACAGAGGGTGGGGGTAGTGATGTCCCTGCTTAGGGGTCCACACAAGCCTGGGCATTCTCGCTTTCCTCTTCTGCCCCTGAGAGAATGTCTGTGGATGCATTTTTTGAAGCCTTAGGGCTTATTTATGATGAGCCTGATAGAGTGCGGTTGGCTGAGGACAAAGTAATGAGTGTCTGTCAGGGGGAGCACTCGGCCGAATGGTTCTGTACTGAATTCAGACGTTGGGCAGCAGAGATTTCCTGGAGTGACGCCGCCCTGCGGGGGCTGTTCCACAGAGGCCTGTGTGAACGTCTGAAGGATGCTTTGGCACTTCATCCTCCGCCTGACTCCCTGGAGGATGCCATGGTCCAAGCGGTTCGCATGGATCGCAGGCTGCGGGCTAGAGGCATTATGCAACGGGAAACGCCCTTATTCTTCAGTGGAGATGAGACCCAGACTCTTCCTATGGCTATGGAAGTGAACGCTGTCACCTGTGAGGGAAAGGAAAGAAGACGCCGCCGGGAAATGCAGTTGTGCTTCTATTGTGGGAAATCTGGACATTGGAAGAAGGACTGCCCCTCCTGTCCGTCATCCTTCAAGATGGTGGGAAATGACTAGGTCTGGGTAGTAATCGAGGAGGCTACCCAGACCTTCAGGTACAATTTTCCTCATGTGCAAAAATGGTGCTGCAGGTGGAACTGGAACTTGGTTATGGTCCTGTTCAGACTACTGCTTTTATTGACTGCGGTTCGGCTGTGAACCTGATTGATACCAAGGTTATGACTCTTTATAAGATAGGGACAGTCAGGCTTCACAATCCTGTTAAACTTGTGGCAATTGACTCATCTCCTCTTACCCAAGATGGTATCTGTTGCAGGTCTGAACTTTTTTCTCTAAAAGTGGGTTCCACTCATGTGGAGAAACTAAGTTGTCTGGTGGTAGATAACTTGCCTGCAGGACTGGTACTGGGGATGCCTTGGCTTCAACGCCATAATCCTACCATTGATTGGGTTACAGGGGAAATCACTCAATGGGGATGCAATAGTAAATGTGGTAACCGGGGACATCTTGTTAACACTGTTAAATCAGTGTCTGTGTCGTCTGTCGATCTGGAAGGTATTCCGGAGTACCTGAAAGATTTCGAAGACGTTTTTTCCGAAAGTGAGGCTGAGGAGCTGCCACCACATAGACCCTATGATTGTGCCATTGATTTAGTACCCGGAGCCAAGTTACCTAAGGCTCGATTGTTCAATTTGTCTGGGCCTGAGCGCCAAGCCATGAAGGAGTACATAGCTGAGAGTCTCCGCAAAGGGCATATCAGGCCTTCTGTGTCACCTGTGGCAGCAGGGTTCTTCTTTGTGAAGAAAAAAGATGGTGGTTTGCGGCCGTGCCTCGACTTTCGGGAACTGAACAAGATAACGGTTAGGAACTCTTACCCGCTTCCCCTCATCCCAGACTTATGTAACCAGTTAGCTGGGGCCCAATGGTTCTCCAAGTTGGATCTGCGGGGGGCCTACAATCTGATAAGGGTTCGGGAAGGGGACGAGTGGAAAACGGCATTCCTCACATCAGAAGGACTCTTCGAGAACCTGGTAATGCCATTTGGGTTAACTAATGCACCCGCTATTTTCCAAAATTCCATCAATGTTGTGTTTTCTGATCTGATAGGCCGTTTTGTTATTATTTATTTGGATGATATTTTGGTGTATTCCCCGGACAGTCAATCTCACTTGCAACATCTAAAGACAGTTCTCCAGAGACTCAGGGAGAACCAAATATTCGCCAAATTGGAAAAATGATCCTTTTTTGTACAGGAGCTGTCTTTTTGGGGGTTGATTGTGTCCTGTGAGGGGTTTCGTATGGATCCTAAGAAGGTGCTGGCGATCGCTGACTGGGTTCAGCCTCGAGGTCTCAAGGGGCTCCAGCGCTTCTTAGGATTTGCGAACTATTACCGGAGATTCATTAAAGGTTTCTCACAAGTGGTTAAACCACTCACGGATCTTACCCAGAAGGGAGCTGATGTAAAAAATTGGTCTGTACTCGCTAAGGAATCCTTCTCAGCTATTAAGAAATGTTTTATGTCTGCCCCGGTGTTGGTGCAACCTGACCCGTCCAAACCATTTATTGTGGAGGTGGATGCTTCTGAAGTGGGGGTGGGGGCTATGCTGTCCCAGGGTCCGGCCACCCTTACCAATCTCAAACCCTGTGCCTTCTTCTCCAAGAAGTTCTCTTCAGCTGAGAAAAACTATGATGTAGGCAATAGAGAACTTCTTGCGGTCAAGCTGGCATTTGAGGAATGGAGGTACTTTTTGGAAGGGGCGGCTCACCCTATCACGGTTGTCACAGAGCACAAAAATTTGGCATACCTTGAATCTGCTAAGAGGCTTACTCCTAGACAGGCCCGTTGGTCACTTTTTTTTTCACGATTTCAGTTCTCAATTACTTTTCGACCGGGATCCAAAAATGTTAAAGCGGATGCCCTGTCCAGAAGTTTTGATCCAGTGTCTCCCCCTGAGCCGCCGTCCTCCATTCTTTCCCCAGGGGTGGTAGTGGCGGGGGTCTCAACTGAGTTGGAACAAGAAATCCTAAGGGCTCAGGCCCTAGCTCCGGCAACCAGGCCAAGCGATAAACTGTTTGTTCCAGATTCATTGCGGTCTAGACTTCTGCAGGAGTTTCATGATTCTAGGCTGAGTGCTCATCCAGGTATCACGGCCACTAGAGAGGCAGTAACCAGGGGTTTTTGGTGGCCTTCATTAAGGTCCGATGTCAAGGAATTTGTTTCTGCTTGTGGCATGTGTGCCCGTTCCAAAAGCTTGCATAACCGACCGGCTGGGGAACTCATACCTCTACCGGTTCCTGATAGGCCATGGACTCATCTTTCCATGGATTTTATTACCGGTCTTCCACCTTCCAGGGGCAATACCGTGATCTGGGTGGTGGTGGACAGGTTTTCTAAACAGGCCCATTTCATTCCCTTGGCAGCATTACCTTCAGCAGAAACACTGTCAAGGTTGTTTGTGCAGCATGTGGTCCGATTGCATGGGGTACCCCTGAATGTTGTGTCTGACAGAGGTGTGCAGTTTGTGGCCAAATTTTGGAGGGCGTTCTGTATGAAATTGGGCATCTCACTCTCCTTCTCGTCGGCATATCACCCGGAGAGCAATGATCAGACCGAACGCACCAATCAATCCCTGGAACAAATTCTCAGGTGTCTGACCTCCGCCAGACAGGAGGATTGGTGTGATGCGTTACCGTTGGCTGAATTCGCTTTTAACAACCGGGTGAGTCAGTCCACCAACATGTCCCCATTCCTGATTAACTACGGCTTTAATCCGCATTTTGGGGAGTTTTCTCAGGTGGATTCTGGTTGTCCAGGAGCAGAGGGGTCCGTTCAGCGGTTAAAAAACCTCTGGGCTGAAGTCCGGCGTAATATCTCTCGGGCCCAGGGGAGATACAAATATTTTGCGGACAAAAAGAGAGCCTCGGGAGACATGTTTCAGGTGGGAGAGAAGGTTTGGCTCTCCACGCGTAACATCAACTTAAAGGTACCATCAGTGAAGTTGGGACCAAAGTTCATTGGTCCGTACGAGATTATGGAGATAGTCAACCCTGTGGCATATAGGTTGCGTCTCCCCGCCTCCTTAAAAATATCTAATGTGTTCCATAAGTCTCTGTTGAAACCAGCAGGATCTGTCAAAGAGAACTCTGAGACTGTTGTTCCTCCAGTGCTGGTGGAGGGTCAATTGGAGTATGAGGTCGGACATATTGTGGACTCTCGGCGGGTGCGCCGCTCTTTGAAGTACCTGGTCCACTGGAAGGGATATGGACCAGAAGAGCGCTCATGGGTCCCTGCTCGTTCCGTACATGCAGATCGCCTGGTTCAGGCCTTCCATGCCAAGTACCCGGGGAAGCCTGGGGGTCCAGAGGCCCCCAGTTGAGAGGGCGGTACTGTCATGATTCCAGTGCAGGTTTTTGAGCTGCACACCGGGGGTTAATGTCTGGAGCTCTGTGCAGGTTTTGACCTGCACACTTGGGGTTAATGATTGTGGCCTCTTTCTGGTTCTGGGAGAGCTTCATAAACCTCTGGGTAGCTTCAATCCCTGTCAGTTATACTTTTGCCTTTGGCCTAGTGTGCTGACCCCCGTGTGCTTGTATATTGCTATAGCTTGTTTATATGGTTCTGACCCGATTCTGTTTCCCGTTGTGAGTTTGTCTGTTGATTTTGTACTGCGTTATTATCTGTGTATGACTCATTGCCTGTGATCTGACTACTCTCTGCTCGCCCCTCTTGTACCCTGCAGCTATCTCTGTGTATGACTCATTGGCTACGTCCTGACTATTCTCCCTGTCTATGCCCCTTGGTAACTTTGTCTCGCAGTTACTCTGCTAGGAATTGTCTTGCAGCTCCTAGCTCTGTGGAGTTTAGGCCACGCCTCTAGCAGTCACGTGCTTCAGGTCCTGCGGGTCTGAAGTACACATCTATTCGGTTGCTGCCCGCTCCACAGGTATCTTTGAGCACGCTTTCGCTTAACTCAGGGCACGCGCACTGGCTCAGTGAGCAAGTTCAGTGCGGTGTTTCTGACAATTTCAGCCTGAGAATTAAATAGCTTTCAGTACATTTTTAGGACATGACTATATCTTAGAGAGGATGTATCACAGATTTCATTGTTTTATTTTGTGTAGACTTTTTTATTGCTGGGAGAGCTTCGTCTTTGCTTTGTTAAAAGTAGTTCAGAAATTTGCTTTATGGCAGCCACCTAGAAAAATATGGTCGGGGAAGACTGATTTACCTCTTTGGCAAAGTGCTGTTAGTTAGCCAGTCAGCAATCAATTTTCAGGAGAGGAAGATATAAGATGTGACCGGAAACTGTGACCATCGTCAGCGGTGGCTTGTGCGGTCTTCCTTTAATTTTGTAACAGACACAGAGGTGTTAGCTTCATTTTAATCCTGGCTGTGTTAATATGAAAAGATTTCTACAAAATATAAATGAGTCAGCCATAAGGGCCTGTCACACTAAGCGATATCGCTAGCAATATCGCTATAACGTCACTGGTTTTTGTGACGTTATAACGATATTGCTAGCGATATCGCTATGTCTGATACTTACCTCCGACCACTCCCCCCGCTGGTTATCGCTGATCACGTGAGAACGTCCTTGACGTTTCTCGTCGTCAGCTTCCTGCTGGGCTTCCTGCTGTGATGACGAGCGACGCGTGGACGCAGGCGGGAGGACGTCAGGATCGCCTTGTGTGACAGGTAAGTAGCGACCCCCGACCCCTGCTATGTTGCTGGTGAGATCTGCCTGTGTGGCAGCTCACTAGCGATCACTTAGCGATGTACCAGCGATCCTGACTGCGTCATATCGCTGGTCGGGATTGCTGGTGCATCGCCAAGTGTGACAGTACCTTTAGTTTCAGTGAACAGTGCGAAAACTGCAAGAATTTACAGTAAGATTATGATTTTAAATAGTTAATGAGCAACAATGTATAAAAATTAAGTTTAGCATCCAAGCTTGATTGTCTGATAACACATTCTTCTGTAAAATGCTTCGTTAAATACCAGCCTATTATTTCACAAAAGATTTTGAATTTGCACAGTGAAGGTTATTCTACTGATGAACAGGTATGCAGACAGTAGTATTTTGTTTAATTGTTTTTTTTGCTTTTTTTATTTTTTTAACGAAGACTAAAGTTTTGATTTATCTTTTGCAGTTGTTTAGTCCATTTTAATTAAAAAGGTTAAGTTAATCAATTGTTCCTTTAATGGCATTGACTTCAAATGTGTTTTAAAAAAGCATCTTTCTTTTAGTCAAGCTGATGTTAATGAAAACAAATATAGGTTGTTTTCCACAATTATTCTTGTAGGGTTTTTACGTCAACATCAACTGTAGGCACAAAACACTTTAACAAATAAAGGGAAAGTAAGAAAAGGAACTCATCAATATTGGACATCTTTGTTCTAGATTTACATGCTTTATATTGAGCAAGAACAATGTCCCAATGCTGATTTCTTAGTAAAGCCCCAACCCATGCCACAGTAAAAGCTTGTTTTCTGGAATAAGCAGAAAAAATGCAGTTAAACTCCGTAGACTTGTAGTTTCTTCTTAAAGGGACCTACGAATTGTTAAACCCTCAAACTGTTATGAAAATTTATATTAAATTACTAATATTCCTAAAAAAAAGTTATTGCTTTCTCAAATTTTTTGTTTGGTTAAAAATGAGCTGCCTGTTTCAACAAAATTAGCGCTTGGTCAGATGATTTTATTTTACGGACCTGTGCTGTTTTTGTAAATATCAGACAGCACCCTGACCAATGGGTTTCAATAGAGCTGTTTAGGTTACAAGTTTTTCATGTAGGCCAATTAAATGTGTAGGTACGCAAAAATATTGGATCCACTACGAAACATCCATATTACATTTTATTTCTATGGATACATTGCCAGTATTAACTTTAGTAACTGTATTTCATTATGAACATTTTCAACTGCTAATGAAGCAATATAGATGCAACACAGATGGCACATGGAGAAGCATGCGGGTGAAAATCATCTGAGTTTTAGGGAATGAAAATTGGATGATGTTCACATGCTTATTTGACCTCATCCTTACAGCCACAAAGCTGAGGCTACATACATACATCTAATGGCACAATCTTGAAACATCACAACAATATGCGACGTTGTTAGTCCAGTTCACAAAAGTGTGCTTGTTAGATCTGCTTGCTGTGCTATTTTGATCTGTGTTACATTCAGATGCTATTATCGGCAGTAAAATAAAAGATAAAAAAATTGCAAAAAGAACATGGATAGAGATGAGAGGATCCGTGGAAGTTCGGGTTCGACAGGTACGGATGAATTTTAGTTCAGAATACGGTTGGGGTACCACAACTTGACCCAAACTTGACCCAGGACCCAAACCCCATAAGTCAATGGGGACTCAAACTTTGGTGCTGTAAAATGGTTGGAGTAAGGGCTAGAGGGCTGAAAAGGAAGCAAAGTGGGGTAAGAGCAGGACAATTGCCCTGCAAACAAATGTGGATAGGGAAATTACTTAAAATAATATTTAATAAAAAATATAAAAAATAATAATCTTGAACCAGAAGGCAGAGGTCCAAGTGGAGGTGTGGAGCAATGCCTTGAGTGTGCATTTTACTGTATTTGTTAATAAATAAATGAATGAATGAATGAATGAAAAAAGTGGCTTGAGGTCCCTTCTATTTTTAATAACTAACCAAGGGAAACAGACAGCCAATACTTAGCATGGCTGTGATGGGGCTGGCAGTGCCCACAGTGTTAAAGGGAATCTGTCACCCCATTTTAGCCCTATAAGCTGCAATGCTGTAGATAAGCCCCCGATGTTACCTGAAAGACAAGAAAAACAAGTTAGATTATACTCATATGGGCTTCCGGTCTGGTCCGATGGGTGTCGCGGTCCGGTCCGGCGCCTTCCATCTTCATACGATGCCTTCCTCCTCCTTGCTTCTGCTGCGGCTCCTGCGCAGGTATGCACCTCAGCAGCTCCAGTGTTGCGTGATGACATCATCACGCCTGCTGCTTCAAAGGCAGAGTGGTTGATGGGAGAGGGAGCATCTGCCTGGTCTACCGCTATTAGCATCACTGGCTGAGGGAGTGGGGGAACTAGGCAGATGCCTAGTCTGCCTTCCCCTAATGCCAGCCCTGTTGATAGGATCAGTGTAAAGCTGCCAAAAAAATGAAAGTACCGTACTCAGTACATTGTATATAGCATATCTGAGGTACATAGCATTATATATTGTACAGGACACACAATGTAATTACATTACATGGCGAATGGTGGAGATAGCTGTAAAGGCAGAAGAGACTTGTCATGGTCACGCGTGTCTGGACGCAGATGAAACCGCAAGGCGGACCCATAACACACGTGACCCTGGATACAGCGCCTCCAGTGGCGAATTTAAATAATAAAACATGCAGATGGATACACCGCCTCCACCTGGCGAATTTAGGAATTACACGTTATACATACATTCTGGAAACCCCGCCTCCAGTACGGCGAATTTAAATAATAAGGGGGAACCTGGGAAACATTTACAATGGTGGGCCCTGCGAATAGGGAAATGGAGACCTCCTGAGCTCCCCTGAGCCAGTGTCCCTGCACTCCTAACGTTCCCTATACAGGCTCCGCACCTGTCGCCGCACGCGAACCTTAAAACCTTGCTCGTCCTGACCCTAAACCCTCACTAGGGAATTGGGCGGTACGGAGACTAATCCCACCACTGCACTAATAACACACATGAGGGAAAGAGACAATACAGGGGGACACCACTTAGCTTTATGCTCTGTGCTTATGCTCCTGCAACAGAGCCCTCCACCTGCGTGCGTCTTCTCCTCCACCCGGATCCATCACCGTAACAGGATCCTTCACCATAGTGCAGCCTTGGAGCAGAGTCCACCACCAGTTGCTGCTGCTTAGTAACAGAGTCCCAAAGACGAGTTCAGCTTCTGCCACGAAGTCAAGCATGCTTGAGTCCAGCTCAGCAGCCAAGTCCCACATGGTGAGTGCCACTCTCCATAGTCGCCACTCCACCAGTCCATGCAGACACTTCCTGCTGACACCATTACTGCGACCCCACCACGCCATGCCAGCCCTTCGTCCAGACACCATAGCTGACACACGTCCCCCCTGGCTAAGCTGCGCAGGACTCCTCCTCAGCTCCATCCTTCCACCAGGCTCTCACCAACTCAGAATCAAGGAATGAAAGAATGAATATCACCAGCCGTGATTGTACACCCTGAGACTCATTTATAGAGCCCCACACCTGAATCATAATTACAGAGATAATTACAGAGAACTTTAAACTGAAAACCTAAGGTGCGATACCACTAACCACCACCGGGGACAGTCAAGTCACCTTGGCAACTTGCCAAAAGGAAAAAAAAAAGTTCACTCTGTGCTTTTAAAACTGTCAGATCACTTCAGATCATGACAAGACTGTTCAATAAAATATCATGAAAAACAGAGCAACTGCAACAGACAATACGGTGAGCAACAACAAGCGAACATGATAGCTCACCGTCTGCGCTATGTTGAGGTAAGCAACTAGAAGATCTGAATATCTACATAGAGACTATCAGCTTGTCACCTTCCAAGGGTTCAAGGATGGCTGCTGCAAAAAGGAAGTGGCGAGACTAGTGACAAGGTTGATGAGAAATGACAAAGGCCTAAGGAGCAAAGGTTAGAGTGCACAAGAAACAAATGAGCCAGAAATAAACAGGTTGCAATGAGAAAACATGTCAACTAATGGCGCTGTTGGTTAAACTATCACAAAGCATTAAATTCCATGATGATACAAAAAGGCATAAGTAAACTGTCTATATACATTTCTGTGAAGGCATGACAAAGTCATCAAAATAATGCAGAATAAATGCATTAATACTGTATAATGAAACATTCTGCATTATTAGTCATAATAGGTTTTTCTAATTACTCAATTTTTTTGCAAGAGAGAGTTGTAAATTATCTACGGTAATTCTGAGAAAGGAATGTGTCTGACTTGTTGACTATAGTATTGTGCGTGGTGACTCTACAAGTATAAATAAAATTATAGTTAGTATGAACTATAAGCACAGTGTCCAAGGTAGAATTACCTCTTACATCTACTGTATATGCTGTATAAAACAAACTAGGGGAAGTTGATATACCATATTAAATAAGTGCAAATTAAAAAACATATTATATGGAGAGCATATCAAATAGCTGATAATCTGGATCACCATGCGCCCCAACGCTTGTTTCCACCAGCTTCCTCTCCCTCTGTCAAACTTGTGTGCTTGGGTGGAGTGTAAGGAGGAATTTCCCCTGTCAGAATGACAACTACCTGAAGCATACCTCCAATTAAACAAAAGAATGACTTTACCAGAAGAAGATCAAAGTTTTGAACTGGCCTAGCGCGAGCCCAGAACTGAATCCAATTGGAAATCTGTAGGTTGACGTGAAGAGTGCTGTGCACAGGAGATGGCCTCGCAATCTAGCATATTTGGAGTGCTGCTGCATGGAAGAGTATGCAAAGATTGCCATTTACAGATGTGCCATGCTTATAGACTCTTACCTAAAATGAACGAGAGCCCAATTCATCAAAGCTTTCATATCAGCATTCTGTCATAAAAGCTTTGAAAAGTTTAGGCACAACTCGGAGTTGTCCCTAAAATGTATAACTTTGGGTATTTTCACAAGTTTCTCCCACATTCATCAAAATGGTCGAAGCTACCCTCTACTGGTGGCGGGATATTACAGCTCATCTAATTCATGATGAGCTATGACTTTCCCTACACCTGAAATCTCACTCCAGTGAGATTGGACTGGAGTAAGATTTCAACAATAGGGAACTGAGGCTCACATCACTCATCAGATGCTCCTAATTTGTGAAGAGTTATGCACCTGTTCACAAATCAAGACCACTTGACTACAACATGCCCCTGTGAACAATGCCAGTCTTGATGAATTGGGCGCTAAATGCTGTCATAAATTCAAAAGGTACTTCATAAAAGTATTAGTGTAAGGGTGTACCTATTTACACATGTAGCCTCATCATTTCGGTTATTTATTTTTCTTTATTTCAGCTTGTCTTTCAATTTTATTTTACAGATTATGGGTGACATTAAAGATGGAAAAGGTGCTGAAATTATTCTTCTTCGTATGATTTTTTAACATGAGAAAAACTTGGCTTTTTAACAGGGGTGTGTAAAGTTTCTACATCCACTGTGTATATCTATTTATCTATCTTGATGTGTACTCTGCAAAGGTTTTAGTCAAATGCAAAAAAAAATGCAGCAAACTAAGTATGCTTTCAAAAATAGAAGTATCAAAAGTTTGCTTTAACCAACTAACAAAATGCAAAGAGAAGCATGATTGTAAAGTAGTCAAGGTCAGCCAACTGATATCACTCCCAGAGAGGAGTGGTGATAGCCTCTGTATTGCTTCACCATCTCTTTTGTGCTTCTTAAATCACATAAAAGACCGACTGCCTAAGTGCCACTGCACTGGTGGGACACTGTGCAGACCCAAAGTCTGACCATCTGAGAACTTACCTCTGTGATCTCATAGCAGATGGGCTGCACTGCTTTGTATAATGCTGAGTCGACAAGTAATGGCATATGCATATTGAACTTCTGCCTTTGTGTCACTACTTGCACCATGCCTCCAAGGAAATAGCAGAGGGAGGTTTGCTAAATTTTGGGTCTGCATAGTGTCATGCCAGTGCAGTGGCACATAAGCAGAAGATTAATGTGCATTCCCAAAGTCTCTGTGGCCATCGGGCATTTGTTTAGGAAGCAGGGTGGAGGTTATAACCACACCTCTGTATGGGTGATTGTTGTGAATTCTCTCTCTCGTTTCTCTCTGGTGATTACTGAAGATAGTGGAGCTGGTCAGATTGGGACTTCTCTTTCTGGGCTCCCTCTGGTGGTTACTGGAGGTAGTGGAGCTGATCTGATTGACAGAGGCTTGCCACCTTATAATGAGGAAGATGATTGGAGATCTGGGGTTTTTGATAGGGATTTAAGACAGCTGACTCCCTCTATCCCTGCTGGTGATTTTTTTTCCTGTGCCTCCTGAGGTCTGATATCTCCCGCTCTTTCCCTGCATCTTCAGCTAAGTGGTTCATTTGCTATTCTGTTTGCATTTGATCTGGTTTTGTTTATCTCTGCTTTGTGCGGGTCAGCTAGCTCTGACTGGGGCTGTGCTGAATCACCGCCCATATTTTACTGCATGTGCCAATTTGCTTAGTCCCCTTCTATATTGGTCTCTTTTTGCTTTGCTTTCAGAATATACCAGAGCGCTGATATAGGGGGGGGCGAAGTCGTGTGACTTCAATGTTTTTTGCATCAGACGTGCTGGACTTTTGCAAGGTTTTTTGCGTGATTGCAGACAGTGTCTTTCCTTTCCTGTCCTGTCTAGTCAGTGTGGTCCCCATCATTTGCTCAGTCAATTTCTCTGCCTGCATTTGTGTTTTCATCTTGTCTCACCGACAATATATGTTTGGGGGCTATCTATTCCTTTGGGGTCTGCTCCAGGGCAGTTTAGATTTCCCCTTTCTTGCTTTAGTCTTAGTTAGCTCTCCGGCTGTGCTGAGGCATCTAGGATCATCGTAGGTACCCTCCACGGCTACTGCTAGTTGTGTGGACAGGATCAAGGGTCTACATCCACTTAGTTACCAACCTCTCTGGTTTTCTGTGGCTTAGCCTTGGCCTGCTATCCTCCTCGGTGACCCAGTCATATTAGAATCACCAGCCTAACTGTAGACTCTAGGGTACTCTAAAGCAGGAAAAAATTTAAAAAAAAAAGTGTCAGAATTTTTTTTTCATATATTTTTTCTTCTTTTTTTTTCTGGGGCTGTAGTAGGATATTTTTTTTTTTGTCGAAATGGAGACTAAGCAATTGTCTGATTGTGTTGAGCAGCTCGCTGCTGAAGTGCAGATAATTTCTTCCTATCTCGCTCAATCATCTGCTGTTGAACCAAAAATCCCTACTCCTGATGTGTTTTCTGGGGAGCCGTCAAAATTTTTGAATTTTAAGAATAGTTGTAAATTATTTTTTGCTTTGAAACCTAACTCATCAGGGAGCTCTGCGCAGCAGGTTAAAATTGTCATATCCCTGCTACGCGGAGATCCCCAGGATTGGGCCATTTCTTTGACACCCGGAGATCCTATTCTGGCTAATGTGGACGCTTTTTTTCAAGCCTTGGGGTTGTTGTATGATGAACCTAATGCTATTTATCAAGCTGAGAAAACTTTATTGGCATTGAACCAGGGTCAGGATTCTGCAGTTATATTGTCACAAATTTCAAAAGTGGGCGATCCTTACTAAATGGAATGACGATGCCCTAGCAGCTTTCGGGAAGGGTTTGGCAGAAACCGTAAAAGATGTTATGGTGGGATTTCCTGTTCCCTCTGGTCTTGATGACTCTATGTTATTGGCCATTCAAATTGATTGGCGTTTACGTGAAAATAAAACTACACCAGAGGCGTTGCCACCTTTTGAATGAACTTCTGAACCCATGCAATGTGATAGGGTTTTGTCTAGGGCGCAACGTCAGGAGTTTAGAAGGCGTAATAAGTTGTTTTTTCTGTGGGGACGCCTCTCATACTGTCTGCCCTAAACGAGAAAAGTGTTTTGCTCACACATTTGCTGTGGGCAGTTGTACAGCCTAAGTTTCTTTTGGCGATTACCCTGATCTGCTCCTTGTCAACATTTTCCACTATGGCGTTTGTTGATTCAGGAGCAGCTTTGAATCTGATGGATTTGGATCTGATGGATTTGGACTTTGCTAAACGTTGTGGTTTTCCCAAGATACCCCTGCGGACTCCTATCCCTTTGAGGGGTATTGATGCTACTCCCTTGGCGGAGAATAAACCCCAGTTTTGGACCCAGGTGATAATGCGGGTCGCCCCGGACCACCACAAAAATTGTAAATTTTTGGTGTTGCACAATTTGCATGATACTATTGTTCTGGGTTTCCCTTGGTTGCAAACTCATAATCCTGGTTTAGGATCGGCTTTTCAACTTATCGGTACCCGAACATGATGCTATGCGATCTTACACCAAGGAGTCATTGGAGAAGGGTCATATTAGACCACCCTCTTCACCTTTAGGTGCTGGGGTTTTTTTTGTGGCCAAGAAAGATGATTCATTAAGGCCATGTATTGACTATCGTTCCCTTAACAAAATCACTGTTAAATATCAGTACCCGTTACCCCTGATTTCTGATTTATTTTCCAGAGTTAAAAGTGCCTGTTGGTTTACCAAGCTTGACCTCAGGGGGGCGTATAATCTTATTTGCATCAAGCACGGGGATGAATGGAAGACAGAGTTTAATACTCTGGAGGGACATTTTGAGTACCTGGTGATGCCTTTTGTGCTCACTAATGCCCCTTTTGTCTTCCAGTCTTTTATGAACGATATTTTCCGGGACTTTGTGGACAAGTTTTTGATCATTTATCTGGATGATATTTTGATCTTTTCCAGTGATTGGGATTCTCATGTGGAACATGTCCGGACTGTGTTCTGGATTTTGAGGGAAAATTCTCTGTATGTTAAGGGATCAAAGTGCCTCTTTGGTGTACAGAGGATTTCATTTTTGGGATTCATTTTGTCCCCGTCGGCTATTGAAATGGACCCGGCCAAGATACAGGTCATTTATGATTGGGTTCAGCCCACTTCTTTGAAGGCTCTCCAGAAGTTTTTGGGTTTTGCTAATTTTTACCGCAAATTTATAAGTAATTTTTCTGGCATTGTTAAACCACTGACTGATTTTACCAAAAAGGGCACTGATGTGGTGAATTGGTCTCCAGAGGCAGTTTCGGCATTTCAGGAGCTTAAGCAGAGATTCACTTCTGCTCCGGTTCTATGGCAACCTGATGCCTCACTCCCATTTCAGGTGGAGGTAGATGCTTCTGAGATTGGTGCAGGAGCTGTTTTGTCCCAAAGAGATGCGGTGACTTCTAAGATGAATCCCTGTGCCTTCTTTTCTCAAAAATTCTCCCCATTTGAACGTAACTATGATGTGGGGAATCAGGAATTGTTGGCCATGAAATGGGCATTTGAAGAGTGGAGACATTGGTTGGAGGGAGCTAGACATAAAGTTGTGGTCCTCACCGACCACAAGAATTTGATTTTTCTTGAATCAGCCAAACGCTTGAATCCTAGACAGGCTAGATGGGCCTTGTTATTCACACATTTTAATTTTGTGGTCTCTTTTCTTCCGGGCACTAAGAATGTTAAGGCGGGCGCCCTTTCTAGGAGTTTCTTTGTGGATTCTCTTGATATGACCGAGCCTACTACCATTCTAAATGAGGGTGTAGTTCTTTCCGCCATCTCACCTGATTTGAGACGTGCCCTGGAGGAATTTCAAGAGGACAAACCTGAATGTTGCCCTATGGGAAAATTGTATGCCCCTGACCAGTGGAGGAAAAGAGTAATGTCTGAAATTCATTGCGCCGCGTTGGCTGGTCATCCAGGCATTTTTGGTACCAGAGATTTGGTGAGTCGGTCTTTTTGGTTGCCTGCCTTATCTCGTGATTTCAGGAATTTTGTGCAGTCCTGTGGGACTTGTTCTCGGTCCAAGCCCTGTTCTCGTTCTAGTGGGTTGTTGATGTCCTTGCCGGTGCCCAGGAGGCCATGGACTCATATCTCAATTGATTTTATTTCTGATCTTCCTGTCACTCAGAGAATGACTATTATCTGGTTGATCTGTGATAGATTTTCTAAGATGGTCCATCTTGTACCACTCCCAAAGTTGCCATCTTCTTCTGAGTTGGTGCCCTTGTTTTTACAACAGGTGGTTAGGTTGCACGGTATTCCTGAGAACATTGTGTCGGACAGAGGAGTCCAGTTTGTTTCCAGATTTTGGAGAGCTTTTTGTTCCAAACTGAGAATTCAGTTATCTTTCTCCTCTGCATTTCATCCTCAGACCAATGGGCAGACTAAGAGAGCAAACCAGACTTTGGAATCCTATTTGAGATGTTTCATATCTGCTGATCAGGATGACTCGGTCTCATTCTTGCCCTTGGCCGAATTTGCGCTAAACAATAGAGCTAGTTCTGCCACTTTGATGTCGCCCTTTTTCTGTAACTTTGGGTTTCATCCTCGATTTTCTTCAGGGCAGGTGGAATCTTCTGCCTGCCCAAATGTGGATTCTGTGGTAGAGAGAATGCAGCAGATTTGTGACCAAGTGGTGGATAAGTTGTCCCATGCTCAGGAAAAAGCCCAGCGGTTTTCCAACCGGCATAGGACCATTGGTCCCCGGTTTAAAGTGGGTGATATGGTTTGGTTGTCTTCAAAGAATATTCCTATGAAGGTTGCGTCTCCAAAATTCAAGCCAAGATTCATTGGACCTTATAAGATTTTGGAAATCCTTAATCCCGTTTCTTTCCGTTTGGCTCTTCCAGTTATGTTTAAGATTCATAACGTGTTCCATAAATCCTTGTTGAAGAGGTTTGTAGAGCCAGTAGTTCCCATGGTGGCACCTCCTGACCCTGTATTGGTTAAAGGTAATTTGGAGTATGAGGTAGAGAAAATATTGGATTCTCGTTTGGCTAGACGGAGACTCTAGTACCTGGTCAAATGGAAGGGTTATTGCTAGGAGGATAATTCTTGGTTCTCTCCTTCTGACATTCATGCCGAAAGATTGGTGCGTGCTTTTCACCGGGCCCATCCTGACAGGCGTGGTGGCATGGATGAGGGTTTGGTGACCCCTCCTCAAGGGGGGGTACTGTTGTGAATTCTCTTTCTGGCTTCCCTCTGGTGATTACTGAAGATAGTGGAGCTGGTCAGATTGAGAGTTCTCTTTCTGGGCTCCCTATGGTGGTTTCTGGAGGTAGTGGAGTTGATCTGATTGACAGAGGCTTGCCACCTGATAATGAGGAAGACGATTGGAGAACTGGGGTTTCTGATTGGGATTTAAGACAGCTGACTCCCTCTATCCCTGCTGATCACCATGCTGATTTTCTTCCTGTGCCTCCTGAGGTCTGATGTCTCCTGCTCTTTCCCTTCATCTTCAGCTAAGTGGTTCATTTGCTATTCTGTTTGCATTTGGTCTGGTTTTGTTTATCTTGGCTTTGTGCGGGTCAGCTAGCTCTGACTGGGGCTGTGCTGAATCACCGCCCGTGTTACTGCATGTGCCAGTTTGTTTAGTCCCCTTTTATATTGGTCTCTTTTTGCTGTGCCTCCTGATGTCTGATGTCTCCTGCTCTGTCCCTGCATGTTCATCTAAGTGGTTCATTTGCTACTCTCTTTGCATTTGATTTGGTTTTGTCTATCTCTGCTCTGTGCGGGTCAGTCAGCTCTAGCTGGGGCTGTGCTGAATCACCACCCATATGTTACTGCTTGTGCCAGTTTGTTTTGTCCCCTGTTATATTGGTCTCCTTTTGCTTTGCTTTCAGAATATACCAGAGTGCTGATATAGTGGGGGCGAAGTCGTGCGACTTCAGTGTTTTTGTGCATCAGACGTGTTGGACTTTTGCAGGGTTTTTTGTGTGATTGCAGACAGTGTCTTTCCTTTCCTGTCCTGTCTAGTCAGTGTGGGCCCCATCGTTTGCTCAGTCTATTTTTCTGCCTACGTTTGTGTTTTCATCTTGTCTCACCGACAATATATGTTTGGGGGCTATCTATTCCTTTGGGGTCTGCTCCGGGGCAGTTTAGATTTCCCCTTTCTTGCTTTAGGCTTAGTTAGCTCTCCGGCTGTGCCGAGGCGTCTAGGATCATCGTAGGTACCCTCCACGGCTACTACTAGTTGTATGGACAGGATCAGGGTTCTGCATCCGCTTAGTTACCAACCTCTCTGGTTTTCTGTGGCTTAGCCTTGCCTTGCTATCCTCCTCGGTGACCCTTTCATAACAGCTGATATGTCTGGCTAGACTTCTCAGCACTAAGTGATGACATTCCAACCAGTATTACTAAATAGAATCTGCATCCCAACAATTATGTTGGCAACTTTCCTTGAACAATAGTGATTGGTGGAAACCAGCATTACATAACAAACACAGTGCTATACTGTAAATAGCTAAAATAGTTAAATCCTGCTGTCGGATTTCCTTTTTTATGAAATTGCCTGTATGTTTTGGGTCATTATCGTGTTGCAGAATTACTTTGGAGCAAATTAGACACCTCTGTGTTGGTATTGCATGATGAGAAAGTATCTGCTTTTATTATTCAGCATTAAGGACAGCATTATACCTAACCAAATCCATTTACTGAAATACAGTCCCAGACATACAAGGAGCCTTCACAATGTTTCACTGATAATGACAGATACCCATTATGGTTCCGCTCTCCAGCCCTTTGGAGCACAAACTGCTCTCTTTAACGGCCAAATATTTAGAGCAACTGCAGCCATTTTTCTGCAACCAGTCCTCATATTTTCCCTCATAGTTGAGTCTCTTGACCTTGTTTCCATCAAAGTTATTTTTTTTGACTGTAACTCTTCCAGTTTTGGTCAGATTGATCCAAACAGTAGATGGCTGTAGCTGAGAACCACTGGATACTGCCAGTTCTGAGCTGATGGCATTGCTGGAGAACTTCCAATTTTGAAGGTAAGAAGCATGATGTGCATTTAATCTGTTTCACTAAGTTCCCTTTGCTGGCCACTGTTTCTACGGTCCTCCACATTGCCCATTTCTAGGTGCTACATCAAAACAGCTTAAACAGTACAGTTTGAAACTGACATCTTTGTTTGGGAGAGATCTTTCAGTATGGTGCCATGATGTTGTAATATCCATGCCAGTACTTATCTGCTCTGCTTCCAAATCATTCAGCGAATGGCACAGCACCTTTTTTTTGCTGGCGATGCTGAGCAACAATGTGGCAGTCTTGTCTAATTCCTGGGACTTTTGGCAATGCTTACTCAGGGAGTTAAGTGGTAAATTTCTTGCTTTTTGGCCTTCTGTGAGCCTTGGGCATGTACATCTTCCCTTTAATATTCTGAAACTCTGACGTTCTCTGCCAGTTAAAAGTTTATCAACTCAGGTTCAGTCTCCTGTTTCCAGCTCATGCTTTGCTTGTTTGTACTCCTGTTGTCTGAACAAAGCCTATGATATGACAATTCCTACTAGCTTGAACCATTGACCAGCAGCTCACTCCAGGCCCTAGCCCAGGGGCCCACGTGCAAGTCCAGATGCCTGTACAGGGCATAAAGGGTGAAGGCAAAGGTAACCTCTAGGATCTGGTAAACAGATTGACATGTGCTAAACTTGTTAATTCTAGCCAATTTTAGAGCTGCCAAGTCACCAATTACAGTACCTTATAACAGTTTAACTGGACAGTCTAATTATGGATCTCTTCAAGGGAATGGTGGATAAAATGCAAGACTTAGCCAAGGTCATTTTGAAACTCCCTCAGCACCACCTCTGACCACTTTTAAATGTTGTCTAAACGATTTTCTTGTGACTGTATGCATTTTCTTCCTTTATGGAAAGCTTTTCCCTGTATTTCAGGCTCTTCCCACATATATCTTTTTTGGGAGCCAGCAGGTGGGACTCCTCATCCCCCTGCTGCAGGGTGATCTCCAAGCTTGAGCTTTTATCCTACTCACTGATGCTCCCGAACTCTCCACAGTCAACTATTTTTGTCATGTGCTTTTTTCTCCTATATGATGACTGACCAAATATCTGTTGCTGAAGTAAATTAACTGTGCTCCACAAGGGGAGACATACTGTTGAGGTTTCTAAATGGACACCTCAAAAGTATAAGCTATAAAGGAGCAGGCACAACACAAATCTCTGTAGGCCTTACAGCATTTTCTAAGGTTTTTAGACTACTATTGTACATTTATCAAACATTTTTCCCATATTATCAAGCCACTTACAAACTTGACTAACAAGGGGGCAAATGTGATAGACTGGAAACCTGTGCCTTCACTGAGTTTGTAGAACATTTTGTGTCTGACCCTGTAGTGGTCTTGCATAACTTAAATCATCCTTTGATGTAGGAAGTAAAAGTTTCAGAGATTGAAGTTTAAGTGATGTTATCACAAGGTACATGGTCTGTCACTGAACTCCATCTATCTGTCGTTTTTTTAAGGAAACATACATCTGCCAAAAATATTTACGATATTGTAAATCATGAATTGTTTGCAATCAAGTAGGTCTTTAAGGAATGGCACCACATGCTTGAAGGTGTCATACATAAAATCAATAAGTATCTCAAATCAGCTAAAAAGACTAAATCCTAGGCAAACTGGATAGGCTTATTTCTTCTCTGTGTTTCATTTTACGATGACATTTAGACCTGGTGCTAAAAACAATTTAGCCAGTGCTCTGCCCAAAGATACTGCTTATCTTAACAGAAGAATCAAAGCAACTACACATTCTAGCTCAGAGGAAATATGTTTCGTTGGTTTTTCTACATCTTGTTGAGGAGATAAGTAAACCTCAAGTAAGCCCCTGGCAAAACTACTTCCAAAATTATTTGTTACTCCCCAGCTTTATTTATGAGTACTCCATGAGTCAAACCTTGCTAAAATAACATAATTCATATTCATCTTGTTAATCCTCTTGCCACATGCAAACACAAACTGTATTGGTTAATGGCAGCCTTGAAATTGAAGTGGGAAAAATCCTTGATTAACAGCTAAAAGAGGGGGTTTTGCAGTAGCTTGTTAATTTGCAAGACCTTGATCGCAATGGTCAACTAGAAATATCAATGACAACAATCTTATTAGATAGTATTATTAGTTTTTCTCTGGTAAGTCTGATCCCAACTATCCAGATATTGCTTGTAAGGGACAGAAGAGGAATGGTATGCTAGCACTGCAGCAGTCCTATTTAATTTCTGGGTCTTTTGACACTGCTCAGTCAGGTAGCTATAGGATTACTTTCTAATTGTTTAGACTTCTGTGAGTCTTGGGCAGAGCTGCCTCATGTTTAAACTCCTGAATTTTTTACTCCAACTGCCAATTTCACAGTTTAATAGTTGCTAAGGTTTGAGTTAGACATTAGTCGATTGAGTTCAATGTACAGCTTTACATGTTGATCCAAAGGAAAGCAAAACGACATAAGATAGGTGCTAATTGACCTAAATTAGGAAACAAATTCCTTCACAACTCCACATATGGCAATCAGACTAAAGGCCCCTTTACATTTAGCGATGCACCAGCAATCCCGACCATGATACGACCCGGTCAGGATCACTGGTGCATCGCTAAATGGTCGCTAGTGAGCTGCCACACAGGCATATCTCACCAGCGATGTAGCGATGCTCGGCGGTCGTACTTACCTTTCAGACGAAGCGATTACCGCCGTCTTCAGCCCGCGTCCATAGCTCGCTCGACGGCGCCAGCAGGAAGCCGATGACGAGAAAAGGACGATCTCGCACGATCAGCGATAGCCAGCGGGGGAGCTGGTCGGAGGTAAGTATCACATGTAGCGATATCGCTGCTGCGTCTCAAAATCGGTGATGCTTTAGTGATATCGCTACGTGTAAAGCCCCCTTAAGTCTATAGATCATCATCTCATAACAAAACTTAATAACTGTAATTGTATTATTATATCTTTCAAGAAAGTGATCAAGTTCTGTTTAATCCTTGGGACTTTTGATGCTTCACACTCAGGTAGCTATAGAGTTAATTTCTAGCTGTTTAGACTTCTGTGAGCTTTGGGCAGTGCTACCTCCTATTTAAACTCCTGCAGTTCTGACTACCACTGCCATTGTCATATCATAACAGTTTTTAAGGCTGGAGATAAACATTAATCCATCAAGTTCAACCTATAAGTTTACATATTGATCCTGAGGAAAGCAAAAAGCCCAAGAGGTAGATAACAATTGGCCTGAATTAGGGAAATAAATAAATTCCTTCACATCTCCACATATAGCAATTAGACTAATTTCATAGATCATCATCTCATAATTACATAGGTTGATAAAAGACTCAGGTTTATCAAGTTAAACCTTATTCCATGTACTATAAATTCTTTGTCAATATATTATCTATAACCTACAGTGTTTTTTGTGCTGATGAAACTATCCAGCCCTTTATTAAAAGCTAGAGACAAAAAAACTGACTGGCACATCCAGACTAATTTGAATAGGTGCATACCAAGAGCAGCTACCCCATATACAATATACAAAGAATGGTTGCACTCTATCATGCTAAGGCATGTCAATGTGGAATATATGTAATTAGAATTGCCATACAGCTTTAGAATTATAGAAAAAATATATGAGACTCTTAGCATAAAATTTGGTCAAATATTATCTGCCCACCAGCCAACGTCAAGGCGGCCTTAAATCTGATGGGTACCTGTTATGAGTTCATTTTCCCCTTCACCATTGAGGTCTGATGAACTCCCTCTTCTGAGGATGACTGGGTGACGGGAATTGCTCAGTGGATATAAGGCAGCCGACACCCTTCTACCTTGCTGGTAATTTCTCTGAGGGATTCTAGGAGACCAGTCTGATTCCTGCTCCTCAAAAGCTAAGTTTTCTGCCTTGCTTTTCGCATTTGTGTTTTGGTTTTATTTTGCCTTGCTTTTCTGGATTCTGCCATTCCCTGCTGGGGTGAGCTGAATTCCTTTGTGTCTTTTTGCTCTGTCTTCAGAAAATACCTGAGTACTGACATAGTCTTTTTGAAGCCTAGCGTCTTCAGGGCCTTTTTCCCTGTCAGTCTGTTGGCTCTTGTTTTGATAGGGTTTTTGGCGGATTGCAGACAGCAGCTTTTCTATCCTGTCCTATCTAGTTAGCTTGGGCCCCATCATTTGCTCAGTCTATCTTTCTATCTGTGTTAGTGTTTTTTCTTCTTGCTTCACTGTCATATTTTGGGAGCTGCCTATTGCTTTGGGGTCTGCTCTGGGGCACTTTAGATTTCCCTTTCTGTCTTTAGGCTATGTAGTTCTCCGGCTGTGATCGAGGGGTCTAGGGCACCGTAGGAACCCCCCACGGCTACTGCTAGTTGTTGTTGATAGGTTCAGGGGTCTGCAATCCGATAGCTGCCAACTTCTCTGGTTTTCTGGACTTAGCTAGCATTTCTGTTTTTGCCTCCTACGGTGACTCGTTCATAACAGAATCACCAGCCATACCGCAGATCCTACGGTACTCAATAGTAGGAAAGAATTGTAAAAAAAAAAAAAAGGTGTGTATATTTTTTCCTCTATATCTCTGAGGCCGTAGGGGGAATTTTTTTTCTCTCAATGGAGATAAAGCAATTGTCTGATCGTGTGGAGCAGCTCGCTGCGGAAGTGCGGGGAATTTCCACTTACCTTGCTCATTCACATGCTGCTGAACCAAAGATCCCTACTCCTGATGTGTTTTTTGGGGATCGGTCTAAATTTTTGAATTTCAAAAATAATTGTAAATTATTTTTTGCCTTGAAGCCTAACTCGTCAGGGTGCTCCGCGCAGCAGGTTAAAATTGTCATCTCTTTGCTGCGCGGCGATCCCCAGGATTGGGCGTTTTCTTTTAAACCAGATGATCCTTTTCTGACTAATGTGAATGCATTTTTTCAAGCCTTGGGGTTGTTGTATGACGAACCTAATGCTATTGATCAGGCTGAAAAGACCCTGTTGGCATTAAGCCAGGGTCGAGATTCTGCAGACTTGTACTGTCAAAAATTCTGAAAGTGGGCGGTCCTTACTACCTGGAATAATAATGCCTTGGCAGCTCTCTTTTGGAAGGGTTTGTCAGAAGCCATAAAAGATACTATGGTGGGATTTCCTGTTCCCTCTGGTCTTGACGATTCTATGTCATTAGCCATTCAGGTTGATCGGCGTTTACGTGAACGCAGGACTGCACGAGAGGTGTTGCCACCTGTTGAACAAGAGTCTGAACCTATGCAATGTGATAGAGTTTTGTCCAGGGAGCAACGTCAGTAGTTCAGAAGGCATAATAAGCTGTGTTTTTTTTTGTGGAGATGCTTCGCATATTACTTCTGTCTGTCCTAAATGAGAGAAACGTTTTGTACACACGTTTTCTGTGGGTGGTGTTCAACCTAAGTTACTTCTGGCAATTACTCTGATCTGCTCCCTGTCCACATTTTCCGCAAAGGCTTTTGTGGATTCGGGAGCAGCCCTGAACCTTATGGACTTGGATTTTGCTAAACGTTGTGGATTTCCTATGACACCTCTGCGGACGCCTATCCCTTTGAGGGGGATTGATGCTACTCCTTTGGCGAAAAATAAACCTCAGTTTTGGACCCAGGTGGTAATGCGGGTCGCCCCAGACCATCAAGAAAATTGCAGATTTTTGGTGTTGCATAATTTGTATGATACCATTGTTCTGGGGTTTCCCTGGTTGCAAATTCATAATCCAGTTTTGATTGGAAATCTGTGTCTGTAGTGAGTTGGGGTTGTCGGTGTGCCCTTAGTGAGGCACCGGTTTTTTCCACCTCTCCTCAGTCACCTGATGTTCCTGACTATTTAGCGGACTTTTTTGATGTATTTAATGAGAATGAGTCTGCGTCTTTGCCTCCTCATAGGAGTTATGACTGTGCAATTCAACTGAGCCCAGGGTGTAAATTTCCCAAGGGTCGGCTCTTAAATTTATCTGTACCCGAGCACGAGGCTATGCGATCCTATATGAAGGAGGTGTTGGAGAAGGGTCATATTAGACCATCCTCTTCACCATTAGGTGCTGGTTATTTTTTCGTGGCCAAAAAGGATGGTTCATTAAGGCCTTGTATTGATTATCGTGCCGTCAACAAAATTACTATTAAATATCAGTATCCGTTACCCCTGATTTCGGATCTATTCTCCAGAGTTAAAGGTGCTTGCTGGTTTACCAAGCTTGACCTCAGGGGGGCGTATAATCTTATTTGCATTAAGCATGGGGATGAATGGAAGACGGCGTTTAATACTCCAGAGGGACATTTTGAGTTCCCTGGTGATGCCTTTTGGGCTCACTAATGCCCCTTCTGTCTTCCAGTGCTTCATGAACAACATTTTCCGAGACTTTGTGGATACATTTTTGATTATCTACCTGGATGATATTTTGATCTTCTCCAAGGATTGGGATTCTCATGTGGAACATGTTTGGACTGTGTTCCGGATCTAGAGGGAGAATTCCCTGTATGTCAAGGGATCGAAATGCCTTTTTGGGGTACAGAGGATTTCATTTTTGGGATTTATTTTGTCTCTGTCAACTATTGAAATGGACCCGGCCAAGGTACAGGCCATTTATGATTGGGTTCAGCCCACTTCTTTGAAGGCCCTTCAGAAGTTTTTGGGTTTTGCTAATTTTTATCCGAAATTTATAGCAAAATTTTCTAGTATTGCCAAGCCATTGACTGATCTGACTAAGAAGGGTGCTGATGTGTTGAATTGGTCTCCGGAGGCTGTTTCTTCCTTTCAGGAGCTGAAGCGAAGATTCACTTCTGCCCCGGTTTTGCGGCAACCTGATGTCTCACTCCCGTTCCAGGTAGAGGTGGACGCTTCTGAGATTGATGCAGGAGCTGTTTTGTCCCAAAAGGATCCTGTAACATCTAAAATGAATCCCTGTGCTTTCTTTTCCCGAAAGTTCTCTCCATCTGAACGTAACTATGATGTGGGGAATCGGGAACTGTTAGCCTGAAATGGGCATTTGAGGAGTGGAGACATTGGTTGGAGGGAGCTAAACATCAAGTCATGGTCCTCACTGACCACAAGAATTTGATTTACCTGGAATCGGCCAAACGCTTGAACCCTAGACAGGCTAGATGGGCCTTGTTTTTTACACGTTTTGATTTTGTGGTCTCTTTTCTTCCTGGCACTAAGAATGTCAAGGCTGATGCTCTTTCTAGGAGCTTCTTGGCTGATTCTCCTGTGGTGACCAAGGCTGCTACCATCTTAGGCGAAGGGGTAGTTCTTTCTGCCATCTCGCCCGATTTGAGATGTGCTCTGGAAGAGTTCCAGGAGGACAAACCTGAGCGTTGTCCCAGTGGAAAGTTGTATGTTCCTGACCAGTGGAAGAAGAGAGTGATGTCTGAAGTTCATTGCTCTGCATTGGCTGGTCATCCAGGTATTTTTGGTACTAGAGATCTGGTGAGTCGCTCTTTTAGGTGGCCCACCTTGTCTCATGATGTCAGGAATTTTGTGCAGTCCTGTGGGACTTGCTCCCGGTATAAACCTTGTTCTCGCTCTAGTGGGTTGTTGATGCCTTTGCCGGTCCCCAGGAGGCCATGGACCCATATTTCAATGGATTTCATCTCTGATATGCCTGTCTCTCAGAGAATGACTGTTATTTGGGTGATTTGTGATAGGTTCTCTAAGATGGTTCATCTTGTACCACTCCCTAAGTTGCCATCTTCTTCTGAGTTGGTGCCCCTGTTTTTGCAACAGGTGGTTCACTTGCACGGGATTCCTGAGAACATTGTATCTGGCAGAGTGTTTGTGTCTAGATTTTGGAGGACTTTCTGTTCCAAGCTGGGAATTCAGTTGTCCTTCTCCTCTGCGTTTCACCCTCAGACCAATGGGCAGACGGAGAGAACAAACCAGACCTTGGAGTCGTATTTGAGATGTTTTATTTCCGCTGATCAGGATGATTGGGTTTCATTTTTGCCCTTGGCTGAATTTGCTTTAAATAATAGAGCTAGTTCTGCCACTTTGATGTCACCTTTTTTTTGTAACTTTGGGTTTCATCCTCGATTTTCTTCAGGGCAGGTGGAGCCTTCTGTGCTATGATTGAGTCACCGTAGGAGGCAAAAATAGAAATGCTAGCTATGTCCAGAAAACCAGAGAAGTTGGCAGCTATCGGATTGCAGACCCCTGAACCTATCAACACAACTAGCAGTAGCCGTGGGGGGCTCCTACGATGCCCTAGGCTCCTTGATCACAGCCGGAGGACTACATAGCCTAAAGACAGAAAGGGAAATCTAAACTGCCCCAGAGCAGACCCCAAAGCAAAAGGCAGCCCCCAACATATAATGACGGTGAAGCAAGAAGAAAGAACAAAACACAGACAGAAAGATAGACTGAGCAAAGATGGGGCCCACGCTAGCTTAGATAGGAAAGGACAGGAAGGCTGCTGTCTGCAATCCGAGAAAAACCCTATGAAAATAAGAGCCAACAACTGACAGTAAAAAAGGCCCTGAAGACGCTAGGCTACAAAAAAGCTATGTCAGTACTCAGGAATATTCTGAAGACAGAGCAACAGGCAAAGGAGATTCAGCTCACCCCAGCAGGGAATGGCAGAATCCAGAAAAGCAAGGAAAACAAAACACTAATGCAAAAAGGCAAAGCAGAAATCTTAGCTTTAGATGAGCAGGAATCAGACTGGTTTCCTAGAAGTCCACAGAGAAATCACCCGCAGGCCAGAAGGGCGTCGGCAGCCTTATTTCCAGTCATTATCTCCACTCAGCCAGTCATCATCATCAGCCCCAGGTGTTTGACAATCAGGCTCACTACCTTTCTTCACCAGAAGAGGGAGTTCCTCGGGCCTCAGTAGTGAAGGGGAAAATGAACTCACAACAGTACCTCCCCCTTGAGGAGGGGTCACCGAACCCTCAACCACGCCACCATGGCGATCAGGGTGAGCCCGATGAAAGGCACGCACCAATCTTTTGGCATGAATATCAGAGGCAGAGACCCAGGAATTATCCTCCTGACCATAACCCTTCCACTTAACCAAATACTGGAGTCTCTGTCTAGCCAGACGGGAATCCAGTACTTTCTCTACCTCATATTCCATATTACCTTCAACCAATACAGGGTTTGGAGGTGCAACCCCTGGAACAACAGGTTCAACAAACCTCTTCAACAAGGATTTATGGAACACATTATGGATTTTAAATGTGACAGGAAGAGCCAAACGAAAAGAGATCGGATTAATAATCTCCAAAATCTTGTAAGGTCCAATAAATCTAGGCTTAAACTTAGGAGAAGCCACCTTCATAACAATATTTTTTGATGATAACCACACCATATCACCAACCTTAAACTGGGGACCAATGGTCCTATGTCGGTTGGAAAACGGCTGGGCCTTTTCCTGGGAGAGAGATAACTTATCCACCACTTGGTCCCAGATCTGGTGCATTCTCTCCACCACAGTGTCAACACCTGGGCAGGCAGAGGGCTCCACCTGCCCTGAAGAAAATCGAGGATGAAACCCAAAGTTACAAAAAAAAGGTGACATCAAAGTGGCAGAACTAGCTTTATTATTTAAAGCAAATTCGGCCAAGGGCAAAAATGAAACCCAATCATCCTGATCAGCAGAAATAAAACATCTCAAATATGACTCCAAGGTCTGGTTTGTTCTCTCTGTCTGCCCATTGGTCTGAGGGTGAAAAGCAGAGGAGAAGGACAACTGAATTCCCAGCTTGGAACAGAAAGTCCTCCAAAATCTAGACACAAACTGGACTCCTCTGTCAGATACAATGTTCTCAGGAATCCCGTGCAAGCGAACCACCTGTTGTAAAAACAGGGGCACCAATTCAGAGGAAGACGGCAACTTAGGGAGTGGTACAAGATGAACCATCTTAGAGAACCTATCACAAATCACCCAAATAACAGTCATCCTTTGAGAGACAGGCATATCAGAGATGAAATCCATTGAAATATGGGTCCATGGCCTCTTGGGGACAGGCAAAGGCATCAACAACCCACTAGAGCGAGAACACGATTTAGACCGGGAGCACGTCCCACAGGACTGCACAAAATTCCTGACATCACGAGACAAGGAGGGCCACCAAAAAGACCGACTCACCAGATCTCTAGTACCAAAAATACCTGGATGACCAGCCAAAGCAGAGCAATGAACTTCAGACATCACTCTCTTCTTCCACTGGTCAGGAACATACAACTTTCCACTGGGACAACGCTCAGGTTTGTCCTCCTGGAACTATTCCAGAGCACATCTCAAATCGGGCGAGATGGCAGAAAGAACTACCCCTTCGCCTAAGATGGTAGCAGGCTTGGTCACCACAGGAGAATCAGCAAAGAAGCTCCTAGAGAGGGCGTCAGCTTTGACATTCTTAGTTCCAGGAAGAAAAGAAACCACAAAATCAAAACGTGTAAAAAACAAGGCCCACCTAGCCTGTCTAGGGTTCAAGCGCTTAGCCGACTCTAGGTAAATCAAATTCTTGTGGTCAGTGAGGACCACGACTTGATGCTTAGCTCCCTCCAACCAATGTCTCCACTCCTCAAATGCCCATTTCATGGCTAACAGTTCCCGATTCCCCACATCATAGTTACGTTCAGATGGAGAGAACTTTCGGGAAAAGAAAGCACAGGGATTCATTTTAGATGTTACAGGATCCTTTTGGGACAAAACAGCTCCTGCACCAATCTCAGAAGCATCCACCTCTACCTGGAACGGAGGTGAGACATCAGGTTGCCGCAAAACCGGGGCGGAGGTGAATCTTCGCTTCAGCTCCTAAAAGGAAGAAACAGCCTCCGGAGACCAATTTAACACATCAGCACCCTTCTTAGTCAAATCAGTCAATGGCTTGGCAATACTAGAAAATTTTGCTATAAATTTCCGATAAAAATTAGCAAAACCCAAAAACTTCTGTAGGGCCTTCAAAGAAGTGGGTTGAACCCAATCGTAAATGGCCTGTACCTTGGCCGGGTCCATTTCAATAGTTGACGGGGACAAAATAAATCCCAAAAAAGAAATCCTCTGTACTCCAAAAAGGCATTTAGATCCTTTGACATACAGGGAATTCTCCCTCAAGATCCGGAACACAGTCCGAATATGTTCCACATGAGAATCCCAATCCTTGGAGAAGATCAAAATATCATCCAGATAGATAATCAAAAATGTATCGACAAAATCTCAGAAAATATCGTTCATGAAGCACTGGAAGACAGAAGGGGCATTAGTGAGCCCAAAAGGCATCACCAGGTACTCAAAATGTCCCTCCGGAGTATTAAACGCCGTCTTCCATTCATCCCCCTGCTTAATGCGGATAAGATTATACGCCCCCCTGAGGTCAAGCTTGGTAAACCAGCAAGCACCTCTAACTCTGGAGAATAGATCAGAAATCAGGGGTAACGGATACTGATATTTAACAGTAATTTTGTTGAGAGCACGATAATCAATACAAGGTCTTAATGATCCATCCTTTTTGGCTACAAAAAAAAAAAAAATGGCACCTAAGGGTGACGAGGATGGTCTAATATGACCCTTCTCCAAAGCCTCCTTAATATAGGACCGCATAGCCTCGTGCTCGGGTACAGATAAATTGAAGAGCCGACCCTTGGGAAATTTACACCCCGGGCTCAGTTCAATTGCACAGTCATAACTCCTATGAGGAGGCAGAGACGCAGACTCATTCTCACTAAATACATCATAAAAGTCCGCCAAATAATCAGGAACATCATGCGACTGAGGAGAGGTGGAAAACACCGGAGCCTCACTAAAGGCACACCGACAACCCCAACTCACCACAGACACAGATTTCCAATCCAAAAGTGGATTATGAATTTGTAACCAGGGAAACCCCAGAACAATAGTATCATGCAGATTATGTAACACCAAAAACCTGCAATTTTCTTGATGGTCTGGGGCGACCCGCATTACCACCTGGGTCCAAAACTGAGGTTTATTTTTCGCCAAAGGAGTAGCATCAATCCCCCTCAAAGGGATAAGCGTCTGCAGAGGTGTCATCGGAAATCCACAACGTTTAGCAAAATCCAAGTCTATTAGGTTTAGAGCTGCTCCCGAATCCACAAAAGCCTTGGCGGAAAATGTGGACAGGGAGCAGATCAGAGTAATAGCCAGAAGAAACTTAGGTTGAACACCACCAACAGAAAACGTGTGTGCAAGGCGTTTCTCGCATTTAGGACAGACAGAAATAATATGCGAGGCATCTCCACAGAAAAAACACAACTTATTACGCCTTCTGAACTCCTGACGCTGCTCTATGGAAAAAACTCTATCACATTTCATAGGTTCAGACATCTGTTCAACAGGTGGCAACACCTCTCGTGCAGCTCTGCGTTCGCGCAAATGCCGATCAACCTGAATGGCTAAAGACATAGAATCGTCAAGACCAGAGGGAACAGGAAATCCCACCATAGTATCTTTTACGGCTTCTGACAACCCCTTCCGAAAGAGAGCAGCCATGGCATTATCATTCCAGGTAGTAAGTACTGCCCACTTTCGGAATTTTTGACAGTACAATTCTGCAGAATCATGACCCTGGTTCAATGCCAGCAGGGTCTTTTCAGCCTGATCAATAGCATTAGGTTCGTCATACAACAACCCCAAGGCTTGAAAAAATGCATTCACATTAGTCAGAATAGGATCATCTGGTTTCAAAGAAAACGCCCAATCCTGGGGATCGCCATGCAGCAAAGAGATGACAATTTTAACCTGCTGCGCGGAGCTCCCTGACGAGTTAGGCTTCAAGGCAAAAAATAATTTACAATTATTTTTGAAATTCAAAAATTTAGACCAATCCCCAAAAAATACATCAGGTGTAGGAATCTTTGGTTCAGCAGCATTTGAATTGCTCAGTCTATCTTTCTATCTGTGTTAGTGTTTTTTCTTCTTGCTTCACCGTCATTATATGTTGGGGGCTGCCTATTGCTTTGGGGTCTGCTCTGGGGCAGTTTAGATTTCCCTTTCTGTCTTTAGGCTATGTAGTTCTCCGGCTGTGATCGAGGGGTCTAGGGCACCGTAGGAACCCCCCACGGCTACTGATAGTTGTTGTTGATAGGTTCAGGGGTCTGCAATCCGATAGCTGCCAACTTCTCTGGTTTTCTGGACTTAGCTAGCATTTCTGTTTTTGCCTCCTATGGTGACTCGTTCATAACAGGTACCTACACTGTGTGAATACCTCTCTAAGGCTGATGTCTGAATTCCTGGGTGAATGTGGACACCTCTGTCAGCAATGCCTGCATTTATGGGTAAGTAGGGACCTGCTATAATTAAAATCACCACCTGGTGGAGGGCGGAGTGCTCGGTCAGTAAGCTAACATACAAGAGACAAGAAAAAAACTGACTGGCACATCCAGACTAACGTGAATAGGTGCATACCAAGAGGAGCTACCCCCATATACAATATACAAAGAATGGTTGCACTCTATCATGCTAAAGCATGTCAATGTGGAATATATGTAATTAGAATTGCAATACAGCTTTAGAATTATAGAAAAAACTAGCTGAAGAGCCCAGCGCTGCCCGGGCATAGTAACTAACTGTGGTTAGTTATAACAAATTAGAATTATCCTCCATTCCATAGTCCTGTGCCCATATGCCCATCATACATATCCACCATCCCATAGGCCCATGCCCATATACCCATCAAACATATCCTCCATCCCATAGTCGAGTGCCCATATACCCATCACATATCCTCCATCTCATAGTTCCACGCCCATATACCCATCATACATATCCTCCATCCCATAGTCAAGTGCCCATATACCCATCACACATCCTTCATCTCATAGTCCCATGCCCATATACCCATCATACATATCCTCCACACAGTGTAGGTACCCATCAGATTTGAGGCCGCCTTGACGTTGGCTGGTGGGCAAATAATATTTGGCCAAATTTTATGCTTAGAGTCTCATATATTTTTTTTATAATTCTAAAGCTGTATTGCAATTCTAATTACATATATTCCACATTGACATGCCTTAGCATGATAGAGTGCAACCATTCTTTGTATACTTTGTTAAAAGCTGTTACAGTGTCTGCCATAACTCACTGCTGTGATGAGCGAGTGTACTCGGTAATGCTTGGTACTCGCCAGAGCATCGCTGTACTGGATTGTTCAACGGGAGTTTGGGTCCCTGACCTGCACGTTTGGCGCTCTTTAGAGCACCAATCAACATGCAGGGATAGTCTGCCCTGCACTGTAATGCCACAGTCATGTTGGTTGCAGCATTACAGTGTCATCAGGTCTATATCAGATCAGGCGCCACCCTACTCATAACATTCAGCTCTGGAATCTGATAGTGTAGGGAGATTTGCTGCCAAGATAGGGTCAGATTGGGGGTTTCAACGTTAGTGTGGGTATACCATAATTGAAAACACAAATCCAGCTATATCAACAGTGATTCAAAGGACTAATTACAGGGTATATAGATTGCAGTGCTAGGTAGGCAGGGAGTGTATGTGGGTATATACATATCAGTGCAAGGCATGTAGGTGCTGTATGTGGGTATATAGATATCACTGTTAGTCAGGCAGGCATTATATGTGGCATGCTTCACTGCATACATCAAGAGGGTCCATTCCATTCCATTACTGTCTGCTGCTGCCGCCTATTACATATATTGACCGTATATAGCCCCAGGTGTTGTGAGTTCATTTTCCCCTTCACCATTGAGGTCTGATGAACTCCCTCTTCTGGTGAAGGAAGGTAGTGAGGCTGATTACCTAGCACCTGGGCAGGATGATGATGACTGGGTGATGGGAATTACTGACTGGATATAAGGCAGCCGACGCCCTTCTGCCTTGCTGGTGATCTCTCTGAGGGATTCTAGGAGACCAGTCTGATTCCTGCTCCTCAAAAGCTAAGTTTTCTGCTCTACTTTTTGCATTTGTGTTTTGGTTTTGTTTTGCATTGTTTTCCTTGATTTCTGCCATTCCCTGCTGGGGTGTGCTGAATTCCTTTTTGCTCTGTCTTCAGAAAATACCTGAGTACTGATATAGTCTTTTTGAAGCCTAGCGTCTTCAGGGCTTTTTTCCCTATCAGCTGTTGGCTCTTGTTTTGATAGGGTTTGGCGAATTACAGACAGCAGCTTTTCTATAATGTCCTATCTAGTTAGCTTGGGCCCCATCATTTGCTCAGCCTATCTTTCTATCTGTGTGAGTGTTTTTTCATCTTGCTTCACCGTCATTATATGTTGGGTGCTGCCCATTGCTTTGGGGTCTGCTCTGGGGCAGTTTAGATTTCCCTTTCTGTCTTTAGGCTATGTTTTCCGGCTGTGATCGAGGGGTCTAGGGCACCGTAGGAACCCCCCACGGCTACTGCTAATTGTTGTTGATAGGTTCAGGGGACTGCAATCAGATAGCTGCCAACTTCTCTGGTTTTCTGGACTTAGCTAGTAGTAACACCCAGGTATTAGTGGCCAGGTATAATTTTTTTTGCATCTTAATTCTGATTATTTTATTCAAAAGCAATCCAGGGCACACATTTTATTTCTACATTTGCTTATTGACACTGCAAAATACAGCCAGATCCTTTTCATAGTACAGCGTGAAAATCCAGCTATTTTAAATTGGTTTGCCCATCCCAGCGATCACATCTGAATGCGCAAAAAGATCTGTCATTTTTGTGGTACTGTAAAATTTTTTGACATGTCTTATACAATTTGAACCTGGTGTAGGCTCTGAGGCGAGGTGAGCTCACACATGTACCATGCCTGGCCCCTGTGCTTAACCTCGTTGTTCAATGGTTTCTCAAAAGCTACCTGGAGCTGCTGGATCTGCTTGTGAAAGTATGCCACCTGTGTGCCCATTTTAAAAAGTCAGCTGCAGCTTCTGCCACGCTTGCCGTGCTTCAGCAGTGTTTGCAGCTTCCAGCTCACCGACTGGTGTGTGATGTCCCCACACATTGGAACTCTACACTGCATATGTTGGAAAGGATTTGTGAGCAGAAGAGAGCAGTTGTTGCCTTCCAGCATCCACAAAGCCGTCGGTATACAGATCAGACTCCACACATAAGACCTCAGGAGTGGACATGGATGTCAGACATATGTACCATCCTACAAAACTTTGAGAAGTCCACCAAGATGGTGAGCAGCGATGATGCCATAATTAGCATCACCATCCTGCTTCTCTGTATTCTGAAATGCTCTCTGCTCACTATGAAAGAGCATGCATAGCAGACGGAGAATGATGAGATGGAGCAAGGAACCATACAGGGTCATTACACACAGCCCAGCCTCATGTCATCCCAACGTGGATTGGTTGACAATGAAGAAGATGAGGAATAACATGCACTATAGATGGTACTAAAAGCACAACTGTCATACCGTCTGTTCAGCGTGGAAAAACACATGAAGGACTCCCAGACTATGAGAAATAGGATTCACTGATCTGATGAGATGAAGACAGAACATTTTTGTGATAATTCTAAGTGGTATGTGTGGAGAAAACCAGGCACTGATCATCACCTGCCCTATACAATCCCAACAGTGAAACATGATGGTGGCAGCATCATGCTATGGGGGAATTTTTCAGCTGCAGAGACAGGACGACTGGTTGCAATTGAAGGAAATGTGAATGCGGCCAAGTACAGAGATATTTTGTATGAAAACGTCTTCCAGAGTGCTCTGGACCTCAGATTTGGCTGAAGGTTCACCTTCCAACAAGACAATGACCCTAAACACACAGCTAAAATAACAAATAAGTTGCTTCAGGACACTCTGTGACCATTCTTGACTGGCCCAGCCAGAGCCCTGACCTAAACCCAATTGAGCATCTCTGGAAAGACCTGAAAATGGCTGTCCACCAACGTTCACCATCCAACCTGACGTAACTGGAGAGGATCTGCAAGGAAGAATGGCAGAGGATCCCCAAATTCAGGTGTGAAAAACTTGTTGCATCATTCCGAAGAAGACTCATGGCTGTACTAGCTCCAAAGGGTGCTTCTACTCAATACTGAGCAAAGGGTCTGAATACTTATGACCATGTGATATTTCAGTTTTTGTTTTTTAAGTAAATTTTCAAAAATGTCTACATTTCTGTTTTTTTCAGTCAAAATGGGGTGCAGAGAGTACATTAATGAGAAAAAAAATGAACTTTTTTGAATTTACCAAATGGCTGCAATGAAACAAAGAGTGAAAATTTAAAGGAGTCTGAATACTTTCCGTACCCACTGTATAACTGCCCATAATCCTACAAAATTCCAAACATTACACAGTAAACAAGAACTTGCACTGCTTTAAAGACAAAGGGTGGTCACACCGAATGTTGATTTGATTGCTATCTCTCTCTGCCTTTTGTAAATTCACTTAGAATTTTGATATTTAATAAAAATAAATAAATAAATAGGTTTGATTGCCACTGTTAGGGATGGCTGAATGCACCAAATAATATGAATATGGTAATAAGGTGCATTCGCCGCCCGGGGTCCACCGTGCAGAGATGTTAACTGCTGCTTGGTAATGACGGACACTAAATGGCGGTATCACACTGGACACACGTGGGTTAAACGCCACCCAGTATGTAGTAGCGGTGGGCTCTGTTGCTTCACAGAGCCACGGTACCACATAACACAGATGCCATACCCTGTTAACTGTCACAGGGCACAGCTGTGTCAGCACTAGTGTACAGTCACAAGACTCTGCCCTAAGGACACAGGGTAAGAGCCTCTCTAGACCCACCAGACACCTGTGAACGCCACTAATAGACACTGGCTACTGTGAAGTGCAGACCAAGTGCACAGTGGCGTACAGGCAAAGCCACTACTTGGAGCTGAAGCTAGGCCCTGACTCTACCTTCTACCTGCACTATCAGCCTAGGCACTACCTGGCAAGGCTGAGTAGGGATTTCATAATGAGTCAGTCACCAGAAACATTCATGCGTGCATACAACACTCACTCCACATTGCCTATCCTAGTGCACGGCCATGCGATCCTTTTATAACCACAGCCTTCCGGGACCTTCCTTATGGCCCAATCTGAGCTGCTTGAGGACCTGAGCATGTGACCTCCAACCACCAATGAGAGGGTCATCTCACAGGCATGCTCTGATGGAGAAAAGCAGAACTTAGTCCCAGGAGCACCTGCTCGTTGCTGACTAATGCTGAATGCTATAGCAGAACCTGGGGCAGCAGCAGCAGCCAGATGCATAGCATTTACCTGAGCAAGATACTGGGACTGACGTCTCTGCTGAGAAGGAACCTCTGCGTCTGCAGAAGAATGGGAGACCACAGAGGACATGGCTTGAAATTCCCCCTGTGCATTGGCGGGAGCTTGACGCCTAACAACCACTCATGCCTACTATTTGAGAACAACGGACACTGAATATTTTCTATCCCATGTCTTTTTTTCTATTTAAAAACTTTTTTTATGCTTTTTCATTCTCATTAAATATTTTCTCCTTTTTATAGCCATTTTTCTTATTCATACCAATTGTTATTATATTACTTTTTCCTTCTTTTTTTTCTTATATATTGAATCTCCCATCGATCAAGTGTATGTAATTCCACACAATTTTTTCAACACGATAACGTTGTAACTCAGTCATATGATTATTGAGGGCCGTTAATTTTGCCCCTTTTTTAAAATTAGTTCTATACTTATACTCACATCTTGTGAGCTCTACCTGTAGTGAAACCTCCACCAGGGGGAGCTGGTGAGGGAAGAGAGGTTATACACTAAGAGCAGCAACCCTGAGCAACAGCACAGGTGCCACAGGTAACGAGAGAGAATAGTCAGACGAACCGAGTCAGAAACTAACAGGAGCAGATGTACCAGAAGGAGCAGCAATACACGTAGTCAAAATACCAAAGCCGAGAGTCAGAAAGCCAGAACATGAGCAAAGGGTCCAAAATGTGAGACGAAATACGTGGTTAGGGTACAAGCCAGGGAGTCAGATGCCAGAGAGGGAACGTAACAGCAGAAAGGAATACCAAGAGACGGGGTCAAAAATAAGTCCGGGTCATACACGTGAATATCAGTCCAAGGCAGGAGGATCACCAGGGTACAAGGGTCAGCGGCTCTAAACTGCAAGCTTGAGCTATCACTAACACTGGTCAGCAGGCTGTGAGGGATTGAAATAGCCCAGCTAGCTCCAGAACGAGGCTGAGGAGATTAATCCCCGCATGATCAGTCCGGAGTGAAGACAGCAGAAGATAAACTCCGGACTGGACCATGACACTACCTTTATCTTTGTGCTTTGTTTTGAGGAGGAAGCCGGCGTGCTTCAAAACACTTAATAAATAAACACATCTGAATCTCTATAGTCTTTTTCTGCACTTGATACCATTGGAAGCGCAGATTTATCTCCATTTTTGGTCACTCCATTTTTGGTCACTCCAAATGTTGGTTTGATTGAGATCAATTTTGTTATGTTCTAAAAATCAATTAACACTTCTATTTTTTAGTCCATTCTCACATTGCAGCATTTTTTCCACACCTTCCTAAACTTTTGCATAGTACTGTATATCACAAGTTCTCCTCTATGTAACTTTGCGTGATTATTAGGGCAGACTTCCCCACAGACCGTACAGTTCTTTACTTCTTAGAACAGCAGTGAGTGAAGTGGCTTGTGACTGAACCTTAGTATTTGTTTTCTTCCAATTAAAAAAGACTTCATATGGAAAAACTGATTTTCGCTTGGAGGAGGCTGAGAAATAGGACTGGTCATGCTTCTTTATCAATTGGTATTTTGAAAATAAGAGTATTGAGCACATATTTAAGGATGACAACACTGACAAGGGCGGCACGTCAAAAACGGAACATGCCACAATTGTATAATAGCAAGTTCAACAAAATTATTTCCCTAACACATATGATAAAATAAAGATAAAGTGCAAACCCTTTTAAATGTTGAATTTTCTGTCAATCGATTATTTTTCCTGTCTTTGATTAAAGTAACAAAAATATGTATTCATAAGATATCTGTTTAACATAATAGTAATTAGCGTTAGACTTGTAATTTGCATCCATGATGACCGATGAGGTTTCTGTTGCATTTTCTTGACTAAAACAATATATTATTTTTTGTGATAACTTTAAAGAAGCAATTTCATCAAAATTTCAAACCGTTAACCTTTTAAAATATGTGTGTAGTCTAGATGCATTTAAAATATTTACCGATCTCCATCTTTCCTGGTTTCAAGTTCTGCTCTGGTCCTCTTCTCGGAACAAAGCTCCATGGACTTAGAAGGTAAAAGCAACTTCTAGTTCTCTCCTAAATCCCAATTTGTTTAGATGAGTTAGAATTAAGGACCAGAACAGTGCTAAAATCTGGGGGAGATGGTGATAACTTTTTAGAAAGGATGAGGAGAAAACAATTTTATTGTGAGTGCTTCTTTAATAAAGTCAGTGGGTGTATCAGCATACACCATTTGAAAATCAGTCCATCATAGCTGTCATGCATCTATATATATAAAATTGAATGTATGTGTGTGTGCATCACCAACCAATCACAAAGCATCTCTCATTTCACCAGAGCTGTTTAAAAGAAGCTGAACTGTGATTGGTTGCTATGAGCAACAGTTTTCCCACTTCACGACAACACCTCAGCAGACAATGACTGGGTGGGAGAAATCTAGCATCCCCAGGAACATAAGCTCCCAGGAATTGTCTGCCCCCCAGAAAGGAGCGAGAGTACATGACTGAAATGAATCACTCCCTTCCGTGCCCATACACACATCACACATTCTCCATCCCATATGCACATCTTCCCTCTTAAAGGGATCTTCGGTATGGAAGTTAGGGCAAATCCCTCAGCCCTCTGATACTGACCCCTGGTTTCTATTAAAGGGATCATTGGTATGGAAGTTAGGGCAAATACTTTTAGCACTTTGGTTTTGACCCCAGGGTCTCTTAAAGGGATCATTGGTATGGAAGTTAGGGCAAATCCCTCAGCCCTCTGATACTGACCCCAGGCGTCTATTAAAGGGATCATTGGTATGGAAGTTAGGGCAAATCCTTCCAGCGCTTTGGTTTTGACCCCAGGGTCTCTTAAAGGGATCATTGGTATGGAAGTTAGGGCAATTCCACTAAGTGCTCTGGTTCTGACCCCAGGCCCTTCTTAAAGGGATCCCCGGTACGGAAGTGAGGGCAAATCCACTCTGCGCTTTGGTACTGACCCCAGGCCTCTCTTAAAGGGATGTCCGGTATTGAAGTTAGGGCAAATCCCTCAACATTCTGGTTCTGACCCCAGGCTCTCTTAAAAGGATCCCCGGTATGGAAGTCATGGCAATTGCCTTCAAATGCTTTGGTACTGACCCCAAGCTCTCTTAAAGGGATCCCCTGTGTGGAAGTTACGGCATATCCCTCAGCGCTCTGAATCTGACCCCTGGATTCTATTAAAAGGATCATTGTTATGGAAGTAAGGGCAATTCCACTCAACGCTCTGGTTCTGATCCCAGGCTCTCTTAAAGGGATCCTGGTATGGAAGCTAGGGAAATTCCACTCAGCGCTCTGGTTCTGACCCCAGTCTCTCTAAAATGGATCATTGGTATGGAAGTTAGGACAATTCCACTTGGCGCTCTGGTTCTGACCCCAGGCCCCTCTTAAAGGGATCCCCGGTATGGAAGTGAGGGCATATACACTCTGCGCTCTGATTCTGACCCTATGCCCCTCTTAAAGGGATCCCTGGTATGGAAGTGAGGGCAAATCCACTGTGCGCTTTGGTAGTGACCCCAGGCCTCTCTTAAAGGGATCTCCGGGTAAATCCGGGTAAGTTAGGGTAAATCCCTCAAAGCTCTGATTCTCATCCCAGGATTCTATTAAAGGGATTATTGGTATGGAAGTCAGGGCAAATCCACTCAGCGCTCTGGTTCTGATGCAAGGCCTCTCTTAAAGGGATCACCAGTATGGAAGTTAGGGCCATTCAGCGCTCTGGTTCTGACCCCAGGTTGATGGGATGATGTGGGATATTAGGGGGAGTAGTCCGGTGGCACTGGCTGACAGGATGATGTGGGATATTAGGGGTAGTAGTCCGGCGGCTGTGACGGGATGAGGAATGATGTGGGACATTAGTGGTAGTTGTCCGGTGGCTATGGCTGATGGGATGATGTGGGATATTAGGAGTAGTAGTCCGGTGGCTTTGACGGGATGATGTGGGATATTAGTAGTCCGGTGGCTCTAGCTGACGGGACGATATGGGATATTACGGGTAGTAGTCAGGTCGTTCTGGCTGACGGGATGATGTGGGATAGTATAGTGAATGTGGCTATGTTGAGTGGGCGGAGCTAGACACTCAGCTTTATATATATATATAATCATTATAGTTTGTTATAACTAACCATAGTTAGTTACTATGCCCGGGCAGCGCCAGGCTCTTCAGCTAGTTCATTATAAATCGGAATGATGACTCTAGGGTGAACAGAGCCTTAAGTAAATACAACATTCAAACAAGTCCGTTTTATCAGCCATATACATACACCATTGTTTGTGGGGATACTGGGAATGCAGCTCAAGAATAAACTCAAGGGAGATTCTTCTGCAGAGATACATTATGGAGATGCTGTTATCTTCGTACACAGAGATGCGGATATCATAAACACAAAAGAGATGTCTTTATCTTCATACACAGGGGAGGTGTAGTTATATTCACACACATGGGATATGTTGTTTTCTCCATAGACGGGGGAAGTACTGTTATCTTGATACACAGGGGAGGTGCTGTTATCTCAATACATGGGGAAAGCACTGTTATATTAATTCACAGGGGAGGTGCTGTTACCCTCATACGAAAGGGAGAATGTTTTATCTTCATACATAGGAGAAATGCTGGTATTTTGATATATAGGGGAGGCGCTGTTATCTTCATACACAAGTGAGATGTAGTTGAATTCATACACAAGGGATATGTTAGATAAACACTGTAGGTAAACAGCGCATCAGGCTTTAAGGTGATAATTTATAAAAAGATATATTAGATCCAGGCAATGTGCAATGGTTTGGATTACAAGTATATAGGCAAGATTTAACATTGCTATTGCAGTACCTGTATACCACTTACTGCACCATTAAAAAAAGTCCTTTTCAAGACTACCATACATATTTTCCTTTCTCTACTAAAACCTCTGTTACTTGCCTTCAGTTAAGGGATGGTTTGGATTAGAGGCATCTAGGCAGGGTTTAATATTGCTGTTGCAGTACTTGAATACCAATCCTGCACTCTTAAAAGAACAGTCCTTTTAAGTGCTAAACATTTTAATTTCTTTAGTAAATCCGCTGTTACCTGCACTCAGTGGAGGGATAGTTTTGGATTAGAGGCATGTAGGCAGGGTGTAATACTACTCTTGCAGCACTTGTATACCACTGCTGCATCATTAAAAGATATAGTAAAGCTGCTGCTCTCTGCATTCAGTGGAGGGATAGTTTTTCATTACAGGCATATAATCCATGCAAAATATTGCTTTTGCAGTACTTGTGTAGGTATACTGCTGCTGGAAACTAAAAATCAATGTCCTTTTGACATTTTGAGGCCTACATATTTTCCTTTTTCTAGTAAAACTGCTGTTGCTTTCATTTAGTGGAAGAATAGTTTTGGATTACAGACATACAGTATAGTCTTTTTTTAATATTGCTATACAGTACTTTTAAATAACTTCTGCACCATTACAAGAAAAGTATTTTTCAGGGCTACATATTTTCTTTTCACTAACAATACTGGAAAGTTTGCAGAAATTTATCTCTAATTGAATATGGTTGTGCATTAAGGGATGGGTAAATAGACATGCTGGTCATGGTGCATGCAGAGGCCAAGGCTGTGGGCCAGGCAAAATTGTGCTTGCTGCGGGAGTAAAACAAACAAATCCATGCACGAGACTTAGTTTCCTGTCCCACTTGGCATGGGAGCACGGGACACCACTCTTGAAGCCAGAACAGTGCAAACAGGTTGTCAGTTGGATGGCAGGTAGTGCTTCCAGTATGTTTCCCAGCACCACCCTGTCTTCCACATGGTCCAATCTCATTAACCAAGAGTCTGTACAACATAATCCTCACCCTGATCCTCCTTCCTTCAACTATGGTGAGTCTCAGAAGACAAGTGATCCCCTATTTGGACTCTTTCCAAGGAGCACTTTACATTTCTATTTATTGATTCTGGCCTGTACATTTCAAGTGGGACATGAGGAGATCATATGTAGTGATGCCCAAATATTTTAGCAGCCATGGTCACAAGAAGACAAAGGTGGGGAACATCAATTAGTGCCTCAAGAGGTGGATGATAATGAGACACTGCTGCTAACATGTTATTACGTCAACACATCAGGAGGACCAGAGTGCAGAAGTGGAGGATGAGGTGGTGAATAATTAAGTCACTGACCAACCTGGAAAAGTGCCAACGGAAGGGGATTTATCCGCAGCACCCCAACAGACAGGGAAGAGGCAGTTGGGGGGCCAGAGAGAGAAGGTGAGTATCGGTTCCCTAGAGCACCCACACACAGCAAGTTGCCAATCCAAGTGTTAGATGTTACCCAGTCTGGCATTTTTTTCAAGAACCAACAGATGATAAAATTATATTTATTTGAAACCTGTGCCGTGCCAAGTTCAGCAGGGGCCTTATCACCACCAACATGCTCAGACACATGTAATCAAAGAACCTGATTTAGTGGGTTGAGCACCTGGTTCCAGAATCAGTGTCTGCGGGTGACCCCACTGCCTCTTCCCTGTGCTACAAGCTAGCAGATGCTTACTGCCCTGCTCATTCTGTTGCACATTCGCAAACACCATCCGCAACCACGTCCAATTCCTTGTCCTAGGTCAGCGTTCAGCAGGCAGTCCCTACCCTAGGCCTTGGAATGCCAAAGAAAACCAGCCACCCACCCACAGGCCCAAACACTAAACGGGCACATTTCCAGACTGCTTGCATGGAAATGTTGCCATTTAGGCTTGAATACACAGGCTTTCCTTAATCTCATGTTGGCAGTCATCTCTTGGTACTTGGTCCCCAGCAGCTACTATTTTGCCAGGTTGGCCAACCCCACCTTACACCAGCATGCGCCCCATAGCATCATTCATGCCCTGATCAATTTAGTTGCTGGGAATGTCCATTTAACGACTGACACTTGGACAAGTGTTTGTAGCCAGGTATTGTGATGTCACAGGTGACTGGATACTCCGCCTCCAGCAGGGCAAATTTCTATAACAGTAGTTACACATGTATCTGGATACATCGCCTCCAGCAGGGCGAATTTACAGAGATAAGGGAAACACCAGGGAAACCGATACAATGGATGGCCCTGCAATAGGGAACAGGGACGTGGAGACCTCCTGCACTCCCCTGAGTCAGTGTCTCTACACTCCTGACGGTCCCTAGGCAGGTTCCGCACCTGGCGACGAGCAGGATACCTAAAAACCCTAGCTCGCCCTGCACCTATCCTTTTCTGATGAAATGGGTGGTGCAGAAACTAATCCCACCACTGCACTAAAACACACATAAGGAAAGTTACAAACAGGGAAAAACCACTTAGCTTTGCTCTGTTGCTATTGCTCCCAGCAACAGAGTCCAGCACCTGAGTGCAGCTTTCCTCCTGAATAGCTGCTAGTTCACCAAAGCTTTGTCAGAGCTGCAAGGGACTCCTCACTGTTGCTCCTTCGCCACCAGGACTCTGACTGAGCTGCAAGGAACTCTTCTCTAGCTCCTTCCCACACCAAGGATGGTTGGAAATGACCAATATCACCAACAGTCAGTGAGACCACGTGACTCTCCTTTAAAGGCAAGAGCCAGAGCAATCACACCTGCTAGTGATTCCCATGTAATAATACTAGCAACCACCGGAGGCAAAACTAGAACTAAAGACACCACTGTGTAATGACCCTAATGGCTACCGGGGGCAAAACTAACTTTAAGCAAACAGCTTAAAGGAAAAAAAAAGTTACATCTGCTTTCATCTGTCACAATCCATCATGGATCGTGACAGCTATGCTCAATTTCCCTCACGGCACACTGAGTGAACCTTCTTGAGGTCGGGATCAAGTCGCACCCTGGGACTGTACACATGCTACCGATGACGAGGATTGCAGGCACTATTTCTATCAGGGTTTCCCCCACCTCCAACATCAGTTTCTGGACCCCCTTCTCCTCCTCATCCATCCATCTACAAGTTGTCATCTCAGTCGTAACAGTCCCAAGCTAGAAGCACTGCAGCACCACCTCAGTGAATCGGCAACAGGCTCTGCTGAAACTAATTTGCGTAAGTGACAAACAGCACATTGCAGTAGTGTTGTGGAAAGGTATAACAGACCAGACAGATCTGTGTAACAATTATGTAGGTACCATGGAATCTGATATGGTGGGATAAAATGAATCTGAGACTAAAGTTGAGGCAAATAAACTGTATTTTAACAAAGTAAGGAATACAACAAAAACTAATAGAGGCTTTCCTGCAAATACAGCGAAATGCACAGCACAACAGAAATGTCCAGCAAGCGTAATAGCGGCACGCATCCGCTAAAGCAAACAAGTCCAGCAGTAATATAATGTGAGAGTGTGAACTGCACTGAAACACGGAAGTAAAGCAATAGTGCGAACAACACTTATATGTGGATAAACAGCAATAATAAGAAGAAATAATGTTATGGCACTTATACATGGAAGTCCAACAGTAATTATAGGCAAGAGTGCGACCGAAATTTTATGTGTGGAAGTCAAGAACTAAGCAGACAGAGGAGATGACACCTTTCATTGAGGTCTGTTATGATTGAGTCACCGTAAGAGGCAAAAACAGAAATGCTAGCTAAGTCCAGAAAACCAGAGAAGTTGGCAGCTATCGGATTGCAGACCCCTGAACCTATCAACACAACTAGCAGTAGCCGTGGGGGGTTCCTACGATGCCCTAGACCCCTCGATCACAGCCGGAGAATTAAATAGGCCTAAAGAAAGAAAGGGGAAATCTAAACTGCCCCAGAGCAGACCCCAAAGCAATAGGCAGCCCCCAACATATAATGACGGTGAAGCAAGATGAAAATACTAACACAGACAGAAAGATAGACTGAGCAAAGAGGGGCCCAAGCTAACTAGATAGAAAAGGACAGGAAGGCAGCTGTCTGCAATCCGTGAAAAACCCTATGAAAATAAGAGCCAACAAACTGACAGTGAAAAAGGCCCTGAAGATGCTAGGCTTCAAAAAAGCTATGGCAGTACTCAGGAATATACTGAAGACAGAGCTACAGGAAAAAGGAGATTCAGCTGACCCCAGCAGGGGATGGCAGAATACTGAAAAGCAAGGAAAACAAAAAACAAAACAAAAGCTAACAGGCAAAACAGAAAACTTAGCTTTAGAGGAGCAGGAATCAGACTGGTGTCCTAGAAGCCAACAGAGAAATCACCCGCAGGGCAGAAGGGCGTTGGCAGCCTTATATCCAGTCCGTGACTCCACTCAGCCAGTCATCCTCATTAGACTCAGGTGCCTGATAATCAGGCTCATTACCTTCCTTTACCAGAATAGGGAGTTCACCAGACCCCAGTGACGAAGGGGAAAATGAACTCACAACAGTACCTCCCCCTTGAGGAGGGGTCACCGAACCCTCAACCACGCCACCAGGGTGATCAGGGTGAGCCCGATGAAATGCACGCACCAATCTTTTAGCATGAATATCAGAGGCAGAGACCCAGGAATTATCCTCCTGACCATAACCCTTCCACTTAACCAAATACTGGAGTCTCCGTCTAGCCAGACGGGAATCCAAGTACTTTCTCTACCTCATATTCCATGTTACCTTCAACCAATACAGGGTCTGGAGGTGCAACCCCAGGAACAACAGATTCCACAAAACTCTTCAACAAGGATTTATGGAACACATTATGGATTTTAAATGTAACAGGAAGAGCCAAACGAAAAGAGACCGGATTAATAATCTCCAAAATCTTGTAAGGTCCAATAAATCTAGGCTTAAACTTAGGAGAAGCCACCTTCATAGCAATATTTTTTGATAATAACCACACCATATCACCAACCTTAAACTGGGGACCAATGGTCCTATGTCGATTGGAAAACCGCTGGGCCTTTTCCTGGGAGAGAGATAACTTATCCACCACTTGGTCCCAGATCTGGTGCATTCTCTCCACCACAGTGTCAACACCTGGGCAGGCAGAAGGCTCCACCTTCCCTGAAGAAAATCGAGGATGAAACCAAAAGTTACAAAACAAAGGTGACATCAAAGTGGTAGAACTAGCTCTATTATTTAAAGCAAATTCGGCCAAGGGCAAAAATGAAACCCAATCATCCTGATCAGCGGAAATAAAACATCTCAAATATGACTCCAAGGTCTGGTTTGTTCTCTCTGTCTGCCCATTGGTCTGAGGGTGAAAAGCAGAGGAGAAGGACAACTGAATTCCCAGCTTGGAACAGAAAGTCCTCCAAAATCTAGACACAAACTGAACTCCTCTGTCAGATACAATGTTCTCAGGAATCCCATGTAAGCGAACCACCTGTTGCAAAAACAGGGGCACCAACTCAGAGGAAGATGGCAACTTAGGGAGTGGTACAAGATGAACCATCTTAGAGAACCTATCACAAATCACCCAAATAACAGTCATTCTTTGAGAGACCGGCATATCAGAGATGAAATCCATTGAAATATGGGTCCATGGCCTCCTGGGGACCGGCAAAGGCATCAACAACCCACTAGAGTGAGAACAAGATTTAGACCGGGAGCAAGTCCCACAGGACTGCACAAAATTCCTGACATCATGAGACAAGGTGGGCCACCAAAAAGAGCGACTCACCAGATGTCTAGTACCAAAAATACCTGGATGACCAGCCAATGCAGAGCAATGAACTTCAGACATCACTCTCTTCTTCCACTGGTCAGGAACATACAACTTTCCACTGGGACAACGCTCAGGTTTGTCCTCCTGGAACTCTTGCAGAGCAAGTCTCAAATCGGGCGAGATGGCAGAAAGAACTACCCCTTCGCCTAAGATGGTAGCAGGCTTGGTCACCACAGGAGAATCAGCAAAGAAACTCCTAGAGAGGGCGTCTGCCTTGACATTCTTAGTTCCAGGAAGAAAAGAGACCACAAAAATCAAAACGTGTAAAAAACAAGGCCCACCTAGCCTGTCTAGGGTTCAAGCGTTTAGCCGACTCTAGGTAAATCAAATTCTTGTGGTCAGTGAGGACCACAACTTGATGTTTAGCTCCCTCCAACCAATGTCTCCACTCCTCAAATGCCCATTTCATGGCCAACAGTTCCCGATTCCCCACATCATAGTTACGTTCAGATGGAGAGAACTTTCGGGAAAAGAAAGCACAGGGATTCATTTTAGATGTTACAGGATCCTTTTGGGACAAAACAGCTCCTGCACCAATCTCAGAAGCATCCACCTCTACCTGGAATGGGAGTGAGACATCAGGTTACCGCAAAACCGGGGTGAAGGTAAATCTTCGCTTCAGCTCCTGAAAGGAAGCAACAGCCTCCAGAGACCAATTCAACACATCAGCACCCTTCTTAGTCAGATCAGTCAATGGCTTGGCAATACTAGAAAATTTTGCTATAAATTTCCGATAAAAATTAGCAAAACCCAAAAACTTCTGGAGGGCCTTCAAAGAAGTGGGCTGAACCCAATCATAAATGTCCTGTACCTTGGCCGGGTCCATTTCAATAGTTGACGGAGACAAAATAAATCCCAAAAATGAAATCCTCTGTACTCCAAAAAGGCATTTTGATCCTTTGACATACAGGGAATTCTCCCTCATGATCCGGAACACAGTCCGAATATGTTCCACATGAGAATCCCAATCCTTGGAGAAGATCAAAATATCATCCAGATAGATAATCAAAAATTTATCGACAAAGTCTCGGAAAATATCGTTCATGAAGCACTGGAAGACAGAAGGGGCATTAGTGAGCCCAAAAGGCATCACCAGGTACTCAAAATGTCCCTCCGGAGTATTAAACGCCGTCTTCCATTCATCCCCCTGCTTAATGCGGATAAGATTATACGCCCCCCTGAGGTCAAGCTTGGTAAACCAGCAAGCACCTCTAACTCTAGAGAATAGATCCGAAATCAGGGTTAACGGATACTGATATTTAATAGTAATTTTATTGAGGGCACGATAATCAATACAAGGCCTTAAAGAACCATCCTTTTTGGCCACAAAAAAAAACCCGGCACCTAAGGGTGAAGAGGATGGTCTAATATGACCCTTGGGAAATTTACACCCCGGGCTTAGTTCGATTGCACAGTCATAACTCCTATGAGGAGGCAAAGACGCAGACTCATTCTCACTAAATACATCATAAAAGTCCGCCAAATAGTCAGGAACATCATGCGACTGAGGAAAGGTGGAAAAAACCGGAGCCTCACTAAGGGCACACCGACAACACCAACTCACCACAGACACAGATTTCCAATCCAAAACTGGATTATGAATTTGCAACCAGGGAAACCCCAGAACAACGGCATCATGCAGACCATGCAACACCAAAAATCTGCAATTTTCTTGATGGTCTGGGGCGACCCGCATGACCACCTGGGTCCAAAACTGAGGTTTATTTTTAGCCAAAGGAGTAGCATCAATCCCCCTCAAAGGGATAGGCGTCTGCAGAGGTGTCATCGGAAATCCACAACGTTTAGCAAAATCCAAGTCCATTAGGTTTAGCGCTGCTCCCGAATCCACAAAAGCCTTGGCGGAAAATGTGGACAGGGAGCAGATCAGAGTAATTGCCAGAAGAAACTTAGGTTGAACACCACCAACAGAAAACGTGTGTGCAAAGCGTTTCTCTCGTTTAGGACAAACAGAAATAATATGCGAGGCATCTCCACAGAAAAAACACAGCTTATTACGCCTTCTGAACTCCTGATGTTGCGCCTTAGACAAAACTCTATCACATTGCATAGGTTCAGACGTCTGTTCAACCGGTGGCAACACCTCTCGTGCAATCCTGCGTTCACGTAAACGCCGATCAACCTGAAAGGCTAAAGACATAGAATCGTCCAGACCAGAGGGAACAGGAAATCCCACCATAGTATCTTTTACGGCTTCTGACAAACCCTTCCGAAAGAGAGCAGCCAAGGCATTATCATTCCAGGTAGTAAGGACCGCCCACTTTCGGAACTTTTGACAGTACAACTCTGCAGAATCTCGACCCTGGTTCAATGCCAACAGGGTCTTTTCAGCCTGATCAATAGCATTAGGTTCGTCATACAACAACCCCAAAGCTTGAAAGAACGCGTTCACATTAGTCAGAATAGGATCATCTGGTTTCAAAGAAAACGCCCAATCCTGGGGATCGCCACGCAGCAAAGAGATGACAATTTTAACCTGCTGCGCGGAGCTCCCTGACGAGTTAGGCTTCAAGGCAAAAAATAATTTACAATTATTTTTGAAACTCAAAAATTTAGATCGATCCCCAAAAAATACATCAGGTGTATGGATCTTTGGTTCAACAGCATGCGAACGAGCAAGGTAGGTGGAAATTCCCCGCACTTCCGCAGCGAGCTGCTCCACACGATCAGACAATTGCTTTATCTCCATTGAGAGAGAAAAAAAAATTCCCCCTACGGCCTCAGAGATATAGAGGAAAGAATATACACACACTTTTTTTTTTTTAAAAAAACACAATTCTTTCCTGCTATTGAGTACCCTAGGATCTGCGGTATGGCGGGTGATTCTGTTATGATTGAGTCACCGTAGGAGGCAAAAACAGAAATGCTAGCTAAGTCCAGAAAACCAGAGAAGTTGGCAGCTATCGGATTGCAGACCCCTGAACCTATCAACACAACTAGCAGTAGCCGTGGGGGGTTCCTACGATGCCCTAGACCCCTCGATCACAGCCGGAGAATTAAATAGGCCTAATGAAAGAAAGGGGAAATCTAAACTGCCCCAGAGCAGACCCCAAAGCAATAGGCAGCCCCCAACATATAATGACGGTGAAGCAAGATGAAAATACTAACACAGACAGAAAGATAGACTGAGCAAAGAGGGGCCCAAGCTAACTAGATAGAAAAGGACAGGAAGGCAGCTGTCTGCAATCCGTGAAAAACCCTATGAAAATAAGAGCCAACAAACTGACAGTGAAAAAGGCCCTGAAGACGCTAGGCTTCAAAAAAGCTATGTCAGTACTCAGGAATATACTGAAGACAGAGCTACAGGAAAAAGGAGATTCAGCTCACCCCAGCAGGGAATGGCAGAATACTGAAAAGCAAGGAAAACAAAAAACAAAACAAAAGCTAACAGGCAAAACAGAAAACTTAGCTTTAGAGGAGCAGGAATCAGACTGGTGTCCTAGAAGTCCGCAGAGAAATCACCCGCAGGGCAGAAGGGCGTCGGCAGCCTTATATCCAGTCTGTGACTCCACTCAGCCAGTCATCCTCATTAGACTCAGGTGCCTGATAATCAGGCTCATTACCTTCCTTTACCAGAATAGGGAGTTCACCAGACCCCAGTGACGAAGGGGAAAATGAACTCACAAAAGAGGTCCAGAAAAACACGGGTGGAGCATAACAAGGAGAAGATGCTTAAGAATACCTCTTTGGGCAAAAAAAGTCTTGTTCATGTCCCACACAGCAGCCTGCACAGACACAGTCTTAGAAATAGGACATTAGGTAACCCCAGCAGGATCCTGAAGCAGCTCAGAGGACTGAACACAACTGGAGGTGGAGAGGCAAAGCACTGAGTAATGAGCAGCAGCAGGGCAAGCCAGGAAGGAGCACAGAAGCAGGCAGCAACAAAATACTCAGGCAAGGAGGATATCTTGACCCGGACTTAAATAGCTGGACAGACAGGAAGTTCCAGGACAGGGTGAAGTACCAGACTCCATTTTGGACAATGGCAAAACAGGCTCCATGTAACATCTGGATTCCTTACATTACTCCCACCTTAGAAGCTGCCTCAGGATGATCTAGGACCAGGTTTTCCAGGATATTTTGGATGAAACAGAGCAATCTCTTGAGGAGCACAGATATTACTCACCGGCTCCCAAGAGCTATCCTCAAATGGATAACCTTGCCACTTGATGTGGTACTGCAGCTGATTCCTGTGGATCCTGGAACCCAGATTCTTCTCCACAACAAATTGCTCATGCCCATCCACCAACACAAGCTGAAGAGGAGGCGCCATATGACCCTGAAAAGTTTTCAGAGACACAGGTTTTAATAAGGAGACATGGAACACTGGTTGTACCTTCATGGTCCTTGGTAACTTCAGACGACAGGAAACAGAGCTCACGATCCCAGAGATCTTGAATGAACTGATGAATCTTTGTCCCAGCTTCTGTGATGGAACATTCAATTCTTCATGGATAACCACAGAGAATCTCCTACCTTAAACATGGGTGCAGGTCTCCGGAACCTATCGGCAGATTTCATGTATCTCTCCAGTTCAGTTGATAGCGATTCCTTCAGAGTTTCCAGATTTAATTTAATCACCGCCAACCTCTCATCTAATGCAGGCCCCGGTGCATCAATTGGGGATCTGGGAAGAATACTAGGATGATAACCCAGGTTGGCAAAGAAGTTTGTTACCTTAGTAGATGCATTCTGCAAGTTATTGTAAAAGAACTCTGCGAGACGAAGCAACTCCAAGCATTCATCCTGTGAGTGGCTGATATAACATCAATGATACTGCTCCAGAGTCTGATTAGCCTGCTCCGTCTGCCCATTGGTCTGAGGATGATACGCTGAAGAGAGACAGACATTGATATTGAGCTCAGAACAAAATTTCTTTCCAGAACCTGGAGGTAAACTGCACTCCCCTATCAGAGATGATCTCATCTGGAATGCCATGCAGCCAGAACACATTCTGAATGACCAGATCTACCATCTCCTTAGCTGAGGGAAGACCAGTACAAGGAATGAAGTGAGCAGCTTTCATGAGATGATCTACTACCACTAGAATAGAGTTCTTTCACCCAGAGGTGGGCAATTCCACTATAAAGTCCATAGAAATAGACCCCCAAGGGCGAGCAGGAATGGGTGGTGGTTGCAGCAAGCCACTCTTAAGAGTCTTAAAATGTGCACATACCTCACAAGAGAGAATGTAACTCTTCACCTCCCTCAGACAGATAGGCCACCAAAAGAAATGGCTCAGGAACTCATGTGTCTTCTGTACCCCCCAGTAACCTGTCAACTTAGAGTAATCGACAAACTTGAGGACATGAAGACTTACGACCTCCAGAACGTAAAGACGTTGATCCCGAACCCACAAGCCATTATTGAGAACCAAGTTCACATCATCCTTTGGTTAGTGAGGAATGGGTCTGCATCATAGGCTTCCTTAATAGTTTTCCATGAGTCCTTATTCTGGATGACTCCGACAAAGCTGGCATCTGACCAAATGGTCTTAGACGGGGTCCCAGGTACGGATTACATGGCATGGATTGGGGACAAAGCATCTGCTTTCCTATTACGTGAACCTGGGAGGTAAGAAATGACAAAATTAAATTAATTCAAAAACAAACTCCAATGAGCCTGACGTGGAGAAAGATATCTAGCAGACCTAAGAAATTCCAGGTTACGATGATCTGTGATAGTGCAGTCAAAATACGGTTTGACCCGGAACAAATTCCAAGAAAGCGTTTTATGATTTTTTATATTACTATTATATGTGGGGAACAACATATTAAAAGTTTTCCAAAAATTGATCACCACAAAGGTCCTTACTATGACGTCATAAGACGATGACAGCCATCGCACTAAGAATAACGAATATTTCCCTATTTCAAAGCTGTAGCTTTAGGTTACAGAAGAGTTTGCATTTTGTATACTAAATATTTTCATATAACGATTTTTATACAAAGTTTTATACTAACTACATGGACAGGCGAGGTCATGATGTCATCAATGACATCATGACATATATGTACATTTCTAGAAATTATAGATTTAATACACAGTGCATTTTAAGACCTACTTCATCACTGAATAAGCGAGTCAGGTCAATAGTCACTATTTTCATCATCAGACACTGCTTCCTCACTCATATTGTCACAATGCCCTTCTTTACATGGTCCGCATACCCGTGAACAGGTAAGTCCGTGTCTTTTGCAAGTGCACCGAAGTGTACTACAACCACGAGAACAATTGCAGTGAATTATTTTCAGAAGTGTTTCTGGCGCGGGTGAAGTATCCATCATCACTGGAACTAGACTGTTGTTCTGCAATTCCCATCCCCATTCAGTAGTGTCCATGGCCTCACCATTGTCCATCCAAAGCATCACTTGGAGGTAACTCTGAAGGGCATGATACTTTGTTGCAGAGGAGGTCGGTGGCAGTCGTTCAGGTGTAACAAAGATTTTGGCTGAACCAACTTTTTTGCAGAGAGCAGAATACCTCATTGCAGACAGACAGATTGTCTCCAGGTTTGCCCCTGAACAATGCCACCATTGCTTTACACCCAGCATCTTCAATCTCAGCTCTGTTTTTGTTAGGTGTGGAAAAGATTTTAGCACAGCTATTTAAGACCGAGTCTCCCTTCAAAACCTTGTGTAGACCGAGTTTTTTTCCGATTCCAAAAACAGCGGAAGTGGTATCGCAACCCGTGAATGCATGAAGGAACAGAAGACTGCTGCAGACATGGTTTCCCAGGAACTTCTTCATAACCTTAATGTCGTATACTGTTGCAGGACTCCCTTTATCCAAGTAGAAATAAAGCTTGTTGCCATCGCTGGTGGAAGCGTGATGAAGTAACAACACCAAAAGATCTCTATCTTCGCCAATGAGACTAGTACTTTTGTTGGATGACATTGACACTGCTGCCTTAACAATCTCCACATCTGCATCCCCTTCTGATTGTATTACGTGGCAACCTCTGTCATTCATGCGCTGTGGACCGAGATTGATAACAGACTGTTTGTTCTCCACATTCGGAAGGAAGTCCTCCTTTTTCCCGACAAATTTCGTTCCTTCAGCAATGTTCACTTTGTTACTTGTTCGTTTTTTGCGCCGTCGCTGATGGGTAATGTCCTCAGTGTTTGGTCCTCCAATGTAACCATCAAATACTATCGTAGCCTTACCATAGTGCTTTAGTGTGAAAGATGCATAGTCTTCAGCGATTGAACAATATGTCTTTCCTTCTGACAACTTCAGTCGATGGAGAAGAGAACCTCCATCAAGAACATATTGTTCCACTTCTGGTACATCCTTGAGTACTGCGTCCTCTGAACTCTGTTCTTTTATAGCAGCCATCAGTTGTGCTTTGTTTGGTTTGTGTAAGAGATGTTTTGCCTCAAAGAGGGATGGTGGTTATGGTGAAAGTTCATAGGCCATCACCTCATCAAGGGAAAGATCAGCAGTTTGAGACACCACAAGAAACCTTTGGAACAAAAGAGCGGGGTCTGTTGTTTTGTCCTTAGCAACGTCAATAGCCTCACTGGATGCTAGGGTCTTGGCTTTCATTGACTGCTTGTACGTAACTGAAAACAGTGATTGACCCTCCATTGTTGACACTATTTCTCTACCAATGGTGAACAGGTTATGGACATTCACATCCTTATTTGCATTGACACCGGTGATAATGTTGCGAAGAGACACTTCATCAGAGAAAGGTGAAAAGGTCTCGAGTTTATCTGCAATTTTCTCCAGGTCTTCACGATCTCTTCTCGTCCTTGACATTCTTGCCTCCTTGTGTTGTTCACTGGTGACAAAGCTCTGGCGAGTGAAACCCAGCATTGCATCACTGTAGGAAGAGGACACTGGCACAGACAGAGTCCACAAGGCCCTCTGATGTTTAGACATTCCACTTCCTCTGGTGAGTCCTCCTGCAGTTTTTAGGGAGCGCATCAGAGCTTGCACGATGACTACGTCACAACCAGGCATGCCCAGTACTGATCAGTCCGCCTTACACCATGCAAGCCATTCATAATCTATGGAAAACTGATGGCATATCATCTTCCAGAGTGGTCATACAGTAGACTGGAGGTAAAGGTAGGCGGCCTTCACATAGTTTCCATGCCCAGCAGCTGCAAGAATGGGCAAACATTCGGCTACAGCATGAAGATGCATCAGCCAGGATCCTGTACGATCGGCCTCGATAAGCTCCCTTGCAATTCCAACCATCTGTTGGTAATTCAGCCATAGTTTACTGGTGCGAGAGTGAGAGAATATTCCGTTTCTATTGGTGGACAAGAGGTGGACAATTTCACTAAGGCAGGTAGAAGTTATGACTAGTGTTGAGCATTCCGATACCGCAAGTATCGGGTATCGGCCGATATTAGCTGTATCGGAATTCCGATACTTAGTTCCGATACTTTTTTCATATCGAATACTGGAATCGGAAGTTCCCATAATGCTAGGAGCCCGCTCGATTTGATTCAGCCAATGGGGATCCTCAGAAGTGTGGGCATATCCTGTTAGGCATGTAGGCATGTTAACTACTGGCATGGCTGTGATTGGCTGCTGAAATGATGTCATGATGCACTATAAAAAGCGCTGCAGCCGCCATTTCTGGTCACTCTGCTGTGAATTCAGTTAGGGACAGGCTGCTGTTGAAGACTGTGAGGGACAGTTAGAAATAGCGATCATCTAAAATATCTATTGCTCTACCCAGGCTACATAATCCACCACTGTAGCTTGCTTTTCCCTAGCAGCGCTGTTTTCACAGCTGTCTGCAAGGGCTGTGTGAGTGCAGACCCATGCTGTGTAGTGTGTCCTGCAGGCACGTCTGCTTGTAGGCCGGCCAGCGTGTGTCTCTGCCTCATACACATTTTTCTTTTATTGCTGCTTTTTTTTTCTCCTGTATAGTGTGCTTCCATACGTATCCATGTACGTTGGTTGCAAACACTAAAGGAGTGGACAGCGGAGCCTTTCAGCAGCCTTTCAGTGCTATAGCCCATTTTTCTGCACTGTTTTTGGCTGTCTGATAGGTCTCTCTGTGTGTGAGTGCAGCTCACGTTGCAGTGTGTTCTACAGCCACCGCTAGCTGTAGTCCGCTCAGCGTGCGTCACTGCCTCATACATAGTCCTTTTTTTGCAGCTAATTTAGCCAGATTTTTGCTCCTATATTAGTGTGCTTCCAACCGCATCCATTGTCATTGGTTGGTTGCAAACACTATATAGGATTAGATAGAGGAGCCTTTTTGCTGGCTTGTGCCCTTCAGGGCCAGCCAGGCTAGTATCACCCTATTTTTTGGAGCCTCATCAATTGCATTGTAGGTTAGCTTCCTGCATTGTAATCGCTCCAAAAAGTTTGTGATACTATAGCTTTCAAACTTTGGTCACATCCTTTCCTTTCCCCCCACCGAAAAAAAAGGAAATAAAGTTCACCAAACACTCCACTTTACAGTTGTCTAGGCCACATTAGATCATATTAAAGTGTAGTACACACACTCTTAGCCAAATTAGTGTTTCTTATACTGGTTAGCAGGTGTTCAGGAATAAGAACACTAAGCCACCTCTTTTTTACTTTTCTGCCTATCTTTATCAGTCTACCAAGATGAAGAAGGCAGGGAGTAAGGCACGTGGTCGTGGCCGTGGAGTTTCAGCAGGGAGAGGACGGGGGGATTCAGCAGGGAGAGGACGTGGGGATTCGGTATCTGCTGCGGCCACCAGTGACCCGGCATCCCCCACTTTTACCAGGCAACAGTCCTTCATACGCAGCTTTGTAGGACCTCGCCGTACCCCACTGCTGCGTGACGAACAAATTGAAGCCGTTGTCGGATGGATGGCAGCTAACGCATCCACTTCAATGACTTCCGCATCCTCCCAAGGCCAGAGCACTGAAGAGCAACCATCTGTCTCTTCACCACCTGCCAAATTGCCCAGGCAGTCTGAGAGCCCTGGACAGGAGCCATCTCAATCTTTACTTCTGTTCTCAGAATCTGTTGGCTTGGAAAGAGGTGGCCAGCCAAACAGCATTCTAGAGCGTGAAGAAGAGGGAGTATGCAGTGATGCGCAACTGCTTTGTCCCTCTGAATCTGAAGAGGCGGGTGGGCCAGTGCCTATGGTCAGCACACCTCAGTGCTCATCTGATGATGATGAGACTCAGTTGCCAATTTCTGGTGCGTACGGTGCTGGCGAGACAACCCAGGACCAGCCGGTGCTTGAAGAGGGGAGTGGAAATGATGAGGTCCTTGACCCATCATGGCGTCAGCCACAGGAAGGTGGTGGGAGCAGCTCTGAGGAAGAGATTCCCCGAACGGCCAAAAGAGGAGGGAGAGGGCGGGGGCAGACTTGGTTGCCTGTAGCCTCCACTTTGGCACCCGTGAGGAGCAATCCTCTTCCAAAACACAAAACGGGCGCTCCCAGGACTTGCAGTGCGTGGTCTTTTTTTGACACAGTTGCAGATGACATTTGCTTTGTCAAATGCAAGCTGTGTCATCAGAAAGTGAAACGAGGGAAAAATGTGAGCAACCTCAATACCACAAATATGTGGAAACATGTGCGTACCAAGCACGAGGTGGAGTTACACAGACACACTGAAGATGTAGGCCAACCTTCAGCAGCACCTACCACCTCTTCAGCTCGTGTTGGGGCCTCTTCCTCCAGCTCACACACAGCTGGTTCGGCTTCCTCACTGGAACGCCATGGAAGAACCACTGCCACTGTTGTCCAGAGACCCAGTGAAATTCCACCCACTGAACCACGTTCGCAGTCATCAGCACACTCCCAGGCCACTCACCAGCAATCGGTAGCACAGGCATGGGAGAAAAAGCGGCCATACTCGGCAAACCATCCCCGAGCACTGGCTCTGAATGCCGGCATTGCCAAACTACTGGCCCTTGAGATGCTGTCATTCAGGCTGGTGGAGACTGACACCTTCCGGAACTTTATGTCATTAGCAGTTCCACAATACAATGTGCCCAGCCGCTTTTATTTCAGCAGGCAAGCTGTCCCTGCCCTGCAAAAGCATGTGGAGGGAAAAATTAAAAATGCGCTACTAAATGCCGTCAGTAGCAAGGTCCACCTGACCACCGATGCGTGGACCAGTAGCCATGGACAGGGACGATACCTTTCCCTCACTGCCCATTGGGTCAATGTTGTGGAGCCGGGTACAGATCTGGAGAGTGGCTCTGTGCGTATTCTGCCAACTCCAAGGATTGCAGGAATGCAGTCTGTACATATTGAGTCCTCCTCCTACTCTAGTTCCTCGGAATCAGCACTGCGTGAGCCTGTTAGGCCAGATATGAACACAGGTGTGGCCAAACGTCAACAGGCCGTCCTTAAATTAATTTCTTTGGGGAATCGGAGCCACACAGCACAGGAGCTCTGGAATGCCATCAAGCAGGAGAGCGATGTGTGGTTTGTGCCAGCGAATCTCCAGCCAGGTTTGGTAGTGAGTGACAATGGCCGAAATCTAGTGGCAGCTCTGGGCCTAGGCAACCTCACTCACATACCATGTCTGGCACACATGCTCAATTTGGTCGTGCAGAGCTTTCTGAGGGACTATCCGGATCTTGATGCACTGCTGCACAAGTTTCGCCTAGAGTGTGCTCACTTGCGGCGTTCCAGCATGGCAAGATCGCGCATTGCTTCTCTGCAACGCCGATTCCGCCTGCCAGAACATCGCATCATATGTGACCTCCCCACCAGGTGGAATTCAACGTTACATATGTTGGAGCGGTTGTGTGAGCAGCAGGCAGCAGTAATGGAGTACCAGCTGCATCAGGCGCAAACAAGTCACACTGTGTGCCGGACACACTTCACCACCACTGAGTGGGCCACTATGAGGGACATCTGCCAAGTTTAGCGTGCCTACGATGACTCCACGTGGATGGCCAGTGCAGATGATGCACTAATCAGCATGACTGTCCCCCTCATCTGTCTGCTTCAAAAAACCTTACAAGCACTAAGTGAGGAGGTTTTTGAAGAGGTCGAGGATGAGCAGTCAGAAATGCCATCTGCTTCTGGCAAGTCTGCGCACCGTGCTTCCACACAAAGGCCCAGGCAGGGGACACTTAGTGAGGAGGATGACGAGTAGTCAATGGAGGAGGAGGAACACATCTCTCCAGAGGAGGGAGGTACACAAGGCTCTAGTAGTCAGTGTGTACAGCGAGGGTGGGGTGATGCTGAGCAGGCAGAGATGCTGCCTCAAGCTGGGGACAGCGTTTCCGGTCCAGTTGGCAGTCTGCAGCACATGGTTGATTTCATGCTGCAGTGCTTGTTAAATGACCGCCGCATCGCCAACATTCTCCACACGGCTGATTATTGGGTGTACACCCTCCTAGATCCTCGCTACCGGGACAACTTACAAAGCCTCATACCACAGTTGAACCGGGAGCGAAAAATGCGGGAGTAACAAAAAACACTTGTGCAGGCCATCATGTTCTCCATTCCCCCCACAAGTGTTGCTGGTAGTGCTTTTCAAACCAGCCATGTGGGTAGAGGCAGTGGAGGAAGCTCTACACAAAGAGGTAGCAGAGGCAGTGCCGCAGGACAAGGCAAGGCCAGTATGGCCCAAATGTGGAAAAGTTTTGTGGGACCGCCACAAACGGCTACACCATCACAGACGGCTCCAGTCATCAGGAGGCAACGTTTCCGTCAGATGGTGACAGACTACTTGTCGTGCCCTGTTAGTGTTCTCCCAGACGGCTCTTCCCCGTTCAAGTATTGGATCTCTAAGCTGGATACATGGCCAGAGCTTAGCGTGATATGGAAAAAATTCCAGCATCCAGATCAGTAATTAAATTTTAAAAAAATTTTTTATTCCTTTATTCCAAAATTAAAAAAATATCATAAAATTCTCCATCATGATAAGAGACGCATCAGGACGTGTAGTTGGACGCGTTTCGGACAAAAAACCAGTCCTTATTCTAAGACAACACATAATACATCTGAACACATGCTTTTAAAAGGAAACATAGGAAGTCAAGGAACAATCAAGACTAAACATAGGCAGCTGATTAATGGGAGGTAGTAAGTAACAATCACACTTACAAAACACTCAAAATCTGACTCCTAATGTTCATACCCGTTGGAACCCTGCTTTGTAACAATAACATCCATTTTGCCTCTCGGCGTAATAATAAATCATTTAAATTTCCACCTAAACAGAGTGAAGACAGAGGCCTAATTGGAGTACGTTGACAGTTAGTAGTAGTCTAGAAACAATCGCAAACTGCCACCAAGTAGGCCTCGGCCTACTACCTGATTTTCCCTGAGCTCCGACACCGCCAGTTGGTGCTCAGAAGTGCTGTCCGCACAGACAAAACACTCGCTCATGTGTAAGTGGGGTTCGGTAACGTCAGGTGATCCCCTGCTGTGTGTATGGCAAAGTGTCCTGCTCCCTCCACAGTCAAACAACCTCAGATTTACACCTGGCTCCAAGTAGGCCTCGGCCTACTACCTCATTTTCCCTGGGCTCCGACAACGCCAGTTGGTGCTCAGAAGTGCTGTCCGCACAGACAAAACACTCGCTCATGTGTAAGTGGGGTTCGGTAACGTCAGCTGATCCCCTGCTGTGTGTACGGCAAACTCTCCTGCTGCCTACAACTTCTGACTACCTCTGATTTAATATGTTCTCTGGTTTGCCCTCTGTCTCCACTCTGTTTTGAGTATTTCCTCCGGCCTACAACACCGCCTGTTTCTGCTCTCAAGTGCCGTCTGCACAATCCACACTTGTTCCTGTGGTACCTGGGTCCTGTAACATCTGCTCATCTCCAGAGTTGAGCACGGCAATGTCTCCTGCTTTGTCTACATTCCCACTACTTGTAGTGGAAATGTGGACAGAGCAGGAGACATTGCCTGACTCACCTCTAGGGAGAAGCTGCTGTTACAGAACCCCAGTAACACAGGAACAAGTGTGGGTTGTGCAGACGGCATTTCAGAGCAGCAACTGGCGTGGTTGGAAGCCAGAGGAAATACTCAAAACAGAGTGAAGACAGAGGCCTAATTGGAGTACGTTGACAGTTTGTAGTAGTCTAGAAACAATCGCAAACTGCCACCAAGTAGGCCTCGGCCTACTACCTGATTTTCCCTGGGCTCCGACACCGCCAGTTGGTGCTCAGAAGTGCTGTCCGCACAGACAAAACACTCGCTCATGTGTAAGTGGGGTTCGGTAACGTCAGCTGATCCCCTGCTGTGTGTATGGCAAAGTGTCCTGCTCCCTCCACAGTCAAACAACCTCAGATTTACACCTGGCTCCAAGTAGGCCTCGGCCTACTACCTCATTTTCCCTGGGCTCCGACAACGCCAGTTGGTGCTCGGAAGTGCTGTCCACACAGACAAAACACTCGCTCATGTGTAAGTGGGGTTCGGTAACGTCAGCTGATCCCCTGCTGTGTGTACGGCAAACTCTCCTGCTGCCTACAACTTCTGATTACCTCTGATTTAATATGTTCTCTGATTTGCCCTCTGTCTCCACTCTGTTTTGAGTATTTCCTCCGGCCTACAACACCGCCTGTTTCTGCTCTCAACTGCCGTCTGCACAATCCACACTTGTTCCTGTGGTACCTGGGTCCTGTAACATCTGCTCATCTCCAGAGTTGAGCACGGCAATGTCTCCTGCTTTGTCTACATTCCCACTACTTGTAGTGGAAATGTGGACAGAGCAGGAGACATTGCCTGACTCACCTCTAGGGAGAAGCTGCTGTTACAGAACCCCAGTAACACAGGAACAAGTGTGGGTTATCAAGATGGCATTTCAGAGCAGCAACTGGCGTGGTTGGAAGCCAGAGGAAATACTAGAAACAGAGTGAAGACAGAGGCCTAATTGGAGTACGTTGACAGTTAGTAGTAGTCTAGAAACAATCACAAACTGCCACCAAGTAGGCCTCGGCCTACTACCTGATTTTCCCTGGGCTCCGACACAGCCAGTTGGTGCTCAGAAGTGCTGTCCACACAGAAAAATACACTCGTTCATGTGAAAGTGGGGTTCGGTAACGTCAGCTGATCCCCTGCTGTGTGTATGGCAAAGTGTCCTGCTCCCTCCACAGTCAAACAACCTCAGATTTACACCTGGCTCCAAGTAGGCCTCGGCCTACTACCTCATTTTCCCTGGGCTCCGACACCGCCAGTTGGTGCTCGGAAGTGCTGTCCACACAGAAAAACACACTCGTTCATGTGAAAGTGGGGTTCGGTAACGTCGGCTGATCCCCTGCTGTGTGGAGGGCAAAGTGTCCTGCTCCCTCCAAAGTCAAAATACCTCAGCTTTACACCTGGCTCCTAGTAGGCCTCGGCCTGCACCATGATTGTCCCTGGGCTCCAACAACGCCAGTTGGTGCTCGGCAGTGTCTTTGGTATGGGGACTCCCTGTTGCCCAGCCTGGTTCCAGCACGCCTGCTGTTTCCGGGTAGTGTCAAGGTCACTTTGCCACCAATCCGTTGTCCTGTCGTCTTGCGGCCGGGTTAGCCGACTCTACTGTGCCTGCAGTTTAGGTGACTCCTATGTGGGCTGCAGGAACTGGCACTGAAGGCTGGATCTGTAGTGCCAATGGGACATGGACCACCTGTAGGACTGTGGGTTTCGGTAACTGCGGCCGGCTTGCGGCCTGGCTACTTTGCTTTCAATGGGTACCTTCTGCTACCCACCCGGGTTCCAGCACTGCCTGCTGGTTCTCGCCAGAGCCTTTGGCCTAGGTGCCTCCATCTCGGTATCCGAAGTCCAGCACCGTCAGCTGGTCCTTGGTAGTGCTTTCTAGCACAGGTACCTCCTGCCTAGTAACCGTGGTCCAGCACCGTCAGCTGTTCCTTGGTAGTGCCATTGGCTCTTGTAGCTTTTGCTACCGATCTGGGTTCCAGCACCGTCAGCTGGTTCTCAGCAGTGTCTTTGGCACGGGGACTCCCTGTTGCCCAGCCTGGTTCCAGCACGCCTGCTGTTTCCGGGTAGTGTCAAGGTCACTATGCCACCAATCCGTTGTCCTGTCGTCTTGCGGCCGGGTTAGCCGACTCTACGGTGCCTGCAGTTTAGGTGACTCCTATGTGGGCTGCGGGAACTGGCACTGAAGGCTGTATCCGTAGTGCCAATGGGACATGGACCCCCTGTAGGACTGTGGGTTTCGGTAACTGCGGCCGGCTTGCGGCCTGGCTACTTTGCTTTGAATGGGTACCTTCTGCTACCCACCCGGGTTCCAGCAATGTCTGCTGGTTCTCGCCAGAGCCTTTGGCCTAGGTGCCTCCATCTCGGTATCCGAGGTCCAGCACCGTCAGCTGGTCCTTGGTAGTGCTTTCTAGCACAGGTACCTCCTGCCTAGTAACCGTGGTCCAGCACCGTCAGCTGTTCCTCAGTAGTGCCATTGGCTCTTGTAGCTTTTGCTACCCATCTGGGTTCCAGCACCGTCAGCTGGTTCTCGGCAGTGTCTTTGGCACGGGGACTCCCTGTTGCCCAGCCTGGTTCCAGCACGCCTGCTGTTTCCGGGTAGTGTCAAGGTCACTATGCCACCAATCCGTTGTCCTGTCGTCTTGCGGCCGGGTTAGCCGACTCTACGGTGCCTGCAGTTTAGGGGACTCCTATGTGGGCTGCGGGAACTGGCACTGAAGACTGGATCCGTAGTGCCAATGGGACATGGACCCCCTGTAGGACTGTGGGTTTTGGTAACTGCGGCCGGCTTGCGGCCTGGCTACTTTGCTTTCAATGGGTACCTTCTGCTACCCACCCGGGTTCCAGCACTGTCTGCTGGTTCTCGCCAGAGCCTTTGGCCTAGGTGCCTCCATCTCGGTATCCGAGGTCCAGCACCGTCAGCTGGTCCTTGGTAGTGCTTTTTAGCACAGGTACCTTCTGCTTAGTAACCGTGGTCCAGCACCGTCAGTTGGTCCTCGGTAGTGCCATTGGCTCTTGTTCCTTCTGCTACCCACCCAGGTTCCAGCACTGTCTGCTGGTTCTCGCCACAGCCTTTGGCCTAGGTGCCTCCATCTCGGTATCCGAGGTCCAGCACCGTCAGCTGGTCCTTGGTAGTGCTTTTTAGCACAGGTACCTTCTGCTTAGTAACCGTGGTCCAGCACCGTCAGTTGGTCCTCGGTAGTGCCATTGGCTCTTGTTCCTTCTGCTACCCACCCGGGTTCCAGGACTGTCTGCTGGTTCTCGCCACAGCCTTTGGCCTAGGTGCCTCCATCTCGGTATCCAAGGTCCAGCACCGTCAGCTGGTCCTTGGTAGTGCTTTTTAGCACAGGTACCTTCTGCTTAGTAACCGTGGTCCAGCACCGTCAGTTGGTCCTCGATAGTGCCATTGGCTCTTGTTCCTTCTGCTACCCATCCGGGTCCCAGCACTGTCTGCTGGTTCTTGCCACAGCCTTTGGCCTAGGTGCCTCCATCTCGGTATCCGAGGTCCAGCACCGTCAGTTGGTCCATGGTAGTGCCTTTTAGCACTGGTACCTTCTGCTTAGTAACCGTAGTCCAGCACCGTCAGTTGGTCCTCGGTAGTGCCATTGGCTCTTGTTCCTTCTGCTACCCATCCGGGTGCCAGCACTGTCTGCTGGTTCTCGCCACAGCCTTTGGCCTAGGTGCCTCCATCTCGGTATCCGAGGTGCAGCACCGTCAGCTGGTCCTTGGTAGTGCTTTTTAGCACAGGTACCTTCTGCTTAGTAACCGTGGTCCAGCACCGTCAGTTGGTCCTCGGTAGTGCCATTGGCTCTTGTTCCTTCTGCTACCCATCCGGGTGCCAGCACTGTCTGCTGGTTCTCGCCAGTTTCTCAGCCTTCTTGTACCTTCTGCTACATTTCCAAGATCAAGCTTTTTGAAATTGTCTTTGGTAATCCTTATTGATCTCCATGACGATGACCCTGATGATGACGACCCTGAAGACCACACCAAAGAAGACCAGAAATATGACCCTAAATAATAAGACCAAGAGGACAAAGAACATGAAGACAACCACCAAGATACAGAACAAAAGACAGAAGAACAAGAAGCAGAAGAAGCAAAAGCAGAACAGAAAGCAGAAGAACATTAAGCATAAGACAAAAAATCAGCATAGAAGAAATCAAAATTATAAGCAGAAGAAGACTAAGCAGTAAATGGGGGTGAGTCCGTTCCTCCTCGTGGTGCCCCCGGAAAATGCCTGCTGCTGCAGGCCAAACTGAACGCGGACAAATCCTGTTGTAAATCTTTTGTGACAGGCAGAACGTAAGGTGTAATCTTATAACTTTTATAGATAAGTACTACAGGAATGCCTGTCACCATAAGAAAATGAAGAAAAAGAAGAATAGGAAGAAGATGAAGAAATAGCATATGAAAATTAATAATAGCTGAATAAGAAGAATATGAAGAATGGAAAAAAAAAATTAATGGGAAGAAGATGAAGAAGAAGAAGATGAATAAGGTGAAGAAAAAGATGATGAAAAAAATGCTACTGCTGCGGATCATGAAGGAGAAAGTGTGGGAGAAGTACAAAAGAAGGTGACGAGCATGGAAGTTGTGAAACATACATATCTGACTAAATATAAAAAAGGTTAACATAGTCAATATCATTTTAACTCCGAACGTCTTGAAAAAAAAAATTGGAATTAATGCTATGCCATGTGATTTGAATAAACCACTATGCTTTTAATGTCTCCTCCACCTCCCACAATACATTCTACATGATTCTTATTTGTTTTCAAATATGTAGAATTAGCCAACAAGGAAATAAAGGGCTTTTTTTAATTCCGATACCGGAAGTCCCATTGACTTGAATGGGACTTCCGGTATCGGAATCGGCGATACCCGATATTTTTTTCGTATCGGGCGATACCATCCGATACGATATTTTTGGGTATCGAACGGTATCGCTCAACACTAGTTATGACCGAATTCAAGTCACTCTCCCCTGTCAGTGTCCAAGCATACAACGGCTCAAGTTCTTGCAACAGGTCTGCAAAACCGGGATGGTCGCAACGTACTTTGTCTGCAACTTGCTGAGTAAGACACTGATCAAGGAGGAGATGGCCACGAACTGCACGCTGAACTGCCTTTCCAGTCATGATGTGTTGCACAGCATTGTCACCGTAAATTGTTCCCAAGATCTCTTTGATTCCAATCCCATCCATCAACGTTCCTATGGCACCCATAAGATTCATCAATGTGTGGAAGCTCCCGAGCATCAGGACAACATCTCGAACCGGTCTGTCTTCAGGCACCTCGTGTTTGATTTCTGACGCTTTCCAGTAGAGTGGCTGATCGAATATAACAACTCCAGCGGATCAGTGTTTATCAGCAAGGTTGCACAGATACTCAAGAGTAGAGCAGATGCATGACTTGTCTCTGGAATACATGTCAATGATGGGCAGGAAGACTACCGAAGATGACCCCGGATGATCACAGTCTTTATGTAGCATGTGCATCATTCCATTCCAGCTCGGTACAGGCTGTTTGAAGCGTAAAGACATCTCCCACAATACATCAACACGATGGTCAATGGTGTTGAGAAATGGCAAAAACTTGAATTTTATGTTTCGGTGAGTGAGTTTTGCGAAACGGTATTCCCTTACATCAACTCTGCTTTGTTCAACTATTTCCAATTCCGCAGTCTTCCGTCTGAGAGCAGTGCGACTGACCTTCCTTCCTGGAGTCACAGTAACTACCATCCCCATGCCGTGGAACGTCCCCTTCCCATCTAACATGATAATATTATGATCGACGTTGTCCGCAGCGAACAGCAGTGCCGTATCCAGTCTGTCTATGGTACCACCGAGTACATCCTGGCCAACAGAAGCGGCAGCGTTTTCCTCGAATCACTGAACTTCCGAGAACTTCCGAATATGATGAATACCCCATGGCTGAGAGACTGTCTATAAGAAGATCGAGACCTGAAATGATCATTGAGCTGGACTGCTAACCCAAGCTGCAATGGAGCTACTACAGCCCTGGGACGTACAGCCTGAACAACTGATTATTCAATGCTTGCGACCTTCCTGTGAATGTCCTTTCCAACGAAGAGGGTTTCAAGCAAGCAAAGCAAACTCAGGGGGAGATAATCTAAGGCAGACTGACATTCAAGCGAAGCAGTCTTCGGATATTCATCGGTTGAAGATGGGATCTTAGACTTGATATCGCTCTTGATTAGTTTGGCCGCAGTCTCTATGATGGCTCTCTTCTGGGCTTCTTCATCCGTTTCCTGACTACAGAATTAGTCCCTCAGGATTATTCTGGTCTTTTCACGGAATGTTGCAATGTTAGGCAACCCTTCACACTCTGCTATGAATAGCGAATCGCCATACCTCTCCTCCAGCCTATACCTCAGCCATTTATTACTATAGGCAGCACTGTCTCCTTCTACAAGATACTCCGTCATTTTCTTTGCAAGATCTGTGACAGTCAGTTGCTCTTCATCGTTGTCCTCGAGAAATGCACACATTCTCAAGAACGCTTGCTCTTGGTCCATGTTCATCGGCCTCCTTACCTTCCACGGTTTCTTTGTAGTAGATCCACCACCATGACGCATAGGAATTCAGTAATTTGTCCGAAAGTTAATGTCACATGAACGATGATACAGACAGTCTGCAGCATGTAAGTCCTTCCCAAAGTACGCGATTCTCCCTTGAATGGTGATTGCCCAGTCATCATTATGCTGTTTGCAAAGTGACAAGATGGACCTTACAAATCCATCCGTTTTAACAAAGCTATAGTCATCAAAATCACTACTAGATCTTGTCTTCACCACTTCATGTTCACAGAACAAACACTGCGTCATGCTATCATAGGATCCAGTAGACACCCGTGTACCTCTCTTGGCAGGTGAATGATGAATGGAAGTAGCTTTCTTATGCAAGTCTATTTGCTTCTTGTTTATGTAGTTCATATGACATCTCTTGTGCACCACTGCTCCAGCAGCTACCACAGTGCTAACACCCCTCTCAATACTGGCTTTATTGATCCCTTCAGCTTCCTTCGCACCAATCACCACTCTTTCTCCGTCATCTTCTACTTCATGGCTGCATAAGGGGCAAGTTTCTTGACTTTCCATCAATTCTCAGCTCTGTAAAAGAAGATAAATAAATCGTTAAATAATAAATATAATAATAGTAGTAATTGTAAAAAATATATGATAGACACTGAAAGGCGAGTCGCATTTAACATTTTACAGCTTTGGCGGCCATATTCTTTGACGTCACATTTGGACCCTTTGTGGTAACCCTATCTTGGTAAACTTTTAGTATGTTTTTCCCTACATGTAATACTACCAAAAAAAACTATAAAACGCTTTCTTGGAATATGTTCAGGGTGAAGAATTTTTTTTTGTATTTTGACTGGACTATGAGCAAAATAGCTTGTTGTGCTACCCCCTGCAGATGGTGCCTCCGTTCTTTAAATTCAGCAATGATGGCTAGAAGCTCTTTATCTCCAACATAATAATTCTTCTAAGCAGAAGAAAGTTTACGAGAAAAAACTTATGACGAGATGACATAACCTAGAAATTGAATCTCTGTGTGATGGAGCTCACATTTCTCAGGCTTGATGTAGAGATAATTCTTTCTCAGGCATCTTAAGACAGTCTAAACATGTTCTTGATGTTCCTGCAAAGAATCAGACAAAATCAAATTATTATCCAGATAGATTACAACAAAATGATCTAGCAGATCTCTAAAAATGTCATTAGCCAAGTGTTGGAAGGTTGCCGGAGCATTGCAGAGACCAAAAGGCAACACAAGGTACTCAAAGTGCCCATAACAACATCTAAATGCCGTCTTCCATTCAGAGTGGATCCGAACTAGGTTATAATCTCCTCGAAGATCTAACTTAGAAAAGATCTTGGCATGTGGTACTTTTTCTAGCAATTCAGAAATTAACAGTAAATGATACTGGTTATGAATGGTTACCTTGTTGAGCTCTCAAAAGTCATTACAGGGTCTAAGAGTTCCATCCTTCTTTATGGAAAGATGGATGCTCCTGCCGGTGATGAGGAGAGATGAATGAAACCCTTAGCCAGATTCTCATCAATGTATTCTTTTAAGGCTTGCAGCTCCAGAGCTGCTAGTGGATAGATATTTTTAAATGGAATAGCTGCCCCCAGGAGTAGCTCAATAGGACAATCATAGCGTCTGGGAGGAGGAAGCTGATCTGCCATTTTCTTATCACAGATCTCAGAAAATTCATTATAAATTGGTGGTAACATAGATACCTTAGTGGTACATTCCGTATCCTGAGAACTTGCCTGACCTATTACTGGTATACCCTTTGGTGGAAGGTGATCTCCTTGGTCTTGCAGTTGATGATTTGATTCTTTGCCTGCAGCCAGGGAATCTCTAGAATTAAAGGATAATGTGGTGAAGAAATTAACATAAAGGAAAGCACTTCCTGATGATGGACTTCAATGCAAATCTCCAGAGGTACCATTTCCTGATCCACCGGCCCTGAGACTAGGGGGAACCCTCCACTGTTTCTATGGTTACTGGGGTGGCTTTCTGTTGAACCTTTATACCATGTTCCTTGGCTAAGGTGAGGTCCATAAAGTTAACCCCCAGAATGCACCATAGCTGCACACGAGATCCATTGTCCCGACAACAAGATCTTAATAGGGAGGGAGCAATGTGTATCTTTGTCCTTCCATGTCTTAGGAAAGGCAGTCATAGATAGGGAATGAAAGACTGCATTCACAGAAAAACTGGACTCAGAAACAACAGATTCATCATCCTGATTTTCATGCTCCCATACAGCGGCTAGTACCTTGTGAGGCTGCTTAGAACAGTTAATAAGGAAATGATCAGACTAATCGCAGTAAAACACAAACTCTCATGAAAACAATGCTCCCTGTGCTTGTTACTCTCATGCCGCTGTAAAGCATCCACTTGCATGGGAACTGCTTCCAGTTCCCACAAGGATTTGCTTGCAACTTCTTTAGGAGGAAGGGAAGAGTTAGAGACACGATTAGAAGCTGCAAATTTCTCCTGCCTACATTCTGTAATACGTATGTCAATGCGCACTCAGTGCTGTGTGAATGCCTCTAACTCTTGAGAAGCATCTACATGGGCTAACTCATCCTTATCAAACTGTATCCACTGCCAGCCATCTAAATTCAGTGGCATATTCAACAACAGAGCGCTTACCCTGATGTAATGACAATAATGGGGTTTCAGATGTAGTGAGACGTTTAGGGTCATCAAACATCCTAGACATTGCAGCTAGGAAATTGTCTAGGTTATTCAGACGAGGATCATGTGTCGATTAGCGGATTTGGCCAAGCGAGTGCTCGTGAGGTAAATAACATTATTATACATAACACTTTGGATCGATCTTTATGGAAGTTGGCAGCATGCACATCAAAATACAAAATGCATTGATTTATAAACCCACAAAATTTGTAGCGGTCTCCATTACATCTAAACGGTGGTAACTTGGAAGGGCTAGTCGGCGGTAGCTGCCTCGGGGGTGAAGGCGCCCTTGCTGTTATTTGATTAAATAAATCCTTAAGCGCCTGCCTGAAATGGGCCTCCCAGTTAGCAACCTTGTTTTGTAACGCCTCCAAGTCCCTTTGTAAAGATTTATTCATGGAGACCAACTTCTCCAACTTTGTCTCAACTGACATTGTCCCAGCAGACTCCTTATGTTCCTAAATATCCTGTAACAATTATGTAGGTTCTATGGAATCTGTTACCGTGGGATAAAATGGATCTGAGACCAAAGTTGAGACAAATAAACTGTACTTTAACAAAGTAAGGAATACAACAAAAACTAACAGAGGCTTTCCTGTAAAAACGGCAAAATGCACATCACAACAGAAATGTACAGCAAACGTAATAGCGGTGCGCGTCCGCTAAAGCAAACAAGTCCAGCAGTATTATAACATGAGAGTGTGAACTGCATTTATATGTGGAAGTCAAGCAATAGTGTGAACAGCACTTATATGTGGAAGTCCAGCAATAATAAGAAACAGTAATGCGATGGCACTTATACATGGAAGTCCAGCAGTAATTAGAGGCAAGAGTGTGACCGGCACTTTATGCGTGGAAGTCCAGAACTATGCAGACAGAGGACACAACACCTTTATGGAAGTCCAGAAAAACACGGGTGGAGCATAACAACGAGAAGATCCATAACTTTTTTGGCTGAAAAATGATACTCTAGTCCCGCACAGCAGCCAGCACAGACACAGTCTTAGAAGTAGGATAGTAGGTAACTCCAGCAGGATCCGGAAGCAGCTCAGAGGACTGAAGACAACTGGTAGTGGAGAGGCAGAGCACCATGTAATGAGCAGCAGCAGGGACTCCAGAGGCAAGCCAGGATGGAGCACAGAAGAAGGCAGCTACAAAATGCTCAGGCAATGATGATCTCCTGACCTGGGCTTAAATAGCAGGACAGACAGGAAGTTCCAGGACAGGGCAATGCACCAGACTCCATCTTGGACAAGGGTAAAACAGGCTCCATGGGACATCTGGAATCCTTACCTTCTATGACTCTCACCACTGAACCTACAAGCAGGCATGGTTGTGTGAGATAATTGCCTAACCTGATAGTGGCTTTGAAGCTTAGCAAGCTTGCACACATACCATGCTTGGCTCACAAGCTCAATTTGGTGGCTCATTAGTTCCTGAAAACCTATCCAGATTTGCCTGAGCTACTGCACTTGTTTAGGTACACTTCTTGTGCCCCAATTTCTGCAAGTCCCCTACAGCTTTTGTTGGTCTACCAATGCTGCAGCAGCTCTTGCAAGTGCCAGCTCATCGACTGATTTGCAATATAAAAATTTCCATCTTACAACGCTGGTGGCATAAGTCATAGATTCTTGGGCAAGCAAAAAGGAAAAATGAGGGAGACACCCACCAAGTCCAACAGACTCAGGGGAACACTATCTGTGGCAATGTTATTAGACCCTTTCAGCGCACAGGCCCTGATGCGTGAGGGTAGTCTGACAAGGAGGAAACACTTTTTGAAGATGTTGAAGGAGTACCTAGCTGACTGTATGAGCAGCCTCTGTGATTCCTCTGTTCCATACAACTTTTGAGTATCAAAGCTGGACATGTTGCATAGACTGTCCATCTACACCTTGGATGTGCTGGCCTGCCCTTCCTTTAGCGTTTTGTCAGAGCGGGTTTTTAGCACTCCTGGTGGCATAATAGTCAGCTGAAATTCTGACAGGCTGACTCTGGAACTGTTCGGGTGGGACCTTGCTGAGCAAGTCATCATATGGGACCGTGATCCTAGTAAGGCAACTTTTCCAGAAGCTAGGACTGACAAGAAGTCAGTGTGTGGAGCGAAGCTCCTGGAAGGTAACCCAGAGTATAGTGGACTGTGTGCACTGATGAGGGTCAGTTAGTGAATTCTGCGGTCACCCACGGTATCTGGACGAAGTGCGGTCCAGCGTGTTTAGAGTCTGCAATCTAATGTTGTGTGTCATGGAGTAAAACTGTGAAAGAGACATTGACATGGCATGTGGTTGCCCACAGTAACTGGATAAAGAAGTCCGGCGTGTTTAGTGACTGCGACTTAAAGCCATCTACTATGAAGTGCTATGAACTACATATGTGTTAGGTCTGTGATGTGCAACATGGCCTACAGTGGTTTATGCAGTTTATGGGGCAGCATGGTGGCTCAGTGGATAGCACTGCCCTGGGTTAGAATCCCACCAAGGACAACATCTGCAAGGAGTTTGTATTTTCTCCCCGTGCTTCCGTGGATTTCCTCCGGGTACACCGGTTTCCTCCCACATTCCAAAGACATACTGATAGGGAATTTAGATTGTGAGCCCCATCAGGGACAGTGATGAAAATGTGTGCAAACTGTAAAGCGCTGCGGAATATGTTATTGCTATTTAAAAATAAAGATTATTATTTATGCTGAATCTAAATAAACCACATGGACTGTTTAAGTGTGAAAACGTTCCTGTGTGCCTTGATCCTGTTGCCAAGCAAGTGTCCCCCAACACATACAGTGATACAGTGAGCGCTATCTTACAATATATACACATAGAATACATATATATATATATATATATCAGTGACACGCATATATATATATATATATATATATATATATATATATACACACGTGGTCAAAATTGCTGGTACCCCTCGTTTAATGACAGAAAAACCCACAATGGTGACAGAAATAACTCGAATCTGGCAAAAGTAATAATAAATCAAAAATCTATGAAAATTAACAAATGAAAGTCAGACATTGCTTTTCAACCATGCTTTCACAGAATTAAAAAAAATAATAATACTGATGAAATAGACCTGGACAGAAATAATGGCACCCTTAACTTAATATTTTGTTGCACAACATTTTGAGGTAATCACTGCAATCAAATGTTTCCTGTAATGAGACTTCTGCACCTCTCAACAAAGCCTCCGCCATGTTTCACAGTAGGGATAGTGTTCTTTTTTAGATATGCTTCATTTTTCCATCTGTGTACATAGAGCTGAAGTGCCTTGCCAAAAAGTTCCATTTTTGTCTCATGTGTCCATAGGACATTCTCCCAGAAGCTTTGTTGCTTGTCAAGATGTAGTTTGGCAAATTCCAGTCTGGCTTTTTTATGATTTTTTTTCAACAATGGTGTCTTCCTTGGTTGTCTCCCATGAAGTCCACTTTGGCTCAAACAATGACGGATGGTGCGATCTGACACTGATGTTTCTTGAGCTTGAGGTTCGCCTTTAATCTTTTTAAAAGTTTTTTCTGGGGGCGTGACCTGCTTGCTAATGGCACCGGTCACTTAGCTGCTGAGCTCCAGCCACTTCGACTCCTAATCGGCTCATTGCGGCTCGCCAGCGGCACCAATCTCTCTGCACACGGGGGGGGGAGTGCTGCGGAGGTATCCAGGATCGTAGCATGCCAAGGGGAAAATCCCAGAAGAAGCCATCCCCGGCGAAAGTTACAGACTTCTTCTCCAGCACGGGGCGAGGGAAAATGGCGGCAGCATCCTCCTCCACAGCTTCCTCACGCTCATCCAGGAGGGGATCCACAGCAGGCCCAGACTTGGACACAGACACTGCAGATATACCGCTTACCAAGGTACAATGCAGAAACTGCTCAGTGCCCTCCGCTCATCACTGCAGCAGGATTGGAAAGATATGGTGGCTGAGCTGAGGGGAGATATCACTGCCATAGGCAGCCGTACAGCACATATTGAATCTAAAATGGGGGAGCTGACAAAGTCACACAATAGCCTCATTGATGCCAATGCAGCACTGGAGGAACAAGTGCAAAAGCTCCATACCAAGGTCTTGGATTTAGAGGACAGGTCCCGCCGAAATAATATAAGAATCAGAGGAATTCCAGAGGCCATACCAGACAAGGGGCTGCAGAGTTTTCTGGGCTCCTTGCTGCAGGAGCTGCTCCCAGACCTGACTGCAACTGATTTCCTGGTGGACAGAATACACAGAGTCCCTAAGCCTAAATCCCTCAGTGCTGATGTCCCTCGGGACACTTTAGCTGGCCTGCACTTTTACAAGACCAAAGAAGCCCTGCTGCAAGCCCTGAGAAAGAGACCCCTCTGTCTGAGCAATTCCGGCACCTGTCCATTTTTCCAGATCTGTCTGCAGGAACCCTGGCAAAAAGGAGGGAATTTGCTCCTTATACCTAAGTTCTCAGGGATGAAGCTATATCCTATAGATGGGGTTTCCCTGTAAAGATCCTGCTTTTCCGAGCAGGAAATATCCACGCCTGCCATTCCCCACAGCAGTTGGCAAAGCTCCTATCCTCATGGAACTTGGCAAATCTCCCGGCCAGATCTCCAAGAGCTACAGGATCATCCCAACAGGATAAAGTGAATGAAGATTGGTCCGTCGTGTGAGTTATGTGATATGTTTGAGTCGCGGCTGAGACTTAGTTGCTACTTTTAAGGTCCGCTGGTTCTGTTCAACCAGGACCCTGAACCCCCATGGCGGTAAATTTCCACCATACCGCAGGCCCCTTTTTTGGGCTTTTTTCTTTGTGGACTGATGCTCCCTACATCAGTAATGTTAGTGATGTCAATATTGTTAGTGTTATCTCTTTCCTGCCTAACCTTCCTTTTCCCCCTGCAGCTCTAGGCAAGAGACTTTTTTTTCATGTACAATGGTACTGAACTGTATGTCTATAAATGTTAGGGGTCTGAACTCGCCAGCCAAGAGATCCATGTTTTGGCGGGAAGTGGTTAAATCCAAATGTGATGTAATATGTGGTCAGGAGTCTCATCTCCTCCAAGGGGACTCGCACAGGTTAAATAATGCTAAATTTCCTTTCATACTGCTGGCTTGTGGAAAAAAAAAAAGGCTGGAGTATTCATTTGTGTAAAAAATACTGTTGCGTTCACACTACATTCACAACATTTTGACCCTGACGGTAGATACGCCATTATTAATTGCCCCATAAATGGATGTAAGTATACTATTGCAACCATTTACGCCCCCAACTCTGGTCAGATCAGCTTTTTGCGGAGGTTTCTTTCCAAGCTTTCATCCGTTAAAGAGGGTAAGCAAATAATCTGCGGGGATTTTAACATGGTAATGTCCAGCACTCTGGATTGCTCCAATACTGCTGTAAAGAGGAAGGAGATGAGCACAATAATTTCAGAAAGGCATCTCCATGATATATGGAGATACCAACATGCAAATGAGAGGGACTACACATTCTTCTCGCCTCGGTTCACCTCTTACAGCAGATTGGACTACTTTCTGGTTGATAGCTCACTTATTATGGATTGCTCAGATTCAAAAATTGGACTTATAGCTTGGTCGGACCACGCCCCCATATACCTGACAGTTCAGGAGCAAAACCGCGCGCCTGTTTTTACCCGGTGGCGCATGAATGACTCCCTCCTAGCCTGTAGACAAATCTCTGAGGAGTTGCAGGCCGACCTCGCAGAGTTTTTTAACTTTAATGATAACAAGGAGGTGACAGAGGAAACGCTTTCGTCTGCACACAAGGCCTATATTAGGGGGTCATTCATCAAAATTGCCACTAGGGAGAAAAGGAGGCGTCAGGCAACTTACAAAGCTCTACTGTCCCACATAGTACTTTTGGAAGCCCACAATAAATCTGCCCCAAACTTGTCGACATCTGACGAACTCAGGAAACTAAGAACACAGCTCCGCCAGGTGTTGATGGCAGACTATGAGAAAAACTTAAGATCCCTCAAACAGCGGTACTATGTGATGGGTGACAGGGAGGGTGCCTTACTAGCCAGGAGGGTAAAAAAACGAGAAATGCAAAATAAAATTGAATACCTCGTGACGGGTTCTAATGCCACAATACGCAACCCAACGGAAATAGCCAACGCATTCGCTGACTTTTACCAGTCTCTCTACAACCTTAAAAATGACCCCACTGCCCCAAAGCCTACCCAAACAGCAATTAATTCCTTCTTAAACAATATTAATCTTCCTCGGTTATCTGCAGTACAGCTGGAGCAACTAAATTCCCCTTTTTCTCTGGAAGAGGTTCGCCAGGCGGTGACCACAGCCAAAAGAAATTCAGCTCCAGGCCCAGACGGCCTCACTAACTCCTATTATAGGCAATTCACTGAAACCCTGTCTCCTTTCCTCCTGAGACTTTTCTCCTCTTGGCGAGCCACAGCAGATATTTCACCAAATAATCTAGAGGCCATTATAACTACCCTGCCAAAACCAGGAAAACCCCCTATTTCACCAGGAAACTTCAGGCCAATATCCCTCCTAAACTGCGACTTAAAATTGTACGCCAAAATAATCTCAGCTAGAATACATAAAGTTCTTCCATCACTGATTTCCCCAGATCAAGTGGGGTTTGTGGCGGGGAGGCAGGCGAAAGATGGGACGAGACGTATGCTAGATCTGTTTGCGGTGGCTGAGGGGAGGAAAATCCCCAGTGTATTCCTGTCCCTGGACGCAGAGAAGGCGTTCGACAGGGTGCACTGGGGATATCTGAAATCTGTTCTGGCCAAGTTTGGTTTCAAAGGCCCCATACTTAATGCCATAATGGCGCTGTACTCTAACCCTAACGCCAAAGTTCTGGCATCCGGATTTATATCTCAGAGTTTTGAATTAACCAATGGGACACGCCAGGGGTGTCCGCTCTCCCCTATCATCTATGCCCTTGCTATAGAGCCTCTGGCGCAGACTATCCGTGAATGCCCTCGGATCTCGGGGATTCGAGTGGGGAGTATAAATCATGTGATCAGTCTATATGCAGATGACGTGATTTTATCTTGCACTAATGTAGAGGTGTCCCTACAACACGTAATGGAGATCCTGTCCTCCTTCGCTCAAGTCTCGTATTACAAGCTTAATATTACCAAGTCCTTAATTTTTCCGCTCTTCTTGCCAGCCTCTACCAGAGCCACTCTTTCTCATCTTTACCCTTTCAAATGGGAAGACGAGGGAATCCCCTACCTGGGTATTATACTGGCCCCGCTACACTCCGTCATCCGGAAAAATCTGCTGACCCTGCACACCTCATTGGATAAAGAACTTACTCGCCTTTCTCTTCTCCCGCTCTCTTGGGTGGCGAGAATGTAGACTTTTAAAATGATCTGTCTCCCAAAAATTATCTACTTACTTCGGTGCCTGCCCCTAACAATTCCGCAACGGTATCTCACCAAAATTCATTCGCTAATGAGTAAATTTATATGGGCTGGGAAAAAACCTAGAATAGCCCTGAGATGTATGCATGCCCCGTTCAGTGGTGGAGGAATGGGTATTCCTAATATTCTAACATATCACAGAGCTGCTATCCTGGAACCGGCTCGAGATTGGTGGAAGAATGATTCAGACTTGAGATGGTTACAGATTGAGTACACCTGGGCACAGGCCCACTCCCCTAAACAATTCATAGACTCCCTGCTCCTAACCCCTTCGCCCCCGGCGATCTTCTACCCACCACAGCAGCTCTAAAGAAAGCTTGGTCCTTATGGAGCAAGCCAGTGTCACAGGCTCTAGGTCCCAGCCTTCCCCTTAGATCGCTGGAAGCCTTCATTCCGAATTTGAATCTTGCCGCCTGGACACGTGGAGGTCCAATTACCCTAGCAGATCTCTATAGAGAAGGCGTCCTACTCCCGTACTCAGAAATGTGTGTTAAATTTAACCTCCCCCGACACAGTTTATTCCAGTTTTTTCAAATACGTCACTTCCTTCAGTCCGCTCCTCACCTACCGGTTCCCACAACAGCCGACCACGCTGCAATTAAAAAATTCTTTCAAAATAGCAAAATCAAAGGCCTTTCATACATCCATAACCTGCTAAACTCCCCGGAACCGGACAAACAATTGCCGTATATGCTCAAATGGGAAAAAGATCTAGCCTCTCAGCTTCCGTAACAAGAATGGTTCGCGGCCTCAAAATGGATCCACAAATTCTCTTCATGTCTCAATCACATAGAGCAATTAAAAAAGGTTCATCTGCGGTGGTACAACTCCCCTACTAAACTGGCTTCTTTTTCCCCACATTTGTCACCTTTGTGCTGGAGGGGATGCAACCACAGGGGCACCTTGTGTCATATGTGGTGGTTTTGCCCTAAGTTATCTAACTTCTGGCAGGAGGTGTTCAATCTAATCCATGAGGTTACTAGTCTCCGTCTTTCCCCAAACCCAACCTTAGCGGTGCTACACATTGGCCTAGATGGGATCCCGGATCTTTTAAAAAATATCATTTCTCACATTCTCATAGCCGGCAGGTACTGTGTGGCATACAAGTGGAGGTCGGTGAGCCCCCCTACAAAAACAGAACTAATTGAGAGGACCAACCTACACTGGCTATACGAAACCAACTTGACCCCCAATCTAGAGAAGAGAACGGTGAGACTTAAACAATGGCATCCGTGGGCCACTTCCCTTTATGCAACGGCCCTCCCCCAGATACAGACACCTACACCATAAATAAATTGATTGTGCCTAAGAATGCCATGCATGTAGAGCTGCTTCCCCCTCCCCCCTCTCCCCGCTTCTATGTTCAAGTTGTTGTTGGAAGGGGTATTTAATGTCCCAGATTGATATTCTAATAATGGCTCAAGGTTATTCCACCTCTTGCTACTCATTGCTCCTGTTCTTGATGTTTTTGTATGAGAAGTTTGTATTTTTTCTGAAAACTCAATAAAAACCTTTATGATAAAAAAAAAAAAAAAAGTTTTTTCTGATCTCTTTTGTTACCATTCGTATTATCCATCTCTTTGATTTGTCATCAATATTCCTCCTGCGGCCATGTCCGGGGGTTGACTACAGTCCCATGGAACCTAAATTTCTAAATAATATGTGCAACTGAAGTCACAGGAACATCAAGCTGCTTGGAGATGGTCTTATAACTTTTACCTTTAACATGTTTTTCTATAATTTTCACCAAACAGCAAAGTGAGTATCTGTAGACCTCTATACAGGCCCACTCACTGATTCCAAGATTGTAGACACCAGTGATGCTAATTAGTGGACACACCTTGATGTCCCTTTTGTCTCATTATTTTCAGGGGTACCATCATTTTTCTCCAGGCCTATTTTATCAGTTTTATTTTTTAAAAAATTTTGTGGAAGCATGGTTGAAAAGCAATGTCTGACTTTTATTTGTTTATTTTCATAGATTTTTTTTTATTATTACTTTTGTCAGATACAAGTTATTTCTGTGGCCATTGTGGGTTTTTCTGTCATAAGTAGTGTTGAGCATTCCGATACTGCAAATATTGGGTATCGGCCGATATTCGCTGTATCGGAATTCCGATACCGAGTACCGATATTTTTTCAATATCAGATACCGGAATCGGAAGTTCCCATAATGCAATGAGCCACTGTTGTGGCTCTGATTGGCTGCTGAAATGATGTCATCATGATGCGCGGTCTGTGCGCATCATGATGCGCGGTCTGTGCCGACTGCAGGGGTCTGTACAGGCCTGCCGGGGGCCTGTGCTGGCTGCCGGGGGTCTGTACGGGCCTGCCGGGGGCCTGTGCTGGCTGTCGAGGGTCTGTACGTGCCTGCCAGGGGCCTGTGCCGGCTGTCGGGGGTTTGTACGGGCCTGTGCCGGCTGTTGGGGGTCTGTACGGGCCTGCCGGGGGCCTGTGCCAGCTGCCGGGGGTCTGTGCGGGCCTGCCAGGGGTCTTGTGTGTGTGCAGGCATCGTCCGACGAGACTACAAGTCCAATCGGGCTATGCCTGCTACAATGACAGTGATTGACACATTAGCCAATGATGGGACAGTAGTAGTCCCATCATCCGGCTAATGTGTTGAATGTAAAAGAAAAAAAAACATACATACTACATACATACTACATATATACAACATTCATACAACACACATACATACTACATACTACATACATACTTCATATATACTACATTCATACAACATACATACATACTACATACATACTACATATATACTACATTCATACAACATACATACATACTACATGCATATATACTACATTCATACAACATACATACATAATACATACATATATACTACATTCATACAACATACATACTACATACTTACTACATACATACAACATGCTACATACATGCATACATGCTACATACAACATACATACTACATACAATACATTCATACATTCATACAATACATACATACTACATATATACTACATTCATACAACATACTTACATAGTACATACTACATACATACTACATACATACAACATGCTACAGACAAACAACATACATACAACATACATACTACATACTACATACAATACATTCATACAATACATACATACTACATATGTACTAAATTCATACAACATGCATACATAGTACATACATACTACATACATACAACATGCTATAGACATACAACATACATACTACATACAACATACATACTTCATACAATACATGCATACTACGTATATACTATATTCATACAATATTCATACATAGTACATACTACTTACATACTACATACATACAACATGCTACAGACATACAACATACATACAACATACATACTACATGCATACTGAATACTACATACCATATATTCCTACATTCATACAATACATACATATAGACATACAGTACATATAACATAGAGTACATACTCACCATCACTTGTAACTTTGATCCCCGAAGCTAGTGTCATCTATGAAAAAATTTAGAAAAAAACAAACAAGCAATATACTCTCTGATCCGCAGAAATCCACGAGTGTCCAACGACGATCTGCTGCACTGCATCACTGAGAGGTTACTATCGTTCACTGGTCTCACTTTATGGCAAAAGCTGCGTGGGAACTTTCTCACACAGAAATGCCAAAAGTGAGAATAGGGACTATTTTTTTTACAGTGGCGGAGGAATACAGTGCGGAAGGATACCTACCTCTCGCCATTATATTCCTGGAGCACCCTAGAGAGTGGTCGCATCAGCTGATGCTGCTGTTCTCCACGGGAGATCGGTGTGGGACACTCGTGTATTTCTGCGGATCAGGGAGTATATCGGTTGTTTGTTATTTTCATATTTTTTCACAGATGACACTGGCTTCGGGGATCAAAGTGACAAGTGATGGCGAGTATCTACTCTATGTTATATGTACTGTATGTCTATATGTATATATTGTATGAATGTATGAATGTATTGTTTGTATGTTGTATGTCTCTAGCATGTTGTATGTATGTTGTATGTATGTATGTAGTATGTATGTAGTATGTATGTTGTATGTTGTATGAATGTAGTATATATGTAGTATGTATGTATGTATGTTGTATGAATGCAACATATTTGTAGTATGTATGTATGTTGCATGAAAGTTGCATATACACTCACTGGCCACTTTATTAGGTACACCTGTCCAACTGTGTGTTAAGACTTAATTTCTAATCAGCCAATCACATGGCGGCAACTCAGTGCATTTAGGCATGTAGACATGGTCAAGACAATCTCCTGCAGTTCAAACCGAGCATCAGTATGGGGAAGAAAGGTGATTTGAGTGCCTTTGAACGTGGCATGATTGTTGGTGCCAGAAGGGCTGGTCTGAGAATTTCAGAAACTGCTGATCTACTGGGATTTTCACGCACAACCATCTCTAGGGTTTACAGAGAATGGTCCGAAAAAGAAAAAAAATCCAGTGAGCGGCAGTTCTGTGGCCGGAAATGCCATGTTGATGCCAGAGGTCAGAGGAGAATGGGCAGACTGGTTCGAGCTGATAGAAAGGCAACAGTGACTCAAATTGCCACCCGTTACAACCAAGGTAGGCAGAAGAGCATCTCTGAACGCACAGTGCGTCGAACTTTGAGGCAGATGGGCTACAGCAGCAGAAGACCACACTGGGTACCACTCCTCTCAGCTAAGAACAGGAAACTGAGGCTAAAATTTGCACAAGCTCATCGAAATTGGACAGTAGAAGATTGGAAAAACGTTGCCTGGTCTGATGAGTCTCGATTTCTGCTGCGACATTCGGATGGTAGGGTCAGAATTTGGCGTAAACAACATGAAAGCATGGATCCATCCTGCCTTGTATCAACGGTTCAGGCTGGTGGTGGTGGTGTCATGGTGTGGGGAATTTTTTCTGGGCACTCTTTGGGCCCCTTGGTACCAATTGAGCATCGTTGCAACGCCACAGCCTACCTGAGTATTGTTGCTGACCATGTCCATCCCTTTATGACCACAATGTACCCAACATCTGATGGCTACTTTCAGCAGGATAATGCGCCATGTCATAAAGCTCGAATCATCTCAGATTGGTTTCTTGAACATGACAATGAGTTTACTGTACTCAAATGGCCTCCTCAGTCACCAGATCTCAATCCAATAGAGCATCTTTGGGATGTGGTGGAACGGGAGATTCGCATCAGGGATGTGCAGCTGACAAATCTGCGCCAACTGTGTGATGCCATCATGTCAATATGGTCCAAAATCTCTGAGGAATGCTTCCAGCACCTTGTTGAATCTCTGCCACGAAGAATTGAGGCAGTTCTGAAGGCAAAAGGGGGTCCAACCCCTTACTAGCATGGTGTACCTAATAAAGTGGCCAGTGAGTGTATGTAGTATGTATGTAGTATGTATGTATGTTGTATGAATGTAGTACATATGTAGTATGTATGTATGTTGTATGAATGTAGTATATATGAAGTATGTAGTATGTATGTATGTTGTATGAATTTTGTATATATGTAGTATGCATGTATTATGTAGTATGTATGTATGTATGTATGTATGCTGTATGAATGTAGTATATATGTAGTATGTATGTATGTTGTATGAATTTTGTATATATGTAGTATGTATGTATTATGTAGTATGTATGTATGCATGTATGCTGTATGAATGTAGTATATATGTAGTATGTATGTATGTATGTTGCATGAATGTAGTATATATGAAGTATGTATGTATATTGTATGAATGTAGTATATATGAAGTATGTAGTATGTATGTATGTTGTATGAATGTTGTATATGTAGCATGTATGCATGTTGTATGAATGTAGTATATATGAAGTATGTATGTAGTATGTAGTATGTATGTATGTTGTATGAATGTTGTATATATGTAGTATGTATGTATGTATGTAGTATATATGTAGTATGTATGTATGTTGTATGAATGTAGTATATATGAAGTATGTAGTATGTATGTATATTGTATGAATGTTGTATATATGTAGTATGTATGTATGTATGTTGTATGAACGTAGTATATATGTGGTATGTATGTAGTATGTATGTATGTTGTATGAATGTTGTATATATGTAGTATGTATGTATATATATATATTTTTTTTTTACATTCAATACATTAGCCGGATGATGGGACTACTACTGTCCCATCATTGGCTAATGTGTCAATCACTGTCATTGTAGCAGGCATAGCCCGATGGGACTTGTAGTCCCATCGGACGATGCCTGCACACACACAAGACCCCCAGCAGGCCCGCACAGACCCCCGGCAGCCGGCACAGGCCCCCGGCAGGCCCGTACAGACCCCCGACAGCCGGCACAGGCCCCCGGTAGGCCCATGCAGACCCCCGGCAGCCGGCACAGGGCCACAGCAGGCCTGTACAGACCCCCGGCAGGCCCGCACAGACCCAGCCCGCACACACAGACACGCACAGTGTCCGCCCTCGCACCGACCACACTCTTCCCCCCTCCCGAACTGGATGTGTAAGTAAAGAAAGGGTTTTTTTATTTCTGATATTTCTGTCCCATTGACTTGAATGGGACTTCCGGTATCGGAATTGGTGATACCCGATACTTTTTGGGTATCGGTCCGATCCAATCCGATCCGATATTTCTCTACATCGGATGGTATCGCTCAACACTAGTCATTAATCAAGAGGTATCAACAATATTGACAATGTGTTTTTGTATATGTATATATATATATATATATATATAAATACGTATACACAATGGCGCTTACCTCCTCGAGAAAGGAAATAAAATGAATCCCAGCTGCAGCTGGTGAAAACAACAGGCTCTGTGCCAGCTCCTGTAAAAATGCTAAGTAAAGTAAAGAGTGGATCACCGCGCAAATGCTGAGATAGATTGAATATTTCATACTCACACAATGGAGCGTACTCATCCCTGATGAAGAGGGGTGACACCCCTTGTAACGCGTAGGAATTGTGCACCTCACACACCCTTCCCTGCTTCCCTGTGACGTCACTGAAGCTTCTCCCCACGCCGCAACCCTCAGCGCCGCTTCTGGCAGGGGCACGCGATGAGTCAGCGTTCACCTCCAGCTCACGGTCTGCCAGCACTTTCAGCGCTCAGCAACTCCATGCTGCTCACTCATCTGAACATCGGGCTTCACAAGTATGCGCATCATATTTAGCATTTAGCCGCAGTTGAGATCACTTATAACTGTCACCATCATCTATCTAGCGCGCACCACCAGTGTCCCCATTTATTGGGCTACCATCGCTTATCAACTCGTTTGTTACTTCTGCTAATACCAGAGTGAGGCTGGAGTCACACACAACCATTAAAAAATCGGTCCCATTTTAACGGTACGAAATCGCACAAAGAATTCTTGGCCAGATATCCGTCTGTCATCCCATTTTCCGGCAAGGAACCAATTTTAATCGCATCTAAGCATCAAATTGACATCCAATGCCAATGCCTGATGCCCTATCCTGTAGACCTGGAGAAGTTGTGCGATTTAATCGCAAGTCACACGTTTGGTGCATTTTCCATGCGTTTTTTTATCGCATCCATAGACTTGCATTGGGGAATCCGATCCGAAAATCGGTGACAATCGCAGCATGCTGCGATTGTCTCGGTCTGAGGATCGGATGCGATAAAAAATCGCATGATGTGAGCTGCCCCATAGAATAACATGGGTTTGAATGCAATGCGATTTTTTATCGCATTGCATTCGACCGTTTTAATCGCTAGTGTGACCCCGGCCTAAGTGTCATATCTGTGAGTCAGCGTCTATATCACTAACAAAGGTAATATACTCACCAACCTGTACCTTTTTTTTTCTATTATTCACTGAAGCACACAGCTTCTTTATTGAAAAAGTTAATTGCCAGCCAAAGCCCTGGTTCTAGCCGCTCTGTTACAATTAGCACTCAGCACTTTATTCAGGGAGACCTCTCCTTTTTCATGGACCTCTGCATGAATTAGTGAGTACTCGGATTCCCTCATCAGTGCGTCACTATTTTTCAGATATTTTCTCTATTTAATAATCTATTTAATAATTTTTGACATCAGTATTTCATCAGCTTTGCTCTCCAAATGGATGAAAATTTGCATTTATCTCTGAGTACCCTCCATACCAACTCGTTCATTGTGTATTAAATATTCAATCTATCTCAGCATTTGCACGGTGATCCACTATTTACTGTATATATATATATATATATATATATATATATATATGTGTGTGTGTGAGTGTGTATTTATATTACTTACAAGTAAAGCCATCAATTCATCAGCCGCATAGTGTAAAATCACAGCAGGAGCCGACGGGATAGAACAGATGGATTACATACAGTAAATCCACAAAGAATAGATAGATATATAGATGTCAGTGACAAATAACCTGGGTAAAAAAGTATTTAGTCAGCCACCAATTGTGCAAGTTCTCCCACTTAAAAAGATGAGACAGGCCTGTAATTTACATCATAGGTAGACCACAATTATGAGAGTCAAAATAAGAAAACAAATCCAGAAAATCACCTTGTCTGATTAGGCAAGATTTATTTTGCAAATTATGGTGGAAAATAAGTGTTCGGTCACCTAAAAACATGCAAGATTTCTGGCTCTTACAGACCTGTAACTTCCTCTTTAAGAGTCTCCTCAGTCCTCCACTCATTAACTGTAGTAATCAGGGCTGCCATCAGGGCATTACTGCTCTGGCTGGCGTATGGTCTCTTCTGGTCATCGGGTCCCAGCGGCAGAATTCTGCCGGTGCAGAAACCGAACCTTCATCCGAGACGCAGGTTCAGTAAAATCTCTATTGCCTTGCGGGCCCAGGCCTGCACGGTAATAGTTAAAAGCTGCCAGCCAATCTGAGGCTGGCAGCTGACATCAGCATGCACATTGCCAGCGTTTGACATCATTGTCATTCGCCGGTGAGTGCGTACTTGAACTGCATGGAGGGACCATCACTGCAAGAGCACCGCAAGGTAAGGAAAATGGTTTTTCTTATATTTATTGAAAGCAGCACAGGGGCAGGATGGGAGACACAGGGGGAAGAATGGAGATGCAGTGGCAAGAATGGAGACACAGGGGGAAGAATGGAGACACAGAGGGAAGAATGGATACACAGGTGGAAGAATCAAGACACAGGAAAGAATCAAGACACAGGGGAAAGAATCGAGACTTAGGGAAGAATCGAGACACAGGGGGAAGAATCGAGACACAGGGGGCAAGAATGGAGACACAAGGGGAAGAATGGAGACACATGGTGAAGAATGGAGACATAGGGAGGAAGAATCGAGTCACAGGGGGCAAGAATGGAGAAACAGGGGCAAGAATGGAGACACAGGAAGAACAATGGAGACATAGGGGGCAAGAATGGAGACACAGGCAGCAAGTATGGAGACACAGGGGTAAAAATGGAGACACAGGGGGTAAGAATGGAGACACAGGGGGAAGGATGGAGACACAGGGGGAAAAATTGAGAAACACAGGAGGAAGGATGGAGAAACACAGGGAGAATGATGGAGAAACACAGGGAGAAGGATGGAGAAACCCAGGGGGCAGGATGGAGAAACACAGGGGGCAGGATGGAGAAACACAGGGGGCAGGATGGAGAAACACAGGGGGCAGGATCATGGGGCAGGATGGAGACAGATGGGCCAGGATCATGGGGCAGGATGGAGACATGTGGAAGGATGGAAACACATGGTGCATGATGGATACAATGATGACAGATGGGGAAGGATCATTGGGCAGATGGGGCAGGATTACAGGGCAGATGGGGCTGGATCACGGGGTTGATGGGGCAGGATCACAGGACAGATGGGGAAGGATTATGTGACAGATGGGGCAGGATCACAGGACAGATAGGGCAGGATCACAGGACATCATATGGAAGCAGAATGGATACTCATGAGGGCAAGATGGGAGAAAATATGGCTGGAGCCAGGAATGAGACATACGGGGGCCAGGATGGGAGATATTATTACTATTGGGGATAATTAAGGGATATTATTACTACAGTAAAGCATTTATTTTATTTTTTGATGATATTGTTTTAAATGGGGGGCAGTCCAGTTACTGTGCAGAATGACACTATGTCATCTTTTTTTTCTTCATCTGGTGTAGTGTAGAAGTTGTGAAAAAATTAAGTAATGTGTTTTGCAAGTGGTGCTCCAGATAACTGTGTTATTTCCTGCAGACACAAGCTCTGGCTGGAAGAAGAGATGGCGGTCTCTGCTGGATGAAGATGAAAAGCAAAAATGAAGGACTTCACCTAGAGATGTCACTGGTGAGTCAATGTTTTACCTGTACACTGACACTATGTGAATAATCAAGTGAAGAAGATTTCTTTATTTCAACTTCGTTTGAAAAAGATCTCCAGATCAAAACACGTTGCCTCTGTAATGCCTCGGCAAATGTCCACATGAGAGCATGTCACTTCGCATGAATTTTACAAAGTTGAAATAAAGAAATCGTTTTTAAGGAGCTGGAACCATTTTGCTTTCTTCACTTGATTATCCACATTGTGTCTACACGGCTGTTTTGAGCATCTGTGGCTGTTACTGGTGAGCTGGCTAATTTTCTTTTTCTACACTGACACTATACACTGTATACTATATACAGCAGTCCTGTGTACAATGTCACCAGTGTTCACTGTATTTCCTTTACACTGACACTACAAACAGAGCTCCTGTGTATAATGTCATTGATCACTGTATAACCTGTACAATATATACAGCGCTCGTGTGTATAATGTCACTGTTGATCACTGTATTACCTGTACACTGATACTGTATACAGAGCTTCTGTGTATAATGTCACTGGTGATTACTATATTACCTGTACACAGAAATTGCATTCTAGGTACAGATCTCTCTTCTTGTGTATAATAGCACTTATGCTGATATTAGTATTGTTTTTTCATTAATGATCAATATTGTAGTATTCAGTCACGATGTTGTGGTAATATGTTGTCTGGTCATGGTGTGGTGGTATTTGTTCCTTGTATGTGCTGTTATTTGGTCACTATGGGGTGGTAATATGTGGTCTGGTTATGGTTTGGTGGTATTTGTTCCTTGCATGTGGTATTATTTGGTCACTATGTGTTGGTAATATGAGGTCTGGACATGGTGTGGTGGTAGCTGTTCCTTGTATGTGGTATTATAGGTCACTATGTGGTGGTAATATGGTGTCTGGTCATGGTGCGGTGGTATTTGTCCCTTGTATGTGATGTTATTGGTCATTTTAACCCCTTCACGACCAGTTACACAGCGTATGCGTCATGAAATTCCGACCAAAGACGCATACCCTGTGTCATGACTTCAAAGCCCCTCTGCGGGTCGGGTGACCTATGTCACTGAAAGGTCACCCGACCCGCAGATACAGGGGGCTTTGTACTTCACCACGGGGGCGTGGCTTCGCTCCCACGTGGCTACTATCACTCTGATTGGCTGTTAAAAGTAAAACAGCCAATCAAAGCGATACCGTTCGATACCCAAAAATATCGTATCGGATGGTATCGCCCGATACGAAAAAAATATCGGGTATCGTCGATTCCGATACCGGAAGTCCCAGTCAAGTCAATGGGACTTCCGGTATCGGAATTAAAAAAAGCCCTTTATTTCCTTGTTGGCTAATTCTACATAATTGAAAACAAATAAGAATCATGTAGAATGTATTGTGGGAGGTGGAGGAGACATTAAAGGCATAGTGGTTTATTCAAATCACATGGCATAGCATTAATTCCAATTTTTTTTTTTCAAGACTTTCGGAGTTAAAAAGATATTGACTATGTTAACCTTTTTTATATTTTGTCAGATATGTATGTTTCACAACTTCCATGCTCTTCACCTTCTTTTGTACTTCTCCCACACTTTCTCCTTCATGATCCGCAGCAGTAGCATTTTTTTCATCAACTTTTTCTTCACCTTATTCATATTCTTCTTCTTCATCTTCTTCCCATTAATTTTTTTTTTCCATTCTTCATATTCTTCTTATTCAGCTATTATTAATTTTAATATGCTATTTCTTCATCTGCTTCCTATTCTTCTTTTTCTTCATTTTCTTATGGTGACAGGCATTCCTGTAGTACTTATCTATAAAAGTTATAAGATTACACCTTACGTTCTGCCTGTCACTAAAGATTTACAACAAGATTTGTCCGCGTTCAGTTTGGCCTGCAGCAGCAGGCATTTTCCAGGGGCACCACGAGGAGGAACGGACTCACCCCCATTTACTGCTTAGTCTTCTTCTGCTTATAATTTTGATTTCTTCTATGCTGATTTTTAGTCTTATGCTTAATGTTCTTCTGCTTTCTGTTCTTCTGCTTTTGCTTCTGCTTCTTGTTCTTCTGTCTTTTGTTCTGTATCTTGGTGGTTGTCTTCATGTTCTTTGTCCTCTTGGTCTTATTATTTAGGGTCATATTTCAGGTCTTCTTTGGTGTGGTCTTCAGGGTCGTCGTCATCAGGGTCGTCGTCATGGAGATCAATAAGGATTACCAAAGACAATTTCAAAAAGCTTGATCTTGGAAATGTAGCAGAAGGTACAAGAAGGCTGAGAAACTGGCAAGAACCAGCTGACAGTACTGGAACCCGTAGTGGCAGCAGAAGGAACAATAGCCAATGGCACTACTGAGGAACAGCTGACGGTGCTGGACCCCGGTTACTATGCAGGAGGTACCTGTGCTAGAAACCACTACCAAGGACCAGCTGACGTTGCTGGACCTCGGATACCGAGATGGAGGCACCTAGGCCAAAGGCTCTGGCGAGAACCAGCAGACAGTGCTGGCACCCGGATGGGTAGCAGAAGGAACAAGAGCCAATGGCACTACCGAGGACCAACTGACGGTGTTGGACCACGGTTACTAAGCAGAAGGTACCTGTGCTAAAAAGCACTACCAAGGACCAGCTGATGGTGCTGGACCTCGGATACCGAGATGGAGGCACTTAGGCCAAAGGCTCTGGCGAGAACCAGCAGACAGTGCTGGAACCCGGATGGGTAGCAGAAGGAACAAGAGCCAATGGCACTACCGAGGACCAACTGACGGTGCTGGACCACGGTTACTAAGCAGAAGGTACCTGTGCTAAAAAGCACTACCAAGGACCAGCTGACGGTGCTGGACTTCGGATACCGAGATGGAGGCACCTAGGCCAAAGGCTCTGGCGAGAACCAGCAGACAGTGCTGGCACCCGGATGGGTAGCAGAAGGAACAAGAGCCAATGGCACTACCGAGGACCAACTGACGGTGCAGGACCACGGTTACTAAGCAGAAGGTACCTGTGCTAAAAAGCACTACCAAGGACCAGCTGACGGTGCTGGACTTCGGATACCGAGATGGAGGCACCTAGGCCAAAGGCTCTGGCGAGAACCAGCTGACAGTGCTGGAACCCGGATGGGTAGCAGAAGGTACCCATCCAAAGCAAAGTAGCCAGGCCGCAAGCCGGCCGCAATTACCGAAACCCACAGTTCTACAGGGGGTCCATGTCCCATTGGCACTACGGATCCAGCCTTCAGTGTCAGTTCCCGCAGCTCACATAGGAGTCACCTAAACTGCAGGCACCGTAGAGTCGGCTAACCCGGCCGCAAGACGACAGGACAACGGATTGGTGACATAGTGACCTTGACACTACCCGGAAACAGCAGGCGTGCTGAAAACAGGCTGGGCAACAGGGAGTACCCGTGCCAAAGACACTGCCGAGAACCAGCTGACGGCGCTGGAACCCAGATGGGTAGCAAAAGCTACAAGAGCCAATGGCACTACCGAGGAACAGCTGATGGTGCTGGACCACGGTTACTAGGCAGGAGGTACCTGTGCTAGAAAGCACTACCAAGGACCAGCTGACGGTGCTGGACCTTCGGATACCAAGAAGGAGGCACCTAGGCCAAAGGCTCTGGCGAGAACCAGCTGACAATGCCGGTACCCGGGTTAGTAGCAGAAGGTACCCATACAAAGCAAAGTAGCCAGGCCGCAAGCCGGCCGCAGTTACCGAAACCCACAGTCCTACAGGGGGTCCATGCCCATTGGCACTACGGATCCAGCCTTCAGTGCCAGTTCCCGCAGCCCACATAGGAGTCACCTAAACTGCAGGCACCGTAGAGTCGGCTAACCCGGCCGCAAGACGACAGGACAACGGATTGTGGCATAGTGACCTTGACACTACCCGGAAACAGCAGGCGTGCTGAAAACAGGCTGGGCAACAGGGAGTACCCGTGCCAAAGACACTGCCGAGAACCAGCTGACGGTGCTGGAACCCAGATGGGTAGCAAAAGCTACAAGAGCCAATGGCACTACCGAGGAACAGCTGATAGTGCTGGACCACAGTTACTAGGCAGGAGGTACCTGTGCTAGAAAGCACTACCAAGGACCAGCTGACGGTGCTGGACCTTCGGATACCAAGAAGGAGGCACCTAGGCCAAAGGCTCTGGCTAGAACCAGCTGACAATGCCGGAACCCGGGTGGGTAGCAGAAGGTACCCATCCAAAGCAAAGTAGCCAGGCCGCAAGCCGGCCGCAGTTACCGAAACCCACAGTCCTACAGGGGGTCCATGTCCCATTGGCACTACGGATACAGCCTTCAGTGCCAGTTCCCGCAGCCCACATAGGAGTCACCTAAACTGCAGGCACCGTAGAGTCGGCTAACCCGGCCGCAAGACGACAGGACAACGGATTGGTGGCATAATGACCTTGACACTACCCGGAAACAGCTGGCATGCTGGAACCAGGCTGGGCAACAGGGAGTACCCGTGCAAAAGACACTGCCGAGCACCAACTGGTATTGTTGGAGCCCAGGGACAATCATGGTGTAGGCCGAGTCCTACTTGGTGGTAGTTTTAGATTGTTTGTAGGCTACAACAGACTGTCAACATGCTCCAATTAGGCATCTGTCTCCACTCTGTTTCCAGGATTTCACGTGACCACCAACACCGCCAGTTTATGCGTACAGCAGCCGTCTGCCCAATCCACACGTGTTCCTGGGTTACTGGGGTTCTGTAATGTCAGCAGATCCCCTTATGTGTGCCTGCCAATGTCTCCTGCTCTGTCCACATTCCCACCGCTTGCAGTGGGAAGGTGGACAGCGCAGGAGACAGTGCCGGACACACATTGGGGGATCTGCTCACGTAACAGAACACCAGGAACACGTGTGGAATGCGTGGACGGCAACTGTGAGCAGGAACTGGCGGCGTTGGAGGTCAGGGGAAATACTAGAGACAGAGTGGAGACAGAGGCCAAATCAGAGACTGTTTAAATCTGAAGTAGTTACAATTTGGAGGCAGCAGCAGTTTGCCCTCCACACAGCAGGGGATCAGCTGACGTTACCGAACCCCACTTTCACATGAACGAGTGTTTTTTTCTGTGTGGACAGCACTTCCGAGCACCAACTAGCGTTGTTGGAGCCCTGGGACAATCAGGGTGCCGGCCGAGGCCTAATAGGAGCCAGGTGTAAAGCTGAGGTATTTTGACTTTGGAGAGAGCAGGACACTTTGCCCTCCACACAGCAGGGGATCAGCTGTCGTTACTGACCCCCACTTTCACATGAACAAGTGTGATTTTCTGTGTGGACAGCACTTCCGAGCACCAACTAGCGTTGTTGGAGCCCAGGGACAATCAGGGTGCAGGCCGATGCCTACTAGGAGCCAGTTGTAAAGCTGAGGTATTTTGACTTTGGAGGGAGCAGGACACTTTGCCCTCCACACAGCAGGGGATCAGCTGACGTTACTGACCCCCACTTTCACATGAACAAGTGTGTTTTTCTCTGTGGACAGCACTTCCGAGCACCAGCTGGCGTTGTTGGAGCCCAGGGACAATCATGGTGTTGGCTGAAGCCTACTAGGAGCCAGGTGTAAATCGGAGTTATTTTGACTTTGGAGGGAGCAGGACACTTTGCCAAACACACAGCAGGGGATCAGCTGACGTTACCAAACCCCACTTTCCCATGAACAAGTGTGTTTTTCTGTGTGGACAGCACTTCCGAGCACCAACTGGCGTTGTTGGAGCCCAGGGACAATCATGGTGTAGGCTGAGTGTCATGATCTGAAGTGATCTGACAGTTTTAAATCACTGGGTGAACTTTTTTTACTTTGGAAAGTTCCAAGGTGTCTTGACTGTCCCCGGTGGTGGTTTTGATATTGCACTTTAGGTTTTGTGCACTTAATCATGTATCAGGTGTTACACCCTATAAAGGTGTGCTAGAGGTGTGCAATCACGGCCTGTGATATTGTGAGTTTGTGTTCACTCTGTTTTTGGAGAGCCTGGAGGAAGGATGGAGCTGGTGAGGAGTCCTGCGCAGCTTAGCCAGGGGGGACTTGTTGCAGCTATGGTGTCTGGACGAAGGGCTCGCATGGCGTGGTGGGGTCGCAGTGATGAAGTCAGCGGGAAGTGTCTGCATGGTCTGGTGGAGTGGCTACTATGGAGAGTGGCACTCACCATGTGGGACTTGGCTGCTGAGCTGCACTCAAGCATGCTTGACTTCGTGGCAGAAGCTGAACACTTCCTTGGGACTCTGGTACTAAGCAGCTGCAACTGGTGTTGGACTCTGCTCCAAGGCTGCACTAAGGTGAAGGATCCTGTTATGGTGATGGATCCAGGTGGAGGAGAAGATGCACTCAGGTGGAGGGCTCTGTTGCTAGGAGCGCACGCAACAGAGCAAAGCTAAGTGGTGTTTCCCCTGTATTGTCTCTTTCCTCATGTGTTATTAGTGCAGTGGTGGGATTAGTTTCCGCACCGACCTATTCCCTAGTGAGGGTTTAGGGTCAGGGCGAGCTAGGGCGTTGAGGTACGCGTGCGGCGCCCGGTGCGAAACCGGCATAGGGAACGTTAGGAGTGCAGGGACACTGGCTCAGGGGAGCTCAGGAGGTCTCCAATTCCCTTTTCCCTATTGCAGGGCCCACCATTGTTAAAGTTACCCAGGTTCCCCCCTTTATTATTTAAATGCGCCTTACTGGAGGCGTTGTGTTTCCAGATATTGTATGTATAACGTGTAATACCTAAATTCGCCAGGTGGAGGCGGCGTATCCACCTGCACGTTTTATTATTTAAATGCGCCCCACTGGAGGCGGTGTATCCAGGGTCACGTGTGTTATGGGTCCGCCTTGCGGAAACATCTGCGTCCTGACACACGCGTCCATGACACTGAGGCCTACTAGGAGCCAGGTGTAAATTGGAGGTATTTTGACTTTGGAGGGAGCAGGACACTTTGCCATACACACAGCAGGGGATCAGCTGACGTTACCAAACCCCACTTTCACATGAACGAGTGTTTTTTTCTGTGTGGACAGCACTTCCGAACAACAACTGATGATGTTGGAGCCCAGGGATCATCATTTTGTAGGCTGAGGCCTACTTGGAGGCAGTTTAAGATAAGACGTTGTTTGAATTTGGAGGCAGCAGGAGAGTTTGCCGTACACACAGCAGGGGATCAGCTGACGTTACCGAACCCCACTTACACATGAGCGAGTGTTTTGTCTGTGCGGACTGCACTTCTGAGCACCAACTGGCGGTGTCGGAGCCCAGGGAAAATCAGGTAGTAGGCCGAGGCCTACTTGGAGCCAGGTGTAAATCTGAGGTTGTTTGACTGTGGAGGGAGCAGGACACTTTGCCATACACACAGCAGGGGATCAGCTGACGTTACCGAACCCCACTTACACATGAGCGAGTGTTTTGTCTGTGCGGACAGCACTTCTGAGCACCAACTGGCGGTGTCGGAGCCCAGGGAAAATCAGGTAGTAGGCCGAGGCCTACTTGGTGGCAGTTTGCAATTGTTTCTAGACTACTACTAACTGTCAACATACTCCAATTAGGCCTCTGTCTTCACTCTGTTTCGAGTATTTCCTCTGGCTTCCAACTATGCCAGTTGCTGCTCTGAAATGCCATCTGCACAACCCACACTTGTTCCTGTGTTACTGGGGTTCTGTAACAGCAGCTTCTCCCTAGAGGTGAGTCAGGCAATGTCTCCTGCTCTGTCCACTTTTCTACTACAAGTAGTGGGAATGTAGACAAAGCAGGAGACATTGCCGTGCTCATCTCTGGAGATGAGCAGATGTTACAGGACCCAGGTAACACAGGAACAAGTGTGGATTGTGCAGACGACACTTGGGAGCAGAAACAGGTGGTGTTGTAGGCCGGAGGAAATACTCAAAACAGAGTGGAGACAGAGGGCAAATCAGAGAACATATTAAATCAGAGGTAGTCAGAAGTTGTAGGCAGCAGGAGAGTTTGCCGTACACACAGCAGGGGATCAGCTGACGTTACCGAACCCCACTTACACATGAGCGAGTGTTTTGTCTGTGCGGACAGCACTTCTGAGCACCAACTGGCGGTGTCGGAGCCCAGGGAAAATCAGGTAGTAGGCCGAGGCCTACTTGGAGCCAGGTGTAAATCTGAGGTTGTTTGACTGTGGAGGGAGCAGGACACTTTGCCATACACACAGCAGGGGATCAGCTGATGTTACCGAACCCCACTTACACATGAGCGAGTGTTTTGTCTGTGTGGACAGCACTTCTGAGCAACAACGGGCGTTGCTGTAGCCCAGGAAATAAAGTTCAGGTCATAAAAACATGAACACAACAGGAGACCTGGATCCTGTTGCCAGCCAATTATTTATTCTGGAAGAGGACTGGCAAATTCAGGTGAGATCCAGGCCTTGTTCATTTTCAGAAAAGTAAGCCGGTCAACATTATCGGCGGATAGTCGCATGCGACGGTCTGTTACCACACCACCTGCAGCACTAAAGACACGTTCCGATAATACACTGGCAGCAGGGCAAGCCAGCACCTCCAATGCATACTGGCTAAGCTCTGGCCATGTATCCAGCTTAGAGACCCAATACTTGAAAGGGGAAGAGCCGTCTGAGAGTACACTAACAGGGCAAGACAAGTAGTCTGTCACCATCTGACGGAAACGTTGCAGCAACACTTGCGGGGGGAATGGAGAACATGATGGCCTGCACAAGTGTTTCTTGGTAATCCCGCATTTTTCGCTCCCGGTTCAACTGTGGTATGAGGCTTTGTAAGTTGTCCCGGTAGCGAGGATCTAGGAGGGTGTACACCCAATAATCAGCCGTGTGGAGAATGTTGGCGATGCGGCGATCATTTAACAAACACTGCAGCATGAAATCAACCATGTGCTGCAGACTGCCAACTGGACCGGAAACGCTGTCCCCAGCTTGAGGCAGCATCTCTGCCTGCTCAGCATCACCCCACCCTCGCTGTACACACTGACTACTAGAGCCTTGTGTACCTCCCTCCTCTGGAGAGATGTGTTCCTCCTCCTCCATTGACTCCTCATCATCCTCCTCACTAAGTGTCCCCTGCCTGGGCCTTTGTGTGTAAGCACGTTGCGCAGACTTGCCAGAAGCAGATGGCATTTCTTACTCCTCATCCTCGACCTCTTCAAAAACCTCCTCACTTAGTGCTTGTAAGGTTTTTTGAAGCAGACAGATGAGGGGGACAGTCATGCTAATTAGTGCATCATCTGCACTGGCCATCCGCGTGGAGTCATCGAAGGCACGCAAAACTTGGCAGATGTCCGTCATTGTGGCCCACTCAGTGGTGGTGAAGTGTGTCCGGCGCACAGTGCGACTTGTTTGCGCCTGATGCAGCTGGTACTCCATTACTGCTGCCTGCTGCTCACACAACCGCTCCAACATATGTAACGTTGAATTCCACCTGGTGGGGAGGTCACATATGATGCGATGTTCTGGCAGGCGGAATCGGCGTTGCAGAGATGCAATGCGCGATCTTGCCATGCTGGAACGCCGCAAGTGAGCACACTCTAGGCCGAACCTTGTGCAGCAGTGCATCAAGATCCGGATAGTCCCTCAGAAAGCTCTGCACGACCAAATTGAGCACGTGTGCCAGACATAGTATGTGAGTGAGGTTGCCTAGGCCCAGAGCTGCCACTAGATTTCGGCCATTGTCACTCACTACCAAACCTGGCAGGAGATTCGCTGGCACAAACCACACATCGCTCTCCTGCTTGATGGCATTCCAGAGCTCCTGTGCTGTGTGGCTCCGATTCCCCAAAGAAATTAATTTAAGGACGGCCTGTTGACATTTGGCCACACCTGTGCTCATATCTGGCCTAACAGGCTCATGTAGTGCTGATTCCGAGGAACTAGAGTAGGAGGAGAACTCAATATGTACAGACTTCATTCCTGCAATCCTTGGAGTTGGCAGAATACGTACAGAGCCACTCTCCAGATCTGTACCCGGCTCCACAACATTGACCCAATGGGCAGTGAGGGAAAGGTATCGTCCCTGTCCATGGCTGCTGGTCCACGCATCGGTGGTCAGGTGGACCTTGCTACTGATGGCGTTTAGTAGCGCATTTTTAATTTTTCCCTCCACATGCTTTTGCAGGGCAGGGACGGCTTGCCTGCTGAAATAAAAGCGGCTGGGCACATTGTATTGTGGAACTGCCAATGACATCAAGTTCCGGAAGGTGTCAGTCTCCACCAGCCTGAATGACAGCATATCAAGGGCCAGTAGTTTGGCAATGCTGGCATTCAGAGCCAGTGCTCGGGGATGGTTTGCCGAGTATGGCTGCTTTTTCTCCCATGCCTGTGCTACCGATTGCTGGTGAGTGGCCTGGGAGTGTGCTGATGACTGCGAACGTGGTTCAGTGGGTGGAATTTCACTGGGTCTCTGGACAACAGTGGCAGTGGTTCTTCCATGGCGTTCCAGTGAGGAAGCCGAACCAGCTGTGTGTGAGCTGGAGGAAGAGGCCCCAACACGAGCTGAAGAGGTGGTAGGTGCTGCTGAAGGTTGGCCTACATCTTCAGTGTGTCTGTGTAACTCCACCTCGTGCTTGGTACGCACATGTTTCCACATATTTGTGGTATTGAGGTTGCTCACATTTTTCCCTCGTTTCACTTTCTGATGACACAGCTTGCATTTGACAAAGCAAATGTCATCTGCAACTGTGTCAAAAAAAGACCACGCACTGCAAGTCCTGGGAGCGCCCGTTTTGTGTTTTGGAAGAGGATTGTTCCTCACGGGTGCCAAAGTGGAGGCTACAGGCAACCAAGTCTGCCCCCGCCCTCTCCCTCCTCTTTTGGCCATTCGGGGAATCTCTTCCTCAGAGCTGCTCCCACCACCTTCCTGTGGCTGACGCCATGATGGGTCAAGGACCTCATCATCTCCACTCCCCTCTTCAAGCACCGGCTGGTCCTGGGTTGTCTCGCCAGCACCGTACGCACCAGAAAATGGCAACTGAGTCTCATCATCATCAGATGAGCACTGAGGTGTGCTGACAATAGGCACTGGCCCACCCGCCTCATCAGATTCAGAGGGACAAAGCAGTTGCGCATCACTGCATACTCCCTCTTCTTCACGCTCTAGAATGCTGCTTGGCTGGCCACCTCTTTCCAAGCCAACAGATTCTGAGAACAGAAGTAAAGATTGAGATGGCTCCTGTCCAGGGCTCTCAGACTACCTGGGCAATTTGGCAGGTGGTGAAGAGACAGATGGTTGCTCTTCAGTGCTCTGGCCTTCGGAGGATGCGGAAGTCATTGAAGTGGATGCGTTATCTGCCATCCATCCGACAACGGCTTCAATTTGTTCGTCACGCAGCAGTGGGGTACGGCGAGGTCCTACAAAGCTGCGCATGAAGGACTGTTGCCTGGTAAAAGTGGGGGATGCCGGGTCACTGGTGGCCGCAGCAGACACCGAATCCCCACGTCCTCTCCCTGCTGAAACTCCACGGCCACGACCACGTGCCTTACTCCCTGCCTTCTTCATCTTGGTAGACTGATAAAGATAGGCAGAAAAGTTAAAAAGGGGTGGCTTAGTGTTGTTATTCCTGAACACCTGCTAACCAGTATAAGAAACACTAATTTGGCTAAGAGTGTGTGTACTACACTTTAATATGATCTAATGTGGCCTACACAACTGTAAAGTGGAGTGTTTGGTGAACTTTATTTCCCTTTTTTTTTTTGGGAAAAAGAAAAGGATGTGACCAAAGTTTGAAAGCTATAGTATCACAAACTTTTTGGAGCGATTACAATGCAGGAAGCTAACCTACAATGCAATTGATGAGGCCCAAAAAATAGGGTGATACTAGTCTGGCTGGCCCTGAAGGGCACAAGCCAGCAAAAAGGCTCCTCTATCTAATCCTATATAGTGTTTGCAGCCAACCAATGACAATGGATGCGGATGGAAGCACGCTAATATAGGAACAAAAATCTGGATAAATTAGCTGCAAAAAAAGGAATATGTATGAGGCAGTGACGCATGCTGAGCGGACTGCAGCTAGCGGTGGCTGTAGAACACACTGCAACGTGAGCTGCACTCACACACAGAGAGACCTATCAGACAGCCAAAAACAGTCCAGAGAAATGGGCTATAGCACTGAAAGGCTGCTGAAAGGCTCCGCTGTCCACTCCTTTAGTGTTTGCAACCAACGTATATGGATACGTATGTAAGCACACTATACAGGAGAAAAAAAGCAGCAATAAAAGAAAAATGTGTATGAGGCAGAGACACACGCTGGCCGGCCTACAAGCAGACGTGCCTGCAGGACACACTACACAGCGTGGGTCTGCACTCACACAGCCCTTGCAGACAGCTAATAAAACAGCGCTGCTGGGCTACAAAAATGCTACAGTGGTGGATTATGTAGCCTGGGTAGAGCAATAGATATTTTAGATGATCGCTATTTCTAACTGTCCCTCACAGTCTTCAACAGCAGCCTGTCCCTAACTGAATTTACAGCAGAGTGACCAGAAATGGCGGCTGCAGAGGTTTTTATAGTGCATCATGACATCATTTCAGCAGCCAATCACAGCCATGCCAGTAGTTAACATGCCTACATGCCTAACAGGATGTGCCCACATTTCTGAGGATCCCCATTGGCTGAATCAAATCGAGCGGGCTCCTAGCATTATTGGAACTTCCGATTCCGGTATTCGATATGAAAAAAGTATCGGAACTAAGTATCGGAATTCCAATACAGCGAATATCGGCCGATACCCGATACTTGCGGTATCGGAATGCTCAACACTATTCATCAATGAAAATTGATGAAATATTACAATCCAGCCTTGTCCGATGCTGCTGAAGCATCGGACATGGCTGGTGACACCGATCTGACCCCCCCACCGGTTAGCGGGGGCGATCTGCACCCCGCAACTGAATGGCAACGGCGATGTGCTGTCATCATCTGCCTCCCCCGCCTTCCGATTGCCCCCTCCCACCCCCCGGTACTCACCAAGTGCCGCTATGGCTCCTGGTGTCCCACGGTCCCGGACCATAGGCACCGCCATATTGGAAAATGGTGGGCACATGCGCAGTGCGCCCACCGGCTGCAATTTCCTTTCATTCATTTTGATCACTGTGATAAACTCTCACAGTAATCAAAATAGAGTGAAAAGTAAATAAACCCCCAGTTTATCACCCCCTTAGGCAGGAACAGCTAGTAAAATAAAGAAATTAGTTATTTTTATTTTTCCATTAGGGTTAGGGTTGGAAAGAGGGTTAGGATTAGGGTTGGAAAGAGGGTTAGGGTTAGGATTGGAAATAGGGTTAGGGTTGGAAATAGGGTTAGGGTTGGAAATAGGGTTAGGGTTAGGGTTGGAAATAGGGTTAGGGTTGGAATTAGGGTTAGGGTGGAATTAGGGTTAGGGTTGGAATTAAGGTTAGGGTTGTAATTAGAGTTAGAATTAGGGTTAGGGATTGAATTAGGGTTAGGGTTGGAATTAGAGTTAGACTTGTGGTTAGGGTTGGGATTAGGGTTAGGGGTGTGTTGGGGTTAGGGCTGTGGTTAGGGATGTGTTGGGGTTAGGGTTGAAGTTAGAATTGAGGGGTTTCCACTGTTTAGGCACATCACAGGGGTCTCCAAACGCGACATGATGCAACCATTGATTCCAGCCAATTTTGCGTTCAAAAAAGTTAAACGGTGCTCCCTCCCTTCCAAGCACCGACGTGTGCCCAAACAGTGGTATACCCCAAAATATGGGGTATCAGCATACTCAGGAAAAATTGCACAACAACGTTGGGGGTCTAATTTCTCCTGGTACCCTTGGGAAAATAAAAAATTGGGGCTAAAATATTATTTTTGTGGAAATTTTTATTTTTTATTTTCACGTCTCTGCGTTATAATCTTCTGTGAAGCACTTGGGGGTTCAAAGTGCTCACCAGGCATCTAGATAAGTTCCTTGGGGGTCTAGTTTCCAAAATGGGGTCACTTGTGGGGGATTTCTATTGTTTAGGCACATCAGGGGCTCTGCAAGCGTAACGACGACCGCAGACCATTCCATCAAAGCCTGCATTTCAAAACATCATTACTTCCATTCCGAGCCCTTACATGTGCCCAAACAATGGTTCCCCCCCATATATGGGGTACCAGCACACTCAAGACAAACTGGACACCAACTTTTGAGGTCCAATTTATCCTGGTACCCGTGTGAAAAAAAAATTGATGGCTAAAAATCATTTTTTTGAGGGAAAAAAAATATTTTTTATTTTCACGGCTCTGCGTTATAAATTTCTGTGAAGCCCTTGGGGGTTCAAGGTGCTCACCACACATCTAGATAAGTTCCTTGGGGGGTCTAGTTTCCAAAATGGGGTCACTTGTGGGGGGTTCCACAGTTTAGGTACATCAGGGGCTCTGCAAATGTAACATGATGCCCGCAGACCATTCCATCAAAGTCAGCATTTCATAATGTCACTAATTCCCTTCCGAGCCCCGACGTGTACCCAAACAGTGGTCCCCACCCACATATGGGGTACCAGTGTACTCAGGAAAAACTGGATAACAACTTTTGGGGTCCAATTTATCCTGCTACCCTTGTGAAAAAAAAAATTGCTGGCTAAAAATAATTTTTTTGGAGGAAAAAAAATATTTTTTATTTTCACGGCTCTGCTTTATAAACTTCTGTGAAAATGGGGTCACTTGTAGGGGGTTCCACATATGGGGTACCAGTGTACTCAGGACAAACTGGACAACAACTTTTGGGGCCTAATTTATCCTGGTACCCTTGTGAAAATAAAACATTGCGCCCCAAACATTAATTTTTTGAGGAAAAAAAATATTTTTTATTTTCATGGCTCTGCGTTATAAACTTTTGTGAAGCACTTGGGGGTTCAAAGTGCTCACTATGCATCTAGATAAGTTCCTTAGGGGGTCTAGTTTCCAAAATGGGGTCAATTGTGCGGGAGCTCCAATGTTTAGGTACACAGGGGCTCTCCAAACACGACATGGTGTCCGCTAACGATTAGAAGTAATTTGCATTTCAAAAAGTCAAATGGCGCGCCTTCCCTTCTGAGCCCTGCCGTGCACCCAAACAGTGGTTCCCCCCACATATGGGGTACCAGCGTAGTCAGAACAAACTGGACAACAACTTTTGTGGTCCAATTTCTCCTGTTAGAATTGTGAAAATTAAAAATAGCGTGCTAAAAATCATTTTTGAGGAAAAAAAAAATATTTTTTATTTTCACTGCTCTGTGTTATAAACTTTTATGAAGCACTTGGTGGTTCAAAGTTCTCACTACACATCTAGATAAGTTCCATAAGGGGTCTAGTTTCCAAAATGGGGTCACTTGTGGGGGAGTTCCAATGTTTAGGTGCACAGGGGCTCTCCAAACACGACATGGTGTCATATAACGATTGGAGCTAATTTTCCATTCAAAAAGTCAAATGGTGCTCCTTCCCTTCCAGACCCTGCCGTACGCCCAAACAGTGGTTTATCACCACATATGAGGTATTGGTGTACTCAGGAGAAACTGCTCAAAAAATTTTAGGATCCATTTTATCCTGTTGCCCATGTGAAAATGAAAAATTTGATGCTAAAATAAAATTTTTGCCGGAAAAATTAAAATGTCCATTTTTTCTTTCCACGTTGCTTTAGTTCCTGTGAAACACCTGAAGGGTTAATAATCTTCTTGAATGTAGTTTTGAGTAGCTTGTGGGGTGCAGTTTTTAGAATGGTGTCACTTTTGGGTATTTTCTGCCATATAGACCCCTCAAAGTGACTTCAAATGTGAGGTGGTCCCTAAAAAAATGGTTTTGTAAATTTTGTTGCAAAAATGAGAAATCGCTGGTCAACTTTTAACCCTTATAACTTCCTAACAAAAAAATTTTGTTTCCAAAATTGTGCTGATGTAAAGTAGACATGTGGTAAATATTATTTAGTAACTATTTTGTGTCACATAACTCTCTGGTTTAACAGAGTAAAAATTCAAAATTTGAAAATTGCAAAATTTTCTAAATTTTCGCCAAATTAACATGATGCCCAATATGTCACGAAAAAACAGTCTCAGAATCACTAGGATCCGTTGAAGCGTTCCTGAGTTATTACCTCATAAAGGGACACTGGTCAGAATTGCAAAAAATGGCCTGGTCATTAAGGTCAAAATAGGCTTGGTCATGAAGGGGTTAAAAATTGAAAAATAAATAAAAATATACCAAAATTGTATTAGATATTTTAACAAATGATTAAAAGAGTAGAGTAGTGCTCGGCCAAAAGAGCCTACCTTGTCATGGTGGCAGCTTAAAAAATCTTTTGGCCAAAACAAAAGCTGCTGGTTAAATGTGTGATCTGGTGATGGGAACTGTTAATGTGTGATTGGTGAGAAGTGGAGTTTTTCCAAGAGAGCACGGTGGGGCTGTGTACGTTTCGAGGGGTGGAACCTGGGTGGATTCTGAAGGGGGCCCAAAAAATTTTGCCAGTATGGGGCCTCAAAATTCCTAATGGCAGGTAGTAGTAATGGCACCTGTTTGAACTTGTTATCCTTATAAAAGACACCTGTCCACAACCTCAAACTGTCACAGTTCATACTCCACTATGGTGAAGACCAAAGAGCTGTTGAAGGACACCAGACACAAAACTGTAGCCCTGCACCAGGCTGGAAAGACTGATTCTGCAATAGGCAAGCAGCTTGGTGTGATGAAATCAGCTGTGGGAGCAATAATAAGAAAATGGAAGACATAAAAGACCACTGATAATCTCCCTCGATCTGGGGTTCCATGCAAAATCTCACCCCGTTGGGTCAAAATGGTCACAAGAACAGTGAGCAAAAATCCCAAGAACCACACGGGGGACCTAGTGAATGGCCTGCATAGAGCTGGAACCACCGTAACAAAGGCTACCATCAGTAACACACTACACTGCTAGGGACTCAGATCCTGCAGTGCCTGACGTGTCCCCCAGCTTAAGCCAGTACATGTCCGGGCCTGTCTGAAGTTTGCTAGAGAGCATTTGGATTATTCAGAAGAGTATTCAGAGAATGTCATATGGTCTGATGAAACCAAAGTAGAACTGTTTGGTAGAAAAAAAAAATTGTCATGTTTGAAGGAGACAGAATGCTGAGTTGCATCCAAAGAACATCATATCTACTGTGAAGCATGGGGGTGGCAACATCATGCTTTGTGGCTGTTTCTCTGCAAAGGGACCATGACAACTGATCTGTGTACATGAAAGAATGAATGGGGCAATGGATCATGAGATTTTGAGTGCAAACCTCCTTCCATCAGCAAGGGCATTGAAGATGAAACGTGGATCGGTCTTTCAGCCTGATAATGATCCCAAGCACACCGCCAGGGCAACAAAGGAGTGGCTTCGTAAGAAGCATATGAAGGTCCTGGAGTGGACGAGCCAGTCTCCAGATCTCAACCCCATAGAGAACCTTATGAAGACTTACTGAAAACGTTTGACCTCTGTCATTGCCAACAAAGGATATATAGCAAAATATTGAGATTAACGTTTGTTAATGACCAAATACCTATTTTACATCATAATTTGCAAAATAAATCTTGTCAAATCAGACAAGGTGATTTTCTTTTCTGCATTTGTTTTCTCATTTTGACTCTCATAGTTGTTATCCACTTATGATCTCAGTTTCAGGTCTCTCTCATCTTTTTAAGTGGGAGAACTTGCACAATTGGTGGCAAAGTACTTTATTCCCCACTGTATAATTAGTATAGTATGTGTGCAGCTTACTGTACATGTATTTAATTAATAAAAGATTATTTTTTGAAAAAAAATGGCGTGGGCTCCCGCATAATTTTCGTAACTAGCAGAGGGAAAGCCGACAGCTAGGGGCCAATGTTTATAGCCTGGGAATGAGGTAATACCTATGGAGCTTCCCAAGCTATTAAAATCAGCTCAGATCTGTATACTTAGTCTTTACTGGCTATTAAAATGGGGGACCCTAAAAAAATGACATAGGGTCCTCCTATAATTAAAAACCAGCAAAGGCTGTGCAGACAGCTGCGGCCTGATATAAATAGCCTAGGAAGGGGCCATGGATACTGGCCTCCCCCCAGTCTAAAAACATTAATTCTTAGCCATCACAGAAAAGGCGCATCTCTGCCTGTAGCGGTGGCAAGTGGGTTGATAGTTGGGAGGGTAGATGTCACCTTTGTATTGTTAGGTGACATCAAGCCCCGAGGTTAGTAATGGGGAGGCGTCAATAAGATGCCCACATTATTAACCCCACAGTCACATTGTATGAAAACATAGACACCCAGAAAAAGTCCTTTAACCTCTTAGCGAACAGGGGTATTTTTGGTTTTGCATTTGCTGCTCCCCTTCTTCCCAGAGCCACAGCTTTTTTATTTTTTAGTCAAAATGGCGATCTGAGGGCTTGTTTTTTTGCCAGACGAGCTGTACTTTGGAACGACACCATTGGTTTTACAATGTCATGTAATGAAAAACAGGAAAAAAATTCCAAATGCGGTCTGATTGCTGTGCGATTTTTTTTCTCGAACCCACAGGCTTGCATTGGCAAGACTCGGTGAAAATTGCAGCATGCTGCAATTTTACATGCATGCCAAATATGGCTGAGAAAATAAATGCTGATGTGAACTGCCCCATAGATTAACACTGGGCTGAGTACTATGCAATGCTTTCTTGCATCGCACTTGCTCGTATTCTACTGTAGTGTGACACCGGCCTTCATCAGCCACTGCTGCACTGTAAATAATTTTTTAAAAAAACCTGCTTGGGGTCCCCTTTATTTTTGATAACCAGCCAGGGAAAACTCACAGCTGGGGGCTGCAACCGTCAGCTGTCAGCTTCAGCAAGGTTGATTATCAAAAATAGAAGAGTCCCCATGCTGTTTTTTTAATTATTTAAATAAAAACAGTTCTTTCATTATCTGCATAGGCTTTGTGAGTTTCAAAATGCCTCCTTCATAAATTAAACAGGATGTGCCTGATCATGCCACACAAACCACATGCCCAGATACGGTAGTAAAATGTTAAAATTACGTTTACTGGTGACTACTGGTGGATGCACGTTTATTGCCCCTCCACTGTGTCATCTACTGTAGTAATAAATGACTAGCACTAACTACTTATATTGTCTTATATACTAGTCATTATACAAGAAAGAATGTTTCCTAACATTTTTTTCTATAAAATCCATTTTATCTTCAGTTTTGTATGTTTTATTGTCAGTCTGTAAAAGTGGAGTAAATTGTACCCATCCATGACCAGGCATCTTTCCCATGCTGTTCCCATCCTATTAGAGTGCTGTTTCAATCCATTTCAGTAATTTTCCCTCCTCAGACCTTCTGTAATGGTGTTCTTCACGAAAAAAGCTTGAGTTTTCGTATTGACTTCTGTTATTCTCATTACTCGAGTCAACCCCGTCCAAGCAACCGACCTGCTTGATTCGAGTGCTGAGCACGCGAGCACTTTAGTGCTTGTTCATCATTTGTGCCCACCTGAGCAAGCTGTATAGATACAACTCCTGTGAAAGCTCAATAATGGCTATGGCTGCCCCGCGCCTGAGGGATGTCCTCTACCAGGATGCTTGACGGTAAAGACAAATCACAATTTATGCTGCGCTAACCGACATGAAGGTCTTAGTTTCATTAATTTAAAGAAGGTGTTTCCACACCGGCCTGGCATCCTTTTCAATTGTGCAAGTTGGTACAGTTTTTTGCTTTACTCTTGAAAAAGACGCCAGTGCAGTGTGGGACAAAAAACTGCTATCAAGGATCTTCATTTTTGCTAGATCAGCCTGAAGAGTGAATTGTCTTTACCTTCACAGGGGATATGTTGTTTTCTTTATAAATGGGTGAAGTACTCCTATATTCTCACCCAGGTAGTTTCTGTTACCTTTTATTCACAGGTGTCATGCTGTTATATTTGTACTCAAGGGAGATATAGAGTAAAAGAACAGATTAATCCAGCTCACCGCACTGCCTTGCTGGTAGGATCCAAATCCTGCGCACGGATTTGACTAGGCAGTCAATCAATAGTAGAAAAAAGGGAAGAAAGTTCCAGCGCTAGGAATGGAAAATTAAAAATCCATTTTATTGTGCCAATGCATATTAAAATTCCAGCAGGTACAGCATATCAGTCGGATGACTGCAGAACAACGCGTTTCGACGCCTCAGGTCTTAATCATGTTCACATGATTAAGACCTGAGGCGTCGAAACGCGTTGTTCTGCAGTCATCCGACTGATATGCTGTACCTGCTGGAATTTTAATATGCATTGGCACAATAAAATGGATTTTTAATTTTCCATTCCTAGCGCTGGAAATTTCTTCCCTTTTTTCTACAAGGGAGATATAGTTTTTTCATACACTGGAGAAGTGCTGTTATATTCATTTTTAGGGAAAATTCTGTTTTCTTCATACACAGAGAGGATGCTACTCTATATATGTGGGTAGTGTAGAATATAAGTTTTGAGTTGCCTGTTAATATTAATTACCAGCAATAGCTACTAGATCTTTGGAAGGGGAATTATTAAAAAAAGGGATTTGCAAGTACATACTGTAAATACATACATAAACTGTATATAGTGTTTGAACAATGGTGCTAAACCCACTATGAGGGTGAACAATGAGTGGATTTAATGTATATATTATATTACATGGAAATATTCCATTCCATAAATCAATAGCATCCATTAAAAGATTGCAAAAGTTGATATTAGGCAGCCAAAAAATTTCCAGTGTCTTTCATAGCTATAATGTACAGCTGCTGAGAGCTTTACTCTACAGGCAAAATAATAACCTTTAAACTGCTCACAAACAGGAACAATTTCTGCACAGCTTTTTAAGAAGCAATTGCTTCTTTATTTTTAAATCAGCAAACCAGTTAGTACTACCATAAAATCGATACTTTTAATGTCTTGCTAAAAACCAATTCATTTTTTATTTTCCAATCAGCAAACATGCTGTTGGCCTCGGAATAAGGATACTTTTGGGATAGCTAGATTAAAAGGCCAAAGCTTCTTCTCTTGCCTTACAGCAACCTGTTGCTACTTCTAAAAATAAGATAATTTATGGAAAGCTAACAAGAAGAATCTGCATTGATCCCATTGCATTGATGCTGTCCTGTCTGTATATTCTTTTGCGTCCTCTCCTGCCCAGGAGCTGTGATCCCATGCTGTCCTGTCTGTATACTCTTTTGCGTCCTCTCCTGCCCAGGAGATGTGATACCATGCTGTCCTGTCTGTATACTCTTTTGCGTCCTCTCCTGCCCAGGAGATGTGATCCCATGCTGTCCTGTCTGTATACTCTTTTGCTTCCTCCACTGCCCAGGAGCTGTGGTATGATCAGACCATGTCCCTGTACGGTCAGACACAGCCATTACACAGTACACAGCAGGGGCACATTTATAAGATTATCTCAGCACAGGAACATTGTATTTACACATCTAATTGTGGAACTTATTATTCTAAGATCTAGTGATTAAAATGTGAGGGAGTGGAATGGGGTAGGGGGAGAGTGAGTGGAGAGGGAAGGTGAAAAAGGAGGGATGAAGACGAAAGAATATACCAGGAAGCAAGTCGCAAACAGGCAGTCTATGTACACGTAATTAATTTTGTAGAAAAAATATATACATGAGGTAAGGGAAGGAATCTATTTGTAATAAAAAGCTGCAGCACAAATGCATTTGTTAAGACAACACAAATGATTACAAAACTCTGTTATAAAAGTCTTATATAGAAGTATTCTACAACAGTATTGCATAGAGTAATGTTATAAAAAAAAAATTTCAGAACATATTGTAAAATATGGTGACGCTGCATTGACGACATTTGCATATGAAAAGGCCCGCCAGATTCCCTACTTTCATTCAATTCATAGCTGAAGGAAATCAATTTTGCCTTAATCATTACCTTAATGTAACCAACATCCTTGACAACACCATTCTCAAAAAATGAAAGGGGAGCCTTTGTTTACTAAAACAATGACCATAATAGCTTATTACACTCCTCCACCTGTCACCAGTGGCCACTATAAGATCTATCCCTTCTTCTCTTTCTGCCAAGTAGAGAGAATTGTTTAATATAACCAAATAACAACTATTAGATTTAGTGAGATGCACAACAAATTCACTCATCGAGAATACTCACAAAAAATACTTACAGAAGTGAGAGTTTTGCATTCACAAAATAACAATAGAAATAACTTCCAAAGGCTGGATTTTGTCCACACATTTCACCCCTTTGCCTATTGTATACACAAATCTATTGCTTCTTGCGTCTGACACCCCCTCCCCCCAATCTAGCTGAAGAGCAAGTCAATACAGTTGAGGGATTCAATCTCAATAAACCTACCCAAACATTCTAATGGACTCAAAAGAGAGTGACTTTCCCTTGCCTACACTGTATACAGCACAACAGCATTCCTAACGGGAGCAAAATCTAATATATTCTGGTATATCGGATACATGATATATGTGGTTCATTCTTAGGTCTTCATTCCTCCCCATTCTCTCCTCCCCTCTCCCCTCAGCCTCTCCTGTGTATCCCCACATTACACAATTTTAGCATAAACTCTATGTCTCTAGCCACGGTTTACCTCACTGACAGCGATGGACCTTCCACTGTGCTGGACACATATACAGGTGCTTCTCACAAAATTATAACATCAGCGAAAAGTTAATTTATTTCAGCTCTTCAATGCAAAAAGTGAAACTTATATATTATATAGAGTCATTACAACCAGAGTGATCTATTCCACATGATTATTTCTACTAATGTTGATGATTATTGCTTACAGCCAATGAAAACCCAAAAGTCATTATCTCAGTAAATCAGAATAATTAACAAAAAACACCTGCAAAGGCTTCCTAAGTGTTTAAAAAGGTCCCTTAGTCTGTTTCAGTAGGCTCCACAATCATGGGGAAGACTGCTGACTTTACAGATGTCCAGAAGGCAGTCATTGACACACTCCACAAGGACGGTAAGCCAAAGGTTTTTCCTTAACCACCTTGTATACATCTTGTATGCGACAGGTCTACAGTGTACTGTGGCCTTTATGGTGGAGAATAATACAGTAGGGAGCTTGTGAATCCCTTCTTGATCATGGAATTAAACTGTATCTGTGTCTTGTTGAGTCTGACACATTTCTGGGACCCTATGCAACAAGTTTGGAGCAGTGGTCCAGGGTTTGAAGTCTATAAAGGGTCAGAACTATATAAATGATATGTACTCAGATGTTATTGCTATTGCGGAAAAAGGAGAAGTAGGGGAAGAAGGAAAAGTTGCACTAAGGACTGACTGAGCATGTGACTTTTTTACATCACACTCTCATATACTGGGTATAGTAAGGCATAGACTGTAATACATATCTACGATTTAACCACTTCTATGCTGCAATCAATGCTGTCTTCTAAATACAAAATAAGAGACCAAAGGTAAGTGCCCCTTTATCCCATTAGAATGAATCTTTATAACAGAATCTAGTAAATATACACTGTGAACAATCTGTCAATTTGTATTTTTGATCATTAATATTATTATTGAACAACTATAGTGCTGTTGATCAATCAAAAAGGTTAAAAAACATGAAAATTGAATGTTTTAGAAAGTAAAATGGAGGTTTTGTCTTTGTTAGGAGAATATCTACAGTATGTGTGCTGAATTATTGAGCAATATTAGTGTGCAGAATTATTATACAACTAATTAAAAAACATACATTTCCCATCTCAGTTGTATATTTCAGTCTATTAAAGTGAGATAAATAAGCAAACAACTCAACCTGTGCTAAAATATATTTTTGACATTTAAAAAATATATCAGTGACCAATATAGCAAAACTTCCAGCCATGGAGTCTGTCTGTTTCCTAATTTGATTACCATCAACTTTTTGAGCAGCCCCAACCACAACCTCCCAGACACTGTTCAGAGAGGTGTGTTCAGTGTAAATCTTACATTTAAGAAGGGTGCACAAGTTTTTAATACGGTTTGGGTGAGGTAAGGAAGGTGGAACATTCTTTCATATTTAAGGTCTGTTTCAGTAGGCTCCACAATCATGGGGAAGACTGCTGACTTGACAGATGTCCAGAAGGCAGTCATTGACACACTCCACAAGGACGGTAAGCCAAAGGTTTTTCCTCAACCACCTTGTATATATCTTGTATGCGACAGGTCTACAGTGTACTGTGGCCTTTATGGTGGAGAATAATACAGTAGGGAGCTTGTGAATCCCTTCTTGATCATGGAATTAAACTGTATCTGTGTCTTGTTGAGTCTGACACATTTCTGGGACCCTATGCAACAAGTTTGGAGCAGTGGTCCAGGATTTGAAGTCTATAAAGGGTCAGAACTATATAAATGATATGTACTCAGATGTTATTGCTATTGCGGAAAAAGGAGAAGTAGGGGAAGAAGGAAAAGTTGCACTAAGGGCTGACTGAGCATGTGACTTTTTTACATCACACTCTCATATACTGGATATAGTAAGGCATAGACTGTAATACATATCTACGATTTAACCACTTCTATGCTGCAATCAATGCTGTCTTCTAAATACAAAATAAGAGACCAAAGGTAAGTGCCCCTTTATCCCATTAGAATGAATCTTTATAACAGAATCTAGTAAATATACACTGTGAACAATCTGTCAATTAGTATTTTTGATAATTAATATTATTATTGAACAACTATAGTGCTGTTAATCAATCAAAAAGGTTAAAAAACATGAAAATTGAATGTTTTAGAAAGTAAAATGAAGGTTTTTTCTTTGTTAGGAGAATATCTACAGTATGTGTGCTGAATTATTGAGCAATATTAGTGTGCAGAATTATTATACAACTAATTAAAAAACATACATTTCCCATCTCAGTTGTATATTTCATTCTATTAAAGTGAGATAAATAATCAAACAACTCAACCTGTGCTAAAATATATTTTTGACATTTAAAGAATATATCAGTGACCAATATAGTAAAACTTCCAGCCATGGAGTCTGTCTGTTTCCTAATCTGTTTACCATCAACTTTTTGAGCAGCCCCAACCACAACCTCCCAGACACTGTTCAGAGAGGTGTGTTCAGTGTAAATCTTACATTTAAGAAGGGTGCGCAAGTTCTTAATACGGTTTGGGTGAGGTAAGGAGGGTGGAACATTCTTTCATATTTAAGGTCTTTACTGTCAAGCAGTTGAGATTTTGATGCATTCGGTGGAGCATTGTCCTGCATGACAATCATGGTTTTTTGGATGATGTAGATATTTACCTGTACAACTTCTGGAGGAAAGTGTCATCTGTGCTGTTATTGATCCATCAACATTTTACTTCACTGTTTGACTCTTCTCAAGTCTTAGCCCAAACTTGATGTTTTTACTTCTGTGTCTTGTTCAGTGGTGACCGAGTTTCAGCCTTCTTTACCTTAGTCACAAAGCACTGAACATGTTGTACGTCTGGGCACTTCAGAGAAGCTGAAGTTCTGGAATTTGACAGCACTAGAAGAAAAATGGGTTCCTGGATGCTTCACGTTTGATTCTTCTCACATCTTTGAAAGTTAATATGTGTCTTTTTACTCAATATTCTTTTTTCTCTAGCCTTATTGGATCAAGCCCCAATATCTTTACAATTTCAAGAATGAGGCATCTCTCTATAAGACATGGCTAAAAGTGTTGAAAATGTCCCAGAAAATGAAGTATTTCTCTCAAAATATTACTGCAATTGCATATGTTTTGTTATTCACATATTTATTTCCTTTGTGGGCATTGGAACAGCACAAAATATTTTTAAAAAAAGCCGAATTGGACATATTTTCAAGCAAAAGCCCAAAAATGGACAGGACAAAATTCTTGGCACATTTCCAAAATTATGGTTAAACAACTTTGTTTCAAGCCTGTGATGCTCATTCAAACTCACCTGTGGCAAGTAACATGTGTGGGCAATAAGAAAATCACACCTGAAACCAGATATAAAGGGAGAATCTTTGCAATTTATGTCTATGTGTGCCACACTAAGCATGAAGAACAGAAAGAGGAGAGGGGAACTGTCTAAGGATTTGAGAATCAAAATTGTTGAACAATATCAACAATCTCACATTTCCAAGTCCATCTCCAGAGATCTTGATGTTTGTTTGTCAATTGTGCACAACATAATCAAGAAGTTTCAAACCCATGGCATTGAAGCTAATCTACCTTGACAAGGACGGCAGAGAAAAATTCATAAAATTTTGCAAGCCATGATAGTCCGAATGGTGGATATCAAGTTCCAAAGAAATTGAAGCATTCCTGCAGACTCAGGGTGCACCATTGTCAGCGCAAACTATCCATCAACATTTGACTTAAATGAAGTATTATTTCATGAGACCCTGGAGGACCTCACTGCTGACACAAAAACATAAAAAGCTAGATTGCAGTTTGTCAAAGTGTATGTGTCCAAGCCAAAATACATCTGAGAAATCATCTTGTGGACAGATGAGACCAAGATAGAGATTTTTGGTAAAGCACATCATTTTGCTGTTTTGCAAAAGCAAAGAAAAAAACACTGTATCAACAGTCAAATATGGTGGAGGTACAGAAATGTTTTGGAGTTGTTTTGCTGCCTCTATCACTAAGTGACTTGACTGTGTGCAAGGCATCATGAAATCTGAAGATTATAAAAGGATTTTGGATCCAAATGTAGTGCCCTGCTTGGTTTAAAACATAGCACATGGGTCTTCTAGCATAACGATGACTCCTAACGTACAGTACTTCAAGAAGCACCCAGAAGTGGATAGAAGCAAAGCCCTTGAGATTTCTGAAGTGGCCAGCAATAAGTCCGGCTCTACATCCCATTGAACACATGTGGAGTAATCTTACAATTGGTATTTTGAGAAGACACCCTCTATATACAGTATGAAGTCCCCACATCTCCCTTCATATAATGTTATGATCCCACAACTTTCTATATAAAGTATAAGTACTCTTTTTATACAGCATACTATCTACATAGCTCCCAATATACAGTATGATGTTTTCATCACATATACAGTATGATTGCCACCCAGATATTTATATACAATTTGATTCCCCCACGGCCAGAAAATATAAATAGTAAAAAAAGAATATATTCATCCAATCCTGGTTCCCATCCACCACAGCCCCATGTCCTCTTTTGACTTCTACAGCAAGCTGTCAGATACAGGTACATTATTGCGCAGTTTACATGGGTAGATTTCCATCTTGTAAGAAGTAGGTCTACAGTGGACTGTGGCCTTCAAGGTGAAGAATGATAGGACAGGGAGCTTGTGGTTCCTTATGGAAATAAACTGTGTCTTGTTGACTCTGACACATTTCAATGTGTTGGCCGCTGGAGATCTGAGGCCCTGTGCAACAAGTTTGGAACAGGGGCCCAGTGCAAGAAGTTTGAGTCTAGAACCTGGATCGTTGATGCTAGTGGTGCTTCTGGTTAGTAACAAGCCACCATCAGACTAAAAAAAATAAGACAAAACTATTTGTGAAATCTGTTTGCATTGGTATTCACAAAACACAAGAAACTATTGCTTTGAAACAAATGGTTTGACTGTTTCAAGTAAACTACAATTAGCAAAATTATGAAGAACTTCAACAAAATAAGCTGCACAGAAGCATTGTCAGGAAAAAGCACATTGCTGCATGAAATACTGTAAACCTTGTGAGGTGATGAGAACAATTTGAAAGGTTATGGTCAGAACTAGAGATGAGAAAATTTGTTCAGATTTGGTTCCGAATATGATCGGATTCGAATATTGTTTTGGCAATATTCATCGAACACAGCCAAATGTCATTAGAGTCAATGGGAGTAGAAAATACTGAATATGTTCGGCACAGAACATAAGACATACATTCGGCCCGAATAGTGTTTGAATATCGTACGAATATGTCAAAATCAGATTTGGGGCCAAAATCCGAACAAATTCTCTCATTTCTAGTCAGAACAACGCTATAATTGGCATAATTGTAGAGGAGTCAACAATATCTATGAAAAGAAGTACAACATTTTTACTCAAAATCATAAAGTTGTGACTTTCCATCAAAACATTGTTCCAAAATGCTGCAATCACGGCTAAAATGAAAACAATATACACATGCATATGTGCATTTTTGTATAAAAAATATCTAGTATAATTATCATTTACAGATAAAAACCCAACTGAACACTTTTTATTTATATATAAAAGATATGTACCCAAATATTATTGCTATTGCAGTAAAAGGAGAAGTAGGGGAAGGAGGAAAATGTTACGCTAAAGGTTTGACATGTAACTATTTTATATCACACTCTCATATACAGTGGGGAAAAAAAGTATTTAGTCAGTCAGCAATAGTGCAAGTTCCACCACTTAAAAAGATGAGAGGCGTCTGTAATTTACATCATAGGTAGACCTCAACTATGGGAGACAAACTGAGAAAAAAAAATCCAGAAAATCACATTGTCTGTTTTTTTTTCATTTTATTTGCATATTATGGTGGAAAATAAGTATTTGGTCAGAAACAAAATTTCATCTCAATACTTTGTGATATATCCTTTGTTGGCAATGACAGAGGTCAAACGTTTTCTGTAAGTCTTCACAAGGTTGCCACACACTGTTGTTGGTTTGTTGGCCCATTCCTCCATGCAGATCTCCCCTAGAGCAGTGATGTTTTTGGCTTTTCGCTTGGCAACACGGACTTTCAACTCCCTCCAAAGGTTTTCTATAGGGTTGAGATCTGGAGACTGGCTAGGCCACTCCAGGACCTTGAAATGCTTCTTACGATCCACTCCTTCGTTGCCCTGGCGGTGTGCTTTGGATCATTGTCATGTTGAAAGGCCCAGCCACTTTTCATCTTCAATGCCCTTGCTGATGGAAGGAGGTTTGCACTCAAAATCTCACGATACATGGCCCCATTCATTCTTTCATGTACCCGGATCAGTCGTCCTGGCCCCTTTGCAGAGAAACAGCCCCAAAGCATGATGTTTCCACCACCATGCTTTACAGTAGGTATGGTGTTTGATGGATGCAACTCAGTATTCTTTTTCCTCCAAACACGACAAGTTGTGTTTCTACCAAACAGTTCCAGTTTGGTTTCATCAGACCATAGGACATTCTCCCAAAACTCCTCTGGATCATTCAAATGCTCTCTAGCAAACTTCAGACGGGCCCGGACATGTACAGGCTTAAGCAGTGGGACACGTCTGGCACTGCAGGATCTGAGTCCATGGTGGCGAAGTGTGTTACTTATGGTAGGCCTTGTTACATTGGTCCCAGCTCTCTGCAGTTCATTCACTAGGTCCCCCCGCGTGGTTCTGGGATTTTTGCTCACCGTTCTTGTGATCATTCTGACCCCACGGGGTGGGATTTTGCGTGGAGCACCAGATCGAGGGAGATTATCAGTGGTCTTGTATGTCTTCCATTTTCTAATTATTGCTCCCACAGTTGATTTCTTCACTCCAAGCTGGTTGGCTATTGCAGATTCAGTCTTCCCAGCCTGGTGCAGGGCTACAATTTTGTTTCTGGTGTCCTTTGACAGCTCTTTGGTCTTCACCATAGTGGAGTTTGGAGCCAGACTGTTTGAGGGTGTGCACAGGTGTCTTTTTATACTGATAACAAGTTTAAACAGGTGCCATTACTACAGGTAATGAGTGGAGGAAAGAGGAGACTCTTAAAGAAGAAGTTACAGGTCTGTGATAGCCAGAAATCTTGATTGCTTGTTTCTGACCAAATACTTATTTTCCACCATAATATGCAAATAAAATGAAAAAAAAACAAACAATGTGATTTTCTGGATTTTTTTTTCTCAGTTTGTCTCCCATAGTTGAGGTCTACCTATGATGTAAATTACAGACGCCTCTCATCTTTTTAAGTGGTGGAACTTGCACTATTGCTGACTGACTAAATACTTTTTTTCCCCACTGTATATAGTAAGGCATAGACTGTAATACATTACCAGTTTGTAAGGTTATGGTCGGAACTACAGTATAATTGATATATTTGTAGAGGAGTCAACAGTTTTTATGAAGAGAAGTGCAAAATTCTTACTCAAAATCATAAAGTTTTGAAATTCCATTGTAACATTTAAGCAAAAAAGGAAGCACACTGTAGCGCCATAACATGTAAATATGAAAAATGAATTGCATTACTGTATTAGAAATATGAAAAATTGAGAAAGTTAAGCACATAAAATGGCCAAGTTATGTGTACCTGGAAGCCACGTTAAGGCATTTCTCGTTTTCCAGGTCCCTGTCTATGCCAATCCTCACTAAGACTGAAGTCTCCATCTGAAAGGGAACCTATGAAAAATCCTCTGTTTAGACTGAAGTCTATATCTCTGTGGAGGGGAAGTGGCCCTGCTTTGAATAAAAATGCCTGCGGCTAAGAGGTGGAGTGCTCAGTCAGAAGGTAAATGAATACAAATTTCAAAAACTGACCGTTCAGTCTAAACAGAGGATTATTCATAGGTTCCCATTCAGATGGAGACTTCAGTCTTAGTGAGGATTGGCATAGACAGGGACCTGGAAAACAAGAAATGCCTTAACGTGGCTTCCAGGTACACATAACTTGGCCATATTATGCGCTAAACTTTCTCAATTTTTCAGATTTCTAATGCAGTAATGCAATTCATTTTTCATTTTTCATATTTGCATGTTATGGCGCTACAGTGTGCTTCCTTTTTTGCTTGAATGTATATGAGTTGGTGACTCTAGGTTAAGTACCTGTTCACACAATGTTTATGCGTGGATGTGACGGTAAGTTTGTGAAATTTGTATTCCATTGTAACATTGATCCAAAATCATGAATAAAATTAGAGCAATACACACATGCTTATGTGCATTTTTGAATAAATATATCTAGCATCAGCATCATTTACAGATAAAAACCCATTTTTTTATTTATATATAAATGATATGTACTCAGATATTATTGCTATTGTGGAAAACGGAGAAGTAGGGGAAGAAGGAAAAGTTGCACTAAGGGCTGAGCATGTGACTTTTTTACATCATACTCTCATATACTGGATATACTAAGGCATAGACTGTAATACATATCTACGATTTAACCACTTCTATGCTGCAATCAATGCTGACTTCTAAACATAAAATAAGAGACCAAAGGTAAGTGCCCATTGATCCCATTAGAAGGAATCTTTATAACAGAATCTAGTAAATATACACTGTGAACCATCTGTCACTTTGTATTTTTGTTAATTAATTTTATTATTGAACAACTATAGTGCTGTTGATCAATCAAAAAGGTCAATAGACCTGAAACTTGAATGTTTTAGAAAGTAAAAGGAAGGTTTTGTCCTTCTTAGGGGAATATCTATGGTATGTGTGCAGAATTATCTCTGGAGAAGGACTTGTAAACTTGAGATTATTGATATTGTTCAACAATTTTCGTTCTCAAGTCCTTAGACATTTCCTTCTAATGTGAGACACATGGAGCAGTTTGCACAAAAAAAAGAGTGGTTCAAAATTCCAAAAGAGAGGTGTAAAAAGCTTGATAATGGCTATAAGAAGCGATTGATTGCAGTTTATTTTTTAAAAGGGTGTGCAACCAAGTATTAAATTGAGAGGCTTTTGTGTTAAATTTACCTTTTTTTCAATTTTTTTGTTTTGCTCTAAAACACACAAAGGAAGCAAATATGTATATAATAAAATTTGTGTAATTGCAATAAATTTCTGGGAGAAATGCCTTATTTTTTTACTATAACACACACATAAGATGCAACTCGGTTTTAGAGGAGGAAAATAGAAAAAAAAATGAAGTAAAGGATGTGGTCGATACTGTAATAATATCCCCCATCCTAATATTTATACATATATATGTCCCAATCCTGGTATAGATGGCCCCCTCATCACCATCCTGGTATACATGGTTCCCTCATCCCCATCCTGGTACACATGGTTCCCTCATCCCCATCCTGATGTACATGTTCCCCTCAACCCCATCCTGGTATACATGGTCCCATCATCTCCATTCTGGTATTAATGGTTCCCTCATCCCTATTCTGATATACATGGATCCCTCATCCCCACCCGGGTAAACATGGTCCCCTCATCCCCATCCTGGTATACATGGTCCCCTCATCACCATCCTGGTATACATGGTTCCTTCATTCCCATCCTGGTATACATGGTTCCCTCAACCCCATCATGGTATACATGTTCCCTCATACCCATCCGGGTAAACATGGTCCCCTCATCCCCATCCTGATATACATGCTCCCCTAATCCCCATCCTAGCATACATGGTCCCCTCATCTTCATCCTGGTATACATGGTTCTCTCATCCCCATCTTGGTATACATAGTACCCTCATCCACATCCTGGTAAACATGGTCCCCTTATCCCCATCCTGCTATGCATGGTCCCATCATCCCCATTCTGGTATGCATGGTTCCCTCATCCCCATCCTGGTATGCATGGTTCCCTCATCTCCATCCTGGTATACATGGTTCCCTCATCCCCATCCTGGTATACATGGTTCTCTCATACCCATCCTGGTAAACATGGTCCTCTCATACCCATCCTGGTATACATGGTCCTCTCATCCCCATCCTGGTACACATGGTTTCTCATCCCCATCCTGGTATACATGGTCCACTCATCACCATCCTGGTATACATGGTCCTCCCATCCCCATACTGGTATACTTGGTCCTCATCCCCATCCTGGTATACATGGTCACCTCATCCCCATCCTGGTATACATGGTCTTTCCATCCCCATACTGGTATACATGGTCCTCTCATCCCCATCCTGGTATACATGGCCCTCATCCCCATCCTGGTATATATGGTCACCTCATCCCCATCCTGGTATACATGGTCTTCCCATCCCCATCCTGGTATACATGGCCCTCATTCCCATCCTGGTATACATGGTCTTCCCATCCCCATCCTGGTATACATGGCCCTCATCCCCATCCTGGTATACATGGCCCTCATCCCCATCCTGGTATACATGGTCCTCTCTTCCCCATCCTGGTATGCATGGCCCTCATCCCCATCCTGGTATACATGGTCCTCTCATCCTCATCCTGGTATACATGGCCCTCATCCCCATCCTGGTATACATGGCCCTCATCCCCATCCTGGTATACAGCATTTTCAGCCATGACTGTATAACTAGTTTAAACTTTTCTGCATCAGCTAAATCTCTTTTTTGCCCCATTTTGCCTGAGTAAAACAAGCTGCCTAGAAATTCTGCACACCTTGATAAAGGGTTTTGTAGTCTTAGGCCTCACCCTCCCTCATTACACAAATGCACAATAACTGATCTGCTTCATCCAATAAGCATTCAAGTTTATATGGCTTGAAGTTGGAAAATCCGCAATGATGATGCTGTCAAAACACGCACTTACCTAATAATTTCGCAGGCAGTATAGTACGGTATATTATCTCTTATTGTCTCCCTTATTGTCTTTTATTCTTTGCACAAAGTCCTTGACTGACCATACATATCCTTTGCTCTACCCTGAGCGCTTACACCGGGGTTCCTGTGTAAATCTCTGAAATACGGGATTCATACAGGACCCCTGGAGAAGATTCCCTATAATGAGGCCAATGGAAACACTGTGGTTACCGTCTAACCTGTGATCCGATGGTGTTCGTCTTTTTATTAGGCGTGCATAAAAGTGCTGTCAGCCACAGTTTTCTGCATCTCTGAAAAAAGGAGACCGCTGAACAGAGACTAGACAGAGTCCAGAGTAACTTTGCTGCTTCATTATAGTGAGTGCCTCCCTCAGTGGTTTCAACTTAATGATGTCACTCAAAGATTTAAATGGAAATCCTGATGTAAGTGCTCAGCATAGATCGCTGGAAAAATGTGATCCAAACTGTTATGTAAAATGTTCCCAATAAAAGATTCAACTCAATACACAAAAAAAAGCAAATCCTCTCTCATGTCCATCATCTGTTAATGGAAATATAGATGGTTTTCACATGACTCAAACCCCAACTCTCTGCAAATCGACATGGCCCTTGCCCCCAAAAGAAATTCAGCAAACTCTGTGCTTTCAAATACAAATTCCCCTTCCCATCTGAGCCCCAGTGTGGCTAGGCCACAGTTAGTGTCTACATGTTTGGGATTTCTGTAGTGATGAGAACCATCCTAATTTACAGCTGCATAAGCTGAGCACAACATACTGGTCACTACAAGGGCAGTTTGCAATTTTCACTCAGCAACATCCACTGCTGATTGTTTCTGGAAAACTTCCATGGAGTCAAAATCGTCACGACACCTATAGACAAATTCCCAAAAGGGTATAATTTCCAAAATGGGGTCACTTGAGGGGGGATTCTGCTCTTATAGCACTTAGGGGCTCTGTATATGGAGTCCGCAAACTATTATAGAAAATTCTGCACTCCAGGATGCCTCCTGCATAACAGTACTGCTTAGCCATACGGTGAGAGTCCAATAGCACTCTGTCCCTCCCGAGTCTCGCTGTATGGCTAAGTAGTACGGTACAGCCACATTTAGGATCACTCTACATTCAGCAGAAATTGTGTGCCAAATTTTGGTTCAATTTTTACCCATTTCCCCATTTGAAAATGTAAAATCTGGGGCTAAAACAAAATTTTGGTGGTAAAAATATAATTATTTTTTTCTTCATTGCCCAATGGTATAAAATTCTGTGACTCATCTGTGGAGTCAATATGATCACTGCACCAATAGATGAAATCATTGAGAGGTGTAGTTTGTAAAATGGGGTCACTTATGGGGGATTATGCTGTTCTGGGACCTCAGGGGCACTGCCAATGTGACACCCTCAAATCAGTGCAGCAAAATGTGAACTCCAATATGGCATTTCTTCCCTTCTGAGCTTTGCACTGTGCCTCAAAAGTAGAGTTGAGCAAATTTGCTTGTGTTCCCTCTTATTCAGCAAGCTATAGCACTTACTGAAAAAGGTGCAGAGGGAACCCGGATACATGGAGCACGCCGGCTGATCAGCTGATCGGTGTGCAGCTGCATGTGTTGTGGCCTTGTCACAGTCACAGCACATACATGGACAGCCTGTTTGTTGGGCTCTCCATGCATGTGCTGTGACTGTGGCTGAGCAGCTGGCGCGCTCCATGTATCCGGGTTCCCTCTGCAGCTTATTCGGTAAGAGCTATAGCTTGCCAAATAAAAGGGAACCCAAACAAATTCGCTCAACTCTAATCAAAAGTAGTTTTCAACCACATATGGGGTATCGGCTTGCTCAGGAGAAATTGCACAATACATTTTGGTCTGTTTTATCTTGCTATCCTTGTAAAAATAAGAAAATTGGGGCTAAAATAACATTTTTGTGAGAAAAATAGCTTCCAAACAAAAAAAATTATATTTCAAACATTATGCTGATGTAAAGTTGTCATGCGGGAAATGTAAATTTTTAACTATTTTGTTTGATATACCTCTCTGATTTAAGAGCATAAAAATTAAATCAGTGGGACCTGTAGAAGCATTCCAGAGTTATTACCATATATGGTCAGAATTGTAAAATTTGACTCGGTCATGAAAGTAAAACAGGCTCGGGGTGAAGGATTTAATCTATATATAAATAAAAGTGAATGTACGTGTGTATGTGTGTGTGTGTGTGTGTCGGCCACGCCCACTCCACATAGCCCCACCCAATCACTAAGCATCTTTCATTTCACCAGAGCTGTTTAAAAGAAGCTGAGCTGTGATTGGTTGCTAAGAGCAACAGTTTTCCCACTCCACAACACCTCAGCAGGCACTGACTGAGTGGGAGAAATCTAGCATCCCCGGGAATATAAGCTCACAACCATTGTCTGCCCCCAGAAAGGAGCAGATAGCACATGACAGAAATGAATCACCCCCTCCTGTGCCAATATACCCATCACACATCCTCCATACCATAGTCCCATAGGCACATTTTCTTGACCACAACAGGTACACTGCCTGTGTAGCCCATATCAACCAATCACTAAGCATCTTTCATTTCACCAGGGCTGTTTAAAATATGAAAGCTGAGCTGTGATTGGTTGCTATGAGTAATGAGTAACAGTTGTCCTTGTAGACAGTTGTGGTAGCTGAAGCCTATTATTCTTATAATTTCTATGGTGTTATCGTCCTTCTGTAAAGCTGGAAATAACACAATTTTTTACCGTGTCGACACAGACCACCCTCTGACACAGATTGCAAGGGGTGCCCAGGGGGAGCCCATTATCACACAGGATAGGATTAGATACATGGCTCAGTAGACAGTAACACACAGGATAGGATTAGATACATGGCTCAGAAGACAGTATCACACAGGACAGAATTAGATACACTGCTCAGCAGACAGCATCACACAGGACAGAATTAGATACACAGCTCAGCAGACAGTGTCACACAGGATAGGATTAGGTACACAGCTCGGGAGACGGTATCCCACAGGATAGGATTAGACACACAGCTCAGCAGATAGTATCACACAGGATAGGACTAGATACACAGCTCAGCAAACATTATCACACAGGACAGGATTAGATACACAGCTCAGCAGACAGTATCACACAGGACAGAAATAGATACACAACTCAGCAGATGGTATCACACAGGATAGGATTAGATACACAGCTCAGCAACAGGATGTGCCAAAGGAGAGGACATGTTCATTCCAAGAATTCCACTCATTCCATCTGATTTGCCTTTTGATTTTAAGCGCCTCCAGTTTCCACTTCAACTGGCATTTGCAATGTCCATTAACAAGGCTCAGGGACAGTCCTTGAAAGTAGTAGAGATTGATTTGCAATCTCCATGCTTTTCTCATGGTCAACTTTACGTGTCCTTTTTAAGAGTTGGAGCTGCCAAAAATCTGTTCACCTTTTTGTGGCGCCCTGCGTCTTTACCGCCACAAAAGGGTTAAATATGTACTGTTTTCTGTTTTGTAAGCAATGGGAGTTATGCTTTCTCTGCTAGAGACCACAATACACACACAATTCATCTCACTCCCTTACTTGTCTTAAGCTTAGAGCTTTGCAGACACACCCTAACTGAGAGGGGAAGGAGTTGAGAGTTGTTGTCTTCAGTGTGAGGAAGAAGGAGGAGAAGAATGCTCTTGGAATCCATTACACATGTCCTGCATCCAGGACTAAAAAGCTAAGAAGCATCAGGGAATCAGCCCCTAGGCCATCCATGCTTTCAGAGCAGGGTGGAAAGCTGAGAGACTGTGTGCATTTATAAAACCAACAACAGAGTGTTTTTCCCCGGGAATACTGCAGAAAACTAGGATCAGTGAAGAATTGTGCAAGAAGGAACTTGAGCTGCTTCACACAGGACCCAAGCTGCAAGTTGCCAAAGGAGAAATTCACAGTGAGTAGTGCTATACTGGAAGTTTCTAAACTCCGGGAAGCCTTGGTCCCTGAAGGGATTAGAATAGCAGGAAGCATACACTGAGTCACAGCAGAACGAAGAATAACTCCCATTCTGCAGAACAGACTGTAACCTGGTAAGAGTTGTAATATCTCCTCTGAACTGCACCTGAACTACAGTAAATGATAGTGACTTTCCTTGTCTCCTGCCTTATTACTCTGTGCCTTCTACTTCCATCACAATCTCTAGGGGTCAGCCCTGGTTGGAGAGGGTTAAACATCTGCACTGCTATCACCATCTACTCCTCCAGGGATCATCTGCAGTGCCGGCTATACTACAGTCGAAACATCCAACTGGCGCCACGAATCACTGCATAAACTTTATCCCTATTCAATTCTACCCCTTTTTTCATGACTGCCTGAGGCCACGGACCGGGTATTCCATGGCCTCTGGGGCGCGTCATTTGCACCAAAAGGAAAAACCAAAAATGTTGTTTATCAAAAGGCTCTTGAATGAGTTGAAAATAAAATATTATCAATACTTGGGTAATCGTTTAGTTAATTTGTGTAGAAAATCTGCACTGTTGAATATATGATGTGAAATGTTTTTATGTGCAATATAATCAGAATAATTTGTTATTATTAACCACAGTTAGTTACTATGCCCGGGCAATGCTGGGCTCTTCAGCTAGTAGTTCATAATTCTTCAAAACTGTAACAATGATTACTATTATTGACTTATAGTTATCACTAAATACAGTATGTTAATAGCATATTAAAAATGGAAAACATAAATGATCACAATAATGAGTAAAAATATATAGAAATAACCCGGAGGCATTTTGTAAATTTAATTTAAATAAATTTATAAAAAACTAGCTGAAGAGCCCAGCGCTGTCCAGGCATAGTAACTAACTACAGTTAGTTATAACAAATTATAATGATTATATCTATATATATAAAGCTGAGTGTATAGCCCCGCCCACTTCGCATAGCAACATTCAGTATATTATCCCATATCTTCCCGTCAGCCAGAGCTACCGGACTACTACCCCTAATATCCCACATCATCCCGTCAGCCAGAGCTACCGGACTACTACCCCAATATCCCACATCATCCCGTCACAGCCAACGGACTTCTACCCCTAATATCCCACATCATCCCATCAGACAGAGACACCAGACTACTCCACCTAATATCCCGCATCATCCCTTCAGCCTGGGTTGAGAACCAGAGCGCTGAGTGGAATGGCCCTAACTTCCATACCGGGGATCACTTTAAGAGAGGCCTGGCATCAGAACTAGAGCGCTGAGTGGATTTGCCCTGACTTCCATACCAATGATCCCTTTAATAGAAGCCTGGGGTGAGAATGAGAGTGCTGAGGAATTTACCCTAACTTCCATACCGGAGATCCCTTTAAGCAAGGCCTGGGGTCAGTACCAAAGTGCAGAGTGGATTTGCCCTCATTTCCATAACGCAGATCCCTTTAAAAGGGGCCTGGGGCCAGAATCAGAGCGCTGAAGGATATGCCCTTTCTTCCATACCAGGGATCCTTTTAAGAGGGACCTGGGGTCAGAATCAGAGCACAGAGTGGATTTGCCCTCGCTTCCATAACAGGGATCCCTTTAAGAGGCCCTGGGGTCAGAACCACAGCACTGAGTGGAACAGTCCTAACTTCCTTACCGGGGATCCATTTAAGAGAGGCCTGGAGTCAAAACCAAAGCGCTGGATTTATTTGCCCTGACTTTCATACCAATTATCCCTTTAATAGAGGCCTGGAGTCAGTACCAGAGCATTTAAAGGCAATTGCCTTGACTTCCATACCGGGGATCCCTTAAGAGAGGCCAGGCATCAGAACCAAAGAGCTGGATGGATTTGCCCTGACTTCCATACCAATGATCCCTTTAAGATAGGCCTGGGGTCAGAATCAGCGCACAGAGGGATTTATCCTAACTTCAATATCGGAGATCCCTTTAAGAGAGGCCTGGGGTCAGTATGAGGGGCCTGGGGTCAGAATTACCCTAACTTCCATAGCAATGATCTCTTTAAAAGAGGCCTGGGGTGAGAACCAAAGCGCTGGATGTATTTGCCGTAACTTCCATACCGGAGATGCTTTTAAGAGATGGAGGATGTGTGATGGGTATATGGGCAGGGAGGGGGTGATTCATTTCTGTCCTGTGCTCTCTGCTCATTTCTGGGGGGCAGACAATGGCTGGGAGCTTATGTTCCCGAGGATGCTAGGTTTCTCCCACCCGGTCACTGTCTGCTGAGGTGTTGTCGTGGAGTGAGAAAACTGTTGCTCATAGCAATCAATCACAGGTCAGCTTCTTTTAAGCCGCTCTGGTGAAATGAAAGATGCTTCATGATTGGTTGGTGACACACACACATTCAATTTTATATATAGAGAGATTTATGATACATAGAAATAATGTTTTATAATGAGTTAAAGATTTAAAAAAAAGAACAGAATAAGGAAGCATATCATTTTTTTTTCACTGAGAATGCAATGAATAAAAGTCAGGAAAATCAGAACATGGTTTTAGTAAGTAGCCTTGTGGAAAGATATGTGAAAATTTTGAATCATAGTGTGTTAATATCAATATAAATTGTCAGTTAATACATTTGGCCTTGGAAACCTTGGCAGATGTTACAAGATGCTGTATGAGTGTTAGACACAGCTCTGTGCCCATGCTTAGCACTGCTAGGTTTAATGTTCTGAAAATGGGCAAAGGTATCCCATGACTGTTCTCGGCTCATTTCCCAGGCTGTCAAGCTCAGCAGTAAATGATTCCTGGTGTAGTATTTTACAATTTTATGCATTGTGCTTGCCAGAATTATTTATGTGTTAATCGTTAAGTTCAATTTGAGCATTTTTAACGTAAAATATTCATGAATAATACAATATGCATATCTCACAATGACAGACAGATAGATATAGATCGATTGATCGATAGATAGATAGATAGATAGATACTGTAGATAGATAGATAGATAGATAGATAGATAGATAGATAGATAGATAGATGCTTTCTTCTGATGGTGGATTCCATACAACTAATGTTTTATTTTCTCAGTTTACAAGATGTTAAAAAAGATTCACATGTTTTTCGAAGACATTAAGCTTATCAATGCTATGTAGTGGATAGAAAGCCAGAAACAATATTGTGGCAGTATGTGCAAATGTCAGGACTAGAGTTGAGCGACTTTTGTTTTTTTAGGGTCAAGTTTCGTTTCGTGAAACCCGACTTTTCCAAAAGTCGGGTCGAGCAAGATCGGCCGATTATAGGGAAAAGTCGGGGTCGTCCCGAAACACGAAACCCAATGTAAGTCAATGGGGAATAAAAGTCAGCAGTGAGAGGACAGGAAACACACCTACAGTGCCCATTTGAATGCCAAAAGCATCAATTCTTCTTACTTAAGCTTGTCAACCTTAATTAACTTCATAATACAAGTTACGCACTGAAAAATGGGGGTTATTTGGCTAAAGTTGTGGGGGGGTAGGGCTGGCTCCAGGTTTTCATGTGCCCTGGGCGAAAGAGCGCCCCTTTAACACATACCACAACTCATCATGCTCCAAAACGGCAGATTAATAGCGGTATAGTACAATGAAAAATACTTCACTTTTTACATCTCATGACGAGGCCCATCTATTTCTCCATACAGAATCATTGGTCCCATATAATGTTTGAAACAGTATATGATGAGCTCCACATAATGCTACAGTATATGTTGGTCCCCCATGGATGAAGCTCCACTGTCTTATGGGCCCAAATAATGCTCCAAACATAATGGGCCCCATTTCTAATGCTCTAGTGTATAATGGGCCCTGTAAATGCTGCTCCAGTGTCTGATGTCCACCTTTGGAATGTTCCAGTGTATGGTGGGCCCCATCTATCATTCTCCAGAGTATAGTGCTCCCCAAAAATTGCTGTCCCAACATTGAAAACAATCAAATAAGTCTCCTCGCTAGGGAATCTCTGTACTAGTCTGGACTCCTCGTCGTCCCCATCTTCCATCTCACTGCACAGTATTTCAACCTTGCAAGTGCTGTGATCCTGAGCAAGCAGGGGGGGCCCACTCGTTGGCGACGGCACTGGCACAGGGCCCCTGATAGTATGGTGGTGTGTCTGATGGCGGGTGGGCCGAACCTGCACTTTCATCTGCAGCTTCCTCTTTGTCACCGTGTAAGATGGAACTGTATATGGGAAGGGTAACCTGAGTTTCATCAGGGTCAGATTCAGGCCGTGTAGCGTGCGAGGGGAATGTAGTGGTCTGAGTCAATGTACCAGCAGATTCATCGAGCAGTGGCTGGGCATCAGTGCACTTGTGTCGCCCCCAGGAGTACTGTCGCCACAGTGGAATTACCTTCCTCCTAGGGAGTGTGATGTCATGCTTGGGAGCAACAAAGGATCTCTCTAGCAGGTTAACTGATTGGGCGGCGTTATTCCCATGAGTCATGACCCTCCAAACAGCGTTCATGAAGGCAAAGTGTTTGTTTTACGTGGGCAGTATGGTTGCAAAGCTGAACCTTAAAGGAATGTCCAGAAGGGCACCACCAGGAGTGGAGCCTACGGTTAAATTTGACTCCACCTGGGAAACCTCAACCATGCCAGCTACAGAAAAGATGCACACATTGCAAGCTTAATTCCGTTAACGAACGAGACTCCGTCATGCCCCGCGGTCCGAGTCCGGCTTACTAGAGGGACACGTGAGGCTCTGGCACATGAGATTGGCCAATAACTGGTGTGTCATGCCCTTACATGTCCGTGGCTGCATGTGCGCTACACTGAAAAGGCCAGCGTTTGTCGCTTACAGGTGCAGATAACCCGCTGAACAACGTTAGTGATGGGGATCACTGATTACAATTATTACCCGCGAACGATGATTTCCCAGTAAGTGCAGGTCAACCGCAGTTCCGGAATTAGGCCTAACCGTCATTCCTGAAAAAATGAAAAACTTACGTGTGCAAACCACAGGTGCTGTAGCTTGCTTAACAGCTCGCCAGCCGTTCTCACGCCCAGTATGGATTACACGTGATTGCACAAAGGTGAGAAAGGGTACCGTATCCCCCGGATAACATGTATGGATAGCGTACACATTCAAAATATATGTCAATACATCAGGAGGCAGGCCCAGACGGTGTTAGGCCCAGTATGGCTTGCATGTGATTGCACAAAGGTGAGAAAGGGTACCGTATCCCCGGATAACATGTATGGATAGCGTACACATTCAAAATATATGTCTATACATCAGGAGGCAGGCTCAGACGGTGTTAGGCCCAGTATGGCTTGCACGTGATTGCACAAAGGTGAGAAAGGGTACCGTATCCCCGGATAACATGTATGGATACCGTACACATTCAAAATATATGTCTATACATCAGGAGGCAGGCTCAGACGGTGTTAGGCCCAGTATGGATTGCATGTGATTGCACAAAGGTGAGAAAGGGTACCGTATCCCCGGATAACATGTATGGATAGCGTACACATTCAAAATATATGTCTATACATCAGGAGGCAGGCTCAGACGGTGTTAGGCCCAGTATGGCTTGCACGTGATTGCACAAAGGTGAGAAAGGGTACCGTATCCCCGGATAACATGTATGGATACCATACACATTCAAAATATATGTCTATACATCAGGAGGCAGGCTCAGACGGTGTTAGGCCCAGTATGGATTGCATGTGATTGCACAAAGGTGAGAAAGGGTACCGTATCCCCGGATAACATGTATGGATAGCGTACACATTCAAAATATATGTCTATACATCAGGAGGCAGGCTCAGACGGTGTCAGGCACAGTATGGATTTGACGGCCCAGACTACACAGCGGAGGAGCAGGGAGAGGTAAAGATTGCAAATGCTGGGGCCCTGCCCAAGCAAGGGGGGCCCACTCGTGGGCGTCGGTACTGGCACTGGGCCCCTCATAGTACGGCGGTGTGTCTGATGGCGGGTGTGCACCACCACCGTCAGAGACACTTGATTGCACTATGAGGGACCCTGTGCCAGTGCCCGCGCCCAAGAGTCGGCCTACCCACCTGTCCAGGGCAACGGCACTCGCACGGTGTCGTGCGCTAGGTGGTGACCCCGGCCATGGGAGGGGAGGCAGCACAGTTAGGGAGTTTTAGAAAGTGGCATATGTTGATGTTGGACATTCAGCTGATGCAAAAGGCGAAATAGGTCAAGTCCCAGGAAGAGGTGGACCAAAGCAAGCCATTTTTCTGTCACCCTATGTGTTATCAGGGGAAGATGGGACAAAATCCTTGGAAACCCATGCATGGTTCATTTTAATGAAGGTTAGATCATCCACATTTTGGGTTGACAGACGGGTCCTTTTTTCTGTCAGGATTGATCCAGCTGCACTGAAGACTCTTTCCGATAGCACACTTGCAGCTGGGCAAGCGAGCTCCTGTAAGGCATATTGTGCCAATTCAGGCCAGGTGTCCAGTTTAGCGGCCCAATAGTCAAAGGGGAATGACCTGTGTGGGAGAACATCGATATGGGAGGAAAAGTAGTTTGTAACCATAGTTGACAACTGCTGTCTCCTGTCACTATCCATCGATGCAGTATCACCAGTTGTGTGAGCGGTACTTGAAAAATCAGTCCACAACATTGTCATGAAACCCCTGTCTCCAACGCCACTTCTGCTGTGTGCACCACGAACACCTCTGCCAAGCTGCCCCCGGCCCGTACGGCTCGTGTGAGAACCATCACCGCTGCTGTGTGCTGGGAATGCCTCAAGCAACCGATTTACTAGAGTTGCTTGTTTATTAGCCAATATTAGGTCAAGGTTCTCCTGTGGCATGATGTTTTGTAATTTGCCTTTATAGCGTGGATCCAGGATGCTGGCCAACCAGTAGTCATCATCGTTCATCATTTTGGCAATGCGGGGGTCCCTTTTTAGGATCTGCAAGGCATAATCTGACATGTGGGCCAATGTTCCCGGTGTCAATGATGCACTGCGAGTGCTGGTTGGAGGAGCACTTTCTGGCGAATCCACATCCCTCCAGTCACGCACAAACCCTGTACCAGACCTTGCCACGCCAACATTTTCACTTGCCCCACGAGATGCATCCTCCTCCCCTAAGTAATCATCCCCATCATCATCCTCCTCCTCCTCTTCTTCCTCTACCTCGTCCAGGAGAGGTCCCTGAGCAGACAATGGCTGAATGTCATCAAGGATTCCCTCCTACTCTTCCTCCTCATCAACATTGGCTGCAGACGCCTGCTCCTTAAGGTGCGTCAAAGTTTGCATGAGCAGACGCATAAGTGGGATGCTCATGCTTAGGATGGCGTCGTCTGAGCTTACCAGCCGTGTGCATTCCTCAAAACACTGAAGGACTTTACAGAGGTCTTTCAGCTTCGACCACTGCACACCTGTCAACTCCATGTCTGCTCTCAAAGTGCCTGGCCGTGTATCCTCCCAGAAATGCATCATGGCCTGCCTATGCTCGCACAGCAGCTCCACCATGTGCAGGGTGGAGTTCCACCTTGTTGCAATGTCGATAATGAGGCGGTGGTTGGGAAGGTGGAGCAATCGCTGCAGCTTCTGCATACGAACGGAGTGTACAGGCGACCGGCGGATGTGCGCGAACAGTCTTCGCACCTTCTGGAGCAGGGCTGTTAACTCCGGATAATTTTTGAGGAAGCACTGCACCACCAGGTTCAAGGTGTGAGCCAAGCAAGGTATGTGGCTGAGTTTTGAAAGGGCTATGGCTGCCACAAAATTACGGCCGCTATCACTAACTACCTTGCCTGCCTCAAGATGTACACTGCCCAGCCATGACTCAGTTTGTCGCTTCAAGTACTCGGCCAGCACCTCGGCGGTGTGTCTGTCGCCCAAACACATCATCTGCAACACAGCCTGCTGACGCTTTCCACTAGCTGCTCGATAGGGGGACACCTCGTGTGCAACAGTGGCAGCTGCAGATGGAGTGCTCGTACGACTGCGCTCTGTGGACGAGCTTTCGCTTCTGGAGGAGGAGGAGGGTCGAATGCCTACAGCCAACTGTTTCCTATACCGTGAGCTAGGCAGCACTGTCCCACCACCGCTGTCCCCTGTGGACCCTGCATCCACCACATTAACCCAGTGCACAGTGATGGACACGTAACGGCCCTGGCCATGCCGACTGGACCATGCATCAGTTGTGAGGTGCACCTTTCCACTCACTGACTGCTTGAGTGCATGGACAATGCGGTCTTTCACATGATGGTGGAGGGCTGGGATGGCTTTGCAAGAGAAGAAGTGGCGACTGGGTAGGTCATAGCGTGGTACTGCATAGGCCATGAGTTCACGGAAAGCTGCGCTTTCCACCAACCGATAGGGCATCATCTCAAGCGAGATTAGTTTGGCAATGTGGGCGTTCAAACCCAGTGTACGCGGATGAGAGACTGAGTACTTTCTTGACCTACTCATAGTGTCTGGGAGGGTGAGCTGGACTTGAGAGCTGCATATGGTGGAAGTAGTGGTGGACAGGGCGGACTGAGAGAGGGTTGATGATGGTGATGGAGTTGGTGTTCTTTCTGATGGCCTAGATTCAGTATTTCGTTGATATAACAGTGGGATTCCCTGACTGCTGTGGCCTTGCAACGACACGTCAACATTTGCTGCTGTGCTAACCGGTGGGCTTACAGTGGGGGAAACAATGTAGCATTGCTGACTACCTTCTTTGTGATCAGTTGCACATGTGGCACTTGAGGTTTGGTGTTGTGTCCACGCTTGCAAGTGCATGGTGGTTAAATGTCTAAGCATGCAACTGGTATTCAAATTTTTCAGATTTTTCCCTCGGCTAAAGGTCTTTGCGCACTTCTTACAGATAACCTTGGCCTGATCATGAGGATTTTGTTCAAAAAAAGTGCCACACTGCACTCTTCTTACTTTGGCAGACATTTTGTGGCCTAGCACGCTGTGATCTTTTGACCCTCTGGACAAGCTGTCCAGCAACTCTTTTGATTTTTGGAACCTGTCTTTGGAGTGCTCCGGGCCTGCCAGATAACAGCTGTTGCGATGTTGATGTCTGCTGTGGATGCTCCTCATCTGAGCTATTGGAAGCAGCACCCTCTTCCCCCAATGGATGCCAATCTGGGTCAACAACTGGGTCATCCATCACCTCCTCTTCAATGTCATGTGCACCTTCCTCTGTGTCACCGTGTATGGTGGTATAGTGTGCGGGAAGGGGCACCTGAGTCTCATCAGGGTCAGAATCTGGCTCTGTACACTGCGAGGACAATGTAGTGCTCTGAGTGAATGTACCAGCAGAATCATCTATCAGCGGCTGTGCATCAGTGCACTCCATGTCAGATTCATCTTGGCCTGGGTAATTCACCATTTCACTTGATAATCCAGGCATGGTATGTGAAAACAGCTCCATGGAGTAATCAGTAGTATGGCCTGCGTCATCCTTCAATCTTGGTTGGGGTGAAGGACACAAGGAAAGGTGTGGTTCATGAACATGAGCCTCCAATGACGACTCAGTGCTTTTACTTTTTACAACTTCAGAAGAGGAGGCGATAGAGCTGGAGGCTGAGTCAGCAATGTAAGACAAAACTTTTTCCTGATGCTCTGGCTTTAAAAGCGGTTTGCCAACTCCTAGAAAACTAAGCCATCGAAGCCTTATGGAGCCAGACGATAACGCAGGCTCAACACCTCCTGCATTCGGTCCTATTTTGCTCTTGCCACTACCATCAGATCCACCACCAACACCATCATTACCAGCTGCCAACCCCCGCCCAATTCCATGGCCTCTTCCACCAGCCTTCCTCATTTTTTGTAGAAATGTAGACAAAATCCAACAAACTATATAGTAATGTAAAACAAGGTACAAGGTGTCTATAGGACAGGGGAGATTTTGAATTTCTGCACACACTTGTGGACACTGGACACTTATGGATTGTGTGAGGCCCACTGAATATCAGAGCGCTATGTCACAGGCTCGATGGCACAGGTGTGAAAAAAGTGACTACAGGATAAGGGAGATTTTGAATTTATGCACACACTAGTGGACACTGGACACTTTTGGATTGTGTGAGGCCCACTGAATATCAGAGCGCTATGTCACAGGCTCGATGGCACAGGTGTGAAAAAAGTGACTACAGAATCACAGAGATTTTGAATTTCTGCACACACTAGTGGACACTGGACACTTTTGGATTGTGTGAGGCCCACTGAATATCAGAGCGCTATGTCACAGGCTTGATGGCACAGGTGTGAAAAAAGTGACTACAGGATCACAGAGATTTTGAATTTCTGCACACACTAGTGGACACTGGACACTTTTGGATTGTGTGAGGCCCACTGAATATTAGAGCGCTATGTCACAGGCTCGATGGCACAGGTGTGAAAAAAGTGACTACAGGATAAGGGAGATTTTGAATTTCTGCACACACTAGTGGACACTGGACACTTTTGGATTGTGTGAGGCCCACTGAATATCACAGCGCTATGTCACAGGCTCGATGCACAGGTGTGAAAAAAGTGACTACAGGATAAGGGAGATTTTGAATTTCTGCACACACTAGTGGACACTGGACACTTATGGATTGTATGAGGCCCACTGAATATCAGAGCTCTATGTCACAGGCTCGATGGCACAGGTGTGAAAAATGTGACTACAGGATAAGGGAGATTTTGAATTTCTGCACACACTAGTGGACACTGGACACTTTTGGATTGTGTGAGGCCCACTGAATATCACAGCGCTATGTCACAGGCTCGAAGCACAGGTGTGAAAAAAGTGACTACAGGATAAGGGAGATTTTGAATTTCTGCACACACTAGTGGACACTGGACACTTTTGGATTGTGTGAGGCCCACTGAATATCAGAGCGCTATGTCACAGGCTCGATGGCACAGGTGTGAAAAAAGTGACTACAGGATCACAGAGATTTTGAATTTCTGCACACACTAGTGGACACTGGACACTTTTGGATTGTGTGAGGCCTACTGAATATCACAGCGCTATGTCACAGGCTCGATGGCACAGGTGTGAAAAAAGTGACTACAGGATCACAGAGATTTTGAATTTCTGCACACACTAGTGGACACTGGACACTTTTGGATTGTGTGAGGCCCACTGAATATCAGAGTGCTATGTCACAGGCTCGATGGCACAGGTGTGAAAAAAGTGACTACAGGATCACAGAGATTTTGAATTTCTGCACACACTAGTGGACACTGGACACTTTTGGATTGTGTGAGGCCTACTGAATATCACAGCGCTATGTCACAGGCTCGATGGCACAGGTGTGAAAAAAGTGACTACAGGATCACAGAGATTTTGAATTTCTGCACACACTAGTGGACACTGGACACTTTTGGATTGTGTGAGGCCCACTGAATATCAGAGCGCTATGTCACAGGCTCGATGGCACAGGTGTGAAAAAAGTGACTACAGGATAAGGGAGATTTTGAATTTCTGCACACACTAGTGGACACTGGACACTTTTGGATTGTGTGAGGCCCACTGAATATCAGAGTGCTATGTCACAGGCAGAAATTGGCTAGTGTATCACAAACGACAAGGTGTATGTAGAATTGGGCAGAATAGGAATCTCCCTAGAGTGTAGGTCTGTAAGAACGGAACAAGTCCTCTACTTATCCTTCCACAGTGACACACAGATAGCTTCACTGTGGCCGTGATAACAGCCGTTACACGGTATTGAGAGGAGCGTGCACGTACACAGCTGTCCGGCGTACGTAAAATTGTCAAGCTCCGTGTTTTTTAAGTATAAGGACTGACACACGCTGTCTCTCTATAGTTTTGAATGTGATCAAACAGCAAATATATTTAACTGTTTGAAAGCTAGACAAAACTAGTAGGTGCAGGTCTGTAAGAACGGAACATGTCCTCGACTTATTTTCACAGAGTGACACACAGATAGCTTCACTGTGGCCGTGATAACAGCCGTTACACGGTACTGAGAGGAGCGTGCACGTACACAGCTGTCCGGTGTACGTAAAATTGTCAAGCTCCGTGTTTTTTAAGTATACGGACTGACACACACTGTCTCTCTATAGTTTTAAATGTGATCAAACAGCAAATATATTTAACTGTTTGAAAGCTAGACAAAACTAGTAGGTGCAGGTCTGTAAGAACGGAACTTGTCCTCGACTTATTCTCACAGAGTGACACACAGATAGCTTCACTGTGGCTGTGATAACAGCCGTTACACGGTACTGTGTGAGGAGCGTACACCGCTGTATGGTGTGAAAAAATGCACGCTCAGTACCTCAGCAGGACAAAAAAAAAAATTGGGATTGCTTTTAAAAAAGCAGTTTGCAGAGCAGTGGGTAAACAGCAATGCAGCTGTCAGGAAGCCTTAGAAGGCAGCCTAACAACCAACACCGCTCATCCACCACAATATAGCCTCCCCTTGCACTGCACACACAGTGACTGGTGTGTTGTACAGGCAAAATCGCTAGCAGCAGAAGCAGTTTTTTTTTCTTCTTCCCTGCCTAACGCTCTCCCTACAGAATCAGCAGCAGCAACCTCTCCCTATGCTAAGATCGGCAGAAGTAAGATGGCGGTCGGCGTGCATGCCCTTTTATAACCCCTGTGACGCCCACCAAAGCAAGCCAATCACTTGCATGCCCTTCTGAAAGATGGTGGTGACCCCTGCCTATGTCATCACGTTGCCCACAGTGTCCGTGGATCCTGATTGGCTGAAAAAGAGCGCAAAACAAACTTTTGAAACGCGACTTTGACGCGTAAGTGTCATGTCGGACGCTGTTCACACCACAGCATCCGGCAGGCAGAGGTAGTTCCACCTCCAGCCACTATAGCCTCAGTGGCGCCGGCCTGATCTTCAGGCTCTCGGGGGTTAATCCTGCTGGAGACCAGGTTGGATGGTTAGTCACGCCCACGGTCTTTAAATAGTCATGCTGGCCTATGGGCGTCGCCGATTATAGCTTGTGTTTCATACCAAGTGGTTCCGGTCTGGAGTGGAGGTGTTCAAGAGAGAGAGATTCATATCTGGTGTCGTATGATCCGTCGTTATCCTTTCTCCTTCCCATATTTGTGTTTAGTTGTGCCCTGTTCACATTACTGTTTATTCCTGTGTGTGTGTGGCGCAGTGCAGTTTAAGTTCTCCCTGTCTGTCATTATTTGTGTGGGAGCTTTGGTGGTGACTTCTCACTGGGTGGAGGGTTAAGTGCAGGGCTGAGCAGGAGATAAGGAAAGGTCGGAGGCTCAGGCATTTGCACCTTCAGCAAAAACCCTGGGTTGAGGGTCAGACAGGGTTTCCCCTAGTAAAGGGACACCACAGGGGCCCCGGGTATTTCAGCCTTAGTTGAACTAAGCCCCCGTGACATTATAATCGGCCCACATTTTTTCAGGAGTCCATGGATCCATTAGATTCCATAACCCGCCAGTTGGCGGCGCTGTCCATACAGGTCTCCGAGTTGAATGGGGCAGTTCAGCAGCAGGGCCTGGTAGTAGCAAAGGTGCAAACGGCATCTGCAGGTATCGGTGCAGAGCTGAAGTTTCCGCTGCCAGAACGATTTTCAGGCGATCGCAGCAAATTTGACGTATTTCGGGAGGCCTGCAAATTATACTTCCGCATGCGGCCAATATCCTCAGGTAATGAGGCCCAGCGAGTAGGGCTGGTGTTGTCATTACTGAGTGGTGACCCCCAAGCATGGGCATTTTCCTTACCACCTGACTCTGCTACATTTCATTCGGTCGATAATGTTTTTTCTGCCCTCGGGCTCATTTACGATGACCCTGACCGACTGGCTCTAGCGGAATCTAAAATCCGCGCCCTCCACCAGGGGGAGCGCTTGGCAGAAGACTATTGTTCGGAATTTCGCCGCTGGGCTGTAGACACACAGTGGAATGACCCAGCACTGCGGAGCCAGTTTATTCATGGGGTATCAGGGAGGGTGAAACAAGCCCTCCTGATGTATGAGACTCCGGCATCATTGGAGTCTGCCATGAGTTTGGTGATACGTATTGATCGCCGTTTTCGTCAGGGGGCACAGGAGACGCTACCTCTGGGGGAAAACAGAGGTGCAGGTGTGGTTGAAGTAGATGAGTCCCCTGAACCTATGCAGATTGCTGGCGTGGCACAGGTTCAGCCTCGCGCTCCGGGAGTCCGGAAGTCCGGAGCATGTTTCTACTGTGGTAAAGGAGGTCATTATGTTAACGTTTGCCCGGTACTACCTAAGAGGGTCAAACCGGCGGAAAACTGTTAAGCTCAGAGGGTATGGAGGAGACCCAACTGAGCGTATGCATATCCTCCATGATGGTATCTCAATGTATGCTCCCTGCCAAGGTTATTGTCGCCGGCAGAGAGCTACCTATATCAGTGTTTGTGGATAGCGGTTCCGCCACTAATCTCATAGACGAGGAGTTTGCACACACCGCCGGGTTTAAGATTGAAAAACTTCCTCACCCCATACAGGTGGTGACCATTAATGCTGTTCCCCTCCCTCAAGGGGAGATTACTGAGTTTGTGGCAGAGGTGAAACTCCACATTGGGGTCCTACATTCTGAGTCGGTTACATGTAGGGTCCTCCGTAATCTCCCAGCTCAAATGGTCCTGGGTTTTCCATGGCTGTCCAGGCACAACCCGGTAATTGATTGGAAAACTCAGGACATAGTACAATGGAGTGGTTTCTGCCAAGACAATTGCTTGGCCACATGTGTGTCCGCCGTGACGCCCAGCCTGCCGGAGGCTTTTCAGGATTTCGCAGATGTTTTCTCTGAGAAGGGTTGCTCAGAACTGCCTCCACATAGAGCCTATGACTGTGCTATTAGGTTAAAACCCGGGGCCAAATTACCTAAGGCCAGGATGTTTAATATTTCTGGTCCTGAGAGACAAGCTCTGAAAGACTACATCGCGGAGAGTCTGAGCAAAGGTCACATCCGGCCTTCGTCCTCGCCTGTAGCCGCGGGGTTTTTCTTCATTAAGAAGAAAGATGGGGGGTTACGCCCGTGTCTGGATTTCCGAGAGTTAAACCAGATTACTATCCGTGATCCCTACCCAATGCCGTTGATCCCGGATTTGTTCAACCAGGTAGCGGGGGCAAAATGGTTTTCCAAGCTGGACCTCAGGGGGGCGTATAACCTCATAAGGGTCCGTCAGGGGGATGAGTGGAAGACGGCGTTTAACACTCCTGAGGGTCATTTTGAGAGTCTGGTTATGCCGTTTGGGTTGACCACCGCGCCTGCCGTTTTCCAACATTTTATTAATGATGTCTTTGCTCATGTCCTGGGGAGATTTGTGATTGTATACCTGGATGATATCCTCATTTATTCTAGCGATCGGGACACTCATTTGCAGCATGTTAGGCAGGTGTTACAGTTGCTCCGGGAGAACCAGCTCTATGCTAAGCTGGAAAAATGTTTATTTTTTGTCCAGGAGTTGCCCTTTTTGGGATATATTGTGTCCGCAGCTGGTTTTAAAATGGACACCGCTAAGGTGCAAGCGGTGTTGCAATGGGAGAGGCCGGAGAGTCTGAAAGCACTCCAGCGGTTCCTTGGGTTTGCGAATTATTATAGGAAATTTATAAAACACTTTTCGACTGTCGCCAAACCGCTCACGGACATGACAAAAAAGGGTGCCGATCTGGCGAACTGGCCTGAGGTGGCTATACGTGCATTTGAGCGTCTGAAGAATAGTTTTGCTTCAGCCCCCATTCTGGTGCAACCAGACGTGTCTAAACCTTTTGTGGTAGAGGTTGATGCGTCGGAGGTGGGAGTGGGGGCAGTACTGTCTCAAGGCTCGTCCTTGAGCGAGATGCATCCATGCGCCTACTTCTCCAAGAAGTTGTCGCCGGCCGAACGGAATTATGATATCGGCAACAGGGAGTTGTTGGCCATCAAGCTGGCTTTTGAGGAATGGCGACACTTCTTGGAGGGGGCGGCTCACCAGGTCACAGTTATCACCGACCATAAGAATCTGCTCTACCTGGAGTCGGCCAAGCGTCTGTCTCCTAGGCAGGCTCGCTGGGCATTGTTTTTTACTCGTTTCAATTTTCTTGTGACGTACCGTCCCGGGGCTAAAAACACCAAGGCGGATGCTTTGTCTAGGTGTTTTCCGGGGGGAGAACCTCGGGAAGAGCCGGTACCCATCCTCCAGAAAGGGGTAGTGGTCTCGACTCTCACGACTGAGGTAGAGGCGGAGATTGCCGAGGCCCAAGAGGAGGTACCACCAGGACTTCCCGCCAACAAATCATTTGTACCCCTGCATCTTCGGCCTAAGGTGTTGAAGGAACACCACGATTCGGTACTGGCTGGTCACCCAGGGGTGAAGGGCACCTTAGAGCTGGTATCGCGTTGTTTCTGGTGGCCCAAAATCCGGCAGGACGTGGTCTCGTACGTGGCAGCTTGCATCACGTGCGCTTGGGCTAAGTCACCCCGAACCCGTCCTGCTGGCACGCTACAGCCTCTGGGGGTACCCAATAGGCCATGGACAGAAATCTCCATGGATTTTATCACTGACTTGCCAGCCTCAGCAGGGAACACGGTCATCCTGGTGGTGGTTGACCGTTTTTCAAAGATGGCGCATTTTGTGGCGTTGTCCTCTTTGCCCAATGCTAAGATGTTGGCTCAGGTATTTGTGAAGGAGGTGGTCAGACTCCACGGAGTACCGTCTGACATAGTATCTGATAGGGGTACGCAATTTGTGGCGAGGTTTTGGAAAGCTTTTTGCTCAAGGTTGGGGATCAAGTTGTCACATTCATCGGCGTTTCATCCACAGTCTAATGGACAAACTGAGCGCATGAACCAAAATCTAGAACAGTATTTACGATGCTTTGTGTCCGACAACCAGGAGGAGTGGTCTACTTTCCTTCCTCTGGCCGAATTCGCATTAAATAATCACCGCCAAGAGTCATCAGGAGAGTCTCCATTCTTTTGTGTGTACGGTCAACATCCTCAGTTTTGTACCTTACGTCAGGGTGACTCCGGGGGTGTCCCGGAGGAGGATCAGCTAGGAGCCCAATTGTCATCAGTCTGGAGGCGGGTGAAACAGCGTTTGTTGAGCATGAGTGCCAGGTACAAACGGGTGGCTGACAGTAGACGCGTGCCAGGTCCGGACCTGTGTGTGGGTGAATGGGTGTGGTTAGCTACGAAGAACATAAAACTCAAAATCCCTTCTTTAAAACTGGGTCCAAGGTTTATTGGGCCTTTTAGGATTTCTGCCATCATTAACCCAGTAGCTTATCGCTTGGAACTTCCCGCGGTGTACAAGATACACAACGTGTTTCACAGGGCTTTATTGAAAAAGGTGGTAGGCTTGGTGGACACGACGCCGATGCCACCTCCAGTCATGGTGGATGGCGAGTTAGAGTTCGAGGTCGCCAAGGTAGTGGACTCTCGAGTAGTACGCCGTACTCTTCAGTATTTGGTGCACTGGCGGGGGTATGGTCCAGAGGAGAGGTCTTGGGTTCCAGCCTCAGACATACATGCGGATCGGCTGGTCAGTTCTTTTCACCGTCGTCATCCGGACAAGCCGGGTCCTATGAGTCTTGAGGGCCCTGGGGTCCCTCGTAGAAGACGGGGTACTGTCATGTCGGACGCTGTTCACACCACAGCATCCGGCAGGCAGAGGTAGTTCCACCTCCAGCCACTATAGCCTCAGTGGCGCCGGCCTGATCTTCAGGCTCTCGGGGGTTAATCCTGCTGGAGACCAGGTTGGATGGTTAGTCACGCCCACGGTCTTTAAATAGTCATGCTGGCCTATGGGCGTCGCCGATTATAGCTTGTGTTTCATACCAAGTGGTTCCGGTCTGGAGTGGAGGTGTTCAAGAGAGAGAGATTCATATCTGGTGTCGTATGATCCGTCGTTATCCTTTCTCCTTCCCATATTTGTGTTTAGTTGTGCCCTGTTCACATTACTGTTTATTCCTGTGTGTGTGTGGCGCAGTGCAGTTTAAGTTCTCCCTGTCTGTCATTATTTGTGTGGGAGCTTTGGTGGTGACTTCTCACTGGGTGGAGGGTGGAGGGTTAAGTGCAGGGCTGAGCAGGAGATAAGGAAAGGTCGGAGGCTCAGGCATTTGCACCTTCAGCAAAAACCCTGGGTTGAGGGTCAGACAGGGTTTCCCCTAGTAAAGGGACACCACAGGGGCCCCGGGTATTTCAGCCTTAGTTGAACTAAGCCCCCGTGACAGTAAGTCGCCGACCTCGTGGCCGACCTCATCCTAGGGTTGGGTTTCGTTTCATGAAACCCGACTTTGCCAAAAGTCGGCGACTTTTGAAATTTTTCGACCCGTTTCGCTCAACTCTAGTCAGGACTCCATCTTGGTCCTAACTCTTGTAATAGAAAGCAGATAAGAGCAGCACCTTAAATTTCCCAGTGAATAAGTGGGATTACCTAAGTTACCAATTTCCCACAGCAAGCTTTCATTTCTTCAAGGGAATTTTTTGTGAAGGACCCACATCTACATCACTTTAAAGAGATAGTTAATGAAATACTGGAAAATTGTAGATGTCTTTGAATCCACTAGGGATGAGCATTTTCAGTATATACTGTACAGTGTGGGCCATTTATATAGATACACCTAAATAAAATGGAAATGGTTGGTGATATCAACTTCCTGTTTGTGGCGCATTAGTATATGGGAGGGGAGAAACGTTTCAAGATGGGTGGTGACCATGGAGGCCATTTTGAAGTTGGCCATTTTGGATCCACTGATGGTAATACTACAGAAGTAATACTTGCACAGGTTTACAGTATCCGTTGTTTCAAATGCTGCACATCTCGTATCTTCACAGCATAGACAATTGCCTTAAGATGACCCCAAAGATAAAAGTCTAAGGGGTAGGTCGGGAGACCTTGGTGGCCATTCAACTGGCTAACGACAACCAATCCACTTTCCAGGAAACTGTTTATTTAGATATGCTCGGACCTGACACACAGAAATGATGGTATGGTGTGGTAGATGGGGTACAAAGATAGTGGGGCCATTCATAATCTATGAAAACCTCAATGCCACTTGATATCTGAAATTGCTACATGATGATGTGTTGCCCTCTTTATGCACTGAAGATGGCACATTCCCTGAGTTTTTCCTGCAAGATAGTGCACCACCTCATTATGGGTGTCAGGTCCGAGCATTCCTATAAGGAATCTGACCCCCTTAGACTAGCATTTCTTCTCCAGTGTTGCTATCAGTGTGTCAAGAGTGGGAGAAGAGGGTTGCATTGACAATCCAACACAATGGGTAGCACTTTGAATACATTTTATAAGTGGTCGTAAACTTGTAAATAACACATGAAAGAATAAAGTTACGTTAAATCTAAGCACACCATTGTTTTTCTTGTGAAATTCTCAATAAGTTTGATGTGTCACATGACCCTCTTCCCACTCTTAATAATTTCTGCATTATCACCATTGACGTACACTAGTAGCAATCAGCAGAATTTTAACACCTTATGCCCTATTGCTGAAAAATTAAATGCGTAAGTCATCTTGCCATATCGTTTTGTCATCGTCCAATCTGCTTTGCAGATTTCCTCAAATTTATTGTCACGCCGCCTGTCACGCCGTTCTCACTTGGGGGCGGGACCCCGTGCCCGATGTCACCACTTCCGGCACCGTGGACGCTCCGGGGTTGCCGTTGGGTGCGCAAGCGCACCTCTTGTACTTAGTTCCATGGCTGCACAACATTGCTAGTGTGCGTGCACGCTCTTCTCGGCTCTAGCTACAGCCATGCCCTCTCAATGGTCCTGGAGGACCTGACCTAGAAGTCCCTGTGTTCTTGCCCTATATCAGGCTACCTCATCCTATGGGAGGTGCCTGATTATTGTTGTGCTTCCTCGCATGGTCTGCTTGGTCCTTGCCTGCCTGCGCGCTGTACTCGGCACACGCTCTGCTCTGTGCCCTGTCGTGCTTCTTTGCACATCTTCTACCTATCCTTGCACTCTGGTGTGCTTCTTTGCACATCTTCTGCCTAGCCTTGCACTCTGGTGTGCTTCTCTGCGCATGCTCTGTCTAACTCAGGAGTGCTCCTTTGCACGCACCCTGCTTTACTCGCACCCGGACGTGCTTGTCTGTGTGCGCCATACAGTTGTGGCCAAAAGTATTGACACCCCTGCAATTTTGTCAGATAATACTCAGTTTCTTCCTGAAAATGATTGCAAACACAAATTCTTTGGTATTATTATCTTCATTTAATTTGTCTTCAATGAAAAAACACAAAAAGAATTGTCCTAAAGCCAAATTGGATATAATTCCACACCAAACATAAAAAAAGAGTGGACAAAAGTATTGGCACTGTTCGAAAAATCATGTGATGCTTCTCTAATTTGTGTAATTAACAGCACCTGTAACTTACCTGTGGCACCTAACAGGTGTTGGCAATAACTAAATCACACTTGCAGACAGTTGACATGGATTAAAGTTGACTCAACCTGCAATGGAAGCACAGAGGGAGGGTGGTCAGAGTTGTGAGCAGTAAAGTGACTTTGAGTTTTTTTAACTTATGTTTTACTTATTATTTTTATAATGCTCTGAAATCTTTAAAGATGTCAGATCATATTAAAGGACAATAAATTGGTGGATAAAAACAAGTTCAAATATTGCCTTCACCACAGTAGAAATAGTATTATAGGGACCAACAGTTCTTCCACTACACCCTATGCAGCAGATGGACACTCAACAAGGAGTGTTCACAGTTAAAGAAATGAGGGCCTTATACCTCAGAACTGGCATCAATTTCACCACAGTAGAAATAGTATAATAGGGACCGACATGTCTTTTACTACACCCAGTGCAGCAGATGGACAATCAACAAGGAGTGCTCACATTTAAAGAAATGAGGGCCTTACACCTCAGAACTGGCATCAATTTCACCACAGTAGAAATAGTATAATAGGGACCGACATGTCTTTCATTACACCCAATCCAGCAGATTGATAATAGGGACCGATATGACTTTCATCACACCCAATACAGAAGATTGACACCCAGCAAGGAGGGTTCACATTTCCAAAAATTATTGGCAGACACGAACAAAGTGGGATCAATTTCATCACAGTAGAAATAGTATAATAGGAGCCAACAGTTCTTCCATTAAACCCAATGCAGCAGATGGACACCCAACAAGGAATGTTCACATTTAAAGAAATGAGAGCTTTACAACACATAAGTGTCATCAATTTCACCACAGTAGAAATAGTATAATAGGGACTGACAGTTCTTTCACAACACCCAATACAGCTGATGGACACCTAACCAGGAGTGTTCACATTTCCAAAAATTATTGGCAGACACCACCAAAGCGGCATCAATTTCACCACAGTAGAAATAGTATAATATGGACCGGCAGGTCTTTCATTACACCCAATCCAGCAGATGGACACCCAACCAGGAGTATTCACATTTCTCAAAATTATTGGCAGACACCAAAGTAGCATCAATTTCACCACAGTAGAAATAGTATAATAGGGAACAACAGCTCTTTCACTACCTCCAACCCAGCAGATGGACACCCAACAAGGAGTGTACGTATTTAAAGGAATGAGAGCCTTACACCACAGAACTGGAATCAATTTCACCACTGTAGAAATAGTATAATAGGGACCGATATGACTTTCACCACACCCAATACAGAAGATTGACACCCAACAAGGAGGGTTCACATTTCCAAAAATTATTGGCAGACACCAACAAAGTGGGATCAATTTCATCACAGTAGAAATAGTATAATAGGAACCAACAGTTCTTCCACTACACACAATACAGCAGATGGACACCCAACAAGGAATGTTCACATTTAAAGAAATGAGGGCCTTACACCCTAGAAGTGGCATCAATTTCACCATGGTAGAAATAGTATAATAGGGACCGACAGTTCTTCCACTAATCCCAATGCAGCAGATGAACAACCAACAAGGAGGTTTCACATTTAAAGAAATGAGTGCTTTACAACACAGAAGTGTCATCAATTTCACCACAGTAGAAATAGTATAATAGGGACTGACAGTTCTTTCACAACACCCAATAGAGCTGATGGACACCTAACCAGGAGTGTTCACATTTCCAAAAATTATTGGCAGACAACACCAAAGCGGCATCAATTTCACCACAGTAGAAATAGTATAATATGGACCGGCATGTCTTTCATTACACCCAATCCAGCAGATGGACACCCAACCAGGAGTATTCACATTTCTCAAAATTATTGGCAGACACCAAAGTAGCATCAATTTCACCACAGTAGAAATAGTATAATAGGGAACAACAGTTCTTTCACTACCTCCAACCCAGCAGATGGACACCCAACAAGGAGTGTACACATTTAAAGAAATGAGAGCCTTACACCACAGAACTGGAATCAATTTCACCTCTGTAGAAATAGTATAATAGGGACCGATATGACTTTCACTACACCCAATACAGAAGATTGACACCCAACAAGGAGTGTCCACATTTTCAAAAATTATGGGCAGACACCACCAAGGTGGCATCAATTTCATCACAGTAGAAATAGTATAATAGGTGTTAGGCATCAGAATTTTCTCGCTGCGCGGGTTAGATCCCAAGCGTTAAGTGCTCCTGCGGTCTCCCATTCAGGACCGGTCACTGCGGTGGCTGCTCGGTGCGGACGTCGGTCTCAGCGTCTTGCTCAGGCTTGTGGTGTACGTTTGGTTACTACTGCCTCTCCAGCCAACTCTATGGCAACCGGTGACATACAGGTGCAGCGTTGTGCTCTGGAGTTTAAGTCCAGAGTTCACTTTACTTAGCATGTCCGTGATGTGGCGTCCTCCCATTGGTGGTCGGACGTTAGCTGCTCTGGTGAGGTGGCCCTGCTCCTGATTGGCCCGCGGGCGACACCACAACCCACTGGGCATGAGTGGTTTGGGTGGAGCGTATAAAAGGCTCTCAGCAGCGCATGCGTGTCATTCATGTTTGGTGTGTGTGGGTGGATACTCTCCCACTCTGTCTGCAAATTTGTGTGTGTCTGTCTATGCTCTAAGACTGTAAACTTTGGAAGGCAGGTAGCATACCTATGCGGTTTTGTGCCCATGGCTCAATGCCTGAGTCTCTAGCCTTCTACATGATTAGGGTGCCGGTCAGGCACAAGTTCAGTAGCGTCAGGACTGGGGTAACTAGCCGCTTGGCTTAGAATCTGCTTAGTTTTTGTGTGTGGTTAGCACAGTTCAGTTACAGAGCAAGCTTAACCCTTATGTTTTACTTCTCTATGATGGCAACAGGGTATTGCACCTAGCGTGATAAGTAGAAATGAGCGACTTTGCCTTTTTTTGGGTCGAGTAGGGTTGCATGAAACCTGACTTTCGCAGAAGTCGGGTCGAACTAAATCGACCGACTATAGGGAAAAGTCGGCGGCCGACTGAAACACGAAACCCAATGCAAGTCAATGGGGAAGCAAAGTCGGCAGGGAGTGGAGGACAGTAAACACACCTACAGTGCCCATTTCAATGCCAAAAACATCAATTCTTATAACTGAAGCTTGTCAACCTTAATTTACTTACTAATAATAGTTACGCATTGAAAACTGGAGGTTATTTGGCTAAAGTAGTGGGGGGGGTTGGGCTGGCTCCAGGTTTTTGTGTGCCCTGGGCGAAAGAGTGTCAGTGCGCCCCTTTAACACATACCACAACTCATGATGCTCCTATACGGCATAGAAATATAGGTATAGTACAATGACACATACTTCACTGCTTACATGACATAACTGATCTATTTTAAATTGTAGAATAGCTCAAAAAGAGGACAGTATATAACTCCATACAGTGTTATGGCCACCACATTGTGCGCCATACAGAATAATGAGCCCCATATATTTCTCCATACCAAATAGTCACATATAATGTTCCATACAGTATCTGATGAGCCCCACATAATGCTCCATATATAATGGGCCCCATTTGTAATGCTTCAGTGTATAATGTGCCCCTTAGATGCTGCTCCAGTGTCTGATCTGCCCCATTTACATTGTTCCAGTACATCATGGGCCTCATGGATGATGCTCCAGTGTATCATGGGCTCTAATAATGCTCCATATATAATGGGCACCATTTGTAATGCTCCAGTGTATAATGTGTCCCTTAGATGCTGCTCCAGTGTCTGACCTGCCCTATTTACATTGCTCCAGTACATGATGGGCCTGATGGATTCATGCATGTTGCTCCAGTGTCTGATGGGCTCCAATAATGCTCCATATATAATGGGTCCCATTTGTAATGCTCCATTGTATAATGTGCCCCTTAGATGCTGCTCCAGTGTCTGATCTGCCCCATTTACATTGCTCCAGTACATGATGGACCCTATTTTTAATTAACCCAGGCATGGTATGTGAAAATTGCTCCTGGAGTAATCTGAGGTGTGTGCTTCAACATCCATCACTTTTGGTGTGGGTGAAGGACACAAGGAAAGGGGTTGCTCCTGACCAGAAGCCTGCAGTTATGACTCAGTGCTTGCATTTTTTACAACTTCATAATAGGAGGCGATAAAGCTGGAGGCTGTTTCAGCAATGTAAGCCACAAACAGTTCCTGATACTCCAGCTTTAAAAGCAGTCTACCTACTCCCAGAAAAGGGAGCCTTACAGGCCTTCCAGAGCTACACCATGACGCTGGCTCAACACCTCCTGCCTTAGCTGCTATTGTGTTTTTGGCACTACCAGCAGATGCACCACCACCATCATCAGTACTAGGTGGCCCTCAATGCCCACATCCGTGTCCTCTTCCACCTTACTTCCTCATGTTTTTGAAAATGTACCCAAAATACCAGCAGACATAAGGTACTGTATCATAAGCGTACAGCTCTATACAGTCTAGGGGTAACAGTAAATCTCCGTATATATTTCATGAGGCATACACAGATGCTCACAGGCTCAGTATGGATTACCCAATAAAATAACAAGTTGAAAAAGGGTACAGTATCACCAGATAAAAGGTATATATAGTATAGTGTAAACATTCTGATTCTCCGTATACATTTCAGGAGGCAGACACAAACGCTCTCAGGCCCAGTATGGATTACACAAGAATATGAAAAACTGTAAATGGGTTATGTAACACAAGTGTACAGCGGTATACAGTGTTGGGGTTATCTTAAAGTTCCAAATATATTGCCGGAGTAACAGACAGACATTTACAGGCTCTTTATGGATTACACCAGAATTTAAATAGCTAAAAAGGTTACTGTATCAGAAGCATTCTGCTGTATCAGTGTTAGCCAAATTGAAATATCGGTATATATTTCCATAGTCACCCTCAGACGCTCACTCAGTTTGGTTTTGACCATAATAAAAAATGTTGTAAAAAAGTTCCTGGATAACAAGATATATATATATTTTTTAGGGGACAATTGAAATCTCCGTATAAATAGTCCCGTAGTCACTCTCAGACGCTTACACAGTATGGATTGGACCGTAATGCTAAATGTCGAACAAAGGTACTGGATAACAAGATACAAGCTGTATCGAGTATAGTGCAAAAATTTGTTTCTCCGACTCACCGTATATATAGAAGGCGTAACCCACACACGCTCACTCACTGTGGATGATGTGGGGAAGGTGGAATGACAGACAAACCAGCCTGTAGTGAGAAGCAGAGGTGTAGCGCAGTGTAGGTGTGAAACCGCTAAGAAAAAGAGAAATGGTGCAGTGTTTTAGCTTGCCAATTGGAGGGCAGTGGAGAGTGTAGGAGTGGGACTGAATAACTGCCATTGGTCAGAGAAACTGTTAGGTGATGGTGGGCGGAGTTACCAGAACTGGAAGTATAAAAGGCTGAGGGAAGGTTCTGGAAGAGTCAGTCAGCGAAGGGAGCACAGTGAAGAGGAAGTTCTGCTGAGGAAATAGAGACAGTGGAAAGGCTCCAGAGAGGGCTGACAATTGAGGTGGTCACGGGGGGTGGCCAGAGGACGGTAGCCGCAGGCAAAGACAGCCTGGGACTATCATACGGACGGTGTGCTCAGACTGGTGTAGCGCTGTGGTGGTTGGGCCTAGGCCAGCCACAGTGGAAGAGACACAGAGGATGCCACGATTATAGTTACAAAGGAAGTGAAGGTACCAGGGCCTGTGTACAGAGAAATGTGAAACGGCTGTGGTGAATTGCTGTTGTTGACAGAAGGATGGGCACTAAAAACGGACCTGTTCAATACAAACTCTGTCTCAGTCTCGTGTTTGTCTGCGGCAAGAGGAGGGTCCCCCCCACAGTTGGTTATCCTACAGATGATACCTTAATACAAATTTTTGAAACAAGGCACTGTATCAGCACATACCAGGTGTGTCCAGTCTAGGGTTAAATTTCCGTCTATACTTCCGGAGTCAGACACAGACACTCACAGGCTCACTATGTATTACACCAGAATTAAAAAAGTAGAAAAAGGGAAAGGTATTCATAGCGTACACCAATATACAGTGTTGTGGTACTTTTAAATCTTCGTATACATTTCAATCTCAGTAAGCCAGTCAAGAATCTCCGCTACTGGAAACTACATGGATACAAGAATAGATGCAAAGTCGAGTGTTAGCAGAAATTTTGGAATTACTCATCGCGGGGAAACCTCTCGGTATATGTTGCAGAGGCGATGCAGACCCTCAATTACTGTGTCTGTGGAGAAAGCGAAAACGGTTCTTTGTGAAGAAAGGATTGCTTTATCGCAGTAGCGTGGATCACATCACCGTTACTCATCTCCATCAAATTGTGATCACAGGGAGAGATGTACCCATGGTCCTTACTGCCTATCATGATGTGTCTGGTCATTTTGGAGTGCAAAAGACAGAAGCCACAGGCCGTAGGCGATTCTATTGGATTGACATGAGAGGAGACATTGAAAAATAGTGGCAGGAATGTCACACGTCTGTGACTATAACAACTGTGAAAGGTGATCATAAACCACTACTGCATCCGCTTGTAAGTTGACGTCCATTTCAAATGGAAGCCATTGATCATCTGAAGGTATAGGCCAGCAGGACAGGCCATAGCTACATCTTAACTATCATTGATCAATACACCAAATTTCTAGTGGCCGTCCCTGTGAAGGATTTAACTGCCCAGACTACACAGCGGTGGAGCAGGGAGAGGTAAGTATTGCAACTTGCAAGTGCTGTGGCCATGACCAAGCAGGGGAGGCACAATCGTGGTCGACGGTACTGGCACAGGGCCCCTCATAGTACGCTAGTGTGTCTGATGGCGAGTGGGCCCTCCCAGCGTCTGAGACACTGTAATGTACTATGAGGGGCCCTGTGCCATTGCCGTCGGCCATCAGTGGGCCCATCCACCTGTTCAGAGCAACGGCACTTGCTGGAGTGTGCCAGGTCTTGACCCCAGCCGTTGGGGAAGGGGTGGGCAGCCCAGTTAGGGAGGTTTAAAAATTGGCATATGTAGATGTGTTGGCTGGACATTCAGCTGCTGCAAAGGGCGCAATTGGGCAAGTCGGAGGAAGAGGAGGAAGAGTAAGAGGAAGAGGAGGTGTGCTTAATGGTGGCGGTGGTCTTACAGTGGGGGTAGCGATGCAGCGTTGTTGGCTACCTTCAGTCAGAGCAGGTGCACATGTGCTACCTGAGGTTTTGTAGTGCGTCCATGCTTGCAAGTGCATGTTGATTAAATGTCTAAGCATGCAACTGGTATTCAGATTTCTGATTTGATTACCTCGGCTAAAGGTCCTTCCGCACTTCTTACAGGTAAACTTTGCCTCATCAGTAGGATTTTGGACAAAGAAGTGCCACACTGCACTCTTCCTACTATGGTAAACATTTTCTGGGCTTGCACGCTGTGCTAAGTTGACCGTCTGGTCAAGCTGTCCTGCAACTCTTTTACTTTTTGTTCCACGTTTTTGGACAGCTACGGTCCTGCTAGATAACCGCTGCTGCGATGTCAATGCCTGCTGCTGATCCTTCTCCTTATCTGATCTATTGCCAGCACCACCCTCCTCCCCCAATGGATGCCAATCCGGGTCCAGAAATGGGTCATCTATCACCTCCTCTTCAAAGTCATTTGCACCTTCCTCTTTACCTTCCTCTGTGTCACCATGTAAGGTGGTACGGTATGCGGGCAGGGACACCAGGGTTTCATCAGGGTCAGATTCTGGTTCAATAGACTGCGAGGGCAATGTAGTACTGTGGGTCAATGTACAAGCAGAATCATCTAGCAGTGGCTGTGCATCAGTGCAGTCCATGTAAGATTCATCTTGGACTGGGGATTTCAGGATTTGACTGGATAACCCAGGCATGGTATGTGAAAAGAAGGACCCAAGGAAAGGATTTTTTTATGACTAGAACCCTGCACTGACGACTCCGTGCTTGCAGGTTTTGACCGTTCAGAAGAGGAGGCAATAGAGCTGGTGGCTGTTTCGGCAAAGTACGCCAAAACCTGTTCCTGATGCTCCGGCTTTAAAAGCGGTTTTCCTACTCCAAGAAAAGGCAACCTTACAGGCCATCTTGGGCCAGAGGATGACACAGGCTCAACACCTCCTGCCTTAGCTGCTATTGTGCTTTTGCCAGAACCAGCTGATGCACCACCACCATCAGTACAAGCCGCGCCCCCCTGCCCACGTCTGCGGCCTGTTCCACCATACTTCCTCATGTTTGGGAAAATGTAACCAAAATATTAGCAGAGAGATGGTACTGTATGAGGAGCATCCAGCTGTGTAAGGTGTATTAAACAAATTAAATTAACGTATATATTATGTTAGTCACAGACGCTCTCACAGTATGTACTGGACCGTAAACTAACAAGCAGATATACGGAATTGTTTGAAAAATGGACACAACTCTAAGGTGTAGGTGTGGAAAAACGGACACATTCCTCATTTTTTTCCAGAGTCACACACAGGTAGCTTCTATTTGTCCGTGCTAGAAGGCAGTACATGGTAATGTGCGAGGAGCGTATACCGCTGAACGGTTTGTATGTAAAATTGTCAAGCTCCGTGTATTTGTATACAGACTGACACACGCTGTCTCTGTCTAGTTTTTACCGTAATCAAACAGCAGATATATGAAACTGTTTGAGAAACGGACACGACTCTAAGGTGTAGGTCTGGAAAAATGGACAAACTCCTCGTTTTTTTTCCAGATTCACACACAGTTAGCTTCCATTTGTCCGTGATACCAGCCGGAATACATGGTAGTGTGTGAGGAGCGTACACCGCTAGACGGTGTCTGCATGGAAAATTGTCAAGCTCCGTGTATTTGTATACGGACTGACAAATGCTGTCTCTGTCTAGTTTTGACTGTAATCAAACAGCAGATATATGGAACTGTTTGAAAAACGGACACAACTCTAAGGTGTAGGTCTGGAAAAACGGACAAACTCCTAGTTTTTTTTTCCAGAGTCACACACAGGTAGCTTCTATTTGTCCGTGCTAGAAGGCGGTACACGGTAATGTGTGAGGAGCGTATACCGCTGAACGATTTGTATGTAAAATTGTCAAGCTCCGTGTATTTGTATACAGACTGACACACGCTGTCTCTGTCTAGTTTTGACTGTAATCAAACAGCAGATATACGAAACTGTTTGAAAAACGGACACAACTCTAAGGTGTAGGTCTGGAAAAATGGACAAACTCCTCGTTTTTTTTCCAGATTCACACACAGTTAGCTTCTATTTGTCCGTGCTAGAAGGCGGTACATGGTAGTGTGTGAGGAGCGTACACCGCTGTACAGTGTGTATGTAAAATTGTCAAGCTCCATGTATTTGAATACAGACTGACACACGCTGTCTCTGTCTAGTTTTTACCGTGATCAAACAGCAGATATACGAAACTGTTTGAAAAACAGACACGACTCTAAGGTGTAGGTCTGGAAAAACGGACAAACTCCTTGTTTTTTTTTTTCCAGAGTCACACACAGGTAGCTTCTATTTGTCCATGCTAGAAGGCGTTACACGGTAGTGTGTGAGGAGCGCACACCGCTGTACGGTGTGTGTATGTAAAATTGTCAAGCTCCGTGTATTTGTATACAGACTGACACGCTGTCTCTGTCTAGTTTTGACTGTAATCAAACAGCAGATATACGAAACTGTTTGAAAAACGGACACGATTCTAAGGTGTAGGTCTGGAAAAATGGACAAACTCCTAGTTTTTTTTTTCCAGAGTCACACACAGGTAGCTTCTATTTGTCCGTGATACCAGCCGGAATACACGGTAGTGTGTGAGGAGCGTACACCGCTAGATGATGTGTGAAAAAATGAATGCTCAGTAACTCACAGGACAAAATAATAAAATTTGGAGTGCTTTGAAAAAAGCAGTTTGAACAGCAGTGTGCACACAGCAATGCAGCTAGCAGGTAGCCTTAAAAGGCAGTCTAATCACCACCAGCGCTGCTGCACACAACAAAAATCCTCCCATTTAACTGCACACTAACTGTACAGTGAAAAGCGGTATCAGCAGAAGCAGTTTTTTTTTCTTCTTCCCTGCCTAACGCTCTCTGTTATGAATGAGTCACCGTAGGAGGCAAAAACAAAAATACTAGCTAAGTCCAGAAAACCAGACAAGTTGGCAGCTATCGGATTGCAGACCCCTGACCCTAACAACAACAACTAGCAGTAGCCGTGGGGGGTTCCTACGGTGCCCTTGACCCCTCGATCACAGCTGGAGAACTACATAGCCTAAAGACAGAAAGGGAAATCTAAACTTCCCCGGAGCAGACCCCAAAGCAATAGGCAGCCCCCAACATATAATGACGGTGAAGCAAGATGAAAAAACACTCACACAGATAGAAAGATAGGCTGAGCAAATGATGGGGCCCAAGCTGACTAAATAGGACAGGAAAGAAAAGCTGCTGTCTGCAATCCGCCAAAACCGTATCGAAAACAAGAGCCAACAGACTGATAGGGAAAAAAGCCCTGAAGACGCTAGGCTTCAAAAGACTATATCAGTACCCAGGTATTTTCTGAAGACGGAGGAAAAAGGAATTCAGCTCACCCAGCAGGGAGTGGCAGAAATCCAGCAAAACAAGGCAAAACAAAACCAAAACAAAAATGCAAAAAGCAGAGAAGAAAACTTAGCTTTTGAGGAGCAGGAATCAGACTGGTCTCCAAGAATCCCTCAGAGAAATCACCCGCAAGGCAGAAGGGCGTCGGCTGCCTTATATCCAGTCAGCAATTCCAGTCACCCAGTCATCATCATTCTGCTCAGCTGTTTGGTAATCAGCCTCACTACCTTCCTTCACCAGAAGAGGGAGTTCATCAGACCTCAATGGTGAAGGGGAAAATGAACTCACAACAGCTCTCCCTGTTTAGAATCAGCAGCAGCAACCTCTCCCTATTGTAAGATCGGCAGAAGTAAGATGGCGGTCGGCGTTCACAGCCTTTTATACCCCCTGTGACGCCACACAAAGCCAGCCAATCACTTCAGTGCCCTTCTCTAAGATGGTGTTGGCCGCTGCCTATCCATCGCGTTGCCCACAGTGTGCGTCCTCCATCATTGGCTGAAAGCATCATTTGAAACGCGACTTTGGTGCTCGGGTCGCCGGCATCATGGCCGACCTCACGCTATGGTTGGGTTTCGTTTCATGAAACCCGACTTTGGCGAAAGTCGGCGATTTTTGAAATTGACCGACCTGTTTCGCTCAACTCTAGTCATGAGTTCTTTCTTTTGGCTCAGCATCTGCTTCATTCATGTGTGTGGTTAGCACAGTTTAGTTGCAGAGTAATCCTTTTCCACTTGCTAATGTCCCTGTGACATGAACAGGGTTTAGCACATAGCACACTTAGTGCAGTACCACTCAGTGAAGTAACTGAGCTTGGTACTCGATGTTCCTATCACACTGTGTGATGCAAACACAGTGTGTTTAAGGTAACGCTTGCTGTTTTGCTCCATCATCATTCACACTAACAGCAGGTAACATCTCTGCACGATGGACCCCGGATTGCGATTGCACTTTATATTTTATTTAGTGCAATCAGCCAACCCTAACAATAGGGACCAACAGTTCTTCTACTACACCCAATACAGCAGATGGACACCCAACAAGAAGTGTTCATATTTAAAGAAATAAGACCCTTACACCACAGAAGTGGCATCAATTTCACCACAGTAGAAATAGAATAATAGGGACCGACAGGTCTTCCACTACACCCAATACAGCAGATGGACACCTAACCAGGCGTGTTCAGATTTCCAAAAATCATTGGCAAACACCACCAAAGTGGCCTCAATTTCACCACAGTAGAAATAGTATAATAGGGACCAACAAGTCTTTCACTACACTCAATCCAACTGATGGACACTCAACCAGGAGTGTTCACATTTTAAAAAATGAGGGCCTGACGCCACTGAAGTGGAATAACTGTCACGAGAATAGAAATAGCATAATTGGGACAGAGATGTCTTCCACTACAGCAAACTCTACACTATAGATATTCTAATTTTGTGAGAAGCACCTGTATTGTTAGGTTGAACTATTTTAAAAAGTAAGGAATCATTTTTACTGTAAATATGAGTTTTGCTGTTTATCTTCTCTGGCTTTTTTCATCCATGCATTAAGAGAATAAACACATTCAGCAAATCTTAATTCACTTATAAAAAAAGTTCCCTTTTTTCTTGTAAAGAAATTAACTGCAAGCAAACAACTTTAATTTGTTTCTTAAAGAGGTCTTCTGGTAGAACAATACTACATTTCTAAGTAGCTAAGTTCCGCTTCCTTTTTCATAGTAGTAAACTTATTTTGACAGTTTTTTTCATACCCTGGGCATTTTATTATACAAGTGCTATTTGCTGCCCTCTGCTCTTTATGGGATTGGAAACTCCTTAAAAATTACATATTGCAACTTTCTTCTGCTCCTTTCCCCTATCCTTTATATCTGCACAATCTAGTCCTGTGCATTTTTTTTATCACAATCAGCTCCTTTTGATTATGTGACTAATTAAATGTCATTGATAAAGCGCTATTTTCTGTTAAATCATATATTGCATTGATGACATTTCACAGATTGACATTATGCAGAGTGTTGCCTAAAAAGATATTACCGTAAATCATAGAAGTCTTTCATGTACCTTACTGGAGAACCAAGCATCTTTATACCATATGGATCCAGGCTCTGATACAATTCTGATTCCCAAAGGTCCAGCAGAAGGCAATGACAATTGATCTAAAATCTACCTGTAATGGTTTTTATACAAAGAGCCTATTAGATAATTTTGATGATATTTTTCTCATAGCAAAGTTTTCAATTCAATTTAAAGGAGTTTTTTGGGCATCGTCGCCAAAAGTTTTCAGATTAACACAACTTTTGGTTTTCGCAAACTTTGCTGCTTCAGTGAATTAAGATCTTTTAGTCAGATGTTTCTATGGTTGTTGAATTACAACTAAAAGTGTGTCACAAGTTTTTAAACTTTTTAAACTTTGTTTATGCAAAAACTCATTGTTTACGGTTCCGGCTCAAGTTTTTCAAGATTTCTGCAAATCGCCCTGGCATGCTGGATATCAACTTCTAGGCGAAATACTGGCTGATGACAATACATTCTTTCCCAATCAATCCTTGGAGTTTACCAACATGTTTGTGTTATTTTTTTTTTGTCTTCCGCTTTTTGAGGATTGACCACTGGTTCTCAATGGGAATAAGATCTGGGGAGCTTCCTGGCCATGGACTTAAAATGTCATTTTTTCTATATCCCTTTTATCTCATGAGATGGTGCTGCATCATGCTGAAAAAGTATTGTTCATCACAAAAATTACTCCTACATCATACCATAAAAACCGCAGAATAAAAGAGCTGAAAACATGAATGAGGCAAACTTTGTGAAAACGAACATTTCTACCAGTTTCAAAACTTTTGCCTTGACTGTAGATGGAAAGTAGACTCTCTGCGATATTTTTCTTTGATGGGACAAGAATTTGTCTATTCTAAATGTATATATACACAAATCTCCAAAGGTGCCCAAATTTGTGCATCAGACCAATTTCCTTTTTGTTACTTTTAATAAAAATAAATTACAATATATATATTTTTTGCATAAAATATAAAAGATATGTTTTATCTTTAAGTTTAGCCCTTTTAGAGATCATTTCATTTTCAACTTGTTTAACTGTTCACAATAACATAATTATGACCAGGAGTACCCAAACTTTTATATGCCACAGCATATATTTATTGAAAATTTCTATTTAAACTAGCCATCATCTAGTAAAGTGCAGTATTATACATTAATTCTCATTGTTCAGGCGTTCAATCTTCTTATAATGTATTCTCTTATTGTCACATGATCCTGTTTTCCTTTGGACAGCTTTATATTGACTCCTAGCTCCAGTTTTAACTCCTTAGTGACAGAGCCATTTTGCAGCTTAATTACCAGGCCAATTTTTACAATTCTGACCACTGTCACTTTATAAGGTTATAACTCTGGAACGCTTTAACAGATCCAGCTGATTCTGAGATTTTTTTTCGTAACATACTGTACTTCATGTTAGTGGTAAAATTTCTTCGATATGACTTTCGTTTATTTACGAAAAAAACAGAAATATGGTGAAAATTTTTAAAATTTAGCAATTTTCAAACTTTAAATTTTTATGCCCTTAAATCAGAGAGATATGTCACACAAAATACTTAATAAATAACATTTCCTACATGTCTACTTTACATCAGCACAATTTTGGAGCCCCAAATTTTTTTGTTAGGAAGTTATAAGGGTTAAAAGTTGACCAGCGATTTCTCATTTTTACAACAAAATTTACAAAACCATTTTTTTAAGGACCACATCACATTTGAAGTCACTTTGAGAGGTCAATAAGACAGAAAATACCCAAAATTGATACCATTCTAAAAACTGCACCCCTCAAGGTGCTCAAAACCACATTCAAGAAGTTTATTAACCTTTTAAGTGCTTCACAGAAACTTAAGCAATGTGGAAGGAAAAAATTAACATTTAACTTCAGAACCAATTATTTTTATTTTCACAAGTATAAAAAGAGACAATGAACCACAAAATTTGTTGTGCAATTTCTCCTCAATACACCGATACCCCAAATATGGGGTAAACCACTGTTTGGGCGCAAGGCAGGAATGGAAGGAGCGCCGTTTGACTTTTTCAATGCAGAATTGGCTGGAATTGAGATCAGACGCCATGCTGCGTTTGGAGAGCCCCTATTGTGCAATTTGTCCTGAGGACGCTGATACCCCATATGTCGGGGACACCACTGTTTGGGTGCATGGGAGAGCTTGGAAAGGAAGGAGCGCCATTTTGGAATGAAGACTTTGATGGCATGTTCTTAGGGCGTCATGTTGCGTTTGCCGAACCCCTGACGTGCCTAAACTGTAGAAAACCCCCACAAGTGAACCCATTTTGGAAACTAGTTCCCCCACGGATCTTATCTAGATGTGTGGTGAGCACTTTGAACCGCAAAGTGCTTCACAGAAGTTTATAACGCAGAGCCATGAAAAAAAAAATCATTTTTTTCCCCAAAAATGATTTTTTAGCCCGCTATTTTTTATTTTCCCCAGAGTAACAGGAGAAATTGGACCAAAAAAGTTGTTGTGCAATTTGCCCTGAGCACGCTAATACCCAATATGTGGGGGTAAACCACTGTTTGTGCACACTTCATGGCTCAGAAGGGAGGGAGCACCGTTTGACTTTTAGAACACAAAATTGGCTGAAATCAATGGTGGCATCTTGTCGCATTTGGAGACCCCCTGGTGTGCCTAAACAGTTGAAACCCCTTAATTCTAACTCCAACCCAAACCCCAACACACCCCTAACTCTAATCCCAACCCTAACCATAACTCTAACCACAAACCTAATCCCAAAACACCCCTAACCCTAATGCCAAGCCTAACCATAAACCCAACCATAACCCTAACCTTAATCTCAACCCTAACCATAACCCTAACCACAACCCTAATCCCAATAATAACCCTAACCACAACCCTAACCTTAATCCCAACTGTAGCTATAACCCTAACCACAAACCTAACCCCAGCACACCCCTATCCCTTATCCCAACCCTAACCCTAATCCTAACCCTAATCCCAACCCTAACCCTAATCCCAACCACAACCATAATCCCAACCCTAACCCTAAACCCAACCCTAACCCAAATTCCAAATCTAATCCTAATTCCAACCCTAACCCTAATTTCAACCCTAACCCTAACTTTAGCCTAACTCTAACCCTAATGGAAAAATTAAAATGAATATATTTTCTTTATTTCATTTTTTTCCTAACTATGGTTGTTGTGAGTTCATTTTCCCCTTCACTACTGAGGCCCGAGGAACTCCCTCTTCTGGTAAAGAAAGGTAGTGAGCCTGATTATCAAACACCTGAGGCTGATGATGATGACTGGCTGAGTGGAGTTACTGACTGGATATAAGGCTGCCGACGCCCTTCTGCCCTGCGGGTGATTTCTCTGTGGGATCCTTGGAGACCAGTCTGAATTCCTGCTCCTCTAAAGCTAAGTTTGCTGCTCGGCTTTTTGCATTGGTTCTTTGACTTTGTTTTGCTTTGCTTTTCTGGATTTCTGCCATTCCCTGCTGGGGTGTGCTGAATTCCTTTAGCTCTGTCTTCTGAAAATACCTGAGTGCTGATTTAGTTTTTGAAGCCTAGCTGCTTCAGGGCCTTTTTCATATCAGCTTGTTGGCTTTTGTCTTTCATAGGGTTTTGGCAGATTGCAGACAGCAGCCTTCCTGTCCTTTCCTATCTAGGTAGTTTTGGGCCCCGTCTTTGCTCAGTCTATCTTTCTGTCTGTGTTAGTGTTTTCATCTTGCTTCACTGTCATTATTTGTTGGGGGCTGCCTATTGCTTTGGAGTCTGCTCTGGGGCAGTTTAGATTTCCCCTTTCTTTCTTTAGGCCTATTTAATTCTCCGGCTGTGATCGAGGGGTCTAGGGCATCGTAGGAACGCCCCACGGCTACTGCTAGTTGTGTTGATAGGTTCAGGGGTCTGCAATCTGATAGTTGCCAACTTCTCTGTTTTTCTGGACTTAGCTTGTATTTCTGTTTTTGCCTCCTACGGTGACTCATTCATAACAGAATCACCCACCATACCGCAGATCCTAGGGTACTCAATAGAAGGAAAGAATTGTTAAAAAAAAAAAAAAAGTGTGTATAATTTTTTCCTCTATATCTCTGAGGCCGTAGGGGGAATTTTTTTTTTCTCTCAATGGAGATAAAGCAATTGTCTGATCGTGTGGAGCAGCTCGCTGCGGAAGTGCGGGGAATTTCCGCCTACCTTGCTCATTCACATGCTGCTGAACCAAAGATTCCTACACCTGATGTATTTTTTGGGGATCGGTCTAAATTTTTGAATTTCAAAAATAATTGTAAATTATTTTTTGCCTTGAAGCCTAACTCGTCAGGGAGCTCCGCGCAGCAGGTTAAAATTGTCATCTCTTTGCTGCGTGGCGATGCCCAGGATTGGGCGTTTTCTTTGAAACGAGATGATCCTATTCTGACTAATGTGAACGCATTTTTTCAGGACTTGGGGTTGTTGTATGTTGAACCTAATGCCATTGATCAGGCTGAAAAGACCCTGCTGGCATTGAACCAGGGTCGTGATTCTGCAGAATAGTACTGTCAAAAATTCCGAAAGTGGGCAGCATTTACTACCTGGAATGATAATGCCTTGGCTGCTCTCTTTTGGAAGGGGTTGTCAGAAGCCGTAAAAGATACTATGGTGAGATTTCCTGTTCCCTCTGGTCTTGACGATTCTATGTCATTAGCCATTCAGGTTGATAGGCGTTTGCGCGAACGCAAAGCTGCACGAGAGGTGTTGCCACCTGTTGAACAAATGTCTGAACCTATGCAATGTGATGGAGTTTTTTCCAGAGAGCAGCGTCAGGAGTTCAGAAGGCGTAATAAGTTGTGTTTTTTTTTGTGGAGATGCTTCGCATATTACTTCTGTCTGTCCTAAACGAGAGAAACGCTTTGCACACACGTTTTCTGTTGGGGGTGTTCAACCTAAGTTTCTTCTGGCTATTACTCTGATCTGCTCCCTGTCCACAATTTCCGCCAAGGCTTTTGTGGATTCGGGAGCAGCTCTAAACCTAATGGACTTGGATTTTGCTAAACGTTGTGGATTTCCGATGACACCTCTGCAGACGCCTATCCCTTTGAGGGGGATTGATGCTACTCCTTTGGCTAAAAATAAACCTCAGATTTGGACCCAGGTGGTAATGCGGGTCGCCCCAGACCATCAAGAAAATTGCAGATTTTTGGTGTTGCATAATCTGCATGATACCATTGTTCTGGGGTTTCCCTGGTTACAAATTCATAATCCAGTTTTGGATTGGAAATCTGTGTCTGTGGTGAGTTGGGGTTGTCGGTGTGCCTTTAGTGAGGCTCCGGTGTTTTCCACCTCTCCTCAGTCGCATGATGTTCCTGATTATTTGGCGGACTTTTATGATGTATTTAGTGAAAATGAGTCTGCGTCTCTGCCTCCTCATAGGAGTTATGACTGTGCAATTGAACTGAGCCCGGGGTGTAAATTTCCCAAGGGTCGGCTCTTCAATTTATCTGTACCCGAGCACGAGGCTATGCGATCCTATATTAAGAAGGCGTTGGAGAAGGGTCATATTAGACCATCCTCGTCACCCTTAGGTGCCGGTTTTTTTTTTGTATCCAAAAAGGATGGATCATTAAGACCTTGTATTGATTATCGTGCCCTCAACAAAATTACTGATAAATATCAGTATCCGTTACCCCTGATTTCTGATCTATTCTCCAGACTTAAAGGTGCTTGCTGGTTTACCAAGCTTGACCTCAGGGGGCGTATAATCTTATTCACATTAAGCATGGGGATGAATGGAAGATGGAGTTTAATACTCCGGAGGGACATTTTGAGTACCTGGTGATGCCTTTTGGGCTCACTAATGCCCCTTCTGTCTTCCAGTGCTTCATGACTGATATTTTCCGAGATTTTGTCGATAAATTTTTGATTATCTATCTGGATGATATTTTGATCTTCTCCAAGGATTGGGATTCTCACGTGGAACATATTCGGACTGTGTTCCGGGTCTTGAGGGAGAATTCCCTGTATGTCAAAGGATCTAAATGCCTTTTTGGAGTACAGAGGATTTCTTTTTTGGGATTTATTTTGTCCCCGTCAACTATTGAAATGGACCCGGCCAAGGTACAGGCCATTTACGATTGGGTTCAGCCCACTTCTTTGAAGGCCCTCCAGAAGTTTTTGGGTTTTGCTAATTTTTATCGGAAATTTATAGCAAAATTTTCTAGTATTGCCAAGCCATTGACTGATTTGACTAAGAAGGGTGCTGATGTGTTAAATTGGTCTCCGGAGGCTGTTTCTTCCTTTCAGGAGCTGAAGCGAAGATTCACCTCCGCCCCGGTTTTGCGACAACCTGATGTCTCACTTCCATTCCAGGTAGAGTTGGATGCTTCTGAGATTGGTGCAGGAGCTGTTTTGTCCCAAAAGGATCCTGTAACATCTAAAATGAATCCCTGTGCTTTCTTTTCCCGAAAGTTCTCTCCATCTGAACGTAACTATGATGTGGGGAATAGGGAACTGTTGGCCATGAAATGGGCATTTGAGGAGTGGAGACATTGGTTGGAGGGAGCTAAGCATCAAGTCGTGGTCCTCACTGACCACAAGAATTTGATTTACCTAGAGTCGGCTAAGCGCTTGAACCCTAGACAGGCTAGGTGGGCCTTGTTTTTTACACGTTTTGATTTTGTGGTTTCTTTTCTTCCTGGAACGAAAAATGTCAAGGCAGACGCCCTCTCTAGGAGCTTCTTTGCTGATTCTCCTGTGGTGACCAAGCCTGCTACCATCTTAGGCGAAGGGGTAGTTCTTTCTGCCATCTCGCCCGATTTGAGACGTGCTCTGGAAGAGTTCCAGGAGGACAAACCTGATCGTTGTCCCAGTGGAAAGTTGTATGTTCCTGACCAGTGGAAGAAGAGAGTGATGTCTGAAGTTCATTGCTCTGCTTTGGCTGGTCATCCAGGTATTTTTGGTACTAGAGATCTGGTGAGTCGGTTTTTTTGGTGGCCCTCCTTGTCTCGTGATGTCAGGAATTTTGTGCAGTCCTGTGGGACGTGCTCCCGGTCTAAATCGTGTTCTCGCTCTAGTGGGTTGTTGATGCCTTTGCCTGTCCCCAAGAGGCCATGGACCCATATTTCAATGGATTTCATCTCTGATATGCCTGTCTCTCAAAGGATGACTGTTATTTGGGTGATTTGTGATAGGTTCTCTAAGATGGTTCATCTTGTACCACTCCCTAAGATGCCGTCTTCCTCTGAGTTGGTGCCCCTGTTTTTACAACAGGTGGTTCGTTTGCACGGGATTCCTTAGAACATTGTATCTGACAGAGGAGTCCAGTTTGTGTCTAGATTTTGGAGAACTTTCTGTTCCAGGCTGGGAATTCAGTTGTCCTTCTCCTCTACTTTTCACCTTCAGACCAATGGGCAGACAGAGAGAACAAACCAGACCTTGGAGTCATATTTGAGATGTTTTATTTCTGCTGATCAGGATGATTGGGTTTCATTTTTGCCCTTGGCCAAATTTGCTTTAAATAATAGAGCTAGTTCTGCCACTTTGATGTCACCTTTTTTTTGTAACTTTGGGTTTCATCCTCGATTTTCTTCAGGGGAGGTGGAGCCCTCTGCCTGCCCAGGTGTTGACACGGTGGTGGAGAGAATGCACCAGATCTGGGACCAAGTGGTGGATAAGTTATCTCTCTCCCAGGAAAAGGCCCAGCGGTTTTCCAACCGACATAGGACCATTGGTCCCCAGTTTAAGGTTGGTGATATGGTGTGGTTATCATCAAAAAATATTGCTATGAAGGTGGCTTCTCCTAAGTTTAAGCCTAGATTTATTGGACCTTACAAGATTGTGGAGATTATTAATCCGGTCTCTTTTCGTTTGGCTCTTCCTGTCACATTTAAAATCCATAATGTGTTCCATAAATCTTTGTTGAAGAGGTTTGTTGAACCTGTTGTTCCGGGGGTGGCACCTCCAGACCCTGTATTGGTTGAAGGTAACATGGAATATGAGGTAGAGAAAGTACTGGATTCCCGTCTGGCTAGACGGAGATTCCAGTATTTGGTTAAGTGGAAGGGTTATGGTCAGGAGGATAATTCCTGGGTTTCTGCCTCTGATATTCATGCCAAAAGATTGGTGCGTGCCTTTCATCGGGCTCACCCTGATCGCCCTGGTGGCGTAGTTGAGGGTTCGTGACCCCTCCTCAAGGGGGAGGTACTATTGTGAGTTCATTTTCCCCTTCACTACTGAGGCCCGAGGAACTCCCTCTTCTTGTAAAGAAAGGTAGTGAGCCTGATTATCAAACACCTGAGGCTGATGATGATGACTGGCTGAGTGGAGTTACTGACTGGATATAAGGCTGCCGACGCCCTTCTGCCCTGCGGGTGATTTCTCTGTGGGATCCATGGAGACCATTCTGAATTCCTGCTCCTCTAAAGCTAAGTTTGCTGCTCGGCTTTTTGCATTGGTTCTTTGACTTTGTTTTGCTTTGTTTTTCTGGATTTCTGCCATTCCCTGCTGGAGTGTGCTGAATTCCTTTAGCTCTGTCTTCTGAAAATACCTGAGTGCTGATTTAGTTTTTGAAGCCTAGCTGCTTCAGGGCCTTTTTCATATCAGCTTGTTGGCTTTTGTCTTTCATAGGGTTTTGGCAGATTGCAGACAGCAGCCTTCCTGTCCTTTCCTATCTAGGTAGTTTTGGGCCCCGTCTTTGCTCAGTCTATCTTTCTGTCTGTGTTAGTGTTTTCATCTTGCTTCACCGTCATTATTTGTTGGGGGCTGCCTATTGCTTTGGGGTCTGCTCTGGGGCAGTTTAGATTTCCCCTTTCTTTCTTTAGGCCTATTTAATTCTCCGGCTGTGATCGAGGGGTCTAGGGCATCATAGGAACCCCCCACGGCTACTGCTAGTTGTGTTGATAGGTTCAGGGGTCTGCAATCTGATAGTTGCCAACTTCTCTGTTTTTCTGGACTTAGCTTGTATTTCTGTTTTTGCCTCCTATGGTGACTCATTCATAACATATGGTGGTGATAAAGGGGGTGTTTATTTACTATTTTTTATATTTTGATCACTGTGATAGGGTCTATCACAATGACCAAAATGAACCAATAGGAAAAATCTTCCTACTGTTGCCGGGTGCTGGCCGGCAGGTCTTGGCGGGTGCACTGCGCATGCGCCCGCCATTTTTTTCCCGGAAGAAGATGGCAACGCCCATGGAGAGAAGCACATGGGCCGAGGAACTCCGGGAGGTTCCGGGGGGATCAGGGACCCTATTTCTCTCTCCTCTGATGTGCGATCACATTAGAGGAGAGAAATTTAATGGCACATTGGACTTTTTTTGCATTCACCGCTATACAGTTAATAACAGCGATAGCAAAACCCGGGTCAGTAAAAACAGACCTGAATCATGTTCTCTGGAGTCTTAGCTTCCCCCGTCAGCCAAGACCCTGGAGAAAATCTGACTCTGGGGGGTGCTATACACTTTTTCCACAGCGCCCTTAATTAAGGACTCTGTGGGTGAAGTACCCTTAACTACTGCCGTCAAAAGGCGTATCGGCGGTCGTTAAGGGGTTAAATATGCTATTTACTGCTATGTGCTCAATGTACTGTACTTTATATGCTATTTTCATTTGCTGTTAGGTGATTTAATCTAGCACTATATGGTTTTCTATGCACGGTAGTTATTCACAGACCATGTTGGGACCTTTTAATCCTAATCACTGGCACTTTTTCAGTCAACTGCACTATTAACCTTCGTCAGGCTGCATAATTTTACAACGTTAACAGGCTGCAGAGGTACAATTGTACCTTCATATATACCTCCACTATGGGAAGACTTTCTCCTTTACTTGGTTTCAGAAACTAAAGTTCATTCAGCTACAAATGTTATGCTGAAATCTATTGGCCAGTTTTGTTACTGCTCACTTATGTTGCTGTCAATTAAGTTGATTCAAACTGAGAGTGGCTTCTACTTCTCTTCCTGCCTCCCTCCTCTTAGTAGCCATTTTGCTGTTCATCTCATTGCTGTGAGCACACACATTTCTAGGCTGGTGAAGTCTTCAATTTCTTGGATACGAAGGTAGGAAAGTCTCACAGCATCTAACAGTCAGTTATACCTTCATTCTCCTTATGTGGGGACAGAACAGTCAGATATTGTCTTTGAGCCTGGACTTGGCTTACATATATTTTGTATGAAACTTATCACTAAAGGTATGATTTTTATACGAAAAATGGATAATAATTAGTATCTACATATTGTTTTACGATGTTTTACTTATATTCAGCACAAAATAAAGATGGTGGCTCTGTTACAATTTTCCTATTGGTCCAAAAAAACAGTCGAAGATGGAATGAAAATTCTGAAACCGTATACGGTTTACATAATATATAAATGACATTTATAAATAATTATCACTAGAAATAATTTACTTTTTTATCTGCACTTTAGAATCAAGTTTCATTCTACTTGCCACATGTTACTGAACTAAATTGCGAAGCCAAAATTCATCTACCAAGTCATCATGAGTGATAGTGATGCTGGATCTAGTTTCGGCCATAATCCAAGAAAACGTGTTTGCAGGTTAGTATAATTTTGTGAAAAGCCAATAATGTAGTATTGTGTAGTATTTCGGAAAATTATTTATTTTTCATTTTCTCATATTTACAGATTTACGTCTGACGAAAAAATGCGAATGCTAGAAGAATCTGATTCTGAGCATGAGGAAGAACCATATGTTGCATCTGATGATGAAAACTATGTACCACAAGTGGATGTTACTGAAGAAGATTCAGACATTGAACAAGAAATGGTCATAGAGCAGGAAAAAGAATACGACTCAGACGAAAGTGTTGAGGATGAGTCTGTGCCTCAAAGTGCAGGCGACATTTGGACTGCTAAGGATAAAACTCAATGGTGTAGTGATCCACTGCCAAATGCACAAACAAAATCTCGTAATGTCCTACAACAAAGAGGTGGCCCTGCAGCAATCAGCAACCTGTATACAGCAAAAAAGATATTCAGGTCAATCATGACTCCCGAGATGTGTGACATCATATTACAAGAAACGAATCGAAAGGCCAAGAGAGTTTGTGATGCTTACAAAAACGAACTGGTACAACGTTTTCCTGATTTTTCAGAACAGCCACCACAAAAAACATTCAAGCAATTTACTGAAACTGAACTCCATGCATTTTTGGGCATACTGATTGCTGCTGGTGTGCACAGAGACAACAAAGAGAATCTGGAGGAAATGTGGAATGTTGATACTCTGCATTTTATATGTGCAGCCATGTCTCGTGACCGCTTCAAGATGATACTCAGATTTATGAGATTTGACAATGAAAATACACGTGCAGAACGTGTGCAAACAGATAAAGCTGCACCAATACGGGACATCTGGACAATGCTGAACAGAAATCTGAAGAGAGCCAACAAGCCATATAATTGTATCACCGTCGACGAGCAATTATTTCCATTTAGAGGCCATACTAAATTTACCCAGTATATACCTTCAAAACCAGCTAAACATGGCATAAAGATTTTCTGGGCTTGTGACTCGTCAAACGCCTACTCATTACAAGGTCAGCTCTACACTGGGAAACCAACTGATGGTCCTCGACAAGTATACATTGGTGAACGAACAGTATTGGACCTAGTGAGCTCGTATAAAGGCTCTGGAAGAAATGTCACCACCGATAACTTCTTTACAAACATGGAACTAGCTAAGGTATTGAACTCCTGGAACATGACACTAGTTGGTACAGTGAGAAAAAACAAAAGGTTCCAACCTAGCAACATGCAGCCTGCCAAAGAAAGGCCTGTAAACTCGACAAATTTTGCCTACAATCATGATGCAACAGTCTGTTCATATGTACCAAAGAAGAACAAATCAGTCGTGCTTCTATCATCTATGCACATGACGGGAGAAGTTGAAGAGACACTAGCAGCCAAGCCAGAGATAATAAAATACTACAACAAAACAAAAGGCGGAGTTGATGTTATGGATAAAATGTTGGGAGAGTACACTGTGAAACGACGAACATTACGTTGACCTCTGGCATTTTTCTACAATATGATTGACGTCACTGCGTTTTCATCCTACATCATCTACAGAGAACACAATCCAAGCTTCAGGACAAAGGATCAATGAAGAAAGTTCCTGAAAGATCTCGCAAATCAGCTGTGTATGCCTGCAATTGAAGATCGTAGTACAAACCGAATGATGATGAGAAACCATTTTCTTCGAGGTGCAGTAGAAATGGTGCTTGGACGATGCATTCTGGTAGCATCGCAAGCAGCAGCTGGCCCTCAAATACCTCATGGTAGTTGTGGACCCCCCCCTGTTGTTGGTAGTTGCTATGTCTGCCGAGACCTGAGGCGAAAACAACGTAAGACTAGAAAGTCTTGTGTGGTTTGTGTGAAACCCATTTGCGATGAACACTCGGTAGCAAAGACAACATGCATTAATTGCGAAGAAATCAATAAAAAAAGTTTCTTACATTTTCTTTTATAATGTAAATGAATAGTTTTTTTACTTGTTTATAATAATAAAATAGCATTATCATTAAAAAAAATTATTCTTTTTTCCTTGCATTATCTTCATTCAAAATATATGAGGGTACATTTGTACCTATGCAGCTTGTTATGGATGCAAAAATATCTCGACCCCTTATTTCGGGAAGGGGGTGGAGATATTTTATTGATATTTGGCCAATATATTCTGGACCAAAACTGCAGAGATGTCACGAAATTTCAGCCCTCTACGGCTTTTCGAAAAAAAAGTTATTGCAATTTTAAAACGGAATAGGTACAATTGTACCTACTCAGCCGGACGAAGGTTAAACTACCTATTTATCTCACTGAAATGTATGTATCTAATATTAATGTATTGGCTGGGATTTCTGTCTGTTTTTCATTTGGAGACAGTCGATTTTGATATGATTCCTGGGTGGACTGGATAGCTTTGGGCATTTGTACTTATTTACTCATATGATTGTTGCACTATACTTAGCTGCTCAATTGGATAATTTCCTTCCTGAAACACGTATCCCGTGTATTTTTTTTACCTTTTATTTATGTTGATTTTTATACAATAAAGGTGATATGAAGTTTGTAATATTCTCAATGCATTATAGGATTATATTTAATTCTGGTGCTACTATTCCTTAACTTGGATATCGGTCTTTACATAGGTTTAATACTAATCTTGGATATAAAGATCAAAAAAAAAATTAAATAGTTTTAAACTCTTCAAGTAGATTAAGAAAGGTATATATATATATATATATATATATATATATACACTCACTGGCCACTTTATTAGGTACACCTGTCCAACTGTGTGTTAAGACTTAATTTCTAATCAGCCAATCACATGGCGGCAACTCAGTGCATTTAGGCATGTAGACATGGTCAAGACAATCTCCTGCAGTTCAAACCGAGCATCAGTATGGGGAAGAAAGGTGATTTGAGTGCCTTTGAACGTGGCATGATTGTTGGTGCCAGAAGGGCTGGTCTGAGAATTTCAGAAACTGCTGATCTACTGGGATTTTCACGCACAACCATCTCTAGGGTTTACAGAGAATGGTCCGAAAAAGAAAAAAAATCCAGTGAGCGGCAGTTCTGTGGCCGGAAATGCCATGTTGATGCCAGAGGTCAGAGGAGAATGGGCAGACTGGTTCGAGCTGATAGAAAGGCAACAGTGACTCAAATTGCCACCCGTTACAACCAAGGTAGGCAGAAGAGCATCTCTGAACGCACAGTGCGTCGAACTTTGAGGCAGATGGGCTACAGCAGCAGAAGACCACACTGGGTACCACTCCTCTCAGCTAAGAACAGGAAACTGAGGCTACAATTTGCACAAGCTCATCGAAATTGGACAGTAGAAGATTGGAAAAACGTTGCCTGGTCTGATGAGTCTCAATTTCTGCTGCGACATTCGGATGGTAGGGTCAGAATTTGGCGTAAACAACATGAAAGCATGGATCCATCCTGCCTTGTATCAACGGTTCAGGCTGGTGGTGGTGGTGTCATGGTGTGGGAAATTTTTTCTGGGCACTCTTTGGGCCCCTTGGTACCAATTGAGCATCGTTGCAACGCCACAGCCTACCTGAGTATTGTTGCTGACCATGTCCATCCCTTTATGACCACAATGTACCCAACATCTGATGGCTACTTTCAGCAGGATAATGCGCCATGTCATAAAGCTCGAATCATCTCAGATTGGTTTCTTGAACATGACAATGAGTTTACTGTACTCAAATGGCCTCCTCAGTCACCAGATCTCAATCCAATAGAGCATCTTTGGGATGTGGTGGAACGGGAGATTCGCATCAGGGATGTGCAGCCGACAAATCTGCACCAACTGTGTGATGCCATCATGTCAATATGGTCCAAAATCTCTGAGGAATGCTTCCAGCACCTTGTTGAATCTCTGCCACGAAGAATTGAGGCAGTTCTGAAGGCAAAAGGGGGTCCAACCCCTTACTAGCATGGTGTACCTAATAAAGTGGCCAGTGAGTGTATATATATATATATATATATATATGATTATACAAATATTTTAGAACACAAAGCGTGTGATCTAGCTGTCATTCCCCTGTACACATAATATGCTTCTAAGCATTCACTCTGTTGAGTGCAACAATTTTTTTTCTAGCAAATCTGAATAACTCCAGTAGTTAATGAAACATGATATTTTGAGCTATTGGTGCTATCTTTTTCTGGGAAAGGATCCAAACATAGTTTTTAAAGCTTCTGTTATTACAATTCTTGCTGTATTGCATTTTCCACCCATTTGAAAGCATGTCCCTGTAACTTAAAGTAAGAAAATGTACTTGGCAATTTGCTACATTTAGAGCAAACTTACGAATCATATTGAAAATAACAAGCAAGGCAATAAAAGTATTTTATTCTTATAAGGGTGCACAGCTGAATGCTATAAATTGATTAACTGTATATTGCTGGCTAGAAAATGTATCCAGAGATCTGATTTTTGTTTCACTTGCTTTTTTAACTTTCTTTTCAGTTTGGATTTCAGCTTTAGAGAAAATGTAATTTAAAAAAAGTTCAATATTAAACCTGGAAAATACTTTGCTAGTAACGAAAGCAAGGACATTGAACCAAAGTAATCTTTTCTAATAATACTTTAGTTTTTAGTAACTATTTCAGTAAAATATTCAATCAAAATAATTAGGTAATGTGATGAACAAAAATTTGGTAATTTGAGCCAAATTTCAAATTTCTGCTGCTACATAATGTCTGACAAAAAAAAGTTGTAGATTGCCTAGTATTTCCTTTTGGTACAGTTGGACCTCCCAAACTGCAATGACAGTGGTGTTCTCCCTATTACTTTCAGTGCTTACAGCAGTGCTCTGCGAAATAAAATAATGTAACGTTTGTACAGCATTATCATTAATATCATACATAATGTTCTCTGTACTGTGGTAACATACGGATACAAATCCTGGACGATAAAGAAACAAGACATGAAAAAGATCGACACCATTGAAATGTAGTACTGGAGAAGGAGGTTATCAATACCATGGATGGCAAAAAGAACAAACAAATCAATTTTGGAACAAATCAAGCTGACATGTCATTTGATGTAGGAATCACCAAGCTACGATCACCAAAGTTTATAAAGGAAGTAAAAAACATAAAACTTACAAAGAGGTCAACAGTAGGCTGTACCTAACTTGATAAACTGAGAAAATAGCATCACAACAGGGTAAAAGTACATTAAGACATTAGGTGTGGCTGAGAAAGAAACACGGCTCCACATTTTCTCATGACCGGAGAGTCTTAACGAGTGCTATTTTTCTTCATGGAAAACATTTGCCATTTTTTCTCCAAATGTTGTGGTTGGGATTTCAAATCTACCTGGTGGCCAGAAACATCCAAGTTCCAGCTGCATACAAGTCTCCTGCCCTCTTGATGATGTAATTGACTGTCAGGGGTTGTTATGGTTAAACAGGGAGTTTCAGAGTTAAACCCCATTAATGAGTTTGATAGGAGAAAAAAAGTTTTCCCAATCTGAGTATAAGTCAGTTCGCAAGGTGTCCTTTGCAATGCTGATTTGTGTTTGGCTCTGCTTAGGGTGCACGTGACCACACCACCCCTGCTTTTATGAGGAATGGGTGTGTGCTACAATTGTTGCTCCAGCCTATTGTTGTGAGGCAGCTGCTATATAAAAGTTCCCCGCCCTGTGAGGCCAGAGCTTCGCATTGAGTTCCTGAACCTAGCCATGTGAGGTTGTGTGTTCAGCTCCTGCTCTGATTCTGATCAGTTCTGTGGGAGCTGTTGCTCTTTGTCCCTGTGTGAACTGTGTCTTGTATCTCCACCTGCTCTGGGTGCAGAATACCCAGATTGCCTTTCCTGGAGCCTGCATATCGAGGCCTGTCCATGTTGTGTCTTGTTTCCTGAATCCTTGATCCTGGATCTGTTCCTGCACCTTAACCTGTCTGAATTGTGTCTTGTTTCTCTGCCTGCTCTGGGGGCAGAATTCCCAGATCGCCCTTCCTGGAGGCTGCATATCCAGGCCCGTCTATGTTGTGTCTTGTTTCCTGAATCCTGGATCCAGGACCTGCTCCTTTATCTGACCCTGTCTGAACTGTGTCCTCTGTGTGATGTTCCAGAGGTCCCTTCATGTCTTGAACCCTGTGCCCAGTGACTGTGACTCTTCGCTACCTGACTCGCTGTGATTTAACCTGGGTTCATCTTGGAAGTAGGAGTCCGGTGTATCCGCTGAGTTTCTGCTACTCTGTGCTCAGCTGGTGAATCGGTGCAAGTCACTGCCGGTTCCAGTCCAACCCGGCGGGGTTTGCACCAGACAGCTTTGGTTGCTTTTTAGGTTGCTTCCAGATGTCCGGAGCCTGATGACTGAGGCCTCTCGTCCGGAGCCTTATGACCATGGCCTGATGTCCGTGTCTGATGACCTCTTCCAGATGTGCTGTGCCTGATGTCCTCCGCCAGATGTCCAGATCCTATGCCTCCCTGCCCAATGTCCGGAGCCTGCCGATCGCTGCCAGTGGTCCAGAGCCTGATGACTGAGGCCTGATGTCCGGAGCTGATGTCCGCAGCCTGATGTCCGGAGACTGTTGATCATGGTCAGATGTCCGGAGTCAGATGCCAGTGTGCTGATACTCTATCTGAGATCGGAATCCTGATGTCCTGCCTGAGACCTGATGTCCTGCCAGGTGTTCTGATGTCCTGCCTGGTGTCCTGATGTCTTGCCTGGTGTCCTGATGTCCATATTCCTGATGCCCTGCCTGTGTCTCGATGTCCGGTATATGGTCCTGGTCATCCTGCCTGTGTCCAGATGTCTGGTCCATGGTCCTGGTGGTCCAGTCTGTGTTCCAGAGTCGCGGTGATGGCTCTGCCTGGATCTAACCAGCCGATGACCTGTGTGGCCAAGCCGGACCTACTGTTCCTGTCCTGCCTGTGTCTCGATGTTCCGCCAATTCCCTGAGGTCCACCCAGTGATGACGTCCTACTGGGATCGGTGTCTGATATTCTCCTGCTGAGCCTGTGCTGCGCCTGAGGCCTGAGAGAGAGGCTGTCCTAGTATGCCCGTGCCAGATGATCCTGGACTGCATCCACCTGTGATGACTCCTGCCATAGTCTGACATCTGTCCTGGGTGTGTGTCTGATGTTCTCCTGCTGAGCCAGTGCTATGTCTGGGGCCTGAGAGAGAGGCCGTCCTGATATGCCCGTGCCAGATGACCCTGGAGTGCATCAACCTGTGATGACCCTTGCCATCGTCTGAAGTCTGTCTGAGGTCGGTGTCTGATGTTCTCCTGCTGAGCCTGTGCTACGCCTGAGGCCTGAGAGAGAGGCTGCCCTAGTATGCCCGTGCCAGACAACCCTGGAATGCATCAGCCCGTGATGTCCTCCTGCCTTCATCTGTGATCCTGAGATGTGTACCCTTCCCTGATGTGCAGAACCGGGAGCCTTGCATTATGTTTCGTGTTTGTACTTTGTTCTTGTTCAAGTAAACTTTATATCTATACCTGAAGTTGTGCGGTGTCATGTCGTTCTGCTACCTTGTCCACATTCTCAGCTGCCACAGACCCCGGTCGTTACTCTTCCCTATTCCAGGTAGGCCCGGGTCCCCCCTGTGGTGCAGTGAGTCTACATTCCATCCCCACCTGAGGTGCTCACCCCATGTTGGCATGGTCGGTCGACGTTGAGGTGCCGGCTCGACCGCGTCCGTGGTTGCAGTCATGACAGTTGCTTTGTTCAGAACTTTGAGATATTGCTTCAGATAAGAAGAGGTCAACATTTCCAAGATGCAGTAAAACTACCCATTATTGCAATGTAAATTGTCCTCAAGATCAACCCTTTTAGTTGTAATTGTACCTAGCTCCTCTGTAAGCTCATTATTGGCATCAATCAGGTCATTAGGTGAGTTAGCAAAGTCACCCATTGTTCACCCTAGTGTCCAGTTCTTTTGTGGGATCCTGAAATGGTAGAAAGAGATTAGCAAAATCCTTTTTCATAGAGTGGCTAAATGCGAACAGCATATATTTAAAAGGAATCTGTCACCGTGGAAATTCAGTCCAATCTGCAGGCACCATGTTATAGAGCAGACTGAACACAGCAGACACTGATAAATAGTTTTGAGAGAAAAGATTCAGTTTAACCTGTGTTTTCAACCTTTAAACCTCCGGCGTTTCAAAAATGTTTTATCCTAAGTTATATTACAAGACTCGTTAAAGGGTTGATTGTGACTTGTAGGATCGCTACTACCAACAGGTGGCGCTATAGAGTTCAAGTCCTCTTCCTCTCTGAAGAGGCAATTTGCATATCTTGGTCCTATCAGGGACTGACAGCTTTCTTTATATAAGAATACATACAGAGCTGGCTGTCAATCTCTGCTAGGACTGCCCACTGGACCAAAAATCCAAATTATATCAGAGGTTTTTTTTTAATCAGGTACATTTTTATTGGTTTTAAACATTTACAGGAAAGAGAAAAATAAATTGGAAATTATTATCAATACAATTACAAAATCTCCCTCCCTCCTACAACCGCCCTCACCCAACTTCCCCATATACAGTAAATATAGTGCAATAACATCCAAATGGCAAAGTAAGTAAAAAAATCCAAATGGCAAAGTAAGTATGAAATTCCGAAGTTCATTTTTGCACATCCTGCAGGTAAATCTTCATAGCAAGACAAAGTAGCACTTTTGTCTTCAAATTGTAAGAACTAACTGTTATAGAAGAGTGTTCACTAAAATGCTTGGATGCTTGTTACTCAAACCGAGAAATTTCAATTGCTCGGATGCTCACTTCGAGTAACGAGTATATTGGGAGTCAGTGAGAAATCCGAGCATTTTTGAAGCCGACAATACAAGGAGGTCTGGGGTGCAGTGAAAATATTCAACTGGATGGAAAAAGTGCTCAAAGGAAAGAGAACAGCATGGGGAAGATCCCTGGAAGCATCTCTGACTCTCATATAGCTGCTGAAAAAAATGGTTTCACGCTCTTTATTCAAATTAAGGACAGGCAATAAAACATTCAAAATCGATGACAAATTGGCGTTTACAGGGAAAAAATGTTAAGAAACATTTTTCCTGCATAATGACTTATATCTAAGGTAACATTTAAATAGGATTTTAAAAATCTATATATAATTTAAGTTAAGCAGAATTATTTTTTTTAGATTTTATTGTAATTTATAAAGGAAGCAAAAAGTGCCAAAAATTAGGGATTCAGAGGGACTCACATACGCCCTGTATTAGACATAAAGGAGGAACTCAATGTTAGGGCTGGCGGAACACACCAAATAATAAATGATAGTAAGGTGCATTTGCAGCCCGGGGTCCACCGTGCAGATGTGGTAAACTGCTGCTTAGTAATGGCGGATGTATATAGCGGTATACAAAAGGTCACACGCGGGTTAATGTCACCCGGTGTGAACAGGAGCAGACTCTGTTACGTCACAGAGCCACAGTACCTTAAATGCCGGAGTCTGTTAGAACTCACAGAGCACGGCAAAGGGGTGCACAGAATGCGGTCACAGAACTCTGCCCCAAGGACACGGGGTCAGAGTCCCTCTACACCTTCTGAGCATGTGGCGTCGCACCTGCGGACACCATTATAGATGCTGACTAAGGTGAAGTGTCAGGCACATGCACCGTGGCATGTAGAGCCACCAGTGGACACTGATTCCAGTCTCTGACTCTGCCTCTACCTACACCTAGACCTGGGCGCTTAACAGGCTAGGTTGCACACAACACATGCGTACCAAGGGTAGGGGTTTCTTAATGAGTCATTCACAAGAGACATTCATACATGCATACAATACTCACTCCACATTGTCTAATCTTTGTCTATATTAGTGCATGGCCGAGAGGCCATGCAAACATTTTATAGCAGTGCCCTCCGGGACCTTCCTGACCTTCCTGATGGTCCAATCCGAGCTGGAGAAGGACCTGAGCATGTGACCTCCGATCTCCAATGAGAGATCTTCCCACGGGCATGCTCAGTGGACCGAAAGGAGGACTTAGTCCCTGGAGTAGCTTGCTGCTGACCAGCATGCGTTGCTATAGCTGGAACGGAGGTGGCAGCAGCAACCAAACCCACATAGCTGGTCTGAGCAGAGCGCTGGGATCGATGAGACTGCTGAGCTGCCTCCTCTGCGGCCGGAGAGGAATGGGAGACTGCCGAATGCAAGGCTCAAGGTTCCTGTTGTGTTGTGCCAAACATTGCGCCCCCTCCCCTTTGAGCCTCGCTACGCTCAAATGCTGCAATGAGAAGCCGAGTGCGGATGTTCTCCACTGGCTCCCAGGTCCGAGCTTCTGGACCATGACCCTTCCAGTCCACCAAATAAAACTTTTTTCCATGTACCACCCTGCATCCCACAATGGCATTAACCTCAAACTCATCTGAGGACAGGTGTGATGTTCCGGCAGATGACTTGGAGAACCGGAACATGTGGACCGGCTTAAGGAGGGATATGTGGAAGACGTCAGAGATAGCCAAGTGTGGTGGAAGGGCCAGCCGATAGACCACAGAGCTGATCTGCTCGAGGACTTTAAAGGGACCAATGTAGCAAGGAGCGAACTAAGTGGACTCGACTTGCAGCCTGATGTTACGGGCGGAGAGCCACACTATGTCGCCAGGGGAGAAGGTTGGAGCAGGACGCTGGTGTGCGTCCACGGAGACCCTCATTCTCTCCTTAGAGGCCTGAATAGCATCCTGGGAGTGGTCCCAAATATCATGCGCCTCCATCGCTCAGTCTGCCACCCTAGAGTCGGTGGATGACACGGGCATGGGCACAGGGACACGAGGATATTGGCCATCGTTAAGGAGGAATGGGGTCTGGCTGGTGGAATTGGCCATAGTGTTGTTCAAGGCGAACTCTGCCCACGGCAAGAAGGATGCCCAGTCATCCTGTCTGGCCGAGACAAAATGTCGAAGATATGTGACCAGGGTCTGGTTGGCCCTCTCTACTAACCCGTTCGTCTTGGGATGATAGGTCGAGGAGAGATTCAGCTCAATACTGAGCAAGCGACAGCTCTCTCCAGAACTGAGATGCAAACTGGGGACCCCGGTCACTGACAATCTTGTCTGGCATGCCGTGTAACCGGAAAACGTGTTTAATGAACAACACTGCTAGGCCCCGTGCGGAAGGTAGCCGAGAGAGAGGCACCAAGTGCACCATTTTAGAAAAATGGTCGGTGACCACCCAAATAACTGTGCTGCCACTGGGCTTGGGTAGACCCACCACAAAGTCCATGCCCACCATCTCCCAGGGCCTGTCCGCTACCGGGTCATTGCCGGTAAGACTTATTCTTGGCACAGGAGACGCACGCCTGAATATAGTCTCTGACGTCACATGCCATATGCGGCCACCGGTACGTCCTCGCCAAAAGCTCAACTGTCCGCTTAGTACCAAAGTGTCCACCCACCCTGGATGTGTGAGCCCAATAGAGGACCTCCAGACACAAACAGGCAGGGACAAAAGTCTTGCCCGGGGGTACAAACTCAAGGGCGACCGGAGCCATTGTCCTCAGGCTCTCAGATGGTACAATTAACCGAAGCTCCTCCTCCTCCGCTGACACCACGGAGCGAGAGAGTGCATCGGCTCGGAGATTCTTCTCACCGGAAAGGAAATTTAGGGTGAAGTGGAACCGGGAGAAGAAGAGAGACCATCGGGCTTGGCGAGAATTTAACCGCTGGACCGTTTGTAGGTACATCAGAATTTTGTGGTCGGTGTAGACTTGGAAGGGATAGCAAGCCCCCTCCAGGAGCTGTCTCCAATCTGAAAAGGCCAACTTCATGGCTAGCAACTCCCTGTCCCCGATGGAATAGTTCCTCTCCACCGGTGAGAAGGTCTTAGAAAAGAAGAAGCAAGGATGTTTCCGACCTTGAGCATCCTTTTAGAAAAGGACTGCTCCAGCACCAATGGATGAGGCATTAACCTCCATAATAAATGGTTTATGCACATCGGGGCGATGTAAAATGGGAGTGCTAGCGAAGTGAGACTTAATAGAGAGTAAAGTCTTGGAGACTTCCTCCAACCACAATTTAGGATTTGCGCCCTTCTTGGTGAGGGCAACCAAGAGAGCTACCAAAGTTGAGAAGTGGGGAATGAATTGACTGTAGTAGTTGATAAACCCCCAAAAAAGCTGCACCGCTTTAAGGGAATGAGGCTTCTGCCAATCCTTCATCATCTGTAGCTTGGCAGGATCCATGGCCAATCCCTGGGCAGAGATGATATAGCCAGGAAAGGCAAGGATTCCTGCTCAAACACACACTTCTCCAACTTAGCGCAGAGGGAGTTTGCCCTGTGGAGGTCGAAGACTTTGCAAACATCTCTCCAATGGGAGTCCATATCTGGAGAGCAGATGAGAATATCATCCAGATAGACTACAACTGAGGTGGTTAACATCTCCTGGAAGATGTCGTTCACAAAGTCTTGGAAGACGGCCGGAGCATTACAAAGCCCGAAGGGCATCACCAGGTATTCATAGTGCCCATCCCTGGTGTTAAATGCAGTCTTCCATTCGTCCCCTCACAGATGCATATCAGGTTGTAGGCACCCCACAGATCAAGCTTAGTAAAAATCCTCACTCCCCGCAACCTATCGAAAAGCTCTGATATCAGGGGCAGAGGATACTTGTTCTTAACGGTAGTTGCGTTTAGACCCACTAATCTATGCATGGACATAGCTCCCCGTTCTTCTTCTGTACGAAGAAGAACCCTGCCACTGCAGGTGACACTGACTTCCTAATGAATCCTCTTGCCAGATTAACCTGGATGTACTGAGACATTGCTTCCGTCTCCGGGAGAGAGAGAGTATAAACCCGACCCCGGGGAGGCTCAGCACCAGGCAAGAGGTCAATAGGACAGTCATAGGGACGGTGAGGCGGAAGAGTCTCCGCTGCCTTCTTGGAGAACGTGTCTGCATAGGGCCAATAGTGTTTGGGGAGAGAGGAAAGATCTGCGGGTACCTCTGTAGTAGCAACCTGAAGGCACTCCCTCTGACATCTACCCTCACAGGATTTACTCCATCCCAGAATTCTCCCTGAAGACCACTCTATATGAGGGGAGTGATAGCGTAGCCATGGCATCCCTAAGAGAACCTCATCAATTCCCTCGGGCATGACTAGCAGAGAGATGATCTCCTGATGGGATGGAGACATGGATAGAGTAAACGGGAAGGTCTGATGTGTTATCTGTGAGGGTAATGTTGACCCATTTATCACCCGTAAGGTCACTGGCTTGGCAAGCATCACCAGTGGAATTATATGCCGTGGGGCGAAGGCAGAAGACACAAAATTGCCCTCCGCCCCGGAATCCATGCAAAGCTCTACCACCTGGGTGGATGGGCCAATAAGGATTGTCCCCCAAAGGTGAGCTTAGAGGTTGGCGTCGCTGCGTATAGTGAACCAGCTCCTAAGGTCACTAAACGCGGACGTTCCCTCGCTCGCTGAGGACATCTAGAGGCAAGATGTCCCGACTGCCAGCAGATATGACAGATCATGCTTGTACGAGCTTTCCGGGACTTACATCATGCTCGAGACACCTCCATGGCCTCCTGTGGCTCGGATGTCTGGGCTAGAGATTCCAGAGGTTTGGTGAAGGTGGGAGCCAGCTGAAATCTCTGCCTACTCTGGGCTCGCTCTAACCTTCACTCGTTAAAGTGAAGGTCGATGCAGGTAGAAACCGCTATTAGCTCCTCCAGTGTGGCAGGAATGTCCCTAGTGGCCAGAACATCCTTTATATGGTCAGCCAGCCCCCTCCAAAACACAGGAATGAAAACTTTATCTGGCCACTCCAGCTCGGAAGCCAGAGTCTAGAAATGGACAGCAAAATGGCTGACCATGAACGAACCCTGTGCAGATGCCAGAAGTTGGAGCGCCATATCGTGGGTGACTCAAAGTCCCAAAAAGACCTGTTTCAGAGTGCTCAAAAACTGTGAAGCACTCTGCACCGCACGATCTTCATGCTCCCACAATAGCATGGCCCACTCCAACACCCTGTCTGACAAGAGGGATATTATGAATCCCACCTTGGCCCGCTCTAAGGGGAAACGTGCTGCCAGGAGCTCAAGGTGTCTTTCACACTGGCTCATGAATCCCCTACCTGACTGGCTATCAACAGAAAACTTATCTGGCAGTGGGAGGCATGATAATGTCAGAACAGGGGTGGCAGTGGACAAAGTGGCTTCAGCCACACTAGCAGCCTGAGCAGCTATTGCGGTAACATCCACGGCTGTGGTTGTGTGCTCAAGAGCCACCAACCTACCCTCCAGCTGCTGGATGTACCGCTGTAGTCGCTGCTCATCCACCTTTAAAAGCCAGACCCTGGCGCTAATATAATGTTAGGGTTGGCGGAAAGCACCAAATAATAAATGATAGTAAGGTGCGTTTGCAGCCCGGGGTCCACCCTGCAGAGGTGGTAAACTGCTGCTTAGTAATGGCGGATGTATATAGCGGTATACAAAAGGTCACAAGTGGGTTAACGTCACCCGGTGTGAACAAGAGCAGACTCTGCTACGTCACAGAGCAGCAGTACTGCGGCGCACAGAATGCAGTCACAGAGCTCTGCCCCAAGGACACGGGGTCAGAGTCTCTCTAGACCTTCTGAGCACCTGCGGACACCACTATAGACACTGACTATGGTGGAGTGTCAAGCACATGCACCATGGTGTGTAGAGCCACCGGTGGACACTGATTCCAGTCTCTATCTCTGCCTCTACCTACATCTAAACCTGGGGGCTTAACAGGCTAGGCTGCACAACAAATGCGTACCAAGGCTAGGGGTTTGTTAATGAGTCATTCAGCAGAGACATTCATACATGCATACAACACACACTCCACATGATCTAATCTTTGTCTAAATTAGCGCAGGGCCGAGCGGCCATGCAAACCTTTTATAGCAGCATCTGTTATGAATGAGTCACCAAGGAGGAAAAACAAAATCAAGCTAAGCCCCAGAAAACCAGAGAGGTTGGTAACTAAGTGGATTGCAGACCCCTGATCCTATCCACTCAACTAGCAGTAGCCGTGGAGCGTACCAACGATGATTCTAGACGCATCGTCACAGCCGGAGAACTAAATAATAGAGTTGAGCGACTTTTGGTTTTTTAGGGTCGAGTTTCGTTTCGTGAAACCCGACTTTTCCAAAAGTCGGGTCGAGCAAGATCGGCCGATTATAGGGAAAAGTCGGGGTCGTCCCGAAACACGAAACCCAATGTAAGTCAATGGGGAATAAAAGTCGGCAGTGAGAGGAGGACAGGAAACACACCTACAGTGCCCATTTGAATGCCAAAAGCATCAATTCTTCTTACTTAAGCTTGTCAACCTTAATTAACTTCATAATACAAGTTACGCACTGAAAAATGGGGGTTATTTGGCTAAAGTTGTGGGGGGGGTAGGGCTGGCTCCAGGTTTTCATGTGCCCTGGGTGAAAGAGCGCCCCTTTAACACATACCACAACTCATCATGCTCCGATACAGCAGAGAAATAGCGGTATAGTACAATGAAAAATACTTCACTTTTTACATCTCATGACGAGGCCCATCTATTTCTCCATACAGAATCATTGGTCCCATATAATGTTTGAAACAGTATATGATGAGCTCCACATAAAGCTACAGTATATGTTGGTCCCCATGGATGAAGCTCCACTGTCCTATGGGCCCAAATAATGCTCCAAACATAATGGGCCCCATTTCTAATGCTCTAGTGTATAATGGGCCCTGTAAATGCTGCTCCAGTGTCTGATGTCCACCTTTGGAATTTTCCAGTGTATGGTGGGCCCCATCTATCATTCTCCAGAGTATAGTGCTCCCCAAAAATTGCTGTCCCAACATTGAAAACAATCAAATAAGTCTCCTCGCTAGGGAATCCCTGTACTAGTCTGGAATCCTCGTCGTCCCCATCTTCCATCTCACTGCACAGTATTTCAACCTTGCAAGTGCTGTGATCCTGAGCAAGCAGGGGGGGCCCACTCGTTGGCGACGGCACTGGCACAGGGCCCCTGATAGTACGGTGGTGTGTCTGATGGTGGGTGGGCCGAACCTGCACTTTCATCTGCAGCTTCCTCTTTGTCACCGTGTAAGATGGAACTGTATATGGGAAGGGTAACCTGAGTTTCATCAGGGTCAGATTCAGGCCGTGTAGTGTGCGAGGGGAATGTAGTGGTCTGGGTCAATGTACCAGCAGATTCATCGAGCAGTGGCTGGGCATCAGTGCACTTGTGTCGCCCCCAGGAGTACGGTCGCCACAGTGGCATTACCTTCCTCCTAGGGAGTGTGATGTCATGCTTGGGAGCAACGAAGGATCTCTCTAGCAGGTTAACTGATTGGGCGGCGTTATTCCCACGAGTCATGACCCTCCAAACAGCGTTCATGAAGGCAAAGTGTTTGTTTTACGTGGGCAGTATGGTTGCAAAGCTGAACCTTAAAGGAATGTCCAGAAGGGCACCACCAGGAGTGGAGCCTACGGTTAAATTCAACTCCACCTGGGAAACCTCAACCATGCCAGCTACAGAAAAGATGCACACATTGCAAGCTTAATTCCGTTAACGAACGAGACTCCGTCATGCCCCGCGGTCCGAGTCCGGCTTACTAGAGGGACACGTGAGGCTCTGGCACATGAGATTGGCCAATAACGGTGTGTCATGCCCTTACATGTCCGTGGCTGCATGTGCGCTACACTGAAAAGGCCAGCGTTTGTCGCTTACAGGTGCAGATAACCCGCTGAACAACGTTAGTGATGGGGATCACTGATTACAATAATTACCCGCGAACGATGATTTCCCAGTAAGTGCAGGTCAACCGCAGTTCCGGAATTAGGCCTAACCGTCATTCCTGAAAAAATGAAAAACTTACGTGTGCAAACCACAGGTGCTGTAGCTTGCTTAACAGCTCGCCAGCCGTTCTCACGCCCAGTATGGATTACACGTGATTGCACAAAGGTGAGAAAGGGTACCGTATCCCCGGATAACATGTATGGATAGCGTACACATTCAAAATATATGTCAATACATCAGGAGGCAGGCTCAGACGGTGTTAGGCCCAGTATGGCTTGCACGTGATTGCACAAAGGTGAGAAAGGGTACCATATCCGCGGATAACATGTATGGATAGCGTACACATTCAAAATATCTGTCTATACATCAGGAGGCAGGCTCAGACGGTGTTAGGCCCAGTATGGATTGCACGTGATTGCACAAAGGTGAGAAAGGGTACCGTATCCCCGGATAACATGTATGGATAGCGTACACATTCAAAATATATGTCTATACATCAGGAGGCAGGCTCAGACGGTGTCAGGCACAGTATGGATTTGACGGCCCAGACTACACAGCGGAGGAGCAGGGAGAAGTAAAGATTGCAAATGCTGGGGCCCTGCCCAAGCAAGGGGGGCCCACTTGTGGGCGTCGGTACTGGCACTGGGCCCCTCATAGTACGGCGGTGTGTCTGACAGCGGGTGTGCACCACCACCGTTAGAGACACTTGATTGCACTATGAGGGACCCTGCGCCAGTGCCCGCGCCCAAGAGTCGGCCTACCCACCTGTCCAGGGCAACGGAACTCGCACGGTGTCGTGCGCTAGGTGGTGACCCCGGCCATGGGGGGGAGGCAGCACAGTTAGGAAGTTTTAGAAAGTGGCATATGTTGATGTTGGACATTCAGCTGATGCAAAAGGCGAAATAGGTCAAGTCCCAGGAAGAGGTGGACCAAAGCAAGCCATTTTTCTGTCACCCTATGTGTCATCAGGGGAAGGTGGGACAAAATCCTTGGAAACCCATGCATGGTTCATTTTAATGAAGGTTAGATCATCCACATTTTGGGTTGACAGATGGAGCCTTTTTTCTGTCAGGATTGATCCAGCTGCACTGAAGACTCTTTCCGATAGCACACTTGCAGCTGGGCAAGCGAGCTCCTGTAAGGCATATTGTGCCAATTCAGGCCAGGTGTACTGTTTAGCGGCCCAATAGTCAAAGGGGAATGACCTGTGTGGGAGAACATCGATATGGGAGGAAAAGTAGTTTGTAACCATAGTTGACAACTGCTGTCTCCTGTCACTTTCCATCGATGCAGTAATACCAGTTGTGTGAGCGGTACTTGAAAAATCAGTCCACAACATTGTCATGAAACCCCTGTCTCCAACGCCACTTCTGCTGTGTGCACCATGAACACCTCTGCCAAGCTGCCCCCGGCCCGTACGGCTCGTGTGAGAACCATCACCGCTGCTGTGTGCTGGGAATGCCTCAAGCAACCGATTTACCAGAGTTGCTTGTTTATTAGCCAATATTAGGTCAAGGTTCTCCTGTGGCATGATGTTTTGTAATTTGCCTTTATAGCGTGGATCCAGGATGCTGGCCAACCAGTAGTCGTCATCGTTCATCATTTTGGCAATGCGGGGGTCCCTTTTTAGGATCTGCAAGGCATAATCTGACATGTGGGCCAATGTTCCCGGTGTCAATGATGCACTGCGAGTGCTGGTTCGAGGAGCACTTTCTGGCAAATCCACATCCCTCCAGTCACGCACAAACCCTGTACCAGACCTTGCCACGCCAACATTTTCACTTGCCCCACGAGATGCATCCTCCTCCCCTAAGTAATCATCGCCATCATCATCCTCCTCCTCCTCTACTTCCTCCACCTCGTCCAGGAGAGGTCCCTGAGCAGACAATGGCTAAATGTCATCAAGGATTCCCTCCTCCTCTCCCTCCTCATCAACATTGGCTGCAGACGCCTGCTCCTTAACCCCTTCACCCCCAAGGGTGGTTTGCACGTTCATGACCGGGCCAATTTTTACAATTCTGACCACTGTACCTTTATGAGGTCATAACTCTGGAACGCTTCCATGGATCCCGGTGATTCTGACATTGTTTTCTCGTGACATATTGTACTTCATGTTAGTGGTAAAATTTCATTCAAATAACTTGTGTTTATTTGTGAGAAAAACGGAAATTTGGCGAAAATTTTGAAAATTTCGCGATTTTCCAACTTTGAATTTTTATGCCCTTAAATCACAGAGATACGGCACACAAAAAACTTGATATCTAACATTTCCCACATGTTTACTTTACATCAGCACAATTTTGGAACCAAAATTTTTTTTTGTTAGGAAGTTATAAGGGTTAAAAGTTGACCAGCGATTTCTCATTTTTACAACACCATTTTATTTTTAGGACCACATCACATTTGAAGCCACTTTGAGGAGTCTATATGATAGAAAATACCCAAAAGTGACACCATTCTAAAAACTGCACCCCTTAAGGTGCTCAAAAACACATTCAAGAAGTTTATTAACCCTTTAGTTGCGTCACAGGAATTTTTTTGAATATTTAAAAAAAAATGAACATCTAACTTTTTTTCATAAAAAAAATATTTCAAGTTCAATTTTTTTATTTTACCAAGGGTAACAGGAGAAATTGAACTGCAAAAGTTATTGTGCAGTTTGTCCTGAGTACGCAAATACCTGATATGTGGGGGGGAACGACTGTTTCGGCGCATGGCAGAGCTCAGAATGGAAGGAGCGCCGTTTGACTTTTTCAATGCAAAATTGGCTGGAATTCAGATTGGACGCCATGTCACGTTTGGAGAGTCCCTGATGTACCTAAACAGTGGAAACCCCCTACAAGTGACCCCATTTTGGAAACTAGACCCCCCAAGGAACTTATCTAGATATGTGGTGAGAACTTTGAACCCACAAGGGCTTTACAGAAGTTTATAACGTACTGTGGTACAATTAAAAAATCATATTTTTTCCACAAAAATGATCTTTTCACCCCAATTTTTATTTTCCCAAGGGTAACAGGACCCTAAAAGTTATTGTGCAATTTGTCGTGAGTACGCTGATACCCCACATGTGGGGGTAAACCACTATTTGGGTGCATGGCAGAGCTCGGAAGGGAAGCAGCGCCATTTGACGTTTTGGGCTGGAATTGAGATCGGACACCATGTCGCGTTTGGAAAACTCCTGATGTACCAAAACAGTGGAACCCCCCCACAAATGACACCCTTTTGGAAACTAGACCCCCTAAGGAACTTATCTAGATGTGTGGTGAGCACTTTGACCCCCCCCAGTGCTTCACAGAAGTTTACAACGCCCGGGCGTGAAAATAAAAATTTCGTATTTTTTCCACAAACATGATCTTTCAGTCACCATTTTTTTATTTTCCCAAGGGTACCAGGAGAAATTGGACCCCAAAAGTTGTTGTCCAATTTGTCCTGAGTATGATGATACCCCATATGTGGGAGAAAACTACTGTATGGGCACACGTCGGGGCTCGGAAGGGAAGTAGTGACGTTTTGGAATGCAGACTTTGATGGAATGGTCTGCGGGTGTCATGTTGCCTTTGGAGAGCCCCTAATGTACCTAACCAGTGGAAACCCCCCACAAATGACCCCATTTTGAAAACTAGACCCACTAAGGAACGTATCTAGATGTGAGGTGAGCACTTTGAACCCCCAAGGGCTTCACAGAAGTTTATAATGCCAGGGCATGAAAATAAAAAAATCGTATTTTTTCCACAAACATGATCAATTAGTCCCCAATTTTTTCATTTTCCCAAGGGTAACAGGAGAAATTGGACCCCAAAAGTTGTTGTCCAATTTGTCCTGAGTACGCTGACACCCCATATGTGGGAGAAAACTACTGTATGGACACACGTCGGGGCTCGGAAGGGAAGCAGTGACGTTTTGGAATGCAGACTTTGATGGAATGGTCTGCGGGTGTCATGTGCGTTTGGAGAGCCCCTGATGTACCTAAACTATTGAAACTCCCCACAAGTGACCCCATTTTGGACACTAGACCCCCACGGAACTTATCTAGATGTGTGGTGAGCACTTTGAACCCCCAAGTGCTTCACAGAAGTTTATAACACTCAAACGTGAAAATAAAAAAATCATTTTTTTCCACAAAAATGATATTTTTGCCCCCAATTTTTTATTTTCCTAAGGGTAACAGGAGAAATTGGACCCCAAAAATTGTTTTGCAATTTGTCCTGAGTAGGCTGATACCCTACATGTGGGGGTAAAACACTGTTTGGGCGCATAGCAGAGCTTGGAAGGGAAGGAGCACCATTTGACTTTTTCAACTCAGAATTGGCTGGAAATGAGATCAGACGCCATGTTGCATTTGGAGAGCCCCTGATGTGCCCAAACAGTGGAAACCCCCAATTCTAACTCCAACCCGAACCCCAACACGCCCCTAACCCTAACCCTAGCCCTAACCCTAGCCCTAACCCTAACCCTAGTCCTAACCCTAACCCTAGCCCTAGCCCTAACCCTAACCCTACCCTAACCCTAACCCTACCCCAACACACCCCTAGCCCTAACCCTAGCCCTAACCCTAATGGAAAAATGGAAATAAATACATTTTTTAAATTTTATTATTTTTCCCTAACTAAGGGGGTGATAACGGGGGGTTTGATTTACTATTTATGGCGATTTTTATGTTTGGCGGCTGTCGCACGCTAAAAGACGCTTTTTATTGTAAAAATAGTTTTTGCATCACCACATATTGAGAGCTATAATTTTTCCGCATTTTGACCCACCGAGTCATGTGAGGTCTTATTTTTTGCGGGACAAGTTGACGTTTTTATTGGTACCATTTTCGGGCACGTCAAATTTTTTGATCGCTTTTTATTCCGATTTTTGGGACGTAGAATGAACAAAAACCAGCGTTTCATGAATTTCTTTTGGGGGGGGTGCGTTTACACCGTTCCGCGTGCGGTAAAATTGATAAAGCGGTTTTATTCTTCGGGTCAGTACGGTTACAGCGATACCTCATTTAGATCGTTTTTTATGTTTTTGTCGGTTTTATGCAATGAAAACTATTTTATATAAAAAATAATTATTTTTGCATCGCTTTATTCAGTGAGCTATAACTTTTTTATTTTTTCGCTGATGATGCTGTGTGGCAGCTCGTTTTTTGCGGGACAAGATGACGTTTTCAGCGGTACCATGGCTATTTATATGCGTCTTTTTGATCGCGCGTTATTACACTTTTTGTTTGGCGGTATGATAATAAATCATTATTTTTTGCTTCGTTTTTTATTTTTATTTTTTAAGGGGTTCACTAAAGGGGTTAACTAATGGGACAGTTTTATAGGGCGGGTCGTTACGGATGCGGCGATACCTAATATGTGTACTTTTATTGTTTTTTTTTATTATTATTTCCAAAAAATGGATTTATTGGGGGAATATTTTTTTTTTTCTAATTTATTTGGCGATTTTTTTTAAAATTATTTTTACACTTTTTTTTATTTTTTTTTTACTTTATTAAATAGTTCCAGGTGGGACATCACTGTCCTGTGACAGATCGCTGATCTGTCACATCACAGATCACTGTGACAGATCAGCGATCTGACACAGGCACTGCAGAAGGCTTCCTCATGCCTGCGCTTTGCAGGCACTGAGGAAGCCAGCTTCCGCAGGCCCCCGAAGGCCCCCGTCGCCATCTTGGATTCGGGGGCCTGGAGTAAGGGAGTCCCCCGCAGCAGCGCTGCACATTGCGCTGCCGTGGGGGGCTCAGGGAAGCACGGAGGGAGCCCCCTCCCTGCCGATGCTTCCCTTTAACCCCCTGTACACTGCGATCATGTTTTATCGCGGTGTGCAAGGGTTTAACGTGTCGGGGGCGGTCCGTGACCGCCCCTGACACATTGTGCCGGGTGTCAGCTGTGATAATCAGCTGACACCCGGCCGCGATCGGCGGCGCTCACCACGTGGGCGCCGCTGATCGCGCCGACGTACTATCCCGTCCCCGGTCATACAGGCCCGGGTACCGTGGACGGGATAGTACGTCGGATGGCAGGAAGGGGTTAAGGTGCGTCAAAGTTTGCATGAGCAGACGCATAAGTGGGATGCTCATGCTTAGGATGGCGTCGTCTGCGCTTACCAACCGTGTGCATTCCTCAAAACACTGAAGGACTTTACAGAGGTCTTTCAGCTTCGACCACTGCACACCTGTCAACTCCATGTCTGCTCTCAAAGTGCCTGGCCGTGTATCCTCCCACAAATGCATTATGGCCTGCCTCTGCTCGCACAGCCGCTCCACCATGTGCAGGGTGGAGTTCCACCTTGTTGCAATGTCGATAATGAGGCGGTGGTTGGGAAGGTGGAGCAATCGCTGCAGCTTCTGCATACGAACGGAGTGTACAGGCAACCAGCGGATGTGCGCGCACAGTCTTCGCACCTTCTGGAGCAGGGCTGTTAACTCCGGATAATTTTTGAGGAAGCACTGCACCACCAGGTTCAAGGTGTGAGCCAAGCAAGGTATGTGGCTGAGTTTTGAAAGGGCTATGGCTGCCACAAAATTACGGCCGTTATCACTAACTACCTTGCCTGCCTCAAGATGTACACTGCCCAGCCATGACTCAGTTTGTCGCTTCAAGTACTCGGCCAGCACCTCGGCGGTGTGTCTGTCGCCCAAACACATTATCTGCAACACAGCCTGCTGACGCTTTCCACTAGCTGCTCGATAGGGGGACACCTCGTGTGCAACAGTGGCAGCTGCAGATGGAGTGCTCGTATGACTGCGCTTTGTGGACGAGCTTTCGCTTCTGGAGGAGGAGGAGGAGGAGGGTCGAACGCCTACAGCCAACTGTTTCCTATACCGTGGGCTAGGCAGCACTGTCCCACCACCGCTGTCCCCTGTGGACCCTGCATCCACCACATTAACCCAGTGCGCAGTGATGGACACGTAACAGCCCTGGCCATGCCGAGTGGACCATGCATCAGTTGTGAGGTGCACCTTTCCACTCACTGACTGCTTGAGTGCATGGACAATGCGGTCTTTTACATGATGGTGGAGGGCTGGGATGGCTTTGCGAGAGAAGAAGTGGCGACTGGGTAGGTCATAGCGTGGTACTGCATAGGCCATGAGTTCGCGGAAAGCTGCGCTTTCCACCAACCAATAGGGCATCATCTCAAACGAGATTAGTTTGGCAATGTGGGCGTTCAAACCTAGTGTACGCGGATGAGAGACTGAGTACTTTCTTGACCTACTCATAGTGTCTGGGAGGGTGAGCTGGACTTGAGAGCTGCATATGGTGGAAGTAGCGATGGACAGGGCGGACTGAGAGAGGGTTGATGATGGTGATGGAGTTGGTGTTCTTTCTGATGGCCTAGATTCTGAATATCAGAGCGCTATGTCACAGGCTCCATGGCACAGGTGTGAAAAAAGTGACTACAGGATAAGGGTGATTTTGAATTTCTGAACACACTAGTGGACACTGGACACTTTTGGATTGTGTGAGGCCCACTGAATATCAGAGCGCTATGTCACAGGCTCGATGGCACAGGTGTGAAAAAAGTGACTACAGGATCACAGAGATTTTGAATTTCTGCACACACTTGTGGACACTGGACACTTATGGATTGTGTGAGGCCCACTGAATATCACAGCGCTATGTCACAGGCTCGATGGCACAGGTGTGAAAAAAGTGAGTACAGGATAAGGGAGATTTTGAATTTCTGCACACACTAGTGGACACTGGACACTTTTGGATTGTGTGAGGCCCACTGAATATCAGAGCGCTATGTCACAGGCAGAAATTGGCTAGTGTATCACAAACTACGAGGTGTATGTAGAATTGGGCAGAATAGGAATCTCCCTAGAGTGTAGGTCTGTAAGAACGGAACAAGTCCTCCACTTATCCTTCCACAGTGACACACAGATAGCTTCACTGTGGCCGTGATAACAGCCGTTACACGGTACTGAGAGGAGTGTGCACGTACACTGCTGTCCGGTGTACGTAAAATTGTCAAGCTCCGTGTTTTTTAAGTATACGGACAGACACACGCTGTCTCTCTATAGTTTTGAATGTGATCAAACAGCAAATATATTTAACTGTTTGAAAGCTAGACAAAACTAGTAGTTGCAGGTCTGTAAGAACTGAACATGTCCTCGACTTATTCTCACAGAATGACACACAGATAGCTTCACTGTGGCCGTGATAACAGCCGTTACACGGTACTGAGAGGAGCGTGCACGTACACGGCTGTCCGGTGTACGTAAAATTGTCAAGCTACGTGTTTTTTAAGTATACGGACAGACACACGCTGTCTCTCTATAGTTTTGAATGTGATCAAACAGCAAATATATTTAACTGTTTGAAAGCTAGTCAAAACTAGTAGGTACAGGTCTGTAAGAACGGAACATGTCCTCGACTTATTCTCACAGAGTGAAACACAGATAGCTTCACTGTGGCTGTGATAACAGCCGTTACACGGTACTGTGTGAGGAGCATACACCGCTGTATGGTGTGAAAAAATGCACGCTCAGTACCTCAGCAGGACAAAAAAAAAATTGGGATTGCTTTTAAAAAAGCAGTTTGCAGAGCAGTGGGTAAACAGCAATGCAGCTGTCAGGAAGCCTTAGAAGGCAGCCTAACAACCAACACCGCTGATCCACCACAATATAGCCTCCCCTTGCACTGCACACACAGTGACTGGTGTGTTGTACAGGCAAAATCGCTAGCAGCAGAAGCAGTTTTTTTTTCTTCTTCCCTGCCTAACGCTCTCCCTACAGAATCAGCAGCAGCAACCTCTCCCTATGCTAACATCGGCAGAAGTAAGATGGCGGTCAGCGTGCATGCCCTTTTATAACCCCTGTGACACCCACCAAAGCAAGCCAATCACTTGCATGCCCTTCTGAAAGATGGTGGTTACCCCTGCCTATGTCATCACGTTGCCCACAGTGTCCGTGGATCCTGATTGGCTGAAAAACAAACTTTTGAAACGCGACTTTGGCGCGTAAGTCGCCGACCTCGTGGCCGACCTAATCCTAGGGTCGGGTTTCGTTTCATGAAACCCAACTTTGCCAAAAGTCGGCGACTTTTGAAATTTTTCGACCCGTTTCGCTCAACTCTACTAAATAAGCCTAAAGCAAGAAAAGGGGAAATCTAAACTGCCCCAGAGCAGAACCCAAAGCAATAGACAGCCCCAAACATGTATTGTCGGTGAGACAAGATGAAAACACAAACACAGATAGAAAAATAGGCTGAGCAAACGATGGGGCCCACACTAGCTAGAAAGGACAGGAAAGGAAAGATGCTGTCTGCAATCACTCACAAAACCCTGCCAAAAAATGTCCAACACTTTCTGATAACAAAAACCCTGAAGTCGCTAGCCTTCAATTCCCTATATCATCACTCTGGTATATTCTGAGGACAGAGCAAAAAGAGACCAATCTGATCAGGGACAAAAAGCAAACTGGCAAAAACAGAGACATAAGAATGGAAATTCAGCACAGCTTCTTGGTCAGATCAGTCAGTGGTTTGGCAATACCACAAATTTAGCTATAAATTTACGATAAAAATTAGCAAAACCCAAAAACTTCTGGAGAGCCTTCAAAGAAGTGGGCCGAACCCAATAATAAATGGCCTGTACCTTGGCCGGGTCCATTTCAATAGTTGACGGAGACAAAATAAATCCCAAAAATGAAATCCTCTGTACATCAAAAAGGCATTTCGATCCCTTAACATACAGGGAATTATTCCTCAAAATCCGGAACACAGTCCGAACATGTTCCACATGACAATCACAATCACTGGAAAAGATCAGAATATCATCCAAATAGATGATCAAAAACGTATCCACAAAGTCCCGGAAAATATCATTCTTGAAGGATTGGAAGACAGAAGGGGCATTAGTGAGCCCAAAAGGCATCACCAGGTACTCAAAATGTCCCTCTGGAGTATTAAACGCCGTCTTCCATTCATCTCCATGCTTGATGCGAATAAGATTATACGCCCCCCTGAAGTCAAGCTTAGTAAACCAGCAGGCACGTTTAACTCTGGAGAATAAATCAGAAATCAGGGGTAATGGATACTGATATTTAACCTTAATCTTGTTAAGGGAACGATAGTCAATACAAGGCCTTAATGAACCACCTTTCTTAGCCACGAAAAAAAAGCCAGCACCTAAGGGTGATGAAGATGGTCTAATATGACCCTTCTCCAACGACTCCTTAATATAAGATCGCATAGCCTCGTGTTCAGGTACAGATAAGTTGAAAAGCCGACCCTTGGGAAATTTACACCCAGGTCTCAACTCAATTGCACAGTCATAACTCCTATGAGGAGGCAGGGACGCAGACTTACTCTCACTAAATACATCATAAAAATCAGCCAAATAGTCAGGAACATCATGAGACTGGGGAGAGGTGGAGAAAACAGGAGTGTCACCAAGAGCACACCGACAGCCCCAACTCACCACAGACACAGATTTCCAATCCAAAACTGGATTATGGATTTGCAACCAGGGGAAACCCAGAACAATAGTATCATGCAAATTATGCAGTACCAAAAATCTACAATTTTCTTGGTTGTCTGGGGCGACCCGCATTATCACCTGGGTCCAAAAGGTTTATTCTCCGCCAAAGGAGTGGCATCAATACCCCTCAAAGGAATAGGTGTCCTCAGAGGTATCATGGGAAAACCACAACGTTTAGCAAAATCCAAATCCATCAGATTCAAAGCCGCAACGTTTAGTAAAATCCAAATCCATCAGATTCAAAGCCACTCCTGAATTCACAAAAGCCTTGGCGGAAAATGTGGATAAGGAGCAGATCAGATTAATTGTCAAACGAAACAGGTTGTACGCCACCCACAGCAAATGTGTGTGCAAAACATTTCTTTTGTTTAGGGCAGACAGAAAAGGATGGCCATAGTACGATGTTGCACCCTTTGTCGGCAGGCTTTATTATCAAATTTTTGAGGAGCTTCAGCTCCTTCAATGCCAATCTCTGTTTCTTGGTCAAGTTGTCATTACGTACACCAGTGGATATATTACGAAATTCATCAGAGACCAGTCTAACAAATATATCAATCTCAGAATTGAGATTTAAGGGTGGAAATTTCTTGGTTTTGGGAATAGAAAACTTAGAGTATGAGGGGAGCATTACTAATTATTTATAAGTAAAATACAACCTTTATTGAATCAAAAAACAAAACAAATACAAAGAAATCCACAAACAACCGTGTCACGTATATAGGCCCTAAATCGGGGCCCTGATAACAGCTACCTACCAGCAGAGGTTGGCACCCTAAACACAATCAAGATTGGCGCCCCTGCTCCACAATGGCTGACCTTGTTACTCCTAGATAACCTGGACTGGTGCAACACACAATCATTATTTAACCAGGAAAGGAGTGTAAGGCTGTGTTCACACACAGCATTTTTTTAGCGGTTTTTACCGCGGTTTTCACTATAAAACTGCTAAAAATAAGCTTCACAGTCATTTCTATGCATTTTGCATTTTTTGTGCACATTGATGCATTTTTTACCGCGAAAAACCGTGTCGCGGTAAAAAACGCAGCATGCACATTAATTTTACGGATTTTTCCGTGGTTTTGGCTTCTTCCATGCGTTTAGAAACCGCTGCGGAAAAAACGCATCAAAAACGCATCAAAACCGCGCAAAAAACGCCGCAGGAAAAATAGGTGCGGTTTCTGGGAAGGGATTCAGGTTTTTGAGCAGAAATTTTCTGCAACGTGTGCACTTAGCCTAAAGGTGTCGCCGGTAAGGGTAGGTTTAGGCAACAATAGAAAAGGTGCAAAAAAAGTGCTGTAAACACGAGACATAAAGTGACAAGTGCAAACAAATGAGTACCTGACTATATTGTTCCCTGTGACTGAACACCTTCCTGTCAGCGGAGGTTGGCACCCTACTTGACAGCGGAATGCCTCCCCCGCTCCATAAGGTTGTTGCTCCGGTGGGAGCGGACCAGGATTGCTCTGGTGAGGCCTGCGGGCTGGACTGCTCTGGTGAGGCCTGGAGACGCTGTCTTTTCCTGGCTGCTGTGATGGAGGAGAGGACAGGCGGAGCTGCTGAGGGGCCGATCCCGACACCTGGCGGAGGCGAACGGAAGCTTTTCGGACCTGCTTTGCCCTGTGGCGGCGGGATGCTTCTTCTCCCTAGCCGTGAGTTGGGAGCGTGCAGGGCTGGAGGAGAGGGAGCCGAGGAGCTACAGAGACAGTGCTGGTGAGCTTGTGAGCAGACGGAGGAGGTGCTCTGAGAGACCTCTGGGCCTGGTGGTGTGAGCGGAGCTGCAGAAGCCCATCCGGGAGTCTGCGGGAACATCATCACAAAACACACGGTACTGTGCGGCCTCCTTTCTCTTTTCGCGCGGTTGAGTGGACGGCGCCATCTTGGAAATAAGAAAAAAACAACAACAAGCGCCATATTGAAATCTCCCTGTCACTATATAGGCTGCTGGGAGCGCCTTAGGACATAAGAACTGAGAGAACCTCTCTCATCTGGGCCCACGTTGATGGGGATGAACATACAGTCAAGTAGTTTTTTATGAAAAACCCGGAAAACAGTTTCTATGTTTTTCTGATATTGTCTGGAGCTGCATTGTCTGTTCATCACAAATCAACAGCAACACCTACTGATCAATATCTGAAGAATGCTGTATACCTAGATATAATGAATACTTAGCTCTTTTTTTCTCTTCTTCATGTTCAAGTGGTGACCTTTAGCACGCCACATCAGATGCTCAGTTATGGTTAAAATAGGTAAAGAGCGTGGGAAACAAGCAGCTGAATCCTTAGTGGAGGAACAAATGCATAAAGCGCAGGGAGACCTTGATAAATATTTAAAGAAGACGGCAGGAGCTACACCAGGCCACTGCAAAAAGAGACTTGCTTCATCAGATAATATGGATGGGTCAGACACTAGAGGTGCTGACTCAGAGTGCGATTTAGGTCAGTCTGACCCTACACCAATCTCCAGATCATTTATGAAAAAATTACTGTCCCAAAGCATGAAACCCATCATGGAGGAACTGTCAGGCCTGCACTCAGACCTTCAACAATTAGGTCAAAGAGTGGAGTGGAGGTTTTGGAATCCTCCAGTGTGGAAGTAGTGGATGCAATATCATGTCTCAGGGATCAAGCTATTCAGCAACAACAACAATTGAACACGGCACTGCTGGCAGCGGAAGACCAAGAAAATCGAAGCCGGAGAAAAAACATCTGATTGAGAGGCATCCCAGAATCCTTTGCGAAGGAAACACTGGCTAAAGTCTCTAAAGAAATTTTTGCCAACCTGCTAGGTCAAGAAAGAGCAGACTCAATAGTTATCGAGAGAGTGCATCGAGCTTTAAAACCCAGGCCGTAACCAAACAATCCACCAAGAGGCATTATTTGTGGCCTTCTCAGCTTTGTGAACACCACAGCCATGCTTGCAAGTGCAAAAGAAAAGGACAAGATTCTTTATGATGACTCACAAATTCAGCTTTACCAGGACATAGCTCCCTCAACTTTGGCTAAAAGACGAATCCTCAAGCCTCTTTTAACTGAGCTCAGAGCAAAAGGTTTGATCTACAGATGGCTATATCCGTTTGGGCTAGCGATCAATGTGGACAATCGCCAAATCATAATACGATCCCTGATAGATTTGGAGACAGCCTGGGATAAGTTGGGTATTGATCCTATTGATGTCCCTTCTTGGATGCCGGTTGATAGGGGTTGGTCCTTTCCCAGACTGACAAGACTACAGGAGTGGTCCCTCTAGAAAAAATAAATGTCGCCTCAACCAAAAAAGTCTGATCCCAGGACAGGAAACGCTAGGCCTGGACCTGTGTTGTCTTTTTGAGTCAAATACAAATCTTTGCATTTGGTCGTCTAGACCTGTAACTTTCTGGTTGGACATTATTCTCGTACATACATTTCTCCTTCCTCAGATTCTCTTTAGAATATGACTGATTTAGATAGTATGAGTAGGATATTATATGTCTTTATGCAACCGAATGGGAGGTCTCTTAGAGACACATGAACCATCAGTTGAGGGATCTTTGATCTCTATTCCTTTGATACATGATTATATGAATGAATCATTACACTTTTATAGTTTCTATGCTATAGACATGTTTGATAATTTTCTTATAACGTTGTTATTTGATTAATCCAAGGTCACCACTAGGACTCTCTCGCTCTTGTTTGGGTACCCCCCTGCGATAGGCAAGAATGTTATTGTAAAAAGTTTGTTAAATGATGTTTTTTTCTGTATCTGTTATCATTTCAGGCATCTTGCTGTGACAGAGAACTCCCTTCGTGATACTTTAAATGACTAGTCGGAGGGGTTGGGGCTCAATCACAGTGGCAACGTATAATGTCAAAGGTATCAATTCCCCTGCTAAGCGCAGCCAAATACTCACACTCCTGAAAAAGCAGAAAACACAGGTGGCTTTCATCCAAGAAACCCATTTCAAACTTGGTAGAGTCCCCAATATGTCTTTCTCTCAGTTTCCTATATTGTATAACAGTTGTGCCTCCACAGCATCAAAATGGGTGAGCATTGCCTTCAGAAAAGGCCTCCCCTTTACAATTATAGATAGCTTAAGTGACCTGGAAGGCAGATTTGTTTTTGTCAAAGGTTTTTTGGCAAATACGAAGGTGATACTTGCAAATTTATATGCCCCAACCAGAATCAGATTTCCTGGATAATTAAAACATTAGACACCCTCCAACTTTTTCAGGAAGGCATATTAATAGTGGGAGGCGATTGGAATCTAACAGTTCAACCTGGTCTGGACGCCTCGAGTGGGTCTTCCCCTATTTCTTCAAAACTGAGACAAAGATTCATAAACAAGCTTAGCTCACTACATTTAGTAGATGCCTGGAGGATTTTCTTCCCCACCACAAAGAATTACACCTTCTTTTCCCCTCCGCACCTCTCATACCACCGGATAGATTGCTTCTTTGTGCAGATGAAAGCTCTTTATTTAATTAGATCATCTCAAATAGGAGAGATAACATTATCGGACCATGCACCTGTTTTCATGACTATTGAAATCACCACTCTACCTCGTGCGGTGGGGAACTGGAGACTAAATGAATTGCTTTTAGACAATACGGACAATGTAGAGAAACTGAGAGTTAGCATCACAAGATATTTTAATGAGAATATCACTGAAGGTGTGTTAACACCTAATATTTGGGAAGCTCATAAAGCTGTAATCAGGGGGGAACTTATTTCCTTGGGCTCTAATTAATACGGCGGAACGTCTTCATAAAACAAATAGGTCGGATGAGTCTTTTCAGGATCTTGCCACTCTTAAACATAAATTGAAAGACGTTTTAAACGTGAGATCGTCCAAGACTTTTATGTACAGTAAACATATATTTTATATGCATGGTAACAAAAGTGGAAAACTTACCTCTCAAATGATCAAAAAAACAAAAGGAAAAGACATTTATAAAAAATATTCAAATTACACCTAACAAAAGAGTGGTTGAATCCAGAGAGATTGCCGAGGCTTTCAGACAGTGCTATAAAGACTTATGCAACATAGACCCTCCAGAATCCATGAAGGACTGCGGGAGAGCGGCAGATAACATACAAGAATTTTTAGCTCCCCTTTCCCTCCCAACTATTCCTACAAGTGAATATGTGGCCTTTGCTTCTCCAATCACATTAAGTGAAATCGAAGACGCCCTGAGAGCTGTGCCTTATAGGAAAGCAGCTGGCCCAGATGGCTTCCCAGCGGGTTATTATAAGAAATTCTCTGGGTTCCTCTTTCCACACCTGGTCTCTCTTTTCAACTCTTTCCTTATGGGAACTCCACCGCTTCGACAAGCTCTAGAAGCCTATATCGCCATTATTCCAAAGTAGGGGAAAGATAAAAGCCTCTGTAGCAATTATAGGCCTATTTCATTACTAAACAACGATATTAAATTGTGGTCTAAAATTCTAGCTTCAAGAATCAATAGGGTTTTGGGGAGTCTGATTCACCCTGACCAGGTGGGTTTTGTCCAGGGGAGAGAGGGGAAACATAATGCTGCTAAAGTCCTACATGCCATATCTTATGCTAAAAATAAAAAGAGGTCCCTTACAATCCTGTCAACAGATGCTGAAAAAGCATTTGACAGAATTAGCTGGAACTATATGACATGTACGCTCCAAAAATTGGCCTTCCCTCCTCCCTTTATAGATGCCATCAAGACACTTTATGTGGACCCTACCACCAGAGTGGGAGTGAATGGAATTTTTTCAGATCCCTTTGAAATAAAAAACAAAAACAGAACCAGACAGGGATGCCTACTTTCCCCTGCCCTGTTTGTTTTAGTAATGGAAACCCTTATACATAAAATAAGACAGGATACATCCATCAAGGGTTTTCTGATAGGCCAAACAGAAATTAAAACAGCAGCCTTTGCGGATGATCTTCTTCTTCTGATAGCAAAACCCAATATAGCATTCTCCAGGTTGGTAAATATATTCAAAGAATTTGGAATAGTTTCCAACTTCAAAATTAATTTAAATAAATCAGAAGCCATGAATATCTCTGCACCAAATGAAGTCATTAGAACTCTCAAAAAAGATACCTAGTTTCAATGGGCTGCGGAGAAATTAAAATATCTAGGTATATTTTAACATCAGACCCCTCCACCCTCTATAAATATAATTTCATGCCCTTTTTGGAACAGATACTAAAATATGACCTGTCGTATGTATCCTGGATAGGCCGAGTTAATATTATCAAATCTTATATTTTCCTCAAAATATTGTATACTATGCAAATGGTCCCTATACCTCTCCCTTACTCTTTCTTTAACTCACTTAACCAGTTAATCTCTAACTTCATTTGGAAAGGTAAAAAGGCTAGGCTCCCTCTAAAATTACTTTATATACCCAAAGGTTCGGGTGGCCTCGGCCTGCCGGATTTTAAAACATACTATCAGGCTATACATATTGCCCGTTGGATCACCTTGATTAAGCAGATGGGAGAAGATTTGTATTTGTACCTGTGGTCATCTATTATTCCCTCTTCTGGGAAATGTAATAAAATAACCGTAAATACTCTTTCAATCAGGCGCAAACTCATTCCGAACATCATACCTCATTGTTTTTTCCTGGAGGATATCCCACTTAGAGTCCTCCCTTGGCTGACTAACCCTAAATACGTTGATGTTTATGGTCTGTGGGATGGTCTTCCAAACATTCTTATATCCCAACTTCTGTAGGGTGATATACCATGTGTGGAGGGATGGCCGAGAGATGCTACAAAGCGTCCTGAGGACTTCTTGCAGAGACAACATATCTGCTTTATATTAAATAAAATTAAAACAGACTTTAAGCATTCACTGGAGTGGTTATGGTTAAAACTTTTAGTTAAGCTCCGTTTTCCGGTTTCCAAATTGGTGTCTAAATTTTATGCTAATCTTATCAAGCCACCAGAAAACTTCAAACCTCTTTATATAACCTCTTGGGAATCGGAGTTGAAGATAACTCTGTCTCATCGAGAAGTGAGTCAAATACTTGCCAACTCTCACAGGTTCTCCAGATGTATCCTATTACAGGAGAATGCATTTAAGATTCTCTCCTGGTGGTACAGAACTCCGGAGCGTTTGTTCCACCTAGGTCTAAGTGATTCACCGCTGTGCTGGAGATGTTCTGGTGCAATAGGCTCTCTTGCACATATTTTCTGGTTCTGCCCAGTAATCTCAACTTTCTGGGAGGGTATTAATGACGCACTTCGTCATATGGATTTGACATTAACAGGTCTCACTCCCCAGGAGATTTTGTTGTCACTCCCTACTATAATTTTTAAACCAAGAAAACATAACTTACTCCCATTATTGATAGCTGCTGCGAAACAACTGATTTCCTCACATTGGAAATCTCACATTCCTCCCATGTTAGGAGAATGGCGTAATAAGGTACATGACCTATATCATCTGGAGGAATTATCCAGCTGGGAGACTAGTGTTAGCAGCGGACTAATCAGCGTAACATCCAGAGTCAGCAACACAGAATATAGATTTATTCATATCCAGGTTGAACAGCTTACAGCAGGAAATGTGATCAGTCCGGTATCTGCTGTGGCTTGCAGCATGGGAGCATTACAACAACAATAAGGGAAGAGAAGGAGGGGGCATCCTGTCTGTTCTTTTTTTTTTGTCACTGAACTTTGTTAACAATCTCATAATATGCACAATATATCAAACAGTACAGTAGTAGTTGTTGCAATACATACAGATCAATATGCATTATTCCAACACCCCCACTCAACAACTACTTATCCTCTTAGTCCCAGTGTGGTTCTCAATTCTTGGAACCTGGCTCGTGGCAATGGCTTTGTCATAATGTCAGCTGCCATCTTATCAGTTTCACAATAGACAAACTGAATTATGCCACGATCTATCAAATCACGTAAATGATGATGTCTGATGTCAATGTGCTTGGTTCTAGCACTGATCTTTTCACTGCATGCAAGTTTAATGCATCCTTGGTTGTCCTCATAAATCACCGTCGGCTGAGTTGACGGTGTGCCAAGATCATCCATCAATTGTCTTAGCCAAATGACCTCCTGGCTTGCATAGGCTGCGGACACATACTCCGCTTCTGTAGATGACAAGGCAACAGACACTTGTTTCCTACTAGACCAGGAGATTAAACTTTCTCCAACTTTAAACAAGTATCCGCTTGTGGATTTATGATCATGCGAATCACCAGCCCAATCTGCATCTACATAGCCGGTGAGTTCTAGATCTCCCGTTGCAGACAGCTTTAAATTTACATCTTGCGCTTCTTTTAAATATCGGAGAAGTCTCTTAACAGCATTCCAGTCTCTTTGGTGTGGTTTTTCCACATATCTGCAAAGGATTCCACCTGTTGTTGTGATATCCGGTCGCGTCATAGTTGATATGTATAAAAGTGCCCATACTGCCTGACGATATTTCTCATTGTTTGGCAACAGGTCATCTTCTCCTTCCAGCTTCAGGTAGGATGGTTCCATTGGGGTTGATATACCTTTGGCTTCTGACATTCCAAACTGATTCAGAATCAAATAAATTTTTGCACTTTGGTTTAGAAGAAAACTTCCATCTTCCTCTCTCTGGATTTGGATTCCTAGATAATATGTCACATTTCCAAGGTCTTTCGTTTCAAAATGCTGGTTCAGAATTTCAGCCATTTTTCCAATTTCTGCATCTTCCTGATGAACTACAATCACATCGTCCACATATAAGAGAATATACATCCACTTTCCATCTGTATATTTTGTGTATAAGCATGGATCCGCTTGACCTCTTTTAAAACCTTCTTCCAACAAGACCTTATTCATCTTGTTATTTCATGCTCTTGCTGATTGCTTAAGACCATAAAGGGATTTTTGTAGTTTGCAAACAAGATTCTCTTCACCCCTTTTACATAACCTTCAGGTTGAGTCATGTATAAGTCCTCCTCAATGTCACCATTTAAAAAGGCAGTTTTTATATCCAAATGTCTGACATTCATCTTTTGTACAGCAGCTACAGCTAACAAAGCTCTGAACATGGGCTGTTTAGCGACTGGAGCAAACGTAGCATCATAATCTTCACCATACTTTTGAGAATATCCTTTTGCCACCAACCTTGCTTTAAATCTGTGGACTTTACCTTCAGAGTCATATTTGGTTTTGAAGACCCACTTGCACTTGATTGCCTTTTTGCCCTGTGGCAGCTTGGTGAGTTTCCAAGTTTGAAGTTGATGAAGCGATTTGATTTCCTCATTAGCAGCATTGATCCACTTTGTTCTTTCATGGACAGGTAGTTCTTGCATTTCATCCCATGACTGTGGCTCTGATTCAGGTAGTGTCTTGACTATGTAGGATAGACGTTTAGCTAGTACGCCTCTGTTTGATCTTGGCGATCTCCTGATTTCAGATTCACCTGATTTTTCTGTTGTTCCTTCAGTGGTTGAAGAATCCAGCCAGACCTCTACATCCTCCTTGTTATTGTCTTGTAATTGTGACTTCAGCTGGACTACTGGCGTGATGTCACAAAACTTGGGGGACACAAAGTTCTCATCAATCACTACATCTCTACTTATTGTGACCTTGTTTGTTTCTGGGTGTAGAATCCTATAACCTTTCTGGATTTCACTATAGCCTACCAGGATCCCTTCCTTAGCGTGAGATTCCCACTTAGATCGCCTTTCTTTGGGAACATGTGCAAGTGCTTTACTTCCGAATATTCTTATATGATGTAGTTTTGGCTTTATGCTGTTCCATTGCTCAAACGGAGTTTTCTCTGTAGCTTTACCTGGTAGTCTGTTCTGAAGATAGCAAGCTGTCATATTGCTTCACCCCAATATGCTGTGGGCAGATTTGCATCAAGCAACATACTTCTTCCACTTTCACAGAGTGTTCGGTTCCTTCTTTTCGCGACACCATTTTGCTCAGGATTGTACGGTACAGTGGTCTGAAATAGGATTCCATTTTTCTTTAAAATGCTCTGTGTCTCATTACTTGTGTATTCAGTCCCATTATCTGCACGTAGAATCTTTGGCATTCTCCCAAATTTATTATATACCTCAGCTAGATATACTTCAAGTTTCTCTGGAACTTCTTTCTTGCTGTGAAGCAGATGGACAACTGGATATCTTGAATGATCATCAATAAATGTGAGAAAATATCTCTTCTTCCCAGGAGTCTGAGTGCTCATTGGACCACAGACATCTGTATGTATTAAATCTAGTGTCTTTTCTGTTCTTGTAGTACTTCTCTTAGGAAAGGCTTTTCTAGATATTTTCCCTTTGATGCAGCTAGTACATTTCATTATCTGGTTACATAGATCAATTGTAATGTTCTCAGCTAGTTGCTTTTGAACTAACTTCCTTATTGCTTCTGGGTCTGTGTGCTAGGCGCCTATGCCATACATGAATGCAGTTATTGTGCCTTTCTCCCTGAGCAGTGTACACACACTCTTTGCATTTAAGCAGGTAAAGTTCATTTGTGATTTTTCCTTCTGCTAGTGTGTGGCCCTCTTTTGAGATGATGCAGCTATCATGCTTAAATGTAACTTCATTTCCTTGTTTTGTGAGTTTCTTCACAGATAGTAAATTACTCTCAAGACTAGACACATAGAGCACATCTTTTACTGGGATCTTCTTGCTTTCTGTTGGTGAGATTTGACAATCAATATAACCATCTCCTATACCTTGTGAAGTCATGTACTGACCATTAGCCATAATCACTTTCTCTGACTTACTTTGGTTAAGCTTAGAAAAGAAGTCCCTGTTATTAGTCATGTGACTAGTTGCTCCAGAGTCTATACACCATGCATGCTTTGATGTATTTACACTGACAGTAAATGCAGTTTCAGTATTCACAGAATCAATTTCTGCAGACACAGCACTTTTAACCCTTTGAAGACTGCTTTGCTTTTTCAGCTGATTCATTCTAGCTTTCCAGACTCTGCAGTCGGCTTTCAAATGTCCTGATTTCTTTCAAACAAAACATTCACGTGTTTCTTTTAGGTGCTTTCTGTTATCATTTAGATTTTGTGTCTGTAAAGCAGATTCTGCATCGCATGTCCTGCTGTTTACACCTTCCGCTTTCCGCTTATATTCATCTATGAGCTTCCCTCTGACATACTCCAATGTAAGCTCATCATCTGGGCGCCCATCTAGTGCAGTTACAAGCGTGTCATAGTTTTCTGGAAGACCACTAAGCAGTAATGCGGCTACATGAAAGTCCTTCAAATCTTCTCCAATGCCTCTCAGGCGTTCTACAATCTCTAGAATGCTTGTTATGTAGTCCTGCATATCCTGGCCATTCTGTAGTTTAGACTGGTACAATTTTCTCATGAGATAAAGGTTATTGCTTAAATTTATCCTCTCATGCACCTTTTGCAGCTGCTCCCACATTTCTCTTGCAGTTTCACTTTTACACACATGCACAATCTGATCATCATCTATACTGAGTGATATGGTACTTTGTGCTTTCTGATCCATCTCTATCCACTCCTGTGATACTGGGTCAGGTTTAGGCTCCTGTGTGTATTTCCATGTACCTTCTCTTATCAGCAGCATTTTCACTTTGAATTTCCAGGATTGATAATTCTGGTTAGGGAGACTTGGTACTGTAAACTTCATGGAGTTGCTGCTGCTGGTGGCCATCTTTGCTGTCTTCCTTCTTTTCTTTTCTCTGTGCTCTGGGGATCTGGGACTCTAGGACTCTGGGCGCATAACCTGTTAGCAGTGGATTAATCAGCGTAACATCCAGAGTCAGAAACACAGCATGTAGATTTATTCATATCCAGGTTGAACAGCTTACAGCATGAAATGTGATCAGTCTGGTATCTGCTGTGGCTTGCAGCATGGGAGCATTACAACAACAAGAAGGGAAGAGAAGGAGGGGGCATCCTGTCTGTTCTTTTTTTTTTTGTCACTGAACTCTGTTAACCATCTCACAATATGCACAATATATCAAACAGTACAGTAGTAGTTGTTGTAATACATACAGATCAATATGCATTATTCCAACAACTAGATCTCATGAAAAATTCAAAAGATTATGGCTCCCTTGGGAGAAATACTTTGATATTGTAGTGGGAAAATCGGAGAATTGAGTTTATTAAAATCACTGGATCAATCCCTACAGGTTCGTGTCGACGTGGTCAAGCCCGATACTCAATTTAATAACCCTTCTTAGTCTAACAATGTAATTTTACCTTATGGCATTTTTCAATTCCTTCACAGGCTTTTTCTTTTTATTGAGAGTTCACCTGTCACTGTCATGTTCACCTATACATGATCCTTCAGGATCAACAGCACTGGGAAAATATTTGCCTGCCTTATTTCTTTGTTATGTTTATGTTAATGTTTTGTTAACCTGTATATCTGCGCTTTCCAGTTAAGTAACATTGAAATGTCTGTAACTTTATGCTCTGGAAAGTTTAGCTTCTGGAAGCTATGTACAGGTTGTTTGAAAAAATTAATAAATAAAGATTAGCAAAAAAAAAAGAAGAAACCCAACATGTTGATTAGACATGACTTATCTTTCATGAATCCGTATTGGTTGTGATTTATTAGATTATTCTCTTCAATATACCTGTATCTCTGTAGATCATCTCTTATAATGCCCTCAAAAACTTTGCACACTACTGATTTAGTGTTGTTACAAGTGCTGATTACGGTTTGCCCCCCTCACTGCAAGCAAATTGTGCCATCCTTACTTCCACCACTAGAGCGTGATCAGAATATGCAGGAGTACAATCACGCACTGGTAGACACACTTCTGATGGCATCCTCACCTGAAAGCGCTGGCTCAGTGGTAGCACAAGTCATAGGAGGAGGAAGGCGCAAATGCTGCTGGGGCACAAACACCACTTTAGATGGGAGGGTTAGCATGACAGAAATGTGGAAAGCCGTAATCAGCATGTTGCAACATCCAGCACCACCATCTGATACGGTCTGCATTACCAGGAAGCAGCGTTTAGGTTATGTAGCAACTCACTCAGGATAAATAGGTTAGACACTACAAAACCGCAACTGAGCCTGTACAGACTAGATATCCTAACACCACAGTCCCTAGTGGTGCATGCAGGCACAGAGATAGCCCTAATCAAAGAACCATTAGAGGGCACTCAAACCTAAACTCCCTAAATGGCAGTCGAGTTACTTCACGTTCCTCTTAATGGACTGAAGGTCAGAGCAGAGTGTGAATTAACTACAAGAGGAGAAGTGTTCTGATCAAAGGAAAGATATCAGCGTGAGTAAAGTAAATAATGATATACTAAACAAAGATTTAAGCAATTACTCTTATCAAATATAGTGCCTGCTCTCTAAAGTTAAGCAGGGGAGAGATACAGAAGTATAGAAAATAAACAACAAGGTGAAATCCTTAGCTTAAAGTTCACAGACAGGCTTCAGCCATCAATACAATATCAGAATATCTAAATGAATCTATCACCAGCGGAAAACACAAGCAGGGGGACAACATGTAAAGCTGCACCGAAAAGGTGATAGATGGACAACTAAAACACCTCTTTTAAGCTAGACTGCAGCCAGAAACAGTATCCAGGTAAAAGGTTTGTCTCCTATGTATCAAGTGAAGCCGACCAAAAAACACAAGCTCAAGGGATCCAATCCATGAGCAGGACAGTTTATACAACATGGTGGAAGAGTATGTGTCAACATGACTCCAAGTGATTGGTCTGGCCCATTTAGCCTCTGGGTCTCCAAATAGGACACATGGCCTGAGTTTTACCATTATGCCTTGGAGATGTTAGCCTGCCCTGAAAAAAGTGTACTGTCAGAAAGTGTGTTTAGCACTACAAGAAGTGTGATTACAGTCAACACATGAGCTTTTCCACAGCCAACGTAGGAAAGCTCATGTTCAGTAAAATGAACCAGGCGTGGATCCTACAGGACTCATCCATACATTTGGCTGACTATAGAAGTAGACCAGCTGCACTCGCACAGATACAGCGGTATACAGTAGTTGAATTATTTTTTATGCACATTACTCATACAGACACATACAGGTGCTTCTCACAAAATTAGAATATCATCAAAAAGTTAATTTATTTCAGTTCTTCAATACAAAAATTGAAACTAATATATTTTATAGATTCATTGCAAACAGGGTGATCTATTTCAAGTATTTATTTCTGTTAATGTTGATGATTATGGCTTACAGCCAAAGAAAAGCCAAAAGTCATTATCTAAGTAAATTAGAATAATTAACAAAAAAACACCTGAAAAGGCTTCCTAAGTGATTAAAAAGGTCCTTTAGTCTGTTTCAGTAGGCTCCACAATCATGGGGAAGACTGCTGGCTTGACAGATGTCCAGAAGGCAGTCACTGACATACACAAGGAGGGTAAGCCACAAAAGGTCATTGCTAAAGAAGCTGGCTATTTACAGAGTGCTGTATCCAAGCATATTAATGGAAAATTGTGGAAGGAAAAAGTGTGGTAGAAAAAGGTGCACAAGTAACTGGGATAACCACAGCAAAAACACAGCTAAAGAGTAGAATTTATTTTTAGGTACACTACTCATAGAGACAGAGCAGCAAAAAGGAATTATTTTTTATGCACACTACTCACAGAAAGACAGCTGCAGAGTTGAATTATTTATTAGGCACGCTACTAGTATAGACACACCGGTAGAGTAAAATATTTTTTGGGGCCAACAAATGACAAAGAGATGGCTGCAGAGTAGATTTATTTGTTAGGCACACTACTCGTATAGACACAGCAGTAGAGTAAAATAATTTTTTAGCCCACAATTGGCAAAGACATCTCTGCAGAGTAGATTTGTGTTTTAGACACACTACTCATACAGACACAGCTGTAGAGTAAAAAAATTTTGAGGTGCAGAAATGGCAAAAAGATGGCTGCAGAGCAGTAGTATTTTTTTGGCACAATTCACATACATATGGCCAGTTTTAGACAAAGTGGGACCCTCAGCAAAAGTTTAAAGTGTTGCCCCAAATGCTAACATATTGCATCATCCCACAGAAACATTTTGTTTGTATTTACATGCGCTGAGTTATGGCCATTAACCCCTTAGTGACAGAGCCAGTTGCAGCTTAATGGCCAGGCCAATTTTTACAATTCTGACCACTGTCACTTTATGAGGTTATAACTCTGGAACGCTTTAATGGATCCCGCTGATTCTGAGAATATCTTTTCATGACACATTGTACTTCATTATAGTGGTAAAATTTCTTTGATAAGTCTTGTGTTTATTTATGAAAAAAGCAGAAATATGGCGAAAATTTTGAAAATTTAGCAATTTTAAAACTTTAAATTTTTATGCCCTTAAATCAGAGAGATGTGTCACACAAATTTCTTAATAAATAACATTTCCCACATGTCTACTTTACATCAGCACAATTTTGGAAGCAAAATTTTTTTTTTGTTAGGAAGTTATAAGGGTTAAAAGTTGACCAGCGATTTCTCATTTTTACAACAAAATTTACAAAACCATTTTTTTAGGGACCACATCATATTTAATGTCATTTTGAGGGGTGTACATGACAGAAAATACCCAAAAGTGGCACCATTCTAAAAACTAGACTCCTCAAGGTGCTCAAAACCACATTCAAGAACTTTATTAACCCTTTATGTGCTTCACAGGAACTAAAGCAATGTGGATGGAAAACATTAACATTTAACTTTTTTTGCAAAAAATTTACTTCAGAACCAATTTTTTTATTTTCTCAAGTGTTAAAAGAGAAAATCAAGCACAAAATTTGTTGTAAAATTTCTCCTGAATATGCCTATACCCCATATGTGGGGGAAACCACTTTATCAGCAGACGGCAGAGCTCACAAGGGATGGAGCGCCGTTTGACTTTTTAAACGCAGAATTGGCTGGAATGTTTCGTTCGGAGAGCCCTTAATGTGCCAAAACAGTGGAAACCTCCAACAAGTGACCCCATTTTGGAAACTAGACCAATTAAGGAACTTATCTAGATGTGTGGTGAGTAGTGTTGAGCTTTCCGATACCGCAAGTATCGGGTATCGGCCGATATTTGCCGTATCGGAATTCCGATACCGAGTAACGATACTTTTTTCGTATCGGATACCGGAATCGGAATTCCAAAATGCAATGAGCCACTTTTGTGGCTCTGATTGGCTGCTGAAATGACGTCATCATGATGCGCTGTCTGTGGCGCATCATGATGCGCCGTCAGTTCGGGCCTTCGGGGGGGCTGTGCCGACTGTCGAGGGGTCTGTACCGGCCTGCCGGTGGTCTGTGCAGGCTCCGGTGGTCTGTGCCGGCCTGCTGGGGGGCTGTGCCGGCCTGCCGGTGGTCTGTGCAGGCTCCGGTGGTCTGTGCCGGCCTGCCGGGGGGCTGTGCCGGCCTGCCGGTGGTCTGTGCAGGCTCCGGGGGTCTGTGCCGGCCTGCCGGGGGGCTGTGCCGGCCTGCCGGGGGGCTGTGCCGGCCTGCCGGTGGTCTGTGCAGGCTCCGGTGGTCTGTGCTGGCCTGCCAGGGGGCTGTGCCGGCCTGCCGGTGGTCTGTGCAGGCTCCGGGGGTCTGTGCAGGCATCTTCCGATGGGACTACAAGTCCCATCGGGCGATGCCTGCTACCATGACAGTGATTGACACATTAGCCAATGATGGGACAGTAGTAGTCCCATCATCCGTCTAATGTGTTGAATGTAAAAAAAAAAAAAATTTACATGCTACATACATGCTACATACATGCTACATACATACAACATGCATACTACATATATACTACATGTAACATACATACTACATACATGCTACATACATACTACATACATAATACATATATACTACATGCATGCAACATACATACAACATATATACTATATATACTACATGTAACATACATACTACATATACAGTGGGGCAAAAAAGTATTTAGTCAGTCAGCAATAGTGCAAGTTCCACCACTTAAAAAGATGAGAGGCGTCTGTAATTTACATCATAGGTAGACCTCAACTATGGGAGACAAACTGAGAAAAAAAAATCCAGAAAATCACATTGTCTGTTTTTTTTTCATTTTATTTGCATATTATGGTGGAAAATAAGTATTTGGTCAGAAACAAAATTTCATCTCAATACTTTGTGATATATCCTTTGTTGGCAATGACAGAGGTCAAACGTTTTCTGTAAGTCTTCACAAGGTTGCCACACACTGTTGTTGGTATGTTGGCCCATTCCTCCATGCAGATCTCCTCTAGAGCAGTGATGTTTTTGGCTTTTCGCTTGTCAACACGGACTTTCAACTTCCTCCAAAGGTTTTCTATAGGGTTGAGATCTGGAGACTGGCTAGGCCACTCCAGGACCTTGAAATGCTTCTTACGAAGCCACTCCTTCGTTGCCCTGGCGGTGTGCTTGAGGTCTACCTATGATGTAAATTACAGACGCCTCTCATCTTTTTAAGTGGTGGAACTTGCACTATTGCTGACTGACTAAATACTTTTTTGCCCCACTGTATACTACATGCTACATACATGCAACATACACACTACATGCTACATACATGCAACATACATACTACATACATGCTACATACATACACACTACATGCTACATACATGCAACATACATACTACATACATGCTACATACTACATACATGCTACATACATACTACATATATACCACATGCATGCAACATGCATACTACATATATACTGCATATACAGTATACTACATACAATACATACATATAGACATACAGTACATATAACATAGAGTACATACTCACCGTCACTTGTCACTTTGATCCCCGAAGCCATTGTCGCCTGAGGAATAAATATCAAAATAAAAAAACACCAATATACTTACCCTGATCTGCAGAAGTCCACGAGGGTCCCACGTCCATCTTGCGTGGAGAACAGCAGCATCAGCTGATGCTACCGTTCTCTACCAGCTCCAGGAATACAATGATGGAAGGTAGGTATCCTTCCGCACTGTATTCCTCCACCACTGTAAAAAAAAGTCCCTAGTCTCACTTTATGCCATTGCTGCGTGGTAATATGCATCAATATGCATTTTACTCTGCTTAGCAACTATTTGTTTGCTCGTGCTTTTTTGGATATCACAGTGGGCTAATTTTTGCCAGCTCATATTGTGGCAATCACTTGTATTTATTTTTAACTCTTGCCACTTTACGCAAGTTTATGTGATTGGCGCAGCTTTTTGAAACCGACTCCCCGTGCGGTGAAAACTGTTTACGGTGCAATGTACATTATGCAGTATTGGTTTTGCATTTTTGCCTTAGCTAAGAACTAATATTTTAGTGAATTTAATAAAAGAAATCTCTCTGCAAGAGAAATATGTTCTATTATCTCTACTACATAAATATGGCAGATTGATTAATGTGGCACTCTAGATTATATTTATACTATATGGATGTGACTTATTATTGAGTACTTTGAGGGAGTAACGCTCTCTACTATTATTCTATCCACTTCGATTTTTTCACTCTAGATGTCATTGAGTATCTATGTCTATCACTGCCTGCTTTAGCATTGATGCTCTGTTGCTGTTTTTAATTATTATGTAATAAAATCTACCTTTTTTGCTAAAACTCTTTTGGTCCCTAATTTTCACTTAATAGTTGAGATAGGGCACTTTGTTGATATATACTGTTCTCTGAGTTGTGCTATCACTTGTTTCCCATCAACAGGGGATTTTTTGGTACTTAAGGTAGTATATATGTAGTATGTATGTTACATGTAGTATATATAGTATATATATATAGTATGCATGTTGCATGCATGTAGTATATATGTTGTATGTATGTTGCATGCATGTAGTATATATGTATTATGTATGTAGCATGTATGTAGTATGTAGCATGCATGTAGTATGTAGCATGTATGTAGTATGTATGTTACATGTAGTATATATGTAGTATGCATGTTGTATGTATGTAGCATGTATGTAGCATGTATGTAGCATGTAAATTTTTTTTTTTTTTTTTTTTTTTTATACATTCAACACATTAGCCGGATGATGGGACTACTACTGTCCCATCATTGGCTAATGTGTCAATCACTGTCATGGTAGCAGGCATCGCCCGATGGGACTTGTAGTCCCATCGGACGATGCCTGCACAGACTACCGGAGCCTGCACAGACCACCGGCAGGCCGGCACAGCCCCCCGGCAGGCCGGCACAGACCACCGGAGCCTGCACAGACCCCCCGGCAGGCCGGCACAGCCCCCCGGAAGGCCAGCACAGACCACCGGAGCCTGCACAGACCCCCCGGCAGGCCGGCACAGATCACCGGAGCCTGCACAGACCCCCTGGCAGGCCGGCACAGCCCCCCAGCAGGTCGGCACAGACCACCGAAGCCTGCACAGACCCCCCGGCAGGCCGGCACAGCCCCCCGAAAGGCCCGTACAGACCCCAGAGAGGCTGTACAAGGCAAAAATAGGGTTTTTCTTATTCCGATACCGGAAGTCCCATAGACTTGAATGGGACTTCCGGTATTGGAATAGGCGATACCCGATATTTTTTTTAGATCGGCCGATACCATCCGATCCGATACTTTTAAGTATCGGACGGTATCGCTCAACACTAGTGGTGAGCACTTTACCTTCATGTGCTTCACAGAAGTTTATAACGTAGAGCCGTGAAAATAAAAAATCCATTTTTTTCCACAAAAATGATATTTTCGCCCCAAATTTTTTTTCTACAAGGGTAACAGGAGAAATCATACCCCCACAGTTGTTGTGCGATTTGTCCTGAGTACGCTGAGGGTGGAACCACTGTTTGGGTGCATGGGAGAGCTTGGAAGGAAAGGAGCGCCATTTTGGAATGCAGACTTTGATGGAATGGTCTGCGGGCATCATGTTGAACCCCCAAGCGCTTCACAGAAGTTTATAAACGCAGAGCCGTGAAAATAAAAAGTCTTTTTTATTTCCACAAAAGTGATTTTTTTAGACCCCCAAAGTTGGTAAATAGTGGCAACCCCTCAATTCTTGCTCCAACCCTAACCCCAACACACCCCTAACCCTAATCCCAACCCTAACCCTAATCCCAATCCTAATCCCTAATCCTAATTCTAACCCTAATCCTAGAATTCGCCCTAAACCTAATTCTAACTCTAGCTGTTATGAATGAGTCACCGTAGGAGGCAAAAACAGAAATGCTAGCTAAGTCCAGAAAACCAGAGAAGTTGGCAGCTATCGGATTGCAGACCCCTGAACCTATCAACAACAACTAGCAGTAGCCGTGGGGGGTTCCTACGATGCCCTAGACCCCTCGATCACAGCCGGAGAGCTGCCTAGCCTAAAGACAGAAAGGGAAATCTAAACTGCCCCAGAGCAGACCCCAAAGCAATAGGCAGCCCCCAACATATAATGACGGTGAAGCAAGAAGAAAAAACACTAACACAGATAGAAAGATAGACTGAGCAAATGATGGGGCCCAAGCTAACTAGATAGGACAGGATAGGAAGGCTGCTGTCTGCAATCCGTGAAAAACCCTATCAAAATAAGAGCCAACAGACTGACAGGGAAAAAGGCCCTGAAGACGCTAGGCTTCAAAAAGACTATGTCAGTACTCAGGTATTTTCTGAAGACAGAGCAAACCGACAAAAAGGAATTCAGCTCACCCCAGCAGGGAATGTCAGAATCCAGAAAAGCAAGTCAAACTAAAACCAAAACACAAATGCAAAAAGGCAAAGCAGAAAACTTAGCTTTTGAGGAGCAGGAATCAGACTGGTCTCCTAGAATTCCACAGAGAAATCACCAGTGAGGCAGAAGGGCGTCGGCTGCTTTATATCCAGTCAGAGATCCCCATCGCCCAGTCATCCTCTCCCAGCTCAGGTGCTTGGTAATCAGCCTCACTACCTTCCTTCACCAGAAGAGGGAGTTCATCAGACCTCAATGGTGAAGGGGAAAATGAACTCATAACACCTAGCCCTAGACCTAACCCTAGCCCTAACCCTAGCCCTAACCCTAACCCTAGTCCTAGCTCTAGCCCTAACCCTAGCCCTAGCCCAACCCTAACCCTAGCCCTAACCCTAATCCTAGCCCTAACCCTAGCCCTAACCCTAGCCCTAACTCTAACCCTAGCCCTTGACCTAACCCTAACCCTAATGGAAAACTGAAAAAAAAAATATTTTCTTTATTTTGTTTTGTTGGCCTAACTAAGGGGTGATAAACGGGAGGTTATGTACTATGATAGTTTATCATAGTGATCAAAATAAATGAATGGAATCTGCCAGCCGGAGCCTGCAGATTCCCGGCGGGTGCACTACGCATGCGCCAGCCATTTTTTCCGGATCCAAGATAACGGCGCCCACCGGAGGACGCCGGCGGGACACAGGACCACCGGGAGGGGACCCTGGACCACGTAGAGGTACCGGGGGGATCGGGGACCCTCTTTCACTCTCCTCTGATGTGCGATCACATCAGAGGAAAGGGAAATTAAATGCAAAATCGCTGCTTTTTTTTGCAGTCGCCGTTATAGTGTTAATAACGGCGATCGCAAAAGCAGGGTCGGCAAAAACCAAACTGATTCATGTTCTCTGGGGTCTCAGCTACCCCCTGCAGCTGAGACCCTGGAGAAAATCTGACACTGGGAGGTGCTATTTACTTACTCCACAGCGCCGTGAATTCACTGCGCTGTGGTTTAAGTACCCTTAATTACCGCCGTTAAAAGGCGTATTGGCGGTCGTTAAGGGGTTAAATGAGTGTGATCAACAATATTGAAGTTGTTCAATGCTTGTTTCCCCGCCTCTACACAGGATGAGGAAGAATGTTGGGAACAGAATGATCAATAGTAGATCAGTCTGTCCCAATACAGTGTCATTTTATCAGCAGCACAACTGCAGTTTACACAGGGCGATATGCTGCCAAGAACAATGATTTTTTTATATTAACAATCCAATCACTCAATGAATAGGCATCATTTTGCCCATTTAGCATGATAGTCCCCATAGTTCTCTATATAGTATAATACACACCCCATAGTCCTCCATACAGTACAATGAACACCATAGTCCTCCTTATAGTACAATATAGCCCCCACAGGAGTATAATGCAGCCCCCACAGATGTATAATGCAGCCCCCACAGGAGCATAATGCATCCCCCACAGGACCATAATGCACCCCCATATGAGTGTAATGCAGTCCCCATAGGGGTGTTATACAGCCCCACTGAATATAATGCAGCCCCATAGGAGTATAATGTAGCCCCCACAGGAGAATAATGCAGTCCCCCATAGTGTATAATGTAGCCCCCACAGGCATATAATGCAGCCCCCTCATAGAGTATAATGCAGGATCATAGAATATAATGCAGCACCATGGGAGTATAATTCAGCCCCCCATAGAGTATAATGCAGGCCCATAGAATATAATGCAGCCCCATAGGAGTATAATGTAGCCCCCACAGGAGAATAATGCAGTCCCCCATAGTGTATAATGTAGCCCCCACAGGCGTATAATGCAGCCCCCTCATAGAGTATAATGCAGGATCATAGAATATAATGCAGCACCATGGGAGTATAACTCAGCCACCCATAGAGTATAATGCAGGCCCATAGAATATAATGCAGCCCCATAGGAGTTTAACGAACCTCCCCATAGATTATAATGCAGTCCCTCACAGAGTATAATGCAGGCCCATAGAATATGAAACAGCCTTATAGGAGCCTCATTATAATGCAGCCCCCCTATAGAGTATAATGCAGCCCTAAAAAGTTTAAAACTGCCACCGCCCCATCCATTGCTCATCAGTCAATTGCATAATTGCATTGCCCTGGCGATTGGAGGTAGCGGAGTTGCGATTCCCTGACAAATTGGTGGCAGTGGTGGGATCTGCACGATTCTCCCTGCTGTTATCCACTGACAGGTGGTTCCTGTGGAGGCCAGATTAGGGACAGTGGTGGTGATGGACGTAGAACATCATGACTAGATTTTTGTCTTGTACTCCAAAGCTGGCTTCCTTAAGGACTTGCTCGTTTTCTTCCAGGAAGAATAAACAGGTAATCCCTGCATGTGGTGCGGCTGTCCATTCGGGAACTCAAATATACAGTGCTTTGCAAAAGTATTTGGCTCCCTGGATCTTTTCAACCTTTTCCCACATATCGTTCTTCAAACATAAGGATACCAAATGTAAATTTTTGTTGAAGAATCAACAACTAATGGAACACAATTGTGAAGTTGAACGAAATTTATTGGTTATTTTAAATTTTTGTGGAAGTTCAAAACCTGAAAGTGGGGTGTGCAATATTATTCAGCCCCTTTAACTTAATACTTTGTTGCGCCACCTTTTGCTGTGATTACAGCTGCAAGTCGCTTGGGGTATGTCTCTATCAGTTTTGTACATCGAGAAACTGAAATTCTTGCCCATTCTTCCTTAGCAAACAGCTCAAGCTCAGTGAGGTTGGATGGAGATCGTTTGTGAACAGCAGTTTTCTGTTCTTTCCACAGATTCTCGATTGGATTCAGGTCTGAACTTTGACTTGGCCATTCTAACACCTGGATACGTTTATTTGTGAACCATTCCATTATAGATTTTGCTTTAAGTTTGGGATCATTCTCTTGTTGAAAGACAAATCTCTGTCCCAGTCTCAAGTCTTTTGCAGACTCCAACAGGTTTTCTTCAAGAATGGTCCTGTATTTGGCTCTATCCAACTTCCTATCAATTTTAACCATCTTCCCTGTCTCTGCTGAAGAAAAGCAGGCCCAAACCATGATGCTGCCACCACCATGTTTGACAGTGGGGATGGTGTGTTCAGAGTGATGAGCTGTGTTGCTTTTACGCTAAACATATCGTTTGGCATTGTTACCAAAAAGTTCGATTTTGGTTTCATCTGACCAGAGCACCTTCTTCCACATGTTTGGTGTGTCTCCAAGGTGGCTTGTTGCAAACTTTAAACGACAATTTTTATGGATATCTTTGAGCAATGGCTTTCTTCTTGCCACTCTTTCATAAAGGCCAGAATTGTGCAGTGTACAACTGATTGCTGTCCTATGGACAGACTGTCCCACCTCAGCTGTAGATCTCTGCAGTTCATCCAGAGTGATCATGGGCTTCTTGGCGGCATCTCTGATCAGTCTTCTCCTTGTTTGAGATGAAAGTTTAGAGGGACGGCCGGGTCTTGGTAGATTTGCAGTGGTATGATATTCCATTTCAATATGATCACTTGCACAGTGCTCATTGGGATGTTTAAAGTTTTGGAAATCATTTTGTATCCAAATCCGGCTTTAAACTTCTCCACAACAGTATCACGGACCTGCATGTTGTGTTCCTTGGTTTGCATGATGCTCTCTGTGCTTCAAACAGAACCCTGAGACTATCACAGAGCAGGTGAATTTATACGGAGACTTGATTACACACAGGTGGATTATATTTATCATCACTAGTCACTAAGAACAACATTGGATCATTCAGAGATCCACAATGAACTTCTGAAGTGAGTTTGCTGCACTGAAAGTAAAGGGGCTGTATAATATTAAACGCCCCAATTTTAAGTTTTTTAATTTCCACAAAAATTTAAAATAGCCAATAAATTTCATTCAACTTCACAATTGTGTCCCAATGTTGTTGATTCTTCACCAAATATTTATATTTTGTATCTTTATGTTTGAAGCATGATATATGGGAAAAGGTTAAAAAGTTCCAGGGAGCCAAATAGTTTCGCAATGCACTGTATTTTTCGAGCAGGCCGAAGACACTTGGTGTGGAGGAAACAGGACCCGTTCCTCCCACGTCACCAATGTGACGTAACTACACAGGCACAGCTCTCCGGCGCCCCCTTTGTCTCTCAGGTCAGTAAGGGAACTGCACCTAGAGCAAATGGCTACCGGGGAGGATGTCCTGTTACCTGCTGGGTATTCTAAGATTCGTAATCAGAGTAAGAGCATCATCCCAAGATTAATTTTATGGTTTAATTGCCTTAAGGGTGCACTAGATGATTACAGAAATATACAGTAAGCTATAGAATGGAATTACAGTGGATTTGCAGTCCGAGTAAAATATAGCAATAGGGGTACTAAACTTAGAGATATTAAGCTGGAGGTCAATTTACCAGATTGTAGGTTGCATGAGGGTGCCGGGAGCTCTGCAGTCCACAGGTACAAGAATCTTAGTTGCCGGACAGATCCCAAAGCACGGCGCTGCTCCCCTTGGCAGATCTGTCCCCAGTTCCTTCTTAGATCATCATCGTCTGGTTCCTCTGTGAGTGTGTGAGACTCTCTGCCATGTGCTGCTAGTTAAGCATGCTGCGTTCCTCCCCCTGTGTCAGAAGGTGGGCTAATAATCTCCACCCTTTAGCTCCCTGCAGAACTTATTCCCAATATCTAAGAAAGGGGGTAAATTTCAACAGCATGATCGGATCAGGACACGAGAGGTACCTGTCATGTGGAGAGCAAACATGGCCCCATTGGATCACTGCGGAGGGCCAATCTATGTATCTCAGGTCCCAGAACCCTCACCGCCTCAGGAGTTGCACTGCCAGATGCGCAAGTTCCTCAGGGTCACTCGGATATTTTTCATAAGTCCATAACTCGAAAGATGTGCTCAAAATCCATGATCCTAGGATGGAGTCGGGGCGGCTGGGAGAGACAATGGATGCATATTTCTGTGTCTAGCTGACAGGTATATTCTAATTGAAGCCCCCAGGCCCCTTCATGCCCCATGCTGGCGTGGCTCCTATTCAAGCTTTGAAGTTCTGTTTTGGGCCTTATCTCATTATCATACTAAAAGACCTTGCTATTCAACATTGGATCCCTAAATCCTGCTTTGTTCAAAATGCTTACAGGCCCTGGGGGGTAGGAGCAGTTAACCCCTTCATCACACCTCCCTGCTTCAGAGGGCACTAGGGGGTATCACATTGCTGTGTTCCCCCATGTGCCCTTCCGCACCCTCTCCTTGCTGGGACAACCCATCAGCGTTACCATGGTCCCTGCCTCTTTTGTGGCGAATGGTGAAGTGATACTGCTGGAGAGCGAGGCTCCAGCGTAGCAACCTCCCATTCGTCCCAGAGATCGTGTGTAACCAGCTGAGGGGGTTGTGGTCTGTTTCCACGGTGAATTGGCATCTGTACAAGTATGGCTGCAGACATTGCAGGGCCCACACAATAGCCAGACATTCCTTCTCGATCTTGGAATAGGCCACTTCCCTCGGCAGGAGCTTCCGGCTCAGGTACAGAACGGGGTGTTCATGGCCCGTAGTGTCTACCTGGCTGAGCACAACACCGAGGCCGAAGTCGCTGGCATCGGTCTGCACTACGAACGGCCGCGTGAAGTCAGCTGCCTGTAGTAAGGGCGGTCTTGAGCACCTGGAAAGCTGTCTCGCAGGCGACTGTCCAGTCGACTGCGATGGGCAGCCTCTTCTTGGTGAGGTCCATCAGGGGCTTGGCCAGGGCACGATAGTGTGGAACAAACCTCCAATAGTACACAGCAGTCCCCAAGAAGGACATCACCTGCTTCTTGGTCCTGGGGGTGGGCCAGGATGTGATGGCATCCACCTTCCCGGGCTCTGGCTTCAGAGCTCTCCCACCTACCCGGTGTCCCAGGTAGTGGACCTCACTCATACCCAGCTGGCATTTTTCCAGCTTAATGGTCAAGCCTGCTCGCTGGATCCGCCCGAGCACCTGTGCCAGGTGCTCTAGGTGATCCTCCCAGGTGGGACTGAAGATGGCGATGTCATCTAGGTACACAGTCGCATACCCTTCCAGTCCCTCGAGCAGCGTGTTGACCATCCTCTCAAAAGTGGCAGGGGCATTCTTCATGCCGAATGGCATCACTGTGGACTCTTACAGTCCGAATGGGGTGATAAAGGCAGAGCGCTCCCGTGCTCCAGAGGTCAGGGGAATCTGCCAATACCCCCTGCTCAGATCCATGATGGTCAGGTACTTGGCCCCGGCCAGCTGATCGAGCAGGTCATCGATGCGCGGCATTGGGTGCGCATCGCTGACCGTCACAGCGTTGAGCCCCCGGTAGTCCACACAGAACCACGTAGATCGGTCCTTCTTAGTGACGAGGACTACAGGCGAAGCCCATGCGCTGTTGGACACTTGGATCACCCCCAGCTTCAGCATCTCGTCTATCTCTTGGCGCATGTGCTGCTGCACCTCAAGAGAGACCCGATATGCTAAATGCCAGATCGGGGGGTGATTGCCGGTGTCCACGTCATGGACGGTTGTCTCAGTCCTTCCGGGCAGGCTGCTGAACAGCTCCCGAAAGGGGTGTTGGATGACCCCCAGCTGGGACCATTGGTCCTCCGAGAGCTGGTGGCCAACCCCCACATCCTCGATGGATCCACCCGCCTTGGCTTGGGTGAGCAGATCCAGGAGAGTTTCGACCTCTCCTTCCTTGGGAAGCTTGCACACTGGGTGGGAACAAGCCTCCTGCTCATGATGGGCCTTCATCATGTTCACATGGAAGGCCTTCTTCCTTCCACGGGCGTGGTCCAGGGTGACCAGATAGGTGACAGCGTTGAGCCGCTAGTGCACGAGGTATGGACCCTCCCAGACCGCCTGAAGCTTGTTTTTAGATGCGGCGACCAGTACCCACATCTTTTGACCCACCTGGTAGGTCCGCTCACAAGCATTCTGGTCGTACCACCGCTTCTGGTCAGCCTGGGCTTGGGCCATATTGTCATGCACCAGCCTTGTCAAGGCCATCATTCTGTCCCGGAAGCGCACGACATACTCAATGACCGACACTCCAGGGTTGGCCAAATCCCCTTCCCACGCTTCCTTCACCAGAGCAAGGGGCCCCCGTACACATCACCCGTACAGTACCACAATGGGGGAGAACCCTGTTGAGGCCTGTGGGACCTCCCAGTAGGCAAACAGCAGGTGTGGGAGATACCGCTCCCAGTCTCTCCCGTGGGAGTCGACCAACATCTTCAGCATCTACTTTAAGATGCCATTGAACTGCTCACACAGGCCATTGGTCTGTGGGTGGTACGGGCTGGCTACCAGATGTTGCACCTGTACCTGCTTACAGAGAGACTCCATCAGCTGCGACATGAACTGGGTTCCTCGGTCGGTGAGCATTTCCTGGGGAAACCCCACTCAGGAGAAAATCTCCAGTAATGCAGTGGCCACTTTGTCAGCCCAAATGGACGACAAAGGTACCTCCTCCGGGTACCGGGTGGCATAGTCCACTACCGTTAGTATGAAGCATTTCCCGGAGCGGCTGGGAGTGGACAGAGGTCCAATGAGATCCACAGCCACCCTCGAGAAAGGCTCTTCGATGATGGACAGAGATACCAGTGGGGCTTTGGGGCGCCGCCCCGCCTTCCCCACCCTCTGACAGGTGTCACACGAACGGTAGTAGCGAATCACTTTGGTCCTCATTCCCAGCCAGTAGAAATGCTGAGCAAGCCTGGCCCTGGTTTTAGCGATCCCTCGGTGTCCGGCCATGGGAATCTCATGTGCGATCCGCAACAATTCTGCCCTGAATGGATAGGGCACCACTAACTGTCGGTCCCTGGGCCATGCCTCCGGTGAACTCTGCTGGACCATTACCCGGTACAGCTGTCCCTGGTCCCAGACCACTCACTCGTGATTGGACTCCAGGGGAGGCTGTGCCGCCTGCTCCTTGAGAGCTTTCAGGCTAGCATCAGCTTCCAGCGCTGCCTGAAATCCCTGACTCGATGTGGCAAGAATTGACGAAACTGCCACATCCTCTGTCAGCTCCCCGGGATCTGTCTCCTGGCCACTGTCTGACTCAGCAGCCACTTGGTCAGAGAGGGGGAAACCGTTGGACCTCCGTGAGGCTCCTTGGGCTCCGACGCTCCTACTCCTGGTAACAGCAGCCACAACCGCTGAGACCACAGGTAGCGCCTGCTTCCCCTCGGCCCCCGACCAAGTCGCCGGGTCAGGCAGACTTCCCTGGCCTCCTGACATCCCGGATGTGGGGAACTCCTGCCCTGGGGTCTTACCTGGTGGCTCCTCTCCCGGGACGCCCCCTCCCCCCATGGCCTGCTCCTCTTTCTGCAGAGGCCCTAGACTCTGCAGGCTGGATTCACTTAGGGGCCCTACACTGCCCATAGCAGCCACCCTCCTCCTCTGAGCTCTCCCCTGCAGTCTTCTCACCTGTCCTCACTGTGAGCCCTGTGTGTGCAGTGTCAGTGCATGGCTTAACATCAGGATTCACTCCCTCCTCCACTGTTGGAGGCACATTCAACACATTAACATTAGCATTCACAGTAGAATCATGACATTCTTGGGGAGCCGGACTTGGGGATTCAGTGGCCACATACTAAGACACTAGCTGCCCCAAATCGGTCCCAAGCAACACATTGGCAGGAATATTTGGCGTTACTCCCACCTCCCACATTCCCCTCCCGGCGCCCGAGTCCAAAAACACCTTGGCGACAGGCAGTGCCGATTCAACACCTCCAATTCTGGAGATGGAAAGGGTTTTCCCAGGCACCAAGTCTTGAGGGGACACCACCTCAGGACGTACCAGGGTTCGTTCAGCGCTGTGTCACGCAGTCCCATGACCGCTGAGCGACCGATGGTGACGGGTTGGTAATTGTCCAGGGACCACCCACCACCCCCTCCCACACACAAAACAGTGGACGGTTTCTGGGACAGGAATGGGGCTTTCTGGCACTGGGGACATGCAGCCTTAAAGTATTCCGGCTGGTTGCAATGATGACAACGTCTAGGTTCTGCTCCTGGCCTAGAGAGGGCAGCAGGGGGGTACACTCCTTACACTCTGGGGGCTGGGGGGACAGGGGCAGGATTTGGCTTACCCCCTCTCCAGGTGCTGTTGGCAGGCTTCTTTGGCTCAGATGCCCTGTTGTTGGCATACTCGTCTGCCAGGGCAGCTGTAGCAGAAGACCCCTGTGGTTTCTGGTCACAGAGGAACTGCTGGAGGTCCTCTGGGCAGTTCCACAAGCACTTCTCTGTGACAAACAATTCCTGGGCCTCCTCGCGGGTGGTGAGCTCTAGACCCGAGGTCCTGTGTTCCGCACCTCTCAGCAGTGCCCACATGTGGTTGGTCCAGGTGTCCTTTGAGCCCCGCTGCAGGCTCCGGAACTTCCTGCGGTACAACTCCGGGGTGAGGTTGTAGTGCTGGATCAGTGCCCGCTTGATGCTGTTGTAGTCCTGCTCCTCCCCAGCAGGTAAGTCCCCCAAAACTTCCAGGGACTTACCCCTCAAACGGGGGGTCAGGTACCTTGCCCACTGATCCAGGGCCAGATGGTGTTGGAGGCAGGTTCTCTAAAAGGCAAGCAGAAAGGAATCCAGGTCTCCATCCTTTTCAAGCAGGGGAAAGCCCTCCGCCCGGACCTTGGAAGCCTTGGTCCCTGGTGGAGCTGGAGCGTCCAGCGGGAGCCCGTGCTGAGCCATCTCCATTTGGTGCCGGCGCCCTGCAGCTTCATGGCATTCTGCAGTCTGCAGCACACGTTCGGCATGCTCACACTCTGCTGCTTTCTCTGCCGCCACCAGGAGTCTGTCATGGGCGGCATCGTGAGCTGTGCCATAGCAGCTTGGAAGAGGGCCTCCGATCTGGACAGGCTGGGGTGGGAAGGTGGTGGACAGTCCACTGCGGGACTGAGCACGGGGGTCGGGCTCCTTGGGGAGCCCTGGCTGAGCTCCCCCTCGCCTTCATTGGAATTGTCCTCCACCACCTCCTCATAGACCATAGCATTGGCCTCCCCCTTTACCTTACCCCTGGTGCCTTCCGCCATCTTGGGAACCTCTGGTTACTGACACACCTGCAACCCTGACCTCGCACACAACTTATTATATTTGCACTCTGACCGTCTAGTGCTGGGCTGACCTTAAGACCCCAGCAGTGAAAGTTACCGCTGGTAGTCTCTAGTGTCTGGGAGTAGGGGTCCCACGCACACTATTATTCTGATCCCTCTGCTGCCACCAATGTGGAGGAAGCAGGACCCTGTTCCTCCCACATCACCAATGTGACGTAACTACACAGGCACAGCTCTCCGGCGCCCCCTTTGTCTCTCAGGTCAGTAAGGGAACTGCACCTAGAGCAAATGGCCGCCGGGGAGGATGTCCTGTTACCCGCTGGGTATTCTAAGATTCGTAATCAGAGTAAAAGCATCATCCCAAGATTAATTTTATGGTTTAATAGCCTTAAGAGCACACTAGATAATTACAGAAATATACAGTAAGCTATACAATGGAATTACAGTGGATTTGCAGTCAGAGTAAAATATAGCAATAAGGGTACAAGACTTAGAGATATTAAGCTGGAGGGCAATTTACCAGATTGTAGGTTGCATGTGGGTGCCGGGAGCTCTGCAGTCCACAGGTACAAGAATCTTAGTTGCCGGACAGACCCCAAAGCGCGGGCGCTGCTCCCCTTGGCAGATCTGTCCCCAGTTCCTTCTTAGATCATCATCGTCTGGTTCCTCTGTGAGTGTGTGAGACTCTCGAACATGTGCTGCTAGTTAGTTAAGCACGCTAGGTTCCTCCCCCTGTGTCAGAAGGTGGGCTAATAATCTCCACCCTTTAGCTCCCTGCAGAACTTATTCCCAATATCTAAGAAAGGGGGTAACTTTCAACAGCATTATATAATATAATAATACATTTTATTTCTATAGCGCCGACATATTCCGCACTTTACATTTCAGAGGGGATTTGTACAGACAATAGACATTACAGCATAACAATAATCACATAGATTATAACAAATACCAAGAGGAATGAGGGACCTGCTCGCAAGCTTACAGTCTATGAGGAAAGAGGTAGACACGAAAGGTGGGTTTGGATCAGCATGATTGGATCAGGACATGAGGGATACCAGTGAATGCGGTTTGTTTTGCCTGTCATGTGGAGAGCAAACATGGCCCCATTGGGTTACTGCGAAGGGCCAATCTATGTATCTCAGGTCCTAGAAACCTCACCACCTCAGGAGTCGCACTGCCAGATGCGCGATTTCCTCAAGGTCACTCGGATCTTTTTCATAAGTCCATAACTCGAAAGATGTGCTCATAATCCATGATCCTAGGATGGAGTCGGGGCAGCTGGGAGAGATAATGGATGCGTATTTCTGTGTCTAGCTGATAGGTATATTCTAATTGAAGCCCCCAGGCCCCTTCCTGCCCCATGCTGGCGTGGCTCCTATTCAAGCTTTGAAGTTCTGTTTTGGGCCTTATCTCATTATCATACTAAAAGACCTTGCTATTCAACATTGGAGCCCTAAATCTTGCTTTGTTCAATATGCTTACAGGTCCTGGGAGGTAGAAGCAGTTAACCCCTTCATCACACTTGGCAGGCACGCCAGCAAGCTCGGAAAACACCTTATCCACACATGTTCGCTCATCACTAAATGTGATCTGTTGCTTTCAATAAAGTAACATTATATAAGCCTTTGATCAGCTATTTTGACATCGCAAGCGGCAGACTGTTTATTTCATCTTTGTATGAGCTCTAACTGCCATTATGACAGTGTAGATGCATATCAGAATATCTGATTTCACAATCCGTTATGAAAACACAAGTGTTTCAAGACATTTTAAAGTAAAATTTATAGTAGATACTGTAGGACTTAAAAGTAGATTCCAGACAATCATGATGTAGAGCATAATTAAGAACACAAAGGTTAGGAACAATAGTAAAATTTTGGATTGTAGTTTGGTGTCAGAAGCATTTGATAAAAATGTCAAGATCAACTCTTAGAACAAAGTTTAAACACATACAACTATTATAAAAGACCAACTGAAAACGCCCTTACTGACCCAGTTAAAAACCACAAAGGTACCAAAGGCTTACTGCTTTTTTTGTCTATAAGTTAAAATTAAAATAGGTGGAAATGAATCATTCCAATATAATTCATCTTATACTTGTTCCTAAACATATTTGCTGACCCATGCTGAACAAAAGCACTCCAACATCATACTCAGATCCCATGGGCTTATCGTAGTTTCCACCTGCATTTTTAGTTTAAGTTTTATAGCTAACATGGAGACATTTAACTGAACCAATAGGATATGTATATTTGTCATTTGGCTCATTGTGTTATCAAGATGTGTTTCCTGTTCTGGTACATAGGAATGCAAGTTAATTAACTGCATAATCTTTGAGTTATCATTATGATTGAAATAAAAATTAAATGACATACACTGAGCTTCGTGACATAGTATTGCAAAACACATAAAAATTATCATTATACGAGCATTCAAAATTTGAGATGCTAGAACTGCTGCATAGTTTACGATGTTCACCTAAGGGGCATATCAATGATTACTTTTTGGCAACTGGAGTACTTATCATGGGTACACAACATGTTTAAATCGACAGACAGCCTGCACATCCATAATTATTTATATTGAAGCAACAGATCATATCAGTAGTCAATAAAAGTAAATGAACACATTGGTGAACAACAGTTTTTTGCTCTATTCTATTTGATGGCTTAAACATTTAAAGTGAACCTCTAGAGTCATTAATCAGCAATTCCCTAATATAATACACTTACAAATTACTATCATCAAATAATTATTCTAAATGTCTGTGGAAAATTACACTATTATCTGATGCAGTCATGATATACCAGTATTATAAATGATACACGACAGGTAGAAATGGGAGAACCCGAACAGTAAAGATCGGGGTCAGTACAGAACACCTACTGTTCGGACATGCACCCCGAAAAAGGACCTCTCCAGGAAGTCCATTTTACTGTTCAGGTTCAGCCTACCCAAAAAATGGGGGTTTCTCATGCTGTCATCTAGATGACAGCTCGAGAAACACCGGCGGCTCTGATCAGAGGTAAAATTACCAGCAGTCAGAGCTCTGCAACTCCCACGATGTCAGATGAAAGTTTACCTCCGGTTACAGAGGCATTGTCTGATGGGAGTTGATAACAGCGAGAGCAGGCACTGCTGATGGGAGAATTCATCAGCCGATACCTAAGGTATAAATAAATATATTACAAAAATGGTGTGGGTTTGTCTGCATTTTTGATAACCCACGAAGCACAACTGACAGATGCGGACTGCAACCCTCAGATGTTAGCTTTGGCATGGCTGGTTATCAAGAATAGATAATTTATAAATAATGATGGTGTGTCTCCCCCATTTTTGACAACCATCCAAGATAAAGCAGACAGCTAGGTGCTGGTATTCCCATGCTGGTAAGGGTCCATGGATATTGGCCCCCAATCCTAAAAATAGCAGCCCGCAGCTGACCCAGAAAATGCGCATCTATTAGATACACCAATTCTGGTGCTTTGCCCGGCTCTTCCCACTTGCCCTCTAGCGGTGGCAAGTGGGGTTCATATTTTTGGGCCTGATGTCACCTTTGTATTGTCAGGTGACATCAAGCCCATGGATTAGTAATAGAGAAGCGTCTATGGGACACTGATCCATTGCTAATCTTATAGTTGTATAGTAAACTAGCTGAAGTGCCTGGTGCTGCCCCGGGCATAGTAACTAACTGTGGTTAGTTGCAACAAATTAAAATTATCCTCCATCCCATAGTCCCGTGCCCATATACCCATCATTCATATCCACCATCCCATAGTCCCATGCCCACATACCCATCATACATATCCACCATCCCATAGGCCCGTGCCCATATACCCATCATATATATTCGCCATCCCATAGTCGAGTGCCCATATACCTATCACACATCCTCCATCCTATAGTCCCATGCCCATATACCCATCATACACATTCTCCATCCCATAGTCCCATGCCCATATACCCATCATACATATTCGCCATCCCATAGTCCCATGCCCATATACCCATCATATATCCTCCATCCCATAGTCGAGTGCCCACATACCCATCACACATCCTTCATCTCATAGTCCCATGCCCATATACCCATCATACATATCCTCCATCCCATAATCCCGTGCCCATATACCCATTATTCATATCCTCCATCCCATAGGCCCGTGCCCATATACCCATCATTCATATCCTCCATCCCATAGTCGAGTGCCCATATACCTATCACACATCCTCCATCCCATAGTCCCATGCCCATATACATATCATACATATTCTCCATCCCATAGTCCCATGGCCATATACCCATCATACATATTTGCCATCCCATAGTCGAGTGCCCATATACCCATCACACATCCTTCATCTCATAGTCCCATGCCCATATACCCATCATACATATCCTCCATCCCATAATCCCATGCCCATATACCCATCATACATATCCGCCATCCCATAGTCCCATGCCCATATACGCGTCATACATATCCTCCATCCCATAGTCCAGTGCCCATATACCCATCACACATCCTCCATCCCATAGTCCCGTGCCCATATACCCATTATGACATCATTATCATCACCATGGCAACCGTTATGACATAACCACCACCATTGCCACCTATTAAGACATCATCGTCACCATGGCAACCATTGTGACAGCATCTTCACCATAGCAACCTATTATGATATTAGTGTCGCCATGGCAACCATTATGACATCATAATGAGGGGTGGGGCTTGCAACCTATGATGACATCAGCGTCGCCATGGCAACCATTATGGCATCATAATGAGGGGCGGGGCTTGATACACACACACTTTTTCCCCATTATGTAGATAGGGGCAAAATTGCTTGGTGAATTGGAGCGTGCGGGGATAAAATTTCGCCTCACAACATAGCCTATGATGCTCTCGGGGTCCAAACGTGTGACTTTGCCAAATTTATGGCTGTAGCTGCGACGGTGCGGATACCAATCCCGGTCTTACACACACACACACACATACATACATACACACCCACATTGCGCTTTATATATTAGATAAAGATACAGACAGAATAAAGTGTTTTATTTGAAATAAAAAGACACAAAATTTTACTTTTTTATTTAAAAATAACAAACACAGTTATAATCTCCAGTGACCGCTGTCATCTGACAGCGTGGGAACTGCAGCTCTCTGACCAGCGGTAATGATGATAGGGTGGCAAACAATGGATGTTCGGGCCCCTATTAATGTGAATGGGGTCAGAGTTTGGGTTTGGGTACTGTTCTGGTACCCGAACCAACCTTTTTTTTAACTGTTCAGGCATACCCGCCGGACCCGAACATCAATGGGTTCCTCATCACTAATGACAAGTAAAACTCAGATGAAAATGTTGTATTGGGGCTTATGAACTTCAAATTACACTTCAGCATATGTAAAAAGCAGTTTCAAAACTTTTAATTGGATTCAAGTATTTTTGAACTCAATAGAGGTTCATCTTGATCTCTCAGATTACTCTAACATAGTGATGTGCACCACAAACCTATTAAGATATATGAATTTATATTCCAGATTTCTTTACAAGAGTGAAAATATGAAATGCAAAGGGCAACAAAATCACACAAGACAAAACGGCACATCTTGTAAAGTGTTTATACTTTATTAGCAAATAAATTGACAAACAGGATGCAATCAAAAGTATATAATACATATTTTAAACCCAACGAAAAACATCACAATAAAAAAGTGCGCAGACGTGGTAAACTGTTGCCACCTATCTCAGATATTGTATAAATCAAGCTAGCCCTCAGTATGAAAAATAACAGAAATAACTATTAAAGGGAATCTGTCAGAATGAACCACCTGACAAACAGTTCTTATGGCTATGTTACTCTCTGAAAGATAATGTCATCTATTCTTTTACTTAAGCAACCTGTTGTTCCCTGATTAAAAAAATTGCTAATTTAATTCATATGCAAATTAAACTTAAGTGCTCTGGGCGTGTTAAAGCACTAACAAAGTCATTGCATCCTAAGCTCTATTACCAGGTTATTAAGTTGTCAGTGAAGCAGAAGAAGGTGGCTCAGGACAGAAAACAGAGTAAGGAGGAAGAATTCATTTGATATTCCCAGAGCACTTAAGCATTTAACTATTTCACAACTTTTTATGTAACCATACGTCATAGTTGGGTGGGGTTTCCCGACCTTTGACATATGGGTACGTCATGGCGATCATGCGGACACAGAAGCATAAATTAAAGGAAATGCCTATCTGTCACTGCTTTGAGCGGTGTCTATTTAACTCCCTAAATGTGGCGATCGATATAGATATTTATGTAAAAAAATAAACAGAAATGTACACAAAAGTAAGGCAATTTTACACTCCAAAAGTCAAATAGTCTCCTTCCCTTCCGAGCTCTGCCGTGTGCCCAAACAGTAGTTTTCCACCACTTCTGGGGCATTGGTGTACTCAAGACAAATTGCAGAACAAGCTGTATGGTCCACTTTCTCCTGTCACCCTTGTGAAAATGAATAATTTGGAGCTAAAGCAACATTTTAGCAGAAATAATGTTGATTTCTTATTTTGACGGCTTATAACATTCTGTGAAGCACCTGCACCTGCTAACCACACTTATAGAAAACACACAAGAAGCAAAATAAACATAAACCCTACTGTAACTTAATAAGTTAAAAGTAAAATTGCATTTAAATAACACAGGGTTCTTAGTAAAACTGGATTTGATCAAAAATAGCATAAAAGTCATCCCACCGTTGATAAGTTGACCCTGATCGGGACGGTCCTAAGCTGTCTAATATTAAATATCTTAACATGTATCAGAGTTGACCTCAATGTGTGAATAAGGGCAGACAAAAGGACTGGGTCCCGACCTGTGGACACAAGTCTAAGGAAGCCTTTAAATGTTATTTCCAGCTCAGGAGAGAGGGAGGCCACACCTCAGCTTGCACACAATGCAAAAATGCAATGAGAATAAAAAAGAACTGTATCCAGGCTCTTAAAAAACAAGAGCACTGACAGATCCTATATAAACTACACCACACAGGAGAGCTGACAGATCCTCTATAAACTACACCACACAGGAGAGCTGACAGATCCTCTATAAACTACAGTACACCACACAGGAGAGCTGACAGATTCCCTATTTACTTCTCCACATACCCAGCCGGTGTCAGTGCCCAGCATACCTGGGCATATGCCGGGGCCCTGTGCAGGTGAAAGGGCCCACTCTTCATCAGGGTCATTGGCACTATACGGGACCAGTGCCAGTTGATCCCACCCCTGCTTGCTCAGGGCCATGGTACTTGCAATATTTACCTCTCCCGTTCCTCCACTGTGGCGTCTTCAGCGTTTCTTGTCTCTGTGATGTTTCAGGTCAGAGGGCGCGATGACGTGACTAGTGTGCGCCCTCTGCTTTGAACAGTCACAGTGCAGGGAGCCGGAAGATGACGGCACTGAGGAATCTGGAGAAGAATAGCAGCCAGTAAAGAGAGATGAGTATTTCATTTTTAAAAAATTTTTGCAGCAATATATGGGGTCCATCATATACTAAAGCAAAATATGGGACCCATCACATACTGGAACATTATATGTGGCCCATCACATACTGGAGCATGATATGGGGCCCATCATATACTGGAGCATTATATGGACCCATCATATACTGGAGCATTATGTGTGGCCCATTATATATGGAGCAATATATGGGGCCCATTATATATGATGGGGCCTATTATATACTGTATAGAACATTATATGGGGCCCATCAAACACTGCATGGAGTGTTATGTGGAGCCCATTTTCTATGGATCGTTGTATGGGGCCCATTAGGTAAGGAGCATTATATGGGGCCCATTATGTATCGAGTAATATTTTTAGCTCATTATATTATATGGAACATTATATGGGGCTCATTATACTCTTTGGAGCATTACATTGGGCTCATTATACTGTATGGAGAAATATATGGGGCTCATTATTCTTTATGGAGCATTTTATGGAGCTCATTAAACTGTATGGAGCAATATGTGGAGCTCATTATACTGTATGGAACAATACATGGGGCTCATTATACTGTATGGAGCAATTTATGGGGCTCAGTATTCTTTACGGAGCATCATATGGGGCTCATTGTACTGTATGGAGCATTATATAGGCCCTGTTATACTGTATGGAACAATATATGGGGCTCAATAAATTGTGTGGAGCAATATATGGGATTCATTATATTGTGTGGAGCATTACATAGGGTCCATTGTTCTGTTTGAAGCAATATATGGGGTTCATTTTTCTGTGTGGAGCAATATATGGGACTCTATATTCTGTATGGAGCACTATGTGGTGCCCATAGTACTGTATGAAGAAATAAATGGGGCTTATTATTCTATATGGAGCACTATGTGGTGCCCATAATACTGTATAGAGGACTATACTGTCCGGTTTCTGAGCAATTGTAGAATTTACAATAGATATCACTCATGTAACGTAAGAAATAAGAAAAGTCTTTGGCATTGTACTTTACCTATTTTTTTCTGGCAATTTCTATCCGCTCCTCAAGTGTTAATCTTTGCGACATGTCAATGGCTGTAAGCAAAGAGAAACTTGTAAATAACTCATGAAAGAATAAAGTTACTTTAAAACCAAGCACACCATATTGTTTTTCTTGTGAAATCCTCAGTCAGTTTGTTGTGTCACATGAACCTCTTCCCATTGGAAAAAATAAAGTTGGATCTAAAATTGCTGACATCAAAATGGCTGCCATGGTCAACACCCATCTTGAAAAGTTTTCCCCCTCCCATGAACTAATGTGTCACAAACAGGAAGTTGATATGACCAACCATTCCCATTTTATTTAGGTGTATCCATATAAATGGCCCACCCTGTATATATTAGTCCACCACTGTGGCTGTATTATAGTTACCTAATCCTTATTTAAGGAAGGCATTTTTGCTTTTATTCATTTTATTTATTAATATATTAAAAGCTAAGTTTTATCTATTCTCGCCAAGCTGCCATTACATTGATTTTGTGAGATTGGGAAATATTAGATGACCTGGTACCTAAGTCCTTGTAATCTTGGGCTAATTTCTCGGGGATACAGAGTACCCAGGGACAATATATCTCCTATTGAGGACACCTTGTCGTTGTCTCTGGGAAGAATAGCGCACATAAGCCAATACATCCTGCAGTGTCTGCGGAATGACTGCCCATATTGCTATAAGTGCAGATTACTGAGTGGCCACCCTGATTAATCCCTCCTAAAAGGACAACATACCATCATTGTTTCCATCATTGGAGAGGGATCACAAAATGTCTGCATATAAGCACATGCTGGTAGAAAAGCTACTAAAGGCTTTCCCAACTCTCCGAGTGGGCTCAGAGGAACAACAATGCAGAGGAAGGAGTCAACAATGCAGCTGGGGCACCACCAACACCTCGAAAGGCAGGGTTGGCATGCCCAAAACGTGGATCCCCCAGTCATCAACTCTGTTTGCTATTCGCTTCATTTGGGGGCCTCCTCCCCAAATAAAGAAGGCATATTTTATTTCTTTGATTCACAAACCAACCCTCATAAATATTTATGTATAAAGCATAATTTACTTATTCACATATGTAACCAACAAAACATAGCATTAAACAATATTAACTTTGAATAAACTCTGGTAAATAGATTTGGCAGAGAATCGTGCATCGGATATGCGTTTTTTACTATTCGGTAAAGTGAAAGTCTATAGAGAAGACAAAGTAACCATAAAATGTATCATATTTTAAAATTTTTCAATGTGACTGCTCCACTTACCTATCATGTGACATTTTCAAAAGGTTACAATTGCTAAAGAAAATTGAATGAGGCATTTTGACATCAAATGGCTATTCTAGTTATTCAACCAGAAAAAGTTCTCGAATAGCATGATACAGGTCAATTAACTCACATGGCTGCAATATGTGCAATTTCTGCTTCATCCTAGGATAATCCAGATAGATTATGAGAGTAAAAGATCATTCTGAAGTTATAAGACAAAACACATGACACAGGCTTGTGCAGTGCACTATGAAATGAGAATACAAAGCTGCAGCTAAGGTAACAACACTCCTCAACATTGAAATTACATCACCATCAAAGAAAAGTTGTGGAATTATGGAATTCACAGGATCAATTGATAAATTAAAGATATACAAATCATGAATAAATAGACAAAATTTTCCCAACATATCGATTTATTCAGCGATAAGTATATTATTCTCCATGCACATAAATATTACATGACTTGACTGCTATCAAATAGGTTATTTATGGTTGTCAAAGGAATGTTCCGATATCCAGGTTGCACTTGCTCAAGCAAATTATCAAGATCCGCTGCTGTATGCTCCAATTGCCAAACGGTGACAGTCTAGATATGCTTGATTGATGAAAAGTCTAGAAAAGCTGCAGTCCAAATTAGCACCTTTAGGCTATATAGGTTACTTACAGCAGCACAAGCTACATGTGTGGTACTGTCGTATTGAAAAATGGCTCTTGAGACACTTTGGAGAAATGGTCCTACCACTGGTTTCATGATTGATCCATTCTGTATTGCAAGTGAAATTGGAGGTTACATACCAAGCCTAAGGTGTCTATATAAACCATCATAAGATATTTGAATGATATCGAGCTCGGAGTTGGGCATCCAGCTGCAGGCGCTCCACTGACATAATGCCACCGCTCTCAATGTCTTGTCCTGGTGAAGAGCAAGATTGCAAAAAAGGCTCAAATTGACATTTATCAGCGATGATTTATGATTTTGTACAGAATAGTTCACTAAGAGCTTCTTCTAATCTGATGAGACCACGTGGGCAAAGCTATGAATAAACCTTCATGAGGAAACGTTGCATTCTGGGATTGGGTGGCATATTGGCATAGGGTACAGAAGCTGAATACCTATAGTCTTCATTCCAGATACACTAAGAGTATCGTGTTTAACCCCTCCTTACATTGGACATACTATTCCCTCCATGTGACCTGGGACTTAAGTCCCATGGATGGAATAGTACGTCACACATTCAGCAGCGTTCACGGGGGGAACACCGCAGATCGCTGCCGGGTGTCAGCTGATTATCACAGCTGACACCCGGAACTATGTGCCGTAGTGGTCACGGACCGCCCCAGGCACAATAACCCCTGGCACACTGCAATCAAACATGATCGCAGTGTACCGGGGGCATAGGGAAGAATCACGCTGGGAGGGGGCTCCCTGCGTGCTTCCCTAAGACCCTCAGAGCAATGCAATGTGCTCGCGTTGCTCCGAGGGTCTCCTCCCTGCAGGCCCTAGGAACCAATATGGCCGCGAGGACCTTGGAGGTCCTGCACGGAGGCGGCTTTCTCAGTGACTGCTGAGAGGAGGCACTGAGAATGCCTCCTGCAGTGCCTGTCAGATCACTGATCTGACACAGTGCACTGCAAAGTGTCAGATTAGCGATCTTACAATATACAGTGATGTCCCCCCCTCAGGATAAAGTAAAAAAGTAAAAAAAAACAAGGGTAAAAATAATTTTTTAAGAATTCCTAAATAAATATAAAAAAATATATTCCCTAATAAAAAATTTTTTGAATATAAAAAACCAATAAAAGTACACATATTTAGTATTGCTGCATTCGTAATGACCCACCCTATAAAACTGTCCCACTAGTAGTGTTGAGCATTCCGATACCTCAAGTATCGGGTTTCGGCCGATACTTGCTGTATCTGAATTCCGATACCGACATCCGATATTTTTTCAATATCGGGCATCAGAATCGGAAGTTCAAAGTTGATTGACAGCCGAAATGACGTCATCATGATGCGCGGTGTGTGCGCATCATGATGCGCCGTCATTTCGGGCCTTCCGGGGGTCTCTGCTGGCCTGCCGGGGGGCTGTGCCGGCCTGCCGGGGGGCTGTGTGGACTGCCCGGGGTCTGTACCGGCCTGCCGGGGGGCTGTGTGGACTGCCCGGGGTCTGTACCGGCCTGCCGGGGGGCTGTGCCGGCCTGCCGGTGGTCTGTGCACCCTGTGGGGGTCTGTACCAGCCTGCCGGGGGGCTGTGCAGGCCTGCTGGGGGGCTGTGCTGATGTCCGGGGGTCTGTGCAGGCATCGTCCGATGGGACTGCAAGTCCCATCTGGCGATGCCTGCTACCATGACAGTGATTGACACATTAGCCAATGATGGGACAGTAGTAGTCCCATCATCCGGCTAATGTGTTAAATGTTAAAAAAAAAATAAAATACTACATACATACTACATGCATGCTACATACATACTACATGCTACATACATACCACATATATACTACATGCATGCTACATACATACTACATGCTACATACATACTACATACACACTACATATATGCTACATACATACTACATGCTACATACATACTACATACATACTACATGCTACATACATACTACATACATACTACATATATACTACATGCGTGCTACATACATACTACATGCTACATACATACCACATATATACTACATGCATGCTACATACATACTACATGCTACATACATACTACATACATACTACATATATGCTACATACATACTACATGCTACATACATACTACATACATACTACATGCTACATACATGCTACATACATACTACATATATACTACATGCATGCTACATACATACTACATGCTACATACATATTACATACATACTACATACATTTTACATGCTACATACATACCACATATATACTACATGCATGCTACATGCTACATACATACTACATATATACTACATGCATGCTACATACATACTACATGCTGCATACATACTACATACATACTACATGCATGCTACATACATACTACATACATACTACATATATACTACATGCATGCTACATACATACTACATGCTACATACATACTACATACATACTACATGCATGCTACATACATGCTACATACATACTACATACATACTACATATATACTACATGCATGCTACATACATACTACATGCTACATGCATGCTACATACATACTACATGCTACATACATACTACATACATACTACATATATACTACATGCATGCTACATACATACTACATGCTACATACATACCATATATATACTACATGCATGCTACATACATACTACATATATACTACATGCATGCTACATACATACTACATGCTACATACATACTACATACATACTACATGCTACATACATACTACATACATACTACATATATACTACATGCATGCTACATACATACTACATGCTACATACTACATATATACTACATGCATGCTACATACATACTACATGCTACATACATACTACATGCTACATACATACCACATATATACTACATACATACTACATGCATGCTACATACATACTACATGCTACATACATACTACATACATACTACATGCTACATACATACTTCATACATACTACATGCATGCTACATATATACTACATGCTACATACATACTACATACATGCTACATACATACTACATACATACTACATGCATGCTACATACAATACATTCATACAATACATACATAGACATACAGTACATATAACATAGAGTAACATACTTACCAATACTTGTCACATTGTTCCCCGAAGCCATTGTCTTTTACAGAATAAATATTAACATAACAAACCACAAAAATACTCACCCATGATCCAAAGCAGTCCATGAGTGTGTCCCACGACGATCTTGGGTAGAGAACTGCAGCATCAGCTGATGCTGCCGCTCTCTACAGGCTGCAGGAATCCAATGACGGAAGGTAGGTATCCTTCTGCACTGTATTCCTCTGCCACTTAAAAAAAAAGTCCCTAGTCTCACTTTATGGCAAAAGCTGCGTGGGAACTTTCTCACACAGCAATGTCAAAAGTGAGACTAGGGACTATTTTTTTTTAAGTGGCGGAGGAATACAGTGCGGAAGGATACCTACCTTCCGTCATTGGATTCCTGCAGCCCGTAGAGAGCGGCAGCATCAGCTGATGCTGCAGTTCTCTACCCAAGATCGTCGTGGGACACACTCGTGGACTGCTTCGGATCATGGGTGAGTATTTTTGTGGTTTGTTATGTTAATATTTATTCCGTAAAAGACAATGGCTTCGGGGAACAATGTGACAAGTATTGGTAAGTATGTTACTCTATGTTATATGTACTGTATGTCTATGTATGTATTGTATGAATGTATTGTATGTAGCATGCATGTAGTATGTATGTAGTATGTATGTAGCATGTAGTATGTATGTAGTATGCATGTAGCATGTAGTATGTATGTAGCATGCATGTAGTATATATGTAGTATGTATGTAGTATGTATGTAGCATGCATGTAGTATATATGTGGTATGTATGTAGCATGTAGCATGCATGTAGTATATATATGGTATGTATGTAGCATGTAGTATGTATGTAGCATGCATGTAGTATATATGTAGTATGTATGTAGCATGTAGTATGTAGGTAGCATGCATGTAGCATGTAGTATGTATGTAGCATGCATGTAGTATATATGTAGTATGTATGTAGTATGTATGTAGCATGCATGTAGTATATATGTGGTATGTATGTAGCATGTAGCATGCATGTAGAATATATATATGGTATGTATGTAGCATGTAGTATGTATGTAGCATGCATGTAGTATATATGTGGTATGTATGTAGCATGTAGTATGTATGTAGCATGCATGTAGTATATATGTGGTATGTATGTAGCATGTAGCATGCATGTAGTATATATGTAGTATGTATGTAGCATGTAGCATGCATGTAGTATATATGTGGTATGTATGTAGCATGTAGCATGCATGTAGTATATATGTGGTATGTATGTAGCATGTAGCATGCATGTAGTATATATATGGTATGTATGTAGCATGTAGTATGTATGTAGCATGCATGTAGTATATATGTAGTATGTATGTAGTATGTATGTAGCATGTAGTATGTATGTAGTATGTATGTAATATGTATGTAGCATGTAGTATGTATGTAGCATGCATGTAGTATATATGTAGTATGTATGTAGTATGTATGTAGTATGTATGTAGTATGTATGTAGCATGTAGTATGTATGTAGCATATATGTAGTATGTATGTAGTATGTATGTAGCATGTAGTATGTATGTAGCATGCATGTAGTATATATGTGGTATGTATGTAGCATGTAGTATGTATGTAGCATGCATGTAGTATATATGTAGTATGGATGTAGTATGTATGTAGCATGTAGTATGTATGTAGTATGTATGTAGCATGTAGTATGTATGTAGCATATATGTAGTATGTATGTAGTATGTATGTAGCATGTAGTATGTATGTAGCATGCATGTAGTATATATGTGGTATGTATGTAGCATGTAGTATGTATGTAGCATGCATGTAGTATGTATGTAGTTTTTTTTTTAACATTTAACACATTAGCCGGATGATGGGACTACTACTGTCCCATCATTGGCTAATGTGTCAATCACTGTCATGGTAGCAGGCATCGCCAGATGGGACTTGTAGTCCCATCGGACGATGCCTGCACAGACCCCCGGACATCAGCACAGCCCCCCGGCAGGCCGGCACAGCCCCCCGGCAGGCCGGTACAGACCCCCACAGGGTGCACAGCCCCCCGGCAGGCCGGCACAGCCCCCCGGCAGGCCGGTACAGACCCCCACAGGGTGCACAGACCACCGGCAGGCCGGCACAGCCCCCCGGCAGGCCGGTACAGACCCCGGGCAGTCCGCACCGCCCACCGGCAGGCCGGCACAGCCCCCCGGCAGGCCGGCAGAGACCCCCGGAAGGCCCGTACAGACCCCCGAGAGGCTGTACAAGGGCAGGAAAGGGTTTTTCCAATTCCGATACCGGAAGTCTCATAGACTTGAATGGGACTTCCGGTATCGGCATCGGCGATACCGATACTTTTTTTAAAGATCGGCCGATCCATTCCGATCCGATATTTTGAAGTATCGGACGGTATCGCTCAACTCTACCCACTAGTTAACCCCTTTAGTGAAACCCTTAAAAAAAAACCAAGGAAAAAAACAATGCTTCATCATCATACCGCCGATCAAAAAGTGCATTAACACGCGATCAAAAAGACGAGTATAAATAAACATGGTTCCGCTGAAAACGTCATCTTGTCCTACAAAAAATGAGCTGCCACACAGCGTCATGAGCGAAAAAATAAAAAAGTTTTAGCTTGCAGAATAAAGCGATGCAATAATAATGATTTTTTATATAAGATTGTTTTTATTGTATAAAAGTGCCAAAACATAAAAAAAGATATAAATGAGGTATCGCTGTCATCGTACTAACCCAAAGAATAAAACCGCTTTAACGGTGTAAATTCCACCCTCAAAAGAAATTCATGAAATGCTGTTTTTTGTTCATTCTGCATCCCAAAAATCGGAATAAAAGGCGATAAAAAAGTCACGTGCCCAAAAATGGTACCAATAAGAACGTCAACTCGTCTCACAAAAAATAAGACCTCACATGACTCTGTGTGTCAAAATATGGAAAAATTATATCTCAAAATTTGGTGATGCAAAAACTATTTTTAGAGTAAAAAGCGCCTTTGAGTGTGTGACAGCTGCCAAACATAAAAACCCGCTAAAAATAGTAAATCACCCCCTTAGTTAGGGAAAAATAATAAAATAAAAAAATGTATTTATTTCCATTTTCCCATTAGGGGCAGGGTTAGGAATAGGATTAAGTATAGGGTAAGGCTTGAGTTAGGGCTTGGGTGAGTGCTAGGGCTAGGGTTAGGGGTGTGTTGGGGTTAGAGCTGGAGTTAGAATTGGGGGGTTTCCACTGTTTAGACACATCAGGGGCTCTCCAAACACAACATGGCAACTGATCTCAATTCCAGCCAATTCTCCTTCCCTTCCAAGCTCTGCCATGCGCCCAAACAGTGGTTTACCCCCACATATGGGGTATCAGCCTACTCAGGACAAATTACACCACAACATTTGGGGTCCAATTTCTCATGTTACTCTTGGGAAAATAAAAAAATTGGGGACAAAAAGATCATGCTTGTGGAAAAAGAATGATTTTTTTATTTTCACGCCCGGGCGTTATAAACTTCTGTGAAACACTTGGGGGGTCAAAGTGCTCATGACACATCTAGATAAGTTCCTTGGGGGTCTAGTTTACAAAATGGGGTTCTTGTGGGGGATTTACACTGTTCAGGCACATCAGGGGCTCTCCAAACGCGACATGGCACCCAATCTCAATCCCAGCCAATTTTGCATCAAACAGCACTCCTTCCCTTCCGAGCTCTGCCATGCACCCAAACAGTGGTTTACCCCCACATATGGGGTATTAGCATACTCAGGACAAATTGCATAATATCTATTGGGGTCCGGTTTCCCTTGGCGAAAAAAATTGTGGGTGAAAAGATAATTTTTGCGGAAAAAATATGAATTTTTAATTTTACTACTGTAGGTTATAAACTTATGTGAAGCCCTTGGGAGTTCAAAGTTCTCACCACATATCTAGATAAGTTCCGTGGGGGGCCTAGTTTCCAAAATGGGGTCACTTGTGGGGGGTTTCCACTGTTTAGGCACATCAGGGGCTCTTCAAACATGACATAGTGTTCAATCTCAATTCCAGCCAATTTTGTGTTGAAAAAGTCAAACGGCGCTCCTTCCCTTCTGAGCTAGTCTATGCGCCGAAACAGTGGTTCCCCCCCCACATATCAGGTTTAAGTGTACTCAGGACAAATTGCACAATAAATTTTTCAGTCCAATTTCTCCTGTTACCCTTGGTAAAATTAAAAAAAATTAGACCTGAAATAATTTTTTTGTGAAAAAAGTTAAATGTTCATTTTTTTTTAAAACATTCAAAAAAATTCCTGTGAAGCACCTGAAGGGTTAATAAACTTCTTGAATGTTATTTTGAGTACCGACAGGGGTGTAGTTTTTAGAATGGTATCACTTTTTGGTATTTTCTATCATATAGACCCCCTCAAAGTGACTTCAAATGTGATGTGGTCCCTAAAATAAAAGGTGTTGTAGAAATGAGAAATCGCTGGTCAACTTTTAACCCTTATAACTTCCTAATAAAAAAATTGTGCTTCCAAAATTGTGCTGATGTAAAGTAAACATGTGAGAAATGTTACTTATTAAGTTTTTTGTGTGCCATATCTCTGTAATTTAAGGGCACAAAATTCAAAGTTGGAAAATTGCAAAATTTTCAAAATTTTTGCCAAATTTCCGTTTTTTTTTTCACAATTAAATGCAAGTTATATGAATGAAATTTTACTGACATGAAGCACAATATGTCATGAAAAAACAATGTCATAATCACTGGGATCCATGGAAGCATTCCAGAATTATTACCTCATAAAGGGACAGTGGTCAGAATTGTAAAAATTGGCTCTGTCATTAACGGCACACCACCCTTGGGAGTAAGGGGGTTAATAGATTAGGTCAGCCTACCAGTGGCCATTCAATGTGTCCCAGGACCATTTCTCAAAAAGACAAAACCAGGCAGCATGTTTCTTTTAATACTGTGAGCCCTTCATGGCATAAACATGCTACCACTACCTGCAGCTTCTCCATAATTGTCTACCATTGAATTGAACATATCTGTGATACCATTGGTCCAATTTTCAACAATTGTAAAGGGAGTTGCCAGTAGCAGATCTGAATCATTTGCATGCACAAGCGCATTAAGTGTGGCAGAGCATTCCTCAGACAACATTTGATAACCGTATTGATGGCATGCATAGGCATGTGTTGTGAGTTCATTTTCCCCTTCGTCACTGAGGTCTGGTGAACTCCCTATTCTGGTAAAGGAAGGTAATGAGCCTGATTATCAGGCACCTGAGCCTGATTATGATGACTGGCTGAGTGGAGTCACGGACTGGATATAAGGCTGCCGACGCCCTTCTGCCCTGCAGGTGATTTCTCTGTGGACTTCTGTGAGACCAGTCTGATTCCTGCTCCTCTAAAGATAAGTTTTCTGCTTTGCCTGTTAGCATTTGTGTTTTGTTTTTGTTTGCCTTGCTTTTCTGGATTCTGCCATTCCCTGCTGGGGTGAGCTGAATCTTCTTTTGCAGGTTGCTCTGTCTTCAGAATATTCCTGAGTACTGACATAGCTTTTTGAAGCCTAGCGTCTTCAGGGCCTTTTTCACTGTCAGTTTGTTGGCTCTTATTTTCATAGGGTTTTTCACAGATTGCAGACAGTGGCCTTCCTGTCCTTTCCTATCTAGCTAGCTTGGGCCCCGTCTTTGCTCAGTCTATCTTTCTGTCTGTGTTAGTGTTCTTTCTTCTTGCTTCACCGTCATTATATGTTGGGGGCTGCCTTTTGCTTTGGGGTCTGCTCTGGGGCAGTTTAGATTTCCCTTTCTGTCTTTAGGCTATATAGTTCTCCGGCTGTGATCGAGGGGTCTAGGGCATCGTAGGAACCCCCCACGGCTACTGCTAGTTGTGTTGATAGGTTCAGGGGTCTGCAATCCGATAGCTGCCAACCTCTCTGGTTTTCTGGACTTAGCTAGCATTTCTGTTTTTGCCTCCTACGGTGACTCGTTCATAACAGAATCACCCGCCATACCGCAGATCCTAGGGTACTCAATAGCAGGAAAGAATTGTGTTTAAAAAAAAAAAAAGTGTGTATATTCTTTCCTCTATATCTCTGAGGCTGTAGGGGGAATTTTTTTTTTCTCTCCATGGAGATAAAGCAATTGTCTGATGATGTGGAGCAGCTCGCTGCGGAAGTGCGGGGAATTTCCGCCTACCTTGCTCGTTCGCATGCTGTTGAACCAAAGATCCCTACACCTGATGTATTTTTTGGGGATCGATCTAAATTTTTGAGTTTCAAAAATAATTGTAAATTATTTTTTGCCTTGAAGCCTAACTCATCAGGGAGCTCCGCGCAGCAGGTTAAAATTGTCATCTCTTTGCTGCATGGCGATCCCCAGGATTGGGCGTTTTCTTTGAAACCAGATGATCCTATTCTGACTAATGTGAACGCATTCTTTCAAGCCTTGGGGTTGTTGTATGACGAACCTAATGCTATTGATCAGGATGAAAAGACCCTGTTGGCATTGAACCAGGGTCGAGATTCTGCAGAGTTGTACTGTCAAAAGTTCCGAAAGTGGGCGGTCCTTACTACCTGGAATGATAATGCCTTGGCTGCTCTCTTTCGGAAGGGTTTGTCAGAAGCCGTAAAAGATACTATGGTGGGATTTCCTGTTCCCTCTGGTCTGGACGATTCTATGTCATTAGCCATTCAGGTTGATCGGCGTTTACGTGAACGCAGGATTGCACGAGAGGTGTTGCCACCGGTTGAACAGACGTCTGAACCTATGCAATGTGATAGAGTTTTGTCTAGGGCGAATCGTCAGGAGTTCAGAAGGCGTAATAAGCTGTGTTTTTTCTGTGGAGATACCTCGCATATTATTTCTGTTTGTCCTAAATGAGAGAAACGCTTTGCACACACGTTTTCTGTTGGTGGTGTTCAACCTAAGTTTCTTCTGGCAATTACTCTGATCTGCTCCCTGTCCACATTTTCCACCAAGGCTTTTGTGGATTCAGGAGCAGCACTAAACCTAATGGACTTGGATTTTGCTAAACGTGGATTTCCGATGACACCTCTGCAGATGCCTATCCCTTTGAGTGGGATTGATGCTACTCCTTTGGCGAAAAATAAACCTCAGTTTTGGACCCAGGTGGTCATGTGGGTCGCCCCAGACATCAAGAAAATTGCAGATTTTTGGTGTTGCATGGTCTGCATGAGGCCGTTGTTCTGGGGTGTCCCTGGTTGCAACTTCATAATCCAGTTTTGGATTGGAAATCTGTGTCTGTGGTGAGTTGGGGTTGTCGGTGTGCCTTTAGTGAGGCTCCGGTTTTTGCCACCTCTCCTCAGTTGCATGATGTTCCTGACTATTTGGCGGACTTTTATGATGTATTTAGTGAGAATGAGTCTGCATCTTTGCCTCCTCATAGGAGTTATGACTGTGCAATTGAACTGAGCCCGGGGTGTAAATTTCCCAAGGGTCGGCTCTTCAATTTATCTGTACCCGAGCACGAGGCTATGCGATCCTATATTTAGGAGGTGTTGGAGAAGGGTCATATTAGACCATCCTCTTCACCCTTAGTTGCCTTTTTTTTTTTTGTGGCCAAAAAGGATGGTTCTTTAAGGCCTTGTATTGATTATCGTGCCCTCAACAAAATTACTATTAAATATCAGTATCTGTTACCCCTGATTTCTGATCTATTCTCTAGAGTTAGAGGTGCTTGCTGGTTTACCAAGCTTGACCTCAGGGGGGCGTATAATCTTATCCGCATTAAGCAGGGGGATGAATGGAAGACGGCGTTTAATACTCCGGAGGGACATTTTGAGTACCTGGTGATGCCTTTTGGGCTCACTAATGCCCATTCTGTCTTCCAGTGCTTCATGAACGATATTTTCCGAGACTTTGTCGATAGATTTTTGATTATCTATCTGGATGATATTTTGATCTTTTCCAAGGATTGGGATTCTCATGTGGAACATGTTCGGACTGTGTTCCGGATCTTGAGGGAGAATTCCCTGTATGTCAAAGGATCGAAATGCCTTTTTGGAGTACAAAGGATTTCATTTTTGGGATTTATTTTGTCTCCGTCAACTATTGAAATGGATCCGGCCAGGTACAGGCCATTTATGATTGGGTTCAGCCCACTTCTTTGAAGGCCCTCCAGAAGTTTTTGGGTTTTGCTAATTTTTATCGGAAATTTATAGCAAAATTTTCTAGTATTGCCAAGCCATTGACTGATCTGACTAAGAAGGGTGCTGATGTGTTGAATTGGTCTTCGGAGGCTGTTGCTTTCTTTCAGGAGCTGAAGCGAAGATTTACCTCCGCCCCGGTTTTTCGGCAACCTGATGTCTCACTCCCGTTCCAGGTAGAGGTGGATGCTTCTGAGATTGGTGCAGGAGCTGTTTTGTCCCAAAAGGATCCTGTAACATCTAAAATGAATCCCTGTGCTTTCTTTTCCCGAAAGTTCTCTCCATCTGAACGTAACTATGATGTGGGGAATCGGGAACTGTTGGCCATGAAATGGGCATTTGAGGAGTGGAGACATTGGTTGGAGGGAGCTAAACATCAAGTTGTGGTCCTCACTGACCACAAGAATTTGATTAACCTAGAGTCGGCTAAACGTTTGAACCATAGACAGGCTAGGTGGGCCTTGTTTCTTACACATTTTGATTTTGTGGTCTCTTTTCTTCCTGGAACTAAGAATGTCAAGGCAGACGCCCTCTCAAGGAGCTTCTTTGCTGATTCTCCTGTGGTGACCAAGCCTGCTACCATCTTAGGCGAAGGGGTAGTTCTTTCTGCCATCTCGCCCGATTTGAGACTTGCTCTGCAAGAGTTCCAGGAGGACAAGCCTGAGCATTGTCCCAGTGGAAAGTTGTATTTTCCTGACCAGTGGAAGAAGAGAGTGATGTCTGAAGTTCATTGCTCTGCATTGGCTCATCATCCAGGTATTTTTGGTACTAGAGATCTGGTGAGTCGCTCTTTTAGGTGGCCCACCTTGTCTCATGATGTCAGGAATTTTGTGCAGTCCTGTGGGACTTGCTCCCGGTCTAAATCTTGTTCTCGCTCTAGTGGGTTGTTGATGCCTTTGCCGGTCCCCAGGAGGCCATGGACCCATATTTCTATGGATTTCATCTCTGATATGCCGGTCTCTCAAAGAATGACTGTTATTTGGGTGATTTGTGATAGGTTCTCTAAGATGGTTCATCTTGTACCACTCCCTAAGTTGCCGTCTTCCTCTGAGTTGGTGCCCCTGTTTTTGCAACAGGTGGTTCGCTTGCACGGGATTCCTGAGAACATTGTATCTGACAGAGGAGTTCAGTTTGTGTCTAGATTTTGGAGGACTTTCTGTTCCAAGCTGGGAATTCAGTTGTCCTTCTCCTCTGCTTTTCACCCTCAGACCAATGGGCAGACAGAGAGAACAAACCAGACCATGGAGTCGTATTTGAGATGTTTTATTTCCGCTGATCAGGATGATTGGGTTTCATTTTTGCCCTTGGCCAAATTTGCTTTAAATAATAGAGCTAGTTCTGCCACTTTGATGTCACCTTTTTTTTGTAACTTTGGGTTTCATCCTCGATTTTCCTCAGGGCAGGTGGAGCCTTCTGCCTGCCCAGGTGTTGACACTGTGGTGTAGAGAATGCACCAGATCTGGGACCAAGTGGTGGATAAGTTATCTCTCTCCCAGGAAAAGGCCCAGCGGTTTTCCAATCGACATAGGACCATTGGTCCCCAGTTTAAGATTGGTGATATGGTGTGGTTATCATCAAAAAATATTGCTATGAAGGTGGCTTCTCCTAAGTTTAAGCCTAGATTTATTGGACCTTACAAGATTTTGGAGATTATTAATCCGGTCTCTTTTCGTTTGGCTCTTCCTGTCACATTTAAGATCCATAATGTGTTTCATAAGTCCTTGTTGAAGAGGTTTGTTGAACCAGTTGTTCCTGGGGTGGCACCTCCGGACCCTGTATTGGTTGAAGGTAACATGGAATATGAGGTAGAGAAAATACTGGATTCCCGTCTGGCTAGACGGAGACTCCAGTATTTGGTTAAGTGGAAGGGTTATCGTCAGGAGGATAATTCCTGGGTCTCTGCCTCTGATATTCATGCCAAAAGATTGGTGCGTGCCTTTCATCGGGCTCACCCTGATCGCCCTGGTGGCGTGGTTGAGGGTTCGGTGACCCCTCCTCAAGGGGGAGGTACTGTTGTGAGTTCATTTTCCCCTTCGTCACTGAGGTCTGGTGAACTCCCTATTCTGGTAAAGGAAGGTAATGAGCCTGATTATCAGGCACCTGAGCCTGATTATGATGACTGGCTGAGTGGAGTCACGGACTGAATATAAGGCTGCCGACGCCCTTCTGCCCTGCAGGTGATTTCTCTGTGGACTTCTGTGAGACCAGTCTGATTCCTGCTCCTCTAAAGATAAGTTTTCTGCTTTGCCTGTTAGCATTTGTGTTTTGCTTTTGTTTGCCTTGCTTTTCTGGATTCTGCCATTCCCTGCTGGGGTGAGCTGAATCTTCTTTTGCAGGTTGCTCTGTCTTCAGAATATTCCTGAGTACTGACATAGCTTTTTGAAGCCTAGCGTCTTCAGGGCCTTTTTCACTGTCAGTTTGTTGGCTCTTATTTTCATAGGGTTTTTCACAGATTGCAGACAGCGGCCTTCCTGTCCTTTCCTATCTAGCTAGCTTGGGCCCCGTCTTTGCTCAGTCTATCTTTCTGTCTGTGTTAGTGTTCTTTCTTCTTGCTTCACCGTCATTATATGTTGGGGGCTGCCTTTTGCTTTGGGGTCTGCTCTGGGGCAGTTTAGATTTCCCTTTCTGTCTTTAGGCTATATAGTTCTCCGGCTGTGATCGAGGGGTCTAGGGCATCGTAGGAACCCCCCACGGCTACTGCTGGTTGTGTTGATAGGTTCAGGGGTCTGCAATCCGATAGCTGCCAACCTCTCTGGTTTTCTGGACTTAGCTAGCATTTCTGTTTTTGCCTCCTACTGTGACTCGTTCATAACAGGCATGTTTGCATTGTGCTAATACTCAATGTTGAATTCTTTACGGTGCTTTGAAAAGGTTGTTTCTATATTTAATTTACATGTTATTATTAAATTTTTCAGCACTATAATTTACATAATTTCATAATTTCACAACATTTCCTTATTGGTGTTGAAATTTGAATGTGGTGTAGTGTGCTTGTCATGCCTGGAGGTAGCACACATAGTTTGTGGACCCACTGTGCCACAGGAAGAGGTGTGGCTAAATAGCTCCTTGGTGTTCACTGGAGCTCCAGATGGTGGAGTGAGACTTAAGCTGCAGATCTCTGCCAGGTACCACTCCTAGGCCCAAGGGTCAGATACGCTGACAAGAATTGGGCTCAGAGTTGCTTACAGGTCAGGATAACAGAATCAAACACAGTTCAAACTACACAAATTCAGAATCACCAGACAGGACTGACTCAGGGTATAGGAACAGGTACAGAATAGTCAAACACTGGACACAGGATGGACTCAGGTATAAGTACAGGTTCAGACTGGTCAGACTCTGAAACAAAGGACAGACTCAGGAATAGGTACAGATTTGGAGTTCAGGCCTAGGCCAGAGAGAACCAGCAAGGGTTCAGATACGGACAGGACTTGACAATGGAATTAGCAGCCTAAATACAAGTTAAACACTAAAGTCTTAGGTGTAGAAAGGCAAGGAACCGCAGGTGTGGACAAACAAGGAACTGCAGGTGTGGACAGGCCAAAATTCCCAGGTGTGGACACGCAAAGAACCGCAGGTGTGGACAGTGCAGGAACTACAGGTACAGACAGGCAAGGACCAGCAAGTGCAGAAAAGGCAAGGAACCACAGGTGCGCACATGCAGGGAATCACATGTTCAGATAGGTAAAGAACCGCATGAGCGGACAGAAAAAGCACAGACAAAGTTTGCAGGTTAAAGGTACTTGTTCAGACACAACAGGTTTGGAGGTAGGTACTTTTTCAAACTCAGCAAGAGAGGAAGCAGATAAATTCATACACTGATAGATTCAGAGACAGGTCTTGATTCAGACATAACAGGTTTAGAGAAAGATCCAGATTTAGATACAAACAGGTTGAGTGATAGGTTCTGATTCAGACACTACAGGTTCAGGGAAAGATATAGATTTCGACGCAAACACATTCATTCAGGGATAGATTCTGATTCAGATACAACAGGTTTATAGTTAGGTCCTGAATCAGACACAACAGATACAGGGATAGGTCCTGATTCAGACACAACAGGTTAAGGTTTCAGGCCCTGACCAGAAAGACTCAGGAAAAGAAGGTTCAGTCAATATTGGATACAAGGTACAGGTTTAAAATACAGAGACAGGATCAGGACAGGACCTGGCAACTATTAGTTGCACTTACACTAAAAGAGAATGTTGCTCAGGCAACACCCAACAGGTGGAGGTGTCTGAAGTACCAAGTGCTTCTCTGCAATTGGCTGAGGATGCATTAGTAATGCACTCACTGTCTCTTTTAGAAACAAGAACTGCACACACACCCTAAGTATGCTGCCAGGAAGTGTGCACAACATACACAGCAAGTAGAGTAAAAGGAGTTCACCCCGATGTAACAGGCCAGATTATATCCCAGGTATATTCTGGCCTAGGCCAAACTATACCCAGGAGTAAAAATTGGCCTAGGCCAGTTTATACCCCCCAGCTGCTGTAGATCAGATTTTTCATGCTTTTGAGACCCATTGAGTGATATACTTAATAATGGGGCACCAGTCAGTGCACAGGAGCCCCAGGCAGCACACAGCGGCCCCAGGCAGCACACAGGGGCATCAGGCAGCACACGGGGGGGGCTTCAGGCAGTGCACAGACTGTAAGACCACAGTAAAATCATGCCCATGTCCCACATTACACCGCAGGCAACCTAGTATGAGAGGAGACCCCACACTGTTATGATTGAGTCACCGTAGGAGGCAAAAACAGAAATGCTAGCTAAGTCCTGAAAACCAGAGAAGTTGGCAACTATCAGATTGCAGACCCCTGAACCTATCAACACAACTAGCAGTAGCCGTGGGGGGTTCCTACGATGACCTAGACCCCTCGATCACAGCCGGAGAGCTACATAGGCCTAAAGAAGGAAAGGGGAAATCTAACTGCCCCAGAGCAGACCCCAAAGCAATAGGCAGCCCCCCACATATAATGACGGTGAAGCAAGATGAAAACACTTACACAGACAGAAAGACAGGCTGAGCAAAGATGGGGCCCAAAAACTACCTAGATAGGAACGGATAGGAAAGCTGCTGTCTGCAATCTGCCAAAACCCTATCAGAGACAAAAGCCAACAAGCTGATATAAAAATGGCCCTGAAGCAACTAAGCTTCAAAAACTAAATCAGCACTCAGGTACCTTCAGAAGACAGAGCTCACGGAACACTGCACACTAGAGCAGGGAGTGGCAGAATCCAAAAAGCAAGATAAACAAAAACAAATCTTAGATGCAAAAGGCAAAACAGAAAACTTAGCTTTAGGAGAGCAGGAATCAGACTGGTGTCCAAGAGTCCACAGAGAAATCACCCACAGGGCAGAAAGGGCGTAGGCTGCCTTAAATCCAGTCAGTGACTCCACTCAGCCAATCGTCTTCATTAGTCCCAGGTGTCTGATAATCAGGCTCACTACCTTCCTTCACTAGAATAGGGAGTTCACCAGGCCTCAGTGACGGAGGGGAAAATGAACTCACAACACCACACAACTTCATGGGTTCATCTATCAGCTCCTGTGTAACTTCGTCCCTAGAAAAAACAACAGGGGGGAGTGTTGGTGTATGTCTCCCTCTGAGGCGTTTATCCATCCTGGTAGTAAGGGCCATGGCAGTCACGAATGACCTTGGAGTAGCACATTGCACCAGAGAATCCTGAATACAAGCTGACAACCCCTAAAATAAATGACTCCTAAGGGCAGGGCCTTTCCACTGAATGTCAGTGGCCCATCTCCAGAACTCCAAACAATACTCCTCAGCTGGCCGGCCTACCTGCTTGATCTTACAGAATTTAAATTCAGTAAGGGAGATACCATCAGTATCACCATACACCAGTACCAAAGCCGCAAAAAAACTCATCCACTGACCGCAAAGATTGAGAGTCTGTCGGCAGGGAGAAGGCCCGGGACTGGGGATCACCCTTAAGATGGCAGACTACAATACCCACTTGTTGTTCCTAACTTCCTGAGGAACATAAATGTATCTTTCCCTTCAGAGAACCTGTTGGGTACACATATTTTAGGTTCCGGTTGAGCATGGACATGAGCCGAGACCATGAACCCAGGCACAAGCTGAAGCTGCTGCACAGCCTGTGACTGCAACTCAGTAACCTCATCCTTGAGGGTCTGGCTCAGGCATCAAAAAAGTCTCAGCTTGAGCTATACGGTCTCCGGAAAATGGTGCAGGTCGATGGTAATGTCACGCTCGTACACAGGTAAGTCCAGTGGAGGACACAGCATAAAAAATTTGATGGCATGGAAAGGGAAAGGAAGACCCTAAAAGTAGGGAGCGTGGGATGGGACACCTCCTGAAACCAACTTGTGCATGTCCCTAAGCTCCCTTAACATTCCTTCCCCCGTGCCTAGTCCCTGATTGTCACCTCAATATACACTGGCTAGTGCACTGGCCTGCAAGTAATCTGGCATCACTACTGCAGATAGCAACACATAGGAGAAGAGACAAACACAGGACAGACAAAAAAGGAAGGAACACTCAGCTCAAGCTCTGCTGCTAAGCTTCACAGCAGCAGAAAAAACAGCACCAGGAATCTGAACTCCCACACCACCGACACAGGAGAGCTCCACACCCATAGCTGGTCTGCATAGAAGAACTCTATAATTGACGATGGGCTGATGAGTAATTTGACTATTTAAAGGACGGTGGGGGTGGATGGTTACCAACCAATATCAGCTGACCAGCCTAAAGAACTGCCAACAAGAGACATACTTTAACACTTGCTGGACCAAAAGGAAAAAACAACATTTTAATTTCAGCAGGCCCAGAGCTGCCACAAATCCCTGGATGATTTGTGACATTTTGCTTTATTTATTTGTATTTTTTTAATTTATACATACTAGCTGAAGAGCCCGGCATTGCCCAGGCATAGCAACTAACTGTGGTTAGTTATAACAAATTATAATAATTATCCTCCATCCCATAGTCCTGTGCCCATATACCCATAATACATATCCTCCCCACAAAAAATAAGGATAAGTTTTAAGCCGTTATTACAATTTAAGTTGCCTAAAATGTTAAATAGGCTCTTAGTTTCTCTTGGTTACTATACTTTTTCTGCTAGCCAGATAGATTAAAGTTACATGGACATTAATATAGCTATGTTTGCATTAATGTGCTTATCCCCTTGGAGTCCGTCATTCGACCCCTCCTCCTGCTTGGCTCTGGCTCTGGCAATGAGCCCGCACCTTTTCCAGGACATGGGAGTTGATCTGTACAGCTGACATGTGCCCAAAACAGCCGCCGGTGGAATCGCAATTCACCTGTGGCTGGTAACATGTTAAATGCCGCTGCCAAACTCTGACAGCAGCATTTAACATGCACATGCAGGAAGCGTGTCATTACCTCCTCTCATTGGCGCTCGTGTCACATGACTGTGGGTTGCCGATGGGTTGGCATGACTACCCGAGGTAAGGAGAAGACCCCTGTGGTTGTCATTGCTGGATCGCTTTGAGGGCCTTCTGGTGGTTGGTGCTCATAGTAAGTCAGCATTTCTGCTACATAGAGGAGGACTGCAGCCCTGCCCTATGTAGCAGAGGTGATCGGACAACTGCAGCTTCAAGTCTACCATGGAGACTATTGAAGCAAGTAAAAAGTTAAAAACGTTTTAAAAAATATTTAAAAAATTAAAAAAATATAAAAGTTCAAATCACCCCCCCTTTGCCCGATTCAAAATAAAACAATAAAAAATATCAAATGTTTGTCCGGGGGTTAAAGTGCTGGGAGCGGTCCATGACCACTCCTGGCACTTAGTGCGGGGTGTCAGCTGTGAGAATCAGCTGACACCCGTCCGCGGTCAGCTGCGCTCCCCCCATGAGTGCGGCTTATCGCCTATGATGTACTATCCCGTCCACGGGAATTAAGTCCCAGGGCACATGTACTGGATCATATGTCACCTGGCAGAAAGGGGTTAATTTGCTCATCAAGTTTTTGGCCAGCACCAGTCACAGCCTCCCAGATGCTGTTCATTGAGTTGTATTGTTTTTCTTCCCCATTAATCTCCTGTTTAAGAAAGGTCCACAAGATCTCACTATGGTTTAGGTCAGATAAATAAGGGTCCCTGTCATTATTCTTTCATATTAAAGGTCTTTACTGGTTAGTTAAGCAGTGGACTACTTTGATTCATGCAGTGGATTACTGTCCTGCTTAAAAATCATGGTCTTGAAAGATGCAGACTTTTTCGTGTATCACTTCTTGAAAAAACTGTCATCGAAAAACTGGCAGTTGGTTTGAGAGGTGATTTTGAGTCCATCTTCAATCCAAAACTTGCTCATTTTAATACCAGCCCATATATATATATATATTTATATATATATATATATATATATATATCTATCCCACCTCCACCTTGCTGGTGTCTAAGTCAAAGTGGTGGTCTGTGCCCATTACTGATACAGCCAATGGCCTCTATCTGTTCATCAACAGTCACTCCCGTCTCATCAGTACTTAGAACATTTTCAAAAAATGTGTTTTCAGATATTTCAGTCTTGAAATTTCATCTTCTGTGTCTTGTTCAGTGGTGGGACAGTGTGACTGTACGGTCAGAGATGCACTAAGAACACAAGGACAAAACAAAGGTTTATTTAGCCCATAACGCGTTTTGACGGCAGTCAGTCTTCATCAGGTGACAGTTTTCTGATGAAGATGGACTGCCGTTGAATCGTGTTGTGGGCTAAAGAAACCTTTGTTTTGTCCTTGTGTCCTTAACGCTCCTCTGACCGTACACTCACACAGTCCTAGCTTTTCATCCTCCATTGGAGGTTTACAGCTGGAGCTGCATTGGACCACCCCGTTTAATAATCCTCCTTCACCGCTTTCCCTGCGCTCCCTGGTGACCACTACTTTATTTGGCTTTCATTGCTCAGTGGTGGTCAGGTTTCAGCCCTCCTCACCTTGGCCACGTCTCTGAGCACTGAATGCCTTGTACTTCTGGGCTCTCTAGGGTTTATGCAGTTCTAGATTATGACAGCACTGGAGGATGATAGGTTTCTGATCCAGCAAATAGTATTTGTTATCTAATTATCAATATGTAAGAAAACCATGAAGAATCTATCTCCCGGGAGAGAAAAGCCATGTTGCATGGGTGGAATTCTGGAAAAATGCAACATTTTTATATCCAACTGATAGGATAACTATAGAAAATATAACTAGCTTTATAATTTTTACTTGTTGCACTAAAGTTTAAAGTATTTTCCAAGAAACGCATATACATTGTAATCTTGCCAAGTATTTTGATTCACCCTAAATAGCATGAGTATGCCCTCAAGAAATGCTTTCCCCTACATTCTTAAAAATCATGCTTGACTGTTTTGTAATAAAAGTGGATTGCATATTGATTTTTTTAATTTATTGTTTTAAACCACTGTACTTTATAATTCACGGGTAAACAATTTTAGAATGCATATGCATCTCTAATTTTCATTTGTTCTAGGAAAGAAAGCTCTATATATACTTTCTTAGAAACGTTTATAAGTTGGGTTCTTATCAAGTATTTTGACTCTTGTTGAATAGCATGAGCAACAACTTGAGAACTATCCCCCGCAATCTTAAATAAAATTATGTCTGACTTTGTTACAATAGAAGTGGATTGTTATTGATTTTTTTTTTTTTGCAACATCTTGAGAATAGAAATGTATTTCACAATATTTAGTTCCATTATACAGAACGTTGCAAATTGTAAAGTTACTTTGGTTAAAACCTTCTATTTCTTCATTTGCCAGCTTGACTTTTGCTGTAATATTTCTGATGTAATAAAAAAAATCTGAATGAATTGAATATGAGAAACTTTTGAGCATTCATAGCTGTGGCATTTGTGTTTGCCTGTTCCTTATTTTGTGTTCAGAAAGAAATGTTTGAAAGCCTAATGGTGATGCAAGATGTCATGAGGATTCTAATAAACATGTAAAGTAAAAAAAGGTAAGAGACTAAAATTCGAGTAAATATGGAATTGGAACCTATTAACAGAAAGAATAAATCATCAGAATAAACCGACAAGGATATTATGATGGTGAATTTAGATTGTGAGCCCCAATGGGGACATATATATGAAGGTGCCTGTAAGGTGCAGAGGAATTAATGGCGCTATATAAGCTAATAAAATAAATAAATATTGTGGATGATAGTTACAATTGAATAATATATTTAAAGTTTGATTAAAGGATTTGTATTGTAAGAACAAGACCAGTCATTCAGATTTAATCTTAATGCTAAGCACTTTAAAAAAGTTGTTTTTTTTTTCTTTTTTTTTTTGCATTGCTTATGCTACTGTTTCTGTCTTTTTCTGATTCCTAAAGTATTGCAGCTTGTGGTTTCTCCCTCCTATAGTTCTTTTATTTAGTTTAGTAAGCAAAATAATTGTTCATGCATTTTGTAAAGGTGTAATCATCACAAATTTTACATACTCGTATATGTATATATACAGTATATATCTGAGAAGCCTGACATAATGTTATGGGCGTCATTCAATACTTTGCAGCACACATACCTGTGTGACTGATGTCCTACTCAAGCCTCATTTGTGTGCATTTTTTTCTACTAGGCAGCCAACCCCTCCATAATTTGATAGGTCTGTGAGTGTCTGCTTTTATCAGTAGTTTGCACCTGTGCTAGTCCTGCCTTTATAATGGGGGTCCGCTGCATCCTGCTAGTGCATTTCTGATCTGACCGGTCTTGGTAAGGCTGTTTCCTTATAGTATGTTTTTCTGAATTTTTCTATATTGCTGCTTTTGAAATTAGTGTTGGGAATTGCAAGTATGAGGAGGCTGTATCCATACGTATGGTATGTGTTTCTCCATGCTAAGTTATTTTATTTAGTTTAGTAAGCAAAATAATTGTACATGCATTTTCTAAAGGTGTCATCATCTCAAACTTTACATATACAGTATTTACAGTAGGTACGGAAAGTATTCAGACCCCTTTAAATTTTTCATTGCAGCTAGTGGTGAGCGAGCATACTCGGTAAGTCTCAGTACTCGCCCAAGCATCGCTATACTCGGCGAGCGCTGAGCATTTCTGGGATTGCTCGGCGGGAATTTGGGTCCCCTCCCTGCATGTTTGGTGCTCTTTAGAGCGCCAATCAACATGCAGGGATTATCTGCCACGCACTATAATGCCGCAGACATGTTGGTTGTGGTATTACAGTGATTGGCTTGCCGCACAGAGTCATCAGGACTATATCAGACCTGGCGCCGCCCTGCTCGTCACATTCTGCTCCAGAATCAGCTAGTGTAGGGAGAGTTGCTGCTGAAATAGGGAGGGATTTGGGGGTTTATAAGTTAGTGTGGGTCTACCTTAATTGAATACATTTATGACAGAAAAGTCCTTATATATACCAATCACCCATTAGTTACGGGCAGCACTTCGTTAACACAAACTGAACACAGTAATTTTTGTTTATCCTATACAATTCTTTAGAGGAGCAAAAATTGATTGAAGTGACCAAAATTAAAATAAAATATTGAAATTTATTAATTCATACACAAAATTAAAATTACAGGAGCAAAAGGTACTGGAAAAAATGGAGGCTATTATAAAAGTCTCTATTGATAAATTTATATGGCAAGAAACATGAATACTATCACTGATTACTTTCGATAGATTTTTGCTTCATTTTCTAACAGTGCATATGCTCAATGGTACAAAAAATTTAAACAATCTACTATATAATCATCTAATTCTGTCTGCCTGTCTGTCTGTAATGGAAATCCTGCGTCGCTGATTGGTCGTGCCCGGCCCCCGCTACTGTCGGGAGATCTGCGGCGCTAGCCGCTGATCTCCCGACGGTTGTTGCGGGTCATCTCCTGCCGCATGGAGGTTAGCGGTGACGCAGCCAAGAGATGACCAGAGTAGCTATCAATGTGCGGATGGTACCCAGGGTCTGGAGGAGAGGAGACTCTTCTCCATGCCCTGGGTACCATAAACCTATAAAAAAGAATTAAAATAAAAAATAGTGATATACTCACCTTCCGACGGCCCCCGGACTCTTTCCCTCCTCTCACCATGCGCCCAGCATCTTTTGATCCCAGTAATGCTTTGCACGAAAGACCACTGATGACGTTGCGCTCTCGCGAGAGTGACATCATCTCCGGTCCTTCGCGCTAAGCATTATTGGGACCAGAAGATGCCGGGAGCGTGGAGAGGAGATCGGGGGCCGTCGGAAGGTGAGTATATCTCTGTTTGTAACGGAAATCCTGCGTGCAGAGCATCTAGTCACTAATAAAGTGCTATAGTGCAAAAAATGATTGATCAATTATAGTCTGTGTGTTTAACCCCTTCACGACTAATGACGCCACATAGGCGTCATGAAAACTGGTGCAAATCTGACCAATGACGCCTATGTGGCGTCATGACTTTAAAGCCCCCCTGCGGGTCGGGTGACCTAGGTCACTGAAAGGTCACCCGACCCGCAGATACAGGGGGCTTTGTTCTTCAGCATAGGGGGCGTGGCTTCTCCCCCACGTGACTACGATCGCTCTGATTGGCTGTTAAAAGTGAAACAGCCAATCAGAGCGATAGTAATATTTCATCAATGAAAATTGATGAAATATTACAATCCAGCCATGTCCGACACTGCTGTAGCATCGGACATGGCTGGTGACAGAGATCCGACCCCCCCACCCATAAACAGGGGCGATCTGCCCCCCGCCACTGAATGACAGCGGCGATGTGCCGCCGCTGTCATCATCTCCCCCCAGCCTTCCCTCAGCTCCCCCCGGCTTCCGATTGCCCCCTCCCACCTCCCGGTACTCACCGAGTGCCGTTATGGCTCCCGGTGTCCCGCGGTCCCGGACCATGGGCGCCGCCATATTGGAAAATGGCGGGCGCATGCGTAGTGCGCCTGCCGGCTCCAATTTCCATTCATTCATTTTGATCACTTTCACAGTGATCAAAATAGAATGAAAAGTAAATAAACCCCCCGTTTATCACCCCCATAGGCAGGATCAACTGATAAAATAAAGAAATTATTTTTATTTTTATTTTTCCATTAGGGTTAGGGTTGGAAAGAGGGTTAGGGTTAGGTTTGGAAAGAGGGTTAGGGTTAGGGTTGGAAAGAGGGTTAGGGTTGGAAAGAGGGTTAGGGTTGGAAAGAGGGTTAGGGTTAGGGTTGGAAAGAGGGTTAGGGTTGGAAAGAGGGTTAGGTTTGGAATTAGGGTTAGGGTTGGAATTAGGGTTAGGGTTGGAATTAGGGTTAGGCTTGTGGTTAGGGTTAGGGTTGGGATTAGGGTTAGGGGTGTGTTGGGGTTAGGGTTATGGTTAGGGTTGGGATTAGGGTTAAGGATGTGTTGGGGTTAGGGCTGTGGTTAGAGGTGTGTTGGGGTTAGGGTTAAAGTTAGAATTGTGGGGTTTCCACTGTTTAGGCACATAAGGGGGTCTCCAAACGCGACATGGTGCAATCATTGATACCAGCCAATTTTGCGTTCAAAAAGTTAAACGGTGCTCCCTCCCTTCCAAGCCCCGACGTGTTCCCAAACAGTGGTTTACCCCAACATATGGGGTATCAGTGTACTCAGGAAAAATTGCACAACAACTTAGGGGGTCTAATTTCTCCTGGTACCCTTGGGAAAATAAAAAATTGGGGGCTAAAAAAATATTTTTGTGGAAAATTTTTTTTTTTTATTTTCACGTCTCTGCGTTATAAACGTCTGTGAAGCACTTGGGGGTTCAAAGGCTCACCAGACATCTAGATAAGTTCATTGGGAGGTCTAGTTTCCAAAATGGGGTCACTTATGGGGGGTTTCTATTGTTTAGGCACATTAGGGGCTCTGCAAACGTAACGACGACCGCAGACCATTCCATCAAAGTCTGCATTTCAAAACGTCACTACTTCCATTCCGAGCCCTTATGTGTGCCCAAACAATGGTTCCCCCCATATATGGGGCACCAGCGTACTCAGCACAAACTGTACTACAACTTTTGGGGTCCAATATATCCTGCTACCCCTGTGAAAATAAGAAATTGCTGGCTGAAAATCTTTTTTTTGAGGAAAAAATATATTTTTTATTTTCACGGCTCTGCGTTATAAACTTCTGTGACGCGCTTGGGGGTTCAAGGTGCTCACCACACATCTAGATAAGTTCCTTGGGGGGTCTAGTTTCCAAAATGGGGTCACGGGGTTCCACAGTTTAGGTACATCAGGGGCTCTGCAAATGTTACATGATGCCCGCAGACCATTCCATCAAAGTCAGCATTTCATAATGTCACTACTTCCCTTCCGAGCCCCGACGTGTACCCAAACAGTGGTCCCCACCCACATATGGGGTACCAGTGTACTCAGGACAAACTGGACAACAACTTTTGGGGTCTAATTTCTCCTGGTACCCTTGTGAAAATAAAAAATTGCGCACTAAAAAATAATTTTTTGAGGATAAAAAATATTTTTTATTTTCACGGCTCTGCGTTATAAACTTCTGTGAAGTGCTTGGGGGTTCAAGGTGCTCACCACACATCTAGATAAGTTCCTTGGGGGGTCTAGTCTCCAAAATGGGGTCACTTGTGGGGGGGTTCCACAGTTTAGGTACATCAGGGGCTCTGCAAATGTAACATGATGCCCGCAGACCATTCCATCAAAGTCAGCATCTCAAAATGTCACTACTTCCCTTCCGAGCCCTGACATGTGCCCAAACAGTGGTTCCCCCCCACATATGGGGTACCAGCGTACTCAGGACAAATTGGACAACAACTTTTGGGGTCTAATTTATCCTCGTACCCTTGTGAAAATAAAAAATTGTGCACTAAAAAATAATTTTTTGAGGAAAAAAAATATTTTTTATTTTCATGGCTGTGCGTTATAAACTTTTGTGAAGCACTTGGGGGTTCAAAGTGCTCACTATGCATCTAGATAAGTTCCTTAGGGGGTCTAGTTTCCAAAATGGGTTCATTTGTGGGGGTGCTCCAATGTTTAGGCACACAGGGGTTCTCCAAACACGATATGGTGTCCGCTAACGATTAGAAGTAATTTGCATTTCAAAAAGTCAAATGGCGCTCCTTCCCTTCTGAGCCCTGCCATGTGCCCAAACAGTGGTTCCCCCCCCACATATGGGGTATCAGCATACTCAGGACAAACTGGACAACAACTTTTGTTGTCCAATTTCTCCTGTTAGCCTTGTGAAAATTAAAAATAGTGTGCTAAAAATAATTTTTGAGGAAAAAAAATATTTTTTATTTTCACTGCTCTGTGTTATAAACTTTTGTGAAGCACTTGGGGGTTCAAAGTGATCACTACACATCTAGATAAGTTCCTTAGGGGATCTAGTTTCCAAAATTGGGTCACTTGTGGGGGAGCTCCAATGTTTAGATACACAGGGGCTCTCCAAACGAGACATTGTGTCCGATAACGATTGGAGCTAATTTTCCATTCAAAAAGTCAAATGGTGCTCCTTCCCTTCCGGACCCTGCCGTGCGCTCAAACAGTGGTTTATGACCACATATGAGGTATCGCTGTACTCAGGAGAAATTTTTTAACAAATTTTAGGATCCATTTTATCCTGTTGCCCATGTGAAAATGAAAAAACTGAGGCTAAAAGAAAATTTTTGTGAAAAAAAAGTACTTTTTTTTTTACAGATCAATTTGTGAAGTACCTTGGTGTTCAAAGTGATCACTATGCATCTAGATAAGTTCCTTGGGGGGTCTAGTTTCCAAAATGGGGTCACTTGTGCAGGAGCTCCAATGTTTATGCACACAGGGGCTCTCCAAACGTGACATGGCAACCGCTAAATATTCCAGCATGTTTTCCATTCAAAAAGTCAAATGGTGCTCCATCCCTTCTGAGCCCTGCCGTGCGCCCAAACAGTGGTTTATGACCACATATGAGGTATCGGTGTACTCAAGAGAAATTGCCCAACAATTTTTAGGATCCATTTTATCCTGTTGCCCATGTGAAAATGAAAATATTGATGCTAAATGAAAATTTTTGTTGGAAAAATTAAAATGTCCATTTTTTCTTTCCACGTTGCTTTAGTTCCTGTGAAACACCTGAAGGGTTAATAATCTTCTTGAATGTAGTTTTGAGTAGCTTGAGGGGTGCAGTTTTTAGAGTGGTGTCACTTTTGGGTATTTTCTGCCATATAGACCCCTCAAAGTGACTTCAAATGTGAGGTGGTCCCTAAAAAAATGGTTTTGTAAATTTTATTGTAAAAATGAGAAATCGCTGGTCAACTTTTAACCCTTATAACTTCCTAACAAAAAAATATTTTGTTTCCAAAATTGTGCTGATGTAAAGTAGACATGTGGGAAATGTTATTTAGTAACTATTTTGTGTCACATAACTCTCTGGTTTAACAGAAAAAAAATTCAAAATTTGAAAATTGCAAAATTTTCTAAATTTTCGCCAAATTTCTGATTTTTTCACAAATAAACGCAAAAATTATCAACCTAAATTTACCACTAACATGAAGCCCAATATGTCAGGAAAAAAAACAATCTTAGAATCTTTAGGATCCATTGAAGCGTTCCTGAGTTATTGCCTCATAAAGGGACACTGGTCAGAATTGCAAAAAATGGCCTGGTCATTAAGGTCAAAATAGGCTTGGTCATGAAGGGGTTAAATACATCACTGAAAAACATAACACAATAATCTATCAATTCACCAATGGTGCTATTATTGTGCACTAGCTAATATTGTATCATGTAATCAAATACTGATATTTCTTACTGCTAAACAAGCAATCACTACTGAAATTCACACCTTCTTAGACACCTCTTTCTATCCATAAACAATATCTAATAAGTCTGTCTTATTAATAATGGCATATACAGCTCTGGCAAAAATTAAGAGACCACTTTCAAATGTTCGTCTGATTTTTCTCTTTATAGGTATATTTTTGAGTAAAATGTAAATTTCTCTTTTAGTCTACAAACTTCAGGCAACATGTCTCCGAATCTCCAAGCAATAAATTTTGTATATTTTTCTGACAAAGGAAAATGGTAAAAATTAAAAAAAACAGTGCTTTCAGACCTCAAACAATGCTAAGAAAACAAGTTCATAATCATTTAGAAACAGCAATACTAATGTTTTAACTCAGGAAGAGTTCTGAAATCAATATTTTGCGGAATAACCATGATTTTTAAAAACAGCTTTCATGCGTCTTGGCATGCTTGCCACCAGTCTTTCACACTGCTTCTGGCACAAAAATTTAAGCAGATCTTCTTTGTTTGATGGCTTGTGACTATAGATCATACTCTTAATTACATTCCAGAGGTTTTCAATGGGGTTCAGGTCTGGAGAATGGGCTGCCCATAACAGGGTTTTGATGCGGTGGTCTCTTAATTTTTGCCAGAGCTGTATCAACCTATGTGGTATGCAAGTGCCTATTCATTAGGCAGCCTATGAAATGAAAGTGACCCAGGATGCAAAAGACATGTAAATCACCATGTGATAGCAAAATATAGTGTGATAGCCAGATATACTGTAGTATGAAAGATTACCTTAGTTTTGCAATTTTATCAAGTGCCGCTATGAGGACTTTCAAACCTCCTACCTTGATGCATGGGTTTCACCCAGCTTCTTCGGAGAATTCTTCAAATTCTTACAGCTGCTTCATTACAGGGGCTCAAATGCACTAACTACTACCACCATCATCATATTCTGCCTGCAGGAAGTTACTGTTCAAACATTGTATTGTGGAGTTTCCTGTGTGTGTGTGTAATTTGCGAAGGAATGACTCTTCTCCTGACAAAAAAGCTTGGCCATCGAAAGATAGATCACACCCTGTCAGGAGTACAACCCTCAGCCATACACCTCATGAGAATGCCACACTACCCTAGTTAGTGACACTATTTTGCTGTTAAAAAAAATACAGGCCACATATTTTACAGAGTGGTATCGCCGTCACACGCCTCACCTATCTGTAGGCTAAAAATTGTGGGATTTCAGGCCTATATTGAACTGTTTTCGCTGTGTCTTTGGCTAGTTAATGACACAATTTTTCTGTTTTTAAAAAAACTTCCAGCCAGATAATTTAAAGTCTGGTATCTCCATCACACAAGTCGCCTATCTGTTGTTTAAAAATTGTGGCATTTATCTGTCTTAACCTAGTTATTGACACAATTTTGCTGTGAAAAAAAATACAGGACAGATATTTGAAAGTTGGGTAAATTCTTCACACGGCTCATCTATCTGTGGGCTACAAATTGTGCCATTTGAGGGCTCCAATAAATTTTGTTTGCTGTGTCTTAGACTAGTTATTTACACAATTTTGCTGTGAAAAAAGTACAGGCCAGATATTTTAAAGTGTGGTATCTCCGTTGCATGCCTCACCTATCTGTGGAGTTAAATTTGTGTCATTTGAGGTCTCCACCAAGAGGATGAGCAGTGATGATGCAATAATTAGCATCACCAGTCCACTTCTCTGTGTTCTGAAATGCTCTCAGCTCACAATCAAAGAGGATGCATTGCATGCTGAGATTGATGAGACGGAGCAAGGAACCATGCAGGGTGATTACAAACAGCCCAGCCTCCTCTTCTCCCAATGTGGATTGGTTGATAATGAGGAAGAGGGGGAGGAGGAAGAACAGGACCTACTTTCATTCTCTCTAGACGGTGCTACAAGTATAACTGTCATACTGTTTGTTCAGCCTGGATCGCCCGAGGACAGGAAAGATGAGGAGGAGAGCATGGTCAGACGTCCTCTTGGTGAGGATACATAAATCTTTCCTGTTAGCAGTCTGGCACGCATGGCTGAGTTTATGTTACGTTGCCTTTCCCATGACACATTCTCAAAATTTTGGGTGTCAATCATTACTGGTTGCTGACACTTCTAGCCATACGCTACAAGGAGAACTTTCTGTCTCTTATTACAGAGGCAGACAGGTCTACTAAAATGGTATAGTACAAGAGGGCCCTTGTTGCGGATTTATTAACAAAATTCTCATCTGAAAACGCTGGCGGCAGAAGTCACAGTTCGTTGGACAACCAAGGAGTACTGGTGAGAGAGACAAAAATCCAATCCAGCAGAGGCAGGGTAACACTAGCAAATTTCTGCTAGAGTTTTCTCAGACCCTCCCATCGCTCAGGCCCTGAGGCGTGGGGGGTACTCTCACAAGGAGTGCAAAGTTTTGGAGATGCTGAGGGAGCACCTTGCTGACTGTACCAATGTCCTCTGTGATTCCTCTGTGCCTTATAATTATTGGGCATCCAAGCTGGACACGTGGCATGAACTGGCTCTGTACGCCTTGGAGATCCTGGCCTGCCCTGCTGCTAGCGTTTTGTCAGAGCGGGTATTTAGAGCCACTGGTGTGATTCTAACTGATAAGAGCATCTGCCTGTCAATTGAAAATGCTGACAGGCTGAAATTAACAAGGGCTGCATTGGCCAGACTTCTGTACACCACCAAATGATAGCAGCGAAACATAAACTGTAATCCAGTGTCTTTTTTCGGGAACTCTATTACCATGCACCTCTACACACCCACACATGGGTATGTGCTTCCTGATTTCGGCTATTTGCTGTTGTCATTCTCCTCCTTTTCCTCATCCTCATCATCCACCACCACTAGATCACAATGCTGACCGTGGTCTGTGATGCAACAGCCACGTTATAGTGTTAAAGGGTGTTTTTGATGATGGTAAAATAAATGTTTACACATTATGTTGATGTTTACCCCAGGGGGAAATATTTGTCAGCCCATACACTTAGTGCATGGGCATTACAATTATAGGAGACACGCTCATTTCTAATTGGAATATTTTTTTAGGAGGCCCTCCTCCACATTTCTTCCAAGGGGGATTGGGGTGCGTGCAAATTTGGGGCAGGCCTTGCATTCACTGCATTGCCAAACAGTATGGGAGACCCAGTTCCTAATAATGGAAACTGTAGGCATTGGTCAGCTGCAACTGGAGAGCCCTCAGTCACCAGGGCAATGGGGTACTCGGTACCGGGCTCGTTGATCTCAATGGGGAATGTCACGGCAGCGGTGACCCGGCCCGTGGCCCTGGGCTCCATTGTAAAAGGGGGATAAAGTCTATTGATGATTCGTGACCCCAACTGTGGTGTTCGGCAAGGGAGGTGTTAAGCCGACGCTGCATGCAGATCCTCTGGGACTGATGGTGTGGTGCAGCAAAGATGTTGAAGCTCCCCACAGGTGGAGCTGTAGTCCCAGGGGAGTGTAGTAGATGAAGAGGCAAGGGATAGGTGCAGACAGTGTAGTGGATGGCACCGAGATGTCGCCGGGCTGAGTGTGTTGGTGCAGGAATAAGTGGAGGACACCAGGGCATGTAATTCCAAAGCTTTACTCACAGTCTGTTGTGCAAACAGGTGCCCGCTTCCGTGCCGTGTCCTCCGGGTCAGGAACTGTCAACCTCCATGCTCGATGAAGCACTCTTTTCCAGCACTCTGCCAACATGGTGCCTTCTCTGAACATCTCCTCTTATAGCGCCTAAGAATGCAGCACTCTCAGTACTGAGTTACACTGGAGTGCCTCCTGTCAGATGTTCCTATGAACTCTACTTGTACGGCAGACAGCTGTAGCCTGCTTCGGGGACTCCTTGCTACTAAGTCCCGGCTCACTTCTCTGATGCTGTTGTGCCCCCAAGTCTTATGTGGGAATAAAGCGGTGGCAACTTCTATTCCTCCAGTGTCTGCTGCAGGACCATTAGTATCCATATAACCTTGGGGACCGGGGCCCCGGCCTTGCGCTTAGAACTTCTTGGAAGGGTTCTCCTCTAACCCAAGTCCTCTGTTCTCTTTTCTCCTCATATTCCGAACTAATCTTTCCTTCTTATGGAGAATTAGGCTTTCAGTCTTTGTCGCTCTCTCACTCTTCCTTTCCTGTGCCAGCAGACCCAGGTCACTGGGATCTGCTGCAGCACTTCCATTCATCCATCCCTCTCTCTGGGGATCCACTCAGCCGTGCTCACTGGCTGACTGCTCACTCTCAGACTCAGACTCCTAAAACTTCCCGGTCTTTTAATATATACTAACTCCATCCACCTCCCAGCACGTTTCGTGTTCCAAGCAGGGAGCCACCAATGGGTGCTTTGCTATACTCCAAGCAGGGAGCCGCCGAAGGTGCTTTGCTACACTACTTTGTGGTGTGGGGGTGCAGGTGTTGGAGTGTGGTCAGGAGTCTCCACCTTACCTGGATGGTGGGGCACCACACCTCAGGAGGAGGTGCAGTACCTCTGTGGCGACTGAAGCCTCAGGGGCGCCACACATCAACAATGCAATTCTCCACTTTTGGGTCTTCATCCTCAACACTGCAATTCTCCACTTGAGTTTCTTCAGCCTCTGATGCTCCACTGCCAGGTGTTCTTTTGCCTCATCGATGCAATGCTCCAATGCAGATTCTTCAGGCTCCACTGCCAGGTTCTTCAGCTTCGACATTGAAAGTCTCCAATGCAGGTTCTTCAAGCTCACCACTGCAATTCACCAATGCAGATTCTTCAGCCTCTACACTGCAATTCTCCAATGCAGATTCTTCAGGATTAACACTGAAATTCACTGCATAGTCAAACAGTATGGGAGTACCAACTTCCTAATAATGGGAAGTTTGGTTTCATGTGGCCATCCAATACATCAGTTCAAAGGGTTATTGGGGTGCGAGTATCTTTGGGGCAGGTCAGGCCTTGCACTAAATGCATTGGCAAACAGTATGGGACTACCAAATTTAGAATAATGAGAACTTTGGTTTCATGTGGCCATCCAGTACATTGGTTCAAAGGGTTATTGGGGTGTGTGTAACTTTGGGGCAGGGCAGGCCTTGCATTCAATGCATATACAAACAGTGGGGCAGTAACAAATGAATAATAATGAGAACTTTGGTTTCATGTAGCCATCCAAGACGTCTGTTCTAAGTGTTATTAGGGTTCGTGTAAGTTTGTGGCAGGACAGGCCTTGCATTAGCTTCATGGGCAAACTGTATGGGAGTAAAAAAAAGCAAGCATAATGGGAACTTTAGTTTCATGAGGGGAACCAGGACGTCTGTTCAAAGGGTGTTTGGGGTGGGTGTAACTTAGGTGGCAGGGCAGACCATGCATTCAATTCATAGGCAAACAATATGGCAGCACCAAATGAAAAATAATGGGAACTTTGGTTTAATGTAGTCATCTAGGATGTCGGTTCAAAGGGTTATTGTGGTGCAAGTAACTTTGTGGCAGGGCAGGCCATGCATTCAATGCATAGCAAATACTATGGGAGACCCACTTTCTCCTAATGGGAGCACTTTTTCATGAGAGCCTCCTGTATGTCTCTTCAAAGGGGTATTGGGGTGCATCTAAATTTGGTGCAGGGCAGGCCTTGCATTTAATGCCTAGGCTAACAGTATGGCAGTATCAAATGAAAAAATTGGGAACTTTGGTTTCATGTAGCCATCCCGGACGTCTGTTCCAAGTGTTAAGGGCCTGTCACACTAAGCGATATCGCTAGCAATATCGCTATAACGTCACTGGTTTTTGTGACGTTATAGCAATATCGCTAGCGATATTGCTATGTGTGATGCTTACCTCCAACCGCTCCCCTGCTGGTTATCGCTGATTGCTCGAGAACGTCCTGGACCGTTTCTGGTCATCAGCTTCCTGCTGGGCTTCCTGCTGTGACGACGAGCGACGCGTGGACGCGGGCGGGAGGACATCAGGATTGTCTCGTCTGGCAGGTAAGTAGCGACCCCGACCCCTGCGATGTCACTGGTGAGATCTGCCTGTGTGGCAGCTCACTAGCGACCACTTAGCGATGCACCAGCGATCCTGACCGCGTCATTTCGCTGGTCGGGATCGCTGGTACATCGCTAAGTGTGACAGTACCTTTACTGGGGTGCATGTAACTTTGTGGCAAGGCAGGCTTTGCATTCAATGCATAAGCAAACATTAAGGGAGACCCACTTTCTCCTAATGAGAACATTTTTCATGAGGCCCTCCTGTACGTCTCGTCAAAGGGGTATTGGGGTGTGTTCTAATTTTTGGCAGCCCAGCCACTCACTGCATAGGCACTAACAGTATAGGAGACCTACTGTATAATAATGGGAACAACAAAACATAGCCAGTTGATGGTCCTTTAAGAATATTAATGCCGCCTGATGCCCCTATAAAAATAGCCTTTTTGACTTTCAGAGTCCCTCCTTCATAAGTGAAGCAGGATGTGTCTGATGTGTCACACACCACATGGCCAACTAAGGTTTTTAAATGTTAAAATGACATTTCCCATGAATGCATTTATATTGGTTGAAAGCAATGCTAAAGATGAAGAACACATCAAAAACGCTATGTGTGAACATAGCCCAAGTGGTGGAGGTTAGTGTTGAGTGATACCACCCGATATTGAAAAATATCGGATCAGATTGGATCGGCCGATCTAAAAAAAATATCGGGTATCGCCGATTCCGATCCCGGAAGTCCCATTCAAGTCAATGGAACAGAAATATCGGAAATTGAAAAAAACCCTTTCTTTCCTTGTAGGTTAATTCTACATGAAGAAAAATAACTAATAATAATGTAGAATGTATTGGGGGAGGTGGAGGAGACATTAAATCCATAGAGGTTAGCCCAATCAAATGGAATAGCAGGAATATATTTTTTATTTTAAAGACGTTTGGAGTTACAAAGATATTGACTATGTTAACCTCTTTTCTATTTTGTCAGATATGTATGTTTCACTACTTCCATGCTCTTCACCTTTTTTTTACTTCTCCCACACGTTCTCCTTCATCATCCTCAGCAGCATCTTTTTCATCAACTTCTTCTTCACCTTATTCATTTTCTTCTTCTTCTTCACCTTCTTCCTATTATTCTTTGTTTTACATTCTTCATATTCTTCTTATTCAACTATTATTCTTCTTCATATTCTACTTCTTCATCTTCTTCCTATTCTTCTTCTTCATCATATTCTTATTTGTGACAGGCATTCCTGCAGTTGTTATCTATAAAAGTTTGAAGATTACACCTTCCGGTCTGCCTGTCACAAAAGATTTACAACAGGATTTGTCCGCGTTCAGTTTGGCCTGCATCAGCAGGCATTTTCCAGGGGCACCACGAGGAGGAATGGACTCACCCCTATACACTGCTTAGTCTTCTTCTGCTTATAATTTAGATAATATCATTTGCTCTTATTTTTAGTCTTATGCTTAATGTTCTTCTGCTTTTGATTTTTCTGCTTCTTGGTCTTCTGTCTCTTGTTGTTCTGCATCTTGCTGGTTGTCTTCATGTTCTTTGTCCTCTTGGTCATCTTCTTGTGGGTCATCTTTTTGGTCTTCTTCGGTGTGGTCTTCAGGGTCGTCGTCTTCAGGGTCATCGTCAGGGAGATCCTGAGTGAGAATCAAAAAACAATTCCACAAGCTTGAACTTGGAAAAGTAGCAGAAGGTACAAGAAGGCTGAGGAACTGCCGAGAACCAGCTGACGGTGCTGGAACCCGGAGGGGCAGCAGAAGGAACAAGAGCCAATGGCACAACCGTGGACCAGCTGACGGTGCTGGAACACGGTTACTAAGCAGGAGGTACCTGTGCACCAAAGCACTACCAAGGACCAGCAGACGTTGCTGGAACTCGGATACCGAGAAGGAGGCACCTAGGCCAAAGGCTCTGCCGAGAACCAGCTGACGGTGCTGGAACCCAGATGGGTAGCAGAAGCTGCAAGAGCAAATTAAACTAGTGAGGACCAGCTGACGGTGCTGGAACCTGGAGGGGCAGCAGAAGCAACAAGAGCCAATGGCACAACCGTGGACCAACTGACGGTGCTGGAACACGGTTACTAAGCAGGAGGTACCTGTGCTCCAAAGCACTACCAAGGACCAGCAGACGTTGCTGGAACTCGGATACCGAGAAGGAGGCACCTAAGCCAAAGGCTCTGCCGAGAACCAGCTGACGGTGCTGGAACCCGGATGGGTAGCAGAAGCTGCAAGAGCAAATGAAACTAGCGAGGACCAGCTGACGGTGCTGGAACCCGGAGAGGCAGCAGAAGGAACAAGAGCCAATGGCACAACCGTGGACCAGCTGACGGTGCTGGAACATGGTTACCAAGAAGGAGGCACCTAGGCCAAAGGCTCTGCCGAGAACCAGCTGATGGTGCTGGAACCCGGATGGGTAGCACAAGGTACTCATGAAAAAGACAAACTTGCAAGGCCGTGAGCCAGCCGCAGTTACCGAAACCCACAGTCCTACAGGGAGTGCTTGTCCTATTGGCACTACGGAACCAGCCTTTATTACCAGAACCCGCAGCCCACATAGGAAGCACCTAAACTGCAGGCACCATAGGCTCGGCTAACCCGAAGGCAACACGACAGGACAACGTATTGGTGGAAAAGTGACGTTGACACTACCCGGAAACAGCAGGCGTGCTGCAACCAGGCTGGGCAGGAGGGAGTGCCCGTGCCAAAGACACTTCCGAGAACCAGCTGACGGTGCTGGAACCCGGATGGGTAGCAGAAGCTACAAGAGTCAATGGAACTGCTGAGAACCAGCTGACGGTGCTGGAACCCAGAGTGGCAGCAGAAGGAACAAGAGCCAATGGCACAACCGTGGACCAGCTGACGGTGCTGGAACACGGTTACTAAGCAGGAGGTACCTGTGCTACAAAGCACTACCTAGGACCAGCAGACGTTGCTGGAAATCGGATACCGAGAAGGAGGCACCTAGGCCAAAGGCTCTGCTGAGAACCAGCTGACGGTGCTGGAACCCGGATGGGTAGCAGAAGCTGCAAGAGCAAATGAAACTAGCGAGGACCAGCTGATGGTGCTGGAACACAGAGGGGCAGCAGAAGGAACAAGAGCCAATGGCACAACCGTGGACCAGCTGATGGTGCTGGAACACGGATACCAAGAAGGAGGCACCTAGGCCAAAGGCTCTGCCGAGAACCAGCTGACGGTGCTGGAACCCGGATGGGTAGCTCAAGGTACCCATGAAAAAGACAAACTTGCAAGGCCGTGAGCCAGCCGCAGTTACCGAAACCCACAGTCCTACAGGGGGTGCATGTCCTATTGGCACTACGGAACCAACCTTTATTAGCAGAACCCGCAGCCCACATAAGAAGCACCTAAACTGCAGGCACCATAGGCTCGGCTAACCCGACGGCAACACGGCAGGACAACGTATTGGTGGCAAAGTGACGTTGACACTACCCGGAAACAGCAGGCGTGCTGCAACCAGGCTGGGCAGGAGGGAGTGCCCGTGCCAAAGACACTTCCGAGAACCAGCTGACGGTGCTGGAACCCGGATGGGTAGCAGAAGCTACAAGAGTCAATGGAACTACCGAGAACCAGCTGACGGTGCTGGAACCCAGAGTGGCAGCAGAAGGATCAAGAGCCAATGGCACAACTGTGGACCAGCTGACGGTGCTGGAACACGGTTACTAAGCAGGAGGTACCTGTGCTCCAAAGCACTATCAAAGACCAGCAGACGTTGCTGAAACTCGGATACCGAGAAGGAGGCACCTAGGCCAAAGGCTTTGCCGAGAACCAGCTGAAGGTGCTGGAATCTGGATGGGTAGCAGAAGCTGCAAGAGCAAATGAAACTAGCGAGGACCAGCTGATGGTGCTGGAACCCGGAGGGGCAGCAGAAGGAACAAGAGCCAATGGCACAACCGTGGACCAGCTGATGGTGCTGGAACACGGTTACCAAGAAGGAGGCACCTAGGCCAAAGGCTCTGCCGAGAACCAGCTGACGGTGCTGGAACCCGGATGGGTAGCACAAGGTACCCATGAAAAAGACAAACTTGCAAGGCCGTGAGCCGGCCGCAGTTACCGAAACCCACAGTCCTACAGGGGGTGCTTGTCCTATTGGCACTACGGGACCAGCCTTTATTACCAGAACCCGCAGCCCACATAGGAAGCACCTAAACTGCAGGCACCATAGGCTCGGCTAACCCGACGGCAACACGACAGGACAACGTGTTAGTGGCAAAGTGACGTTGACACTACCCGGAAACAGCAGGCACGCTGGAACCAGGCTGGGCAGGAGGGAGTGCCCGTGCCAAAGACACTTCTGAGCAGCAACTGGCGATGTTGGAGCCCAGGATCAATCACGGAGCAGGCTGAGGCCTACTTGGAGTAAGTTTTATATCGGTTGTACACTACTACTGATTGTAACCATGCTCCACTTAGACCTCTGGCTCTACTGTCTCTAGTATTTCCCCTGGCCTCCAACCCCGCCAGTTGCTGCTCTGAAGTGGCATCTGCACCATCCACACTTGTTCCTGGGTTACAGGGGCTCTGTCACGTCAGTGGATCCCCTGATGTGTGTCCGGCAAGGTCTCCTGCTCTGTCCACATTCCCACTACTAGTAATGGGAATGTGGACAGAGCAGGAGACCTTGCAGGACACACATCAGGGGATCCACTGACGTGACAGAGCCCCTCTAACCCAGGAACAAGTGTGGATTGTGCAGATGCCACTTCAGAGCAGCAACTGGCGGGGTTGGAGGCCAGGGGAAATACTAGAGACAGTGGACCCAGAGGCCTAAGTGGAGCATGGTTAAAAATCAGTAGTAGTGTGACTGTGTAGGCAGCAGGAGACTTTGCCATCCACACAGCATGGGGAGCAGCTGGCGTTACTGAACCCCACTGACACAGGAGCGAGTGTTTCTATCTGTGCGGACTGCACTTCCAAGCAACAACTGGCTGTGTTGAAGCCCAGGATCAATCACGGAGCAGGCTGAGGCCTACTTGGAGCAAGTAGAAAATAAGATGTAGTGTGATTTGGGAGGCAGCAGGAGACTTTGCCATCCACACAGCAGGGGAGCAGCTGGTGTTACTGAACCCCACTGACACAGGAGCGAGTGTTTCTATCTGTGCAGATGGCACTTCCAAGCAACAATTGGCTGTGTTGAAGCCCAGGATCAATCATGGAGCAGGCTGAGGCCTACTTGAGGCAAGTTTTATATCGGTTGTACACCACTACTACTGATTGTAACCGTGCTCCACTTATGCCTCTGGCTCTACTGTCTCCAGTATTTCCCTTGGCCTCCAACCCCGCCAGTTGCTGCTCTGAAGTGGCATCTGCACAATCCACACTTGTTCCTGGGTTACAGGGGCTCTGACACGTCAGTGGATCCCCTGATGTGTGTCTGGCAATGTCTCCTGCTCTGTCCACATTCCCACTACTATTAAAGAGGGGGGCTGGAAATAAGCGCAGCTAGATGGAGGCCCCCATGACTGCGTTGGGCAGGTCAAGGTTTTTAAAAAATGGGGGTGGACTTGGAAGGGATTTGGGGAGGCAGAAAAAAGGAGGAGTATTGGGAGGGGCAGAGGATGCTGGGGGAAAAAAGTGTGGGAAAAACTGCATTCTGGCACGGGAGGACACCGGGAGAAGAACACCCTGAACACCTACATTACCTGACCTGGCTGGATGGAGTCGGTGGAGGCGCTGGTCGGGAGGCTGCGGGACGTGGCGAGGTACAGGAGGGGAGGCTGGCTCCAGGAGCAGCTGTCTTCGCTGCTAAGTGAAGTCGGGACCTGGGAGAGTGTGGGCAGGAGGAAAGCGCGGCCCCCAGAAAGACTTTCCCCAAAGATAGCCACGCGCGGCAGGCGCAGGCTCCGGGTCTCCGGAGCCCCTCCGGGGACCCTGCGGAGGCTGGGTGCAGCGGCGCGGCTCCCCCCGCTGCTCCACCTCCGGCAGGAATCCAACCAGCCGGCCGGCCGGCGCATGAAGGCGGCGGGTCACCGCTGTGCAGCCTGCACAGGAAGGGAGGGCCGCACCGGAAGTGCGGCCTGCTGCAACGCAGCGGGCGGTGGCGCGGGAACGCTGCACACCCAGGAGGGGGCAGGCATCACCAAGGGAGGTACCAGCAGCGGTGCCTGCGAGGAGGCCGGCGGCGGCAGCCAGTCCAGATGGCGTCGGGGATGCCGGGAGCAGCGGCGCGGCGGGCACCCCTAGTGGAGGTCGTAGGGGGGCCCAGTGAGGAAGACCACGAGGCAGAGGACTTCGGCGGGCGGGCAGCAGGAGTGGGAAGCTCTGCTGCCGGGCCCTGGCACTCAGCAGCTGACGGGGGGAGCGGCGGGCAGCAGGGTCGAGCTGCCTGGCATGGGACGTGGATCGGACCAGGCTAACCTGCCTGGGTCTCGCGGGCGGACTCGTTCGCGATCAAGGTTGAGGTCGGTGGTGCGGTGCGCTGCGGGTGCTCCGGTTCCCCTGGTGACGAGGAGGACAGGGGAGTGGGCCTGGGGCAGCCGAGCAGCGCTGAAGATTCCGACTCCACCAGCGAGCAGCAGCAGGACAGAGCGGCAGGATTCAGGATGTCCGGCTGGCGGGGACGCAGCACCCACGCAGCTTGGTGAGTGTGAGTCCATGTATTGTCTGTCGCCCATAGGGGCTGTAACTAATGTAGCGGGAGTGAATCGGGGGTTTGAATCGGGAGAGAGGGGGATGGGGGAAGCGAATGGAGCGGAGGCGCCTGGCCTGCGTGATATTTTGCTTAGCATGTCGCAAATGTTAAGGAGGATGGAAGGTGGGATGGCGAGCGGGTCTGGGGTGTCACCGGCGGTAGCATGGATCGCGGGGATGGGGCATGGCCCAGTTGGAGGGGAGCGAGCATCTGTGGTGGGAGTACCCGTGTCCGGGGTGTCACCAGCAGGGGCGTGGATCCCGGGGATGAGGTCAGGAGCACACATGGCGAGCGAGGCAGTGAGGCTGGTTGGAGGGGGCCAAATACCAGTGGCAGGTGTATCTGTGTCGGTTCAGACAGAAAAAGAGAAAGAGGATTCGGTGAGATTGGATGACCGAGCAAAAGGGAAGGTATATGTGTGTTTTGAGGGGCCTTTGGGTGCGCATTTGAAGAAAGAAGTGAAAGAGAAGATTTGGCGGGATGAGTACGTGGAGATTTTCTCCCTTCTTCCATTGGAAAAGTTTAATTTGGACAAGGGGAAGAAGGATGATAGTAAGAAGGAAGAAGACGAAAAGCGGAGGTGGCGGCTGATTCCGCAGACATTTGTTAATTGGCTGCAGGCGTTTGCGATATTGGCGAGTGTGATTGGAGAGAAGTCTCCTGGCAATTGTTCTGGCTTGTTTTGCTCTCTGGATGCGATTGGGGAGGCTCACCATATGTATGGGGGTCAGGCATGGCTGCGCTACGATGAGCAATTTAGGCAGAGGAAGGCGGTGCGGCCGGAGATTCGGTGGGACCAAAAAGACATCGGACTTTGGTTAAAGGTGATGGCGCCAGTTAGGTACGGGCAGTCCTTTCTTGGCGGCGGAGGGAGTGGCAATCAGCAGGGAGGACACGGAGGTGGTAGTCAGGGGGCGTCAGGGGCAAAAGAGAAGTCAGGAGCGTGCTGGCAGTTCAACGAGGGTCAATGCAAGTATGGCAGTACATGCAAGTTCAAGCATGTTTGCTCCCATTGCAACGGAAGTTCGCATGGGGCATCCAAATGTTTTAGGAAAGCAAGGGGTAAGCCAGCAGTGGCGGCCGGTCAAGGGGGAGACACCAGTGAGGCTTCAAAAGATGGCCCCCTTTCTAAGTAGGTACCCTGATCGAGAAAAGGCTGGGGTGATACGGGATGGTTTTGCGGATGGTTTTATAATCCCTTCTCCTAGCCATAAGGTCCCCTTTTCGGTTAAGAATTTGAGGTCGACTGACCTACATTCTGAGGTGGTGAGTGCCAAAATAATGAAAGAAGTTGAATTGGGTAGGATGGCAGGCCCATTTCCGGTGGTCCCTGTAGAAGGGATGATTGTTTCCCCATTGGGGGTGGTTCCCAAGAAGAAACCGAATAAATTCAGGTTGATTCAACATCTATCTTACCCAAAGGGGTTGTCGGTAAATGACGGAATTGATCAGGAGTTGTGTTCGGTAGTATATACCTCATTTGACACGGCGGTGCAATGAGTTCGCAGGTACGGCAAGGGGGCCTTGTTGACAAAAACTGACATTGAGTCTGCCTTCAGACTGCTACCGGTACACCCGGATAGCATCCCCTTGTTGGGATGTTTTAGGAAAGGAGGTTACTATTTGGATAGATGTTTGCCAATGGGTTGTGCAATTTCGTGTTCACTGTTTGTGACGTTCAGTACTTTTTTGGAATGGGTGGTTAGGGACGTTGCCGGCGTTCCGTCCGTGATTCATTATTTGGATGATTTCTTGTTCATAGGTCCACCGGATTCAGTTTTGTGTCAGAATACGTTGGCTGCGATGGAATGGGTGTCAGAGCTTTTTGGGGTGCCGTTGGCGAGAGATAAGACCGAGGGTCCTTGCACGGTCTTAAGTTTTTTGGGTATACTGATTGACTCGGAAAAAATGGATTGTCGGTTACCGGAGGACAAATTGTCTTTGCTGAGGCTGGAAGTGCGGCTAGTCAGGAGATTGCGAAAGGTGACATTAAAAGAATTGCAGTCACTTTTAGGCAGGTTGAACTTTGCCTGCAGGATAATGCCCATGGGCCGGATTTTTTGCCGAAGGTTGTCGGGCGCGACGGCTGGAGCTCGGTCGGCGCACCACTTTATTCATTTGAATAGGGAACACCGGGACGATTTGGCGGTGTGGCAGCGGTTTTTGGAGACTTACAATGGTAGATCTCTGATTCAACAGGAGATATTGAATGATTTCGACTGCGAAATCTATACGGATGCAGCAGGTGGCAATGGTTACGGGGCTTTTTGTAAGCGGCGTTGGAGCGTTGGGAGCTGGCCGGATTGGTGGTGGCAGAGAGGCTTCACAAAAAATCTGGCTTTGTTGGAGTTGTTCCCCATTGTTGTGGCAGTACTAATTTGGGGTGAAATGTTTGAGAACCGCAGAGTTAGGTTTCACTGCGACAACATGAGTGTGGTGTCAGTGATCAACAATTTGTCCGCCTCTTCCCCCCCGGTTATTAAGCTAGCGAGAGAATTCGTTTTGCGGTGCCTGGAATTGAATGCGTGGATTTCGGCCGTGCATGTGCCAGGAGTGCAAAATTCTATAGCGGATGCTTTGTCTCGTTTACAGTGGGAGCGGTTTCGGGAGCTGGCACCAGGCGCGGAGATCTCCGGAACGGAATGCCCTTCTCACTTGTGGTGGATTGTTATGGAGGAGCAGGAAGGTTGATTCGTGAGTCGGTTACAAGCCAGACTTGGGCGTCATACGAGGCATCATGGCAAATATGGCGGAGTTGGGAGTCCCATTGGGGAGGTTTGGGGTCTGTGGAGGATAAAACGTCGGGGGTTTTGTTTTTGGTTGGTAGGGCAGCAGAGATGGGCTGGTCTATTTCAAGGGTTAACAAACTTATTGCTGGCTTTGCTTTTGGCTTTAAGTTGGAGGGTTCGGTGGATGTGACGAAGGATTTTTGGGTCAAACAGGCTCAAAAAGGTTTTCAGAAGTGTAACTGGGTTTTTGACAGGCGTAGACCGATCTCTTTTAGTATTTTGGAACAATTAGGTAGAGTCCTAGAGACGATTTGCTGTTCTAATTTTGAGGCGGCATTGTTCAAGTTAGTATTTTCTCTTGCGTTCTTTGGGGCTATGCGGTTGGGTGAACTAGTGTCGCTCAGTAGGGGCAGGGCAGGTGGCCTGCTTGCTGAGGATGTTGAATTGGGGTTGTCAGGTATTGCCTTTTGGATTCGGCGTTCAAAAACTGATCAGCTCAGAAAAGGTAAGCGTGTGGTGTTGGGGAGCGTGGAGGGGGCTTTGATATGCCCGAAAAGGTGTTTGGAGTTGTATTGGCGTTTGTGGCCGGGTCAGGTCGGCCCATTGTTGTGCCATGAAGACGAGGCGTTCTTGTCCCGTTTCCAGTTTATTGCGCTGCTAAAAAGGGGTTTGGGAGAGTTGGGCCTCCCACCAGGCAGGTATGGGTCGCATTCCTTTAGGATTGGGGCAGCATCTGAAGCTGATAGTCTTGGCATGGGGGTGGACACGATCAAGCAGATTGGTCGTTGGAATTCGGGCTGCTACCGAACATATGTACGTCATTGATTGGAGTTGCATGGCTCGGACAGGGGGAATTAACGATTTTGTTGTGGTTATGTATTTCAGGTCGGCAGCCCTACTTGGCTTGGATTTTTGGACACTCGTTCGTTCATTGGGGTGCACTTCGGGCGGACGTGAGGCTGGATGGCAGGCAGCTGGGTTTTAACAGGGACATGGTCGTCATTCGCTGATTGGGTTTTTGGGGGTTGGTATGGAGCAGGGCGTTACCTGAGTTTGCCAAATTTGCTTGTTTGGATAAAGCTCCCGACATCTTGGTTGTGCATTTGGGAGGGAATGAATTGGGCGTTCGACCTGTTAGGGAGTTGATCAGAGATATTCGATTCGACTTCCTTAGGTTGTGGTCGTCTTTTCCCGGGGTCGTTACTGTATGGTCGGATATCGTTCCCAGGCTAAAATGGACAGCAGCCCGATCTGTGAAGGGAATCAATAGGGCTAGGGTGAAGTTGAATAGGGCCGTGTCGAGTTTTGTTTCAAGGAATGGGGGTATCAGCGTGCGACATTTTGAATTGGAAGCTGGGGTGGGTAATTTTTGGAGAAATGATGGGGTTCATTTGAATGAGATAGGGATTGATTTGTGGTCACGTGCGATGCAAGAAGGAATTGAGAGAGTGGTGGCGGTGTTGGGGCACTCACGAGCCTGAGGTGGTCAGGGCTGTTCGTGTGTGGCGGGGGGTGGGGGTCTTGGAGTTGACGCTGATTCAGCGCAAAAAGGAATTGTAGGTAAAATTCCGGACAGTTAAATTCTGTGGGTGATCTGGCATTTTGGTTACGGGCTCTGGACGGGGGTTTTTTGCCCTGGGAGCTGTTTGGTGGTTGGCCTTCCCGAAACGGGATTTATGGTGCCCTCGAGCTGGTGGTGTACGGCTGAGGGTTACTTGGAGGTTGAAGTTCTCGTTGGACATTTTGCCAAAATTTTTAAGCCAGATTTTTATGGGCTCCAAGAACCCTCCCCTCATGTCATTACATATGACCTATTTAATATTTATTGTTAAACATGGTTTATGTTTTTGTTTGTTAATAAACTGGCCGCTATGGCCAAAATTATCCAAAATATTTTGTATAGTGTTGTTATTTTAAAGAAAGATTGGTGTTGCCTACCAGTACGGGTGGGGCATAAGACAGGTTCTCAGGTAAGGAAAAAACCTATATTGGCCATACGCGGTCATGGGAATGTGGACAGAGCAGGAGACCTTGCCGGACACACATCAGGGGATCCACTGACGTGACAGAGCCCCTCTAACCCAGGAACAAGTGTGGATTGTGCAGACGCCACTTCAGAGCAGCAACTGGCGGGATTGGAGGCCAGGGGAAATACTAGAGACAGTGGAGCCAGAGGCATAAGTGAGCATGGTTAAAAATCAGTAGCAGTGTGACTGTGTAGGCAGCAGGAGAATTTGCCATCCACACAGCAGGGGAACAGCTGACGTTACTGAACCCCACTAACACAGGAGCTAGTGTGTTTTTCTCTGTGAGGATGGCACTTCTGAACAAGAACTGGCGTTGTTGGAGCCCAGGATGAAGCATGGAGCAGGCTGAGGCCTGATGTTTTTGGCATGTAGAGGCAGCAGGAGACATTGCCGTCTACACAGCGGGGGAACAGCTGACGTTACTGAACCCCACTAACACAGGAGCTAGTGTGTTTTTCTCTGTGAGAACGGCACTTCTGAACACCAACTGGCGTTGTTGGAGCCCAGGATGAAGCATGGAGCAGGCTGAGGCCTGATGTTTTTGGCATGTGGAGGCAGCAGGAGACATTGCCGTCTACACAGCAGGGGAACAGCTGACGTTACTGAACCCCACTAACACAGGAGCTAGTGTGTTTTTCTCTGTGAAGACGGCACTTCTGAACACCAACTGGCGTTGTTGGAGCCCAGGATCAAGCATGAAGCAGGCTGAGACCTTCTGTTTTTTGAATGTGGAGGCAGCAGGAGACATTGCCGTCCACACAGCAGGGGAACAGCTGACGTTACTGAACCCCACTAACACAGGAGCTAGTGTGTTTTTCTCTGTGAAGACGGCACTTCTGAACACCAACTGGCGATGTTGGAGCCCAGGAAAAATCAGGGTGTAGGCTGAGGCCTGATATTTTTTGAATGTGGAGGCAGCAGGAGAAATTGCCGTCTACACAGCAGGGAAACAGCTGACGTTACGGAACCCCACTAACACAGGAGCTAGTGTGTTTTTCTCTGTGAAGATGGCACTTCTGAACAACATCTGGCGTTGTTGGAGCCCAGGATCAAGCATGGAGCAGGCTGAGGCCTGCTGTTTTTTGAATGTGGAGGCAGCAGGAGACATTGCCATCCACACAGCAGGGGAACAGCTGATGTTACTGAACCCCACTAACACAGGAGCTAGTGTGTTTTTCTCTGTGAAGACGGCACTTCTGTACAACAACTGGCGTTGTTGGAGCCCAGGATCAAGCATGGAGCAGGCTGAGGCCTGCTGTTTTTTGAATGTGGAGGCAGCAGGAGACATTGCCATTCACACAGCAGGGGAACAGCTGATGTTACTGAACCCCACTAACACAGGAGCTAGTGTGTTTTTCTCTGTGAAGATGGCACTTCTGAACACCAACTGGCGTTGTTGGAGCCCAGGATGAAGCATGGAGCAGGCTGAGGCCTGATGTTTTTGGCATGTGGAGGCAGCAGGAGACATTGCCGTCCACACAGCAGGGGAACAGCTGACGTTACTGAACCCCACTAACACAGGAGCTAGTGTGTTTTTCTCTGTGAAGACGGCACTTCTGAACACCAACTGGCGTTGTTGGAGCCCAGGATGAAGCATGGAGCTGGCTGAGGCCTGATGTTTTTGGCATGTGGAGGCAGCAGGAGACATTGCCGTCTACACAGCAGGGGAACAGCTGACATTACTGAACCCCACTAACACAGGAGCTAGTGTGTTTTTCTCTGTGAGGACGGCACTTCTGAATACCAACAGGCATTGTTGGAGCACAGGATCAATCATGCAGCAGGCGGAGGCGAACTTGTAGCAGGTTTTATATAGGTTGTAGACTACTACTGATTGTAACCGTGCTCCACTATGGCCTCTGGCTCCACTGGCTCTAGTATTTCCCCAGGCCTCCAACCCCGCCAGTTACAGCTCTGAAGTGGCGTCTGCACAATCCACACTTGTAACTGTGTAACTGGGGCTCAGTCACGTCAGTTGATCCCCTGATGTGTGTCCGGCAAGGTCTCCTGCTCTGTCCTCATTCACACTACTAGTATTGGGAATGTGGACAGAGCAGGAGACATTGCCGGACACACATCAGGGGATCAACTGACGTTACTGAGCCCCAGTAACACAGGAACAAGTGTGGATTGTGCAGACGCCACTTCTGAGCAGCAACTGGCGGGGTTGGAGGCCAGGGGAAAAACTAGAGACAGTGGAGCTACAGGTCTAAGTGGAGCACGATTAAACATCAGTAGTAGTTTGAATGTGGATGGAGAAGGAGACTTTGCCGTCCACACAGCAGGGGAGCAGCTGGCGTTACTGAACCCCACTAACACAGGAGCTAGTGTTTTTTTCTGTGCAGACGACACTTCTGAGCGACAACTGGCTGTGTTGAAGTCCAGGGATTATAGTTCAGGTGGTAGAAACATGAACACAACAGGAGACCTGGATACTGTTGCCAACCAATTATTTATTCGGGAAGAGGACTGGCAAATTCTGGTGAGATCCAGCCCTTGTTCATTTTCAGAAAAGTAAGCCTGTCAATGTTATCGGAAGATATTCGGGTGCGACGGTCTGTTAGTACACCACCTGCGGCACTAAAGACGCGTTCCGATAATACACTGGCAGCAGGGCAAGCCAGCACCTCCAATGCATACTGGCTAAGCTCTGGCCATGTATCCAGCTTAGAGACCCAAAACTTGAAGGGGGAAGAGCCATCTGGGAATACACTGACAGGGCAAGACATGTAGTCTGTCACCATCTGACAAAAACGTTGCCTCCTGCTGACTGGAGCCATCTGCAATGGTGTAGACAATTGTGGCAGACACATAAAACTTTGCCACATTTGGGCCATGGTGGTCTTGCCTTGTGCTGAGGCGCTGCCTCTGCTCCCTCTTTGTGCCAAGTTTCCTCCACTGCCTCGACGCACAGAGCTGCTTTGTAAAGCACTAGCACCACTGCTGTCGGGTGGAATGGAAAACATGATGGACTGCACTAGTGTGTCTTGGTACTCCCGCAGTTTACGCTCCTGGTTCAACGGTGGTATGAGGCTTTGTAAGTTGTCCCGGTAGCGAGGATCTAGGAGGGTGTACACCCAATAATCAGTCATGTTGAGAATGTGGGCGATGCGGCGGTCGTTTCTCAGGCACTGCACCAAGAAATCAACCATGTGCTGCAGACTCCCAACTGCCAAAGAAACGCTGTTTCCTGCTTGATGCGTCATCTCTTCCTGCTCTGCATCACCCCACCCTCGCTGTACATACTGACTAGAGGATTGTGTACCTCCCTCCTCTGGAGAGATGTCTTCCTCCTCCATCGACTCCTCCTCATCCTCCTCCCAAAGTGTCCCCTGCCTAGGCCTTTGTGAGGAACCACGTAGCGCAGACTGTCCAGAAGCAGATGGCATTTGGGACTCTTCATCCTCCAACTCTTCCAAAACCTCCTCCCTTAGTGCTTGCAGTGTTTATTGAAGCAGGCAGATAAGGGGGACAGTCATGCTGACTAGTGCATCATCTGCACTCGCCTTCCGCGTGGAATCATCGAAGGCACGCAAAACGAGGCAGATGTCCTTCATAGAGGCCCACTAAGTGGTGCTGAAGTGTGACCGGCGCACAGTGCGACTTTTTTGCTCCTGATGCAGCTGGTACTCCATGACTGCTGCCTGCTGCTCACACAACCGCTCCAACATATGTAACGTTGAATTCCACTTGGTGGGTAGGTCACATATGATGCGATGTTCTGGAAGGAGTAATCAGCGCTGCAGAGCAGTAAGGCGCGATCTTGCCGTGCTGGAACGCCGCAAGTGAGCACACTCAATGCGGACCTTATGCAGCAGTGCATCAAGATCCGGATAGTCCCTCAGAAAGCTCTGCACGACCAAGTTCAGCACATGTGCCAGACATGGGATGTGAGTGAGGTTGCCTAGGCCAAGAGCTGCCACCAGATTTCGACCATTGTCACACATTACCAAGCCCGGCTGGAGATTCGCTGGCAGAAACCACACGTCGCTCTCCTTCTTGATGGCATTCCAGAGCTCCTGTGCTGTGTGGCTTCGATTCCCCAAAGAAATTAATTTGAGTATGGCCTGTTGATGTTTGGCCACGGCTGTGCTCATATCGGTCGTAACAGGCTCCTGCTGCGCTGTTTCTGAGGAACTTGAGTAGGAGGAGGAGTCAATGTGTACAGACTGGATTCCTGCAATCCGTGGAGTTGGCAGAACACGTACAGCGCCACTCTCCAGATCTGTACCCGGCTCCACAACCTTGACCCAATGGGCAGTGAGGGAAAGGTATCGTCCCTGTCCATGGTTACTGGTCCACGCATCGGTGGTCAGGAGGACCTTGCTGCTGACGGCATTTAGTAGCGCATGTTTTATTTTACCCTCCACATGTTTTTGCAGGGCAGGGATGGCTTGCCTGCTGAAATAAAAGCGGCTGGGCACAGTGTATTGTGGGACTGCCAATGCCATCAAGTCCGGGAAGGTGTCAGTCTCCACCAGCCTGAATGATATCATTTCAAGTGCCAGTAGCTTGGCAATGCCAGCATTCAGAGCCTGTGCTCGGGGATGGTTTGCCGAGTATGGCCGCCTTTTATCCCATGCCTGTGCTACCGATGGCTGTAGAGTGGCCTGGGAGTGTGAGGAGGACTGGGAACGTGGTGCTGTGGGTGGAAGTTCACTGGGTCTCCGGACAGCAGTGCCGGAGGTTCTTCCTTGGCGATCCTGTGAGGAAGCCGAGCTAGCTGTGTGTGAGCTGGAGGAACAGGCCCCAACACGAGCTGAAGAGGTGGTAGGTGGTGCTGTACGTTGGCCTACATCTTCAGTGTGTCTGTGTAACTCCACCTCATGCTTGGTCCGCACATGTTTCCACATATTTGTGGTATTGAGGTTGCTGACATTTTTCCCTCTTTTGACTTTCTGATGACACAGCTTGCTTTTGACAAAGCAAATGTCATCTGCAACTGTGTCAAAAAAGGACCACGCACTGCAAGTCTTGTGAGCGCCCGTTTTGCCTTTTGAAAGAGGAATTCTCCTACCGGGTGCCGAAGTGGAGGCTACAGGCAACCAAGTCTGCCCCCTTCCTCTCCCTCCTGTTTTGGTCGTTCAGGGAATCTCTTCCTCAGAGCTGCTCCCACCACCTTCCTGTTCCTCACGCCATGATGGGTCAAGGACCTCATCATCTACACTCCACTCTTCAAACACCTGCTTCTCCTGGGTTGTCTTGCCAGCACCGTACACACCAGAAAGTGGTAACTGAGTCTCGTCATCATCTGATGCGTACTGAGGTCTGCTGACCATAGGCACTGGCCCACCCGCCTCTTCATATTCCTTGGGATAAAGAAGTTGAACATCACTGCATACTCCCTCTTCTTCACATTCTTGACTGCTGGGCTGGCCCCCTCTTTCCAAGCTAACAGATTCAGAGAACAGAAGTAGAGACTGTGATGGCTCCTGTCCAGGGCTCTCTGACTGCCTAGGCACTTTGGCAGGTGGTGAAGAGACAGATGGTTGCTCTTCGGTGCTCTGGCCCTGAGAGAACGTGGAAGTCATTGAAGTCGATGTGTTAGCTGCCATCCATCCGACAACGGCTTCAATTTGTTCCTCCAGCAGCAGTGGGGTACGGCGAGGTCCTTCAAAGCTGCACATAAAGGACTGTTGCCTGGTAAAACTGGGGGATGCTGAGTCACTGGTGCCCGCAGCAGGCACAGAATCCCCACATCCTCTCCCTGCTGAAATTCCACGCCCACACCCACGTGCCTTACTCCCTGCCTTCTTCATCTTGCTAGACTGATAAAGATAGGCAGGAAAGTACAAGGGGGGGGCTTAGTGTGCTTATTCCTGAACAGCTGGTAACAGGTATAAGAAACACTAATTTTATGAAGTGTGTGTGTGGACTACACTTTAATAGGAGATAATGTGGCCTACACAACTGTCAAATGTAGTGTTTGGTAAACTTTATTTTGTTTTTTGTTTTTTTAAAAAACTAAAAGGATGTGACCAAAGATTTGAAAGTGATAGTATCACAAACTGTTTGGCGCTATTACAATGCAGGCAGGTAACCTACAATGCAAAAGATGAGGCTCCAAAAAATTGGGTAATACTAATCTGGCTGCAGCTGAAGGGCACAAGCCAGAAGAAAGGCTCCTCTATCTACTCCTATATAGTGTTTGCAACCAACCAATGTAGATGGATACGGATGGATGCACACTAATAGGAGAAAAAAAAAGGAGCTGCAATAAAAGAAAAATGTGTGAGGCAGTGACGCACGCTGAGCGGCCTACAACCAGACGTAGCTGCAGGACACACTACTCAACGTGAGCTGCACTCACACACAGTCAGAGACCTCTCAGACAGCCGTGAACAGTGCAGAGAAGTGGGCACTAGCACTGAAAGGCTGCAGAAAGGCTCCGCTGTCTACTCCTATAGTGTTATGTTATGAATGAGTCACCGGAGGAGGAAAAAACAAAAACACAAGCTAAGTCAAGAAAACAGGAGAGGTTGGTAGCTAGCGGATTGCAGACCCCTGATCCTATTCACCACAACTAACAGTAGCCGTGGGGGGTTCCTACGGTGCCCTAGATCCCTCGTCACAGCCGGAGAGCTAAGTAAGCCTAAAGAAAGAAAGGGGAAATCTAAACTGCCCCAGAGCAGACCCCAAAGCAATAGACAGCCCCCAACATGTATTGTTGGTGAAAAACAGATGAAAACACAAACACAGACAGAAAGACAGGCTGAGCAAACGATGGGGCCCAACTAACTAGATAGGAAAGGACAGAAAAGATGCTGGCTGCAATCCGCAAAAACCCTGCCAAAAATAATGTCCAACACGTCTGATAGAAAAGGCCCTGAAGTCACTAGACTTCAAAATCACTATATCAGCACTCAGGTATATTCTGAAGACAGAGCAAAGAGATCAACTGATCAGAGACAAAAATGGAGTTCAGCCCGTCCCAACCAGGGCAGGCTGAGCACAAACACTAAGTAAACAAAATCTCATGGAAAAATAGCAGAGCAAAAACTTAGCTTTTAGTAGACAGGAACTAAACTGGATGCCAGAGCTCAGAGCAGAAAGGATCACCAGCAATGCTGCAGGGCGTCGGCTGCCCTATATCCACTCAGAAATTCCGGATGTCCAATCACACTCCACCTGTTCAGATGACAGGTTCTTCCCATCCAGATCAATTTCACTACCTCCTTTCACCAGCAGAGGGAGTTCATCAAACATCAGAAGTGAAGGAGAAAATGAACTCATAACAGTACCTCCCCCTTGAGGAGGGGTCACCGAACCCTCATCCACACCACTAGGGCGATCAGGATGGGCCCGATGAAAAGCACGAACCAATCTTTCGTCATGAATATCGGATGCAGAGACCCAAGAATTATCCTTCTGCCCATAACCCTTCCATTTAACCAAATACTTGAGTCTCCGTCTAGCCAGACGAGAATCCAGTATCTCCTCAACCTTCAACCAATACAGGGTCAGGAGGTGCCACCACAGGAACTACTGGCTCAACAAACCTCTTTAACAGAGACTTATGAAACACGTTATGGATCTTGAATGTAACAGGAAGAGCCAATCGAAAAGAGACTGGATTAAGAATCTCCAAAATCTTGTAAGGTCCAATAAATCTAGGTTTAAACTTTGGAGAAGCCACCTTCATAGAGATATTTTTTGATGACAACCAAACCATATCACCCACCTTAAATCGGGGACCAATGGTCCTATGCAGGTTGGAAAACCGCTGGGCCTTTTCCTGGGAGAGAGACATCTTATCCACCACTTGGTCCCAGATCTGGAGCATTCTCTCCACCACAGTGTCAACACCTGGGCAGGCAGAAGACTCCACCTGCCCTGAAGAGAATCGAGGATGAAACCTAAAGTTACAAAAAACAGGTGACATCAAAGTGGCAGAACTAGCTCTATTATTTAAAGCAAATTCGGCGAAGGGCAGAAATGGAACCCAATCATCCTGATCAGCAGCAATAACACATCTCAAATATGACTCCAAAGTCTGGTTTGTTCTCTCCGTCTGCCCATTGGTCTGAGGGTGAAACGCAGAGGAGAAGGACAACTGTATTCCCAGCTTGGAACAGAAAGTCCTCCATAATCTAGAAACAAACTGAACTCCTCTGTCAGATACAATGTTCTCAGGAATCCCGTGCAAGCGAACCACCTGTTGCAAAAACAAGGGCACCAACTCTGAGGAAGATGGCAACTTAGGGAGTGGTACAAGATGGACCATCTTAGAGAATCTATCACAAATCAACCAAATAACAGTCATTCTCTGAGAGACAGGCATATCAGAGATAAAATCCATTGAAATATGGGTCCATGGCCTCCTGGGCACCGGCAAAGGCATCAACAACCAACTAGAGCGAGAACAGGGTTTAGACCGGGAGCAAGTCCCACAGGACTGCACAAAATTCCTGACATCACGAGACAAGGCGGGCCACCAAAAAGACAGACTCACCAAATCTCTACAGTAGTAACAAAAATACCAGGATGACCAGCCAATGCGGAGCAATCAACTTCAGACATTACTCTCTTCCTCCACTGGTCAGGAACATACAATTTTCCAATGGGACAACGCTCAGGTTTGTCCTCCTGAAACTCTTCCAGAGCACGTCTCAAATCGGGCGAGATGGCAGAAAGAACTACCCCCTCACCTAAGATGGTAGCAGGCTTGGTCACAATAGGAGAATCAGCAAAGAAACTCCTAGAGAGGGCGTCTGCCTTGACATTCTTAGTGCCCGGAAGGAAAGAGACCACAAAATCAAAACGTGTGAAAAACAAGGCCCACCTAGCCTGTCTAGGATTCAAGCGTTTGTCCGACTCCAGGTAAATCAAATTCTTGTGGTCAGTAAGGACCACGACTTGATGTTTAGCTCCCTCCAACCAATGTCTCCACTCCTCAAATGCCCATTTCATGCCTAACAGTTCCCGATTCCCCACATCATAGTTACATTCGGATGGGGAGAACTTTCGGGAAAAGAAAGCACAGGGATTCATTTTAGATGTTACAGGATCTTTTTGGGACAAAACAGCTCCTGTACCAATCTCAGAAGCGTCCACCTCTACCTGAAACGGGAGTGAGACATCAGGTTTCTGCAAAACCGGAGCAGAAGTGAGCCTTCGCTTCAGCTCCTGAAAGGAAGAAACAGCCTCCGGAGACCAATTCAGCACATCAGCACCCTTCTTAGTCAAATCAGTCAAAGGTTTGGCAATACCAGAAAAATTAGCTATAAATTTACGATAAAAATTAGCAAAACCCAAAAACTTCTGGAGGGCCTTCAAAGAAGTGGGCTGAACCCAATCATAAATGGCCTGTACCTTGGCCGGGTCCATTTCAATAGTTGACGGAGACAAAATAAATCCCAAAAATGAAATCCTCTGTACCCCAAAAAGGCATTTCGATCCTTTGACATAGAGAGAATTCTCCCTCAAAATCCGGAACACAGTCCGAACATTTTCCACATGAGAATCCCAATCCTTGAAAAAGATCAAAATATCATCCAGATAGATGATCAAAAATTTATCCACAAAGTCTCGGAAAATATCATTCATGAAGCACTGGAAGACAGAAGGGGCATTAGTGAGCCCAAAAGGCATCACCAGGTACTCAAAATGTCCCTCCGGAGTATTAAACGCCGACTTCCATTCATCCCCATGCTTAATGCGAATAAGATTATACGCCCCCCTGAGGTCAAGCTTGGTAAACCAGCAAGCACCTTTAACTCTGGAGAATAGATCAGAAATCAGGGGTAACGGATACTGATATTTAACAGTAATTTTGCTGAGGGAACGATAGTCAATACAAGGCCTTAATGAACCATCTTTCTTGGCCAAGAAAAAAAAACAGCACCTAAGGGTGAAGAGGATGGTCTAATATGACCCTTCTCCAATGACTCCTTAATATAGGATCGCATAGCCTCGTGCTCGGGTTCAGATAAATTGAAAAGTCGACCCTTGGGATATTTACACCCAGGGCTCAGCTCAATTGCACAGTCATAACTCCTATGAGGAGGCAAAGACGGAGACTCATTCTCACTAAATACATCATAAAAATCAGCCAAATAGTCAGGAACATCATGCGAATGGGGAGAGGTGGAGGAAACAGGAGCGTCACCAAGGGCACACCGACAACCCCAACTCACCACAGACAAAGATTTCCAATCCAAAACTGGATTATGGATTTGCAACCAGGGAAACCCCAGAACAATGGTATCATGCAAATTATGCAACACCAAAAATCTGCAATTTTCTTGATGGTCTAGGGTGACCCGCATTACCACCTGGGTCCAAAGCTGAGGTTTATTCTTCGCCAAAGGATTAGCATCAATACCCCTCAAAGGGATAGGCGTCCGCAGAGGTGTCATAGGAAACCCACAATGTTTAGCAAAATCCAAGTCCACCAGGTTCAGAGCTGCTCCTGAATCCACAAAAGCCTTAGCGGAAAATGTGGACAGGTAGCAGATCAGAGTAATTGCCAGAAGAAACTTAGGTTGAACACCACCCACAGCAAATGTGTGTGCAAAACGTTTCTCTCGTTTAGGGCAGACAGAAATAATATGAGCGGCATCTCCACAAAAAAACACAGCTTATTACGCCTTCTGAACTCCTGACATTGCGCCCTAGACAAAACTCTATCACATTGCATAGGTTCAGACATTTGTTCAACAGGTGGCAACACCTCTCGTGCAGTTTTGCGTTCACGCAAACGCCGATCAACCTGAATGGCTAATGACATAGAATCGTCAAGACCAGAGGGAACAGGAAATCCCACCATAGTATCTTTTACGGTTTCTGACAAACCCTTCCGAAAGAGAGCTGCCAAGGCACCATCATTCCAGGTATAGTAAGGACCGCCCACTTTTGGAATTTTTGACAGTACAACTCTGCAGAATCCTGACCCTGGCTCAATGCCAACAGGGCCTTTTCAGCCTGATCAATAGCATTAGGTTCATCATACAACAACCCCAAGGCTTGAAAAAATGCGTTCACATTAGTTAGAATAGGATCATCAGGTTTCAAAGAAAATGCCCAATACTTGGGATCGCCGTGCAGCAAAGAGATGACAATTTTAACCTGCTGCGCGGAGCTCCCCGATGAGTTAGGCTTCAAGGCAAAAAATAATTTGCAATTACCGTATATACTCGAAGATAAGCCGAGATTTTCAGCCCGGTTTTTTGGGCTGAAAGTCCCCCTCTCGGCTTATATTCGAGTCATATACACCGGGGGTCAGAGGGGGAGGGGGGGCAGGGGTGTCAGGTCATACTTACCCGTCCTGACGCTGTGTCTTGAGCCCCCAGCTTCTCCCCATGCTCTCTCTTCCTGCCTTCAGCGGTCACGTGGTGCCGCTCATTAAAACTCATGAATATGCGCATATCATGAGTTTTAATGAGCGGTACCACGTGACCGCTGAAGGCAGGAAGAAAGAGCACGGGGAGAAGCTGGGGGCTCAAGACACAGCGTCAGGACGGGTAAGTATAGCGATACTCACCTGTCCTGCGTCCATGGCTGCTTGCTGCTGTCTGTCATCGGTCAGTGACTTCAGACAGCAGAGGGCGCGGTGACGTTAACGCGCCGCGCCCCCTGCAGTCTGAACGTCACTGACTGATGACGTAGCAGATAGCGGTGAGCAGCCATGGACGCAGGACAGGTGAGAATCTGACACCCAGCGACGGAGAGGTGAGTATGTCATTTTTTTTATTTTTACATGCTGCAGCAGCGGCAGCACATGGGGGAATAATCTTAAGGAGCTTCTAACTGGGGCAGCACATGGGGAAATAATCTTAAGGAGCTTCTAATGGGGGCAGTATATGGGGGAACAATATGGAGCTTCTAATGGGGGCAGCATATGGGGGAACAATATGGAGCTTCTAATGGGGCAGTATATGGGGGAACAATATGGAGCTTCTAATGGGGGCAGTATATGGGGGAACAATATGGAGCTTCTAATGGGGGCAGTATATGGGGGAACAATATGGAGCTTCTAATGGGGGCAGTATATGGGGGAAAAATATGGAGCTTCTAATGGGGGCAGTATATGGGGGAACAATATGGAGCTTCTAATGGGGGCTGTATATGGTGGAACAATATGGAGCTTCTAATGGGGGCAGCATATGGGGGAACAATATGGAGCTTCTAATGGGGGCAGTATAAGGGGGAACAATATGGAGCTTCTAATGGGGGCAGTATATGGGGGAACAATATGGAGCTTCTAATGGGGGCAGGATATGGGGGAACAATATGGAGCTTCTAATGGGGGCAGCATATGGGGGAACAATATGGAGCTTCTAATGGGGGCAGTATATGGGGGAACAATATGGAGCTTCTAATGGGGGCAGTATATGGGGGAACAATATGGAGCTTCTAATGGGGGCAGCATATGGGGGAACAATATGGAGCTTCTAATGGGGCAGTATATGGGGGAACAATATGGAGCTTCTAATGGGGGCAGCATATGGGGGAACAATATGGAGCTTCTAATGGGGGCAGTATATGGGGGAATAATCTATGGAGCATTTCCCACCCTAGGCTTATACTCGAGTCAATAAGTTTTCCCAGTTTTTTGTGGCAAAATTAGGGGGGTCGGCTTATACTCGGGTCGGCTTATACTCGAGTATATACGGTATTCTTAAAATTCAAAAATTTAGACCGATCCCCAAAAAACACATCAGGAGTAGGGATCTTTGGTTCAGCAGCATATGAATGAGCAAGATAGGCGGAAATTCCCCGCACTTCAGCAGTGAGCTGCTCCACACGATCAGACAATTGCTTAATCTCCATTGAGAAAAAATTCCCCCTACGGCCTCAGAGAAATAGAGGAAAAAATATACACAAAAAAAAAATTCTGACACTTTTTTTTCAATTCTTTCCTGCTATTGAGTACCCTAGAATCTGCGGTATGGCTGGTGATTCTGTTATGAATGAGTCACCGGAGGAGGAAAAAACAAAAACACAAGCTAAGTCAAGAAAACAGGAGAGGTTGGTAGCTAGCGGATTGCAGACCCCTGATCCTATTCACCACAACTAACAGTAGCCGTGGGGGGTTCCTACGGTGCCCTAGACCCCTCATCACAGCCGGAGAACTAAATAAGCCTAAAGAAAGAAAGGGGAAATCTAAACTGCCCCAGAGCAGACCCCAAAGCAATAGACAGCCCCCAACATGTATTGTCGGTGAAAAACAGATGAAAACACAAACACAGACAGAAAGACAGGCTGAGCAAACGATGGGGCCCAACTAACTAGATAGGAAAGGACAGAAAAGATGCTGGCTGCAATCCGCAAAAACCCTGCCAAAAATAATGTCCAACACGTCTGATAGAAAAGGCCCTGAAGTCACTAGACTTCAAAATCACTATATCAGCACTCAGGTATATTCTGAAGACAGAGCAAAGAGATCAACTGATCAGAGACAAAAATGGAGTTCAGCCCGTCCCAACCAGGGCAGGCTGAACACAAACACTAAGTAAACAGACAAAATCTCATGGAAAAATAGCAGAGCAAAAACTTAGCTTTTAGTAGACAGGAACTAAAACTGGATGCCAGAGCTCAGAGCAGAAAGGATCACCAGCAACCCTGCAGGGCGTCGGCTGCCTTATATCCAATCAGAAATTCCGGATGTCCAATCACACTCCACCGGTTCAGATGACAGGTTATTCCCATCCAGATCAATTTCACTACCTCCTTTCACCAGCAGAGGGAGTTCATCAGACATCAGAGGTGAAGGAGAAAATGAACTCATAACAGTGTTTACCACCACCGTATATGGATACGGATGGATGCACACTAAAAGGAGAATAAAAAATTAGCTGCTATAAAAAAAAATATGTGTGAGGCAGTGACGCACGCTGAGCGGCCTACAGCCAGACATAGCTGCAGGACACACTACTCAGCGTGAGCTGCACTCACACACAGTCAGAGACCTCTCAGACAGCTGTGAACAGTGCAGAGAGGTGGGCACTAGCACTGAAAGGCTGCAGAAAGGCTCCGCTGTCTACTACTAGTGTTTGCAACCAACGTATATGGATACAGATGGAAGCACACTAGATAGAATTTATGAAAAATAAGCAGCTAGAAAAGAAAAATATGTATGAGGCAGCAGTGACGCATGCTGGGTCGCCTACAACCAGACGTGGCTGAAGGACCCACTACACAGCGTGAGCTGCACTCACACAGCCCTTGCAGACAGCTGTGAACACTGCTGCTAGGCATAAGAAAGCTACAGTGGTGGTTTATGTAGCCTGGGTAAAGCACAATATTTTTTTTAGAATTGCTATATCTAACTGTCCCTCACAGTCTTCAACAGCAGCCTGTCCCTAATTGAATTCACAGCAGAGTGAACAGAAATGGTGGCAGCGGCGGCTTTTAAAGTGCATCATGACATCATTTCAGCAGCCAATCACAGCCATGCCAATAGTTAACATGCCTACATGCCTAACGGGATGTGCCCACACTTCTGAGGACTCCCATTGGCTGAATCAAATCGAGCGGGCTCATAGCATTATGGGAACTTCCGATTCCGGCATTCGATATGAAAAAAGTAACGGAACTAAGTATCAGAATTCCGATACAGCTAATATCGGCCGATACCCGATACTTGCGGTATCGGAATGCTCAACACTAGTGGAGGTACATATTTGAGGGTTTTTTTATTTTGCCTTACATACAAATTATTACCCTGGAAAGGATGTCCCTTAATATATTTCCCAGGAAAATCTATTTTGGTTTTGGTTTTGTATGTTTTAGTGTGCGCAGTTTACAGCAATGACCTATGAGTCAGAAATGCTTCCAGGGTTTTTCCTCATGATGTTCCCATGTCGTTTGAGAACTGTTCCCATAGATTTCTGATGTTTTGATGCCCAAGAAAGACCTCTGGAGGGGGCCGCAGCAAAAGAACTCAGTTTTCCCATTGACTTACATTGGACTTGTTGCTCGGGTCGAGCACCCAAGCATGCAAATTTGCTCGACCCGTGCAACGAGCACCCGAGCATTTTAGTGCTCGCTCATCACTAATTGCAACGATTTGGTAAATTCAAAAAAGTTATTTTTTTCCTCATTAATGTTCACTCTGCACCCCATCTTGAAGGAAAAAACAAATGTAGAAATGTTTGCAAATTTATTAAAAAAGAAAAACTGAAATTTCCCATGGTCATAAGGAGACTCTCTGCTCAGTATTGAGTAGAAGCACCCTTTTGAGCTAGTACAGCCATGAGTCTTCATCGGAATGATTCAACAAATTTTTCACACCTGGATTTGGGGATCCTCTGCCATTCTTCCTCTCCAATTCCGTCAGGTTGGATGGTGATTGTTGGTGGACAGGCATTTTCAGGTCTCTCCAGAGATGCTCAATTGGGTTTAGATCAGAGTTCTGGCTTGGTCAGTCAAGAATGGTCACAGAGTTGTTCAGAAGCCACTCCTTTGTTATTTTAGCTGTGTGCTTTGGATCATTGTCTTGTTGGAAGGTGAACCTTTGGCCAAGTCTGAGGTCCAGAGCACTCTGGAAGAAGTTTTCATCCAGGATATCTCTGTACTTGGCTACATTCATGTTTCCTTCAAATGCAACCAGTCGTCCTGCAGCTGAAAAACACCCCCATGGCATGATGCTACCACCACCATGCTTCACTGTTGGGATTGTATTGAGCAGGTGATGAGCAGTGCCTGGTTTTATTCACACATACCACTTTGAATTATTACCAAAATGTCTATCTTCATCTCATCAGACCAGAGAATCTTATTTCTCATAGTCTGGGAGTCCTTCGTGTGTTTTTTAGCAAACTCTATATGGGCTTTCATTTGTCTTGCACTGAAGAGAGGCTTCTGTTGGTCCACTCTACCATAAAGGCCCGACTGGTGGAGGGCTGCAGTGATAGTTGACTTTGTGTAACTTTCTCCAATCTCCCTACTGCATCTCTGAACCTCAGCCACAGTGATCTTGGGGTTCATTTTACCTCTGTCCCAAGGTTTTTCTCCCATGATTGCTCAGTTTGGCTGGACGGCCAGGTCTAGAAAGATTTCTGGTGGTCCCAAACTTCTTCCATTTTAGGATTATGGAGGCCACTGTGCTCTTAGAAACTTTGAGTACTGAAGAAATACTTTTGTAACCTTGGCCAGATCTGTGCCTTGCCACCATTTTGTCTCTGAGCTCCTTGGCCAGTTCCTTTGACCTCATAATTCTCATTTGGTCTGACATGCACTGTGAGCTGTGAGGTCTTATATAGACAGGTGTGTGCCTTTACAAATAAAGTCCTATCAGATTAATTAAATACAGCTGGACTCCTATGAAGGAGTAGAACCATCTCAAGGAGGATCACAAGGAAATGAACAGCATGTGACTTAAATATGAGTGTCTGAGCAAAGAAGCTGAATACTTATGACCATGTGATATTTTGGATTTTCTTTTTTAATAAATTTGCAAAAAATTCTATATTTCTTTTTCTTTCCATCAAAATGGGGTGTAGAGTGTACATTAATGAGAAAAAAAATGAATTTTTTTGAATTTAACAAATAGCTGCAATGAAACAAAGAGTGAAAAAATTTAATGGGGCCTGAATACTTTCTGTACCCACTGTACATATAGTTGTGCTCAAAAGTTTACATAGCCCGGCAGAATTTTTGCTTTCTTGGCTTTTTTTCAGAGAATATGAATGATAACACCAAAACTTTTTCTCCACTCAGGATTAGTGGTTGGGTGAAGCCATTTAATGTCAAAATACTGTGTTTTCTCTTTTTAAATCATAATGACAACCTAAAACATCCAAATGACCATGATCAAAAGTTCACATACCCTGGTGATTTTGGCCTGATAACATGCATAGAAGTTGACACAAATGGGTTTGAATGGCTACTAAATGTAACATCTTCACCTGAGACCTGTGATAAATGCCAGGAAAATTGTTCGGGATGCAAAGAAATACCCACAAATAACATTAGCTGAAATACTGGACTCTCTGAAAACTAGCGGTGTAGCTGTTTCAAGATGCGCAATAAGGAGGCACTTGAAGAAAAATGAGCTGCAAGATCTAGTCGAGTCGCCAGAAGAAAGCCAAATGACCCTGATCAAAAGTTCATACCCTATTTTTTAATACTGTGCATTGCCCCCTCTTTTCACTGCTGATCAGAAGCTGTGTTTGCCGTGCCGTCACGCATATGACAGCATGTCAAACACTGTATTGTCGGGCCCCCCATTCAAGTGAATGGGGTTTGGGTCCACTCTGCTGGATGACAGGCTGCATGGACGCATCATGCAACCTGCCTTCTATATGTATCGGTGCTGATTGTGTGGTCACATCCTGCTGTTCTTGACTTTTCTGCAGCACATACGCTGCAAGAAAAGTTAACCTGCATATTTACAACGCTTTTTCACCATCCATTCAAGTCAGTGGGTGAAAAATGCTGCAAAAACGCTGAAAAAAAGCTGAAAGAAGTGACATACTCTATGTAAAAAAACATTGCAAAGCACAAAATCCTGATGACAAGAAAAAAACAATGTGTGTGCATGAGAATTCTGAAATCTCAGACTTTTCTGATACTGTAAAAAGCAGCTGAAAATTAGCTTAAAAAACTCAGCAAAAATGCCCAGTGTGAACTTACCCTAACACTGGGCCGAGTACTATGCGATGTTTTCTTGCACAGCACTCGCCCATATTCTATGGTAATGTGACGCCGGCCTTCACCAGCTGTGCCTGCACTGTAAATAAATAATTTAAAAAAAAAACTTGCTTGGGTTCCCCTGTATTTTTGATAACCAGCCAGGCAAAACTCACAGCTGGGGGCTGAAACCCTCAGCTGACAGCTTCGGCAAGGCTGGTTAACAAGAACAGAGGGGTCCCCAGGCATATCTTTAAATTATTTAAATAAATAATTTTAAAAAATGGCATAATTTCCCCTCTATTTTTGACAACCAGCCTTGCTAAAGCAGACAGCTGTGGGCTGGTATTTTCAGGCTGGTAATGGGCCATGGATATTGCCCCCACTCCAGCCAAAAAATAGCAGCCCACAGCCACCCAGAAAAGGCAAGTGTTGTGGTGGCAAGTGGGGTTCATTTTTGTGGGGTTGATATCACCTTTGTACTGTCAGGTAACATCAGCCCACTGATTACTAAGGGAGAGATGTCTATAAGACACCTATCCATTACTAGTCCTATAGTTATATGGTAAATAAAGTCACAGCCACGATAAAGTCATTTATTAGATTTAAGACTTAGCACAGTTTTCCATTTTATTTAAAATAACAAACACAGTTGCACTCACCTAACATCTAATTCCAATGAAGTTCTTGTTCTCTAGTAGTAATATTTGAATAAAAAGGCAACAATATACCATACCTGTCTGTCGTTCTGTTCCATGCCATAATCCATGTATGTGGTATTAAGATTTTTCAACCTGGACTGTGAAAAAATGCGACTGTCCAGGCTGAGAACCACTAGTGAATGAGCTGCTTTGAGTGCAGCCTCCGTGACTAGCAGTGACGTCATGAAGGTTATCTCCAGTCACTGAGGCTGTGTTCCCAGCAGGGCTGAAATGCCAAGACCTCAGCACTAGAGTTGAGCGACTTTTGTTTTTTTAGGGTCGCGTTTCGTTTCGTGAAACCCGACTTTTCCAAAAGTCGGGTCGAGCAAGATCGTCCGATTATAGGGAAAAGTCGGGGTCGTCCCGAAACACGAAACCCAATGTAAGTCAATGGGGAATAAAAGTCGGCAGTGAGAGGAGGACAGGAAACACACCTACAGTGCCCATTTGAATGCCAAAAGCATCAATTCTTCTTACTTAAGCTTGTCAACCTTAATTAACTTCATAATACAAGTTACGCACTGAAAAATGGGGGTTATTTGGCAAAATTTGTGGGGGGGGAGGGCTGGCTGCAGGTTTTCATGTGCCCTGGGCGAAAGAGCGCCCCTTTAACACATACCACAACTCATCATGCTCCGATACGGCAGAGAAATAGCGGTATAGTACAATGAAAAATACCTCACTTTTTACATCTCATGACGAGGCCCATCTATTTCTCCATACAAAATCATTGGCCCCATATAATGTTTGAAACAGTATATGATGAGCTCCACATAATGCTACAGTATATGTTGGTCCCCATGGATGAAGCTCCACTGTCTTATGGGCCCAAATAATGCTCCAAACATAATGGGCCCCATTTCTAATGCTCTAGTGTATAATGGGCCCTGTAAATGCTGCTCCAGTGTCTGATGTCCACCTTTGGAATGTTCCAGTGTATGGTGGGCCCCATCTATCATTCTCCAGAGTATAGTGCTCCCCAAAAATTGCTGTCCCAACATAGAAAACAATCAAATAAGTCTCCTCGCTAGGGAATCCCTGTACTTGTCTGGACAGGTGCTGCAGCTTGCTTAACAGCTCGCCAGCCGTTCTCACGCCCAGTATGGATTGCACGTGATTGCACAAAGGTTAGAAAGGGTACCGTATCCCTGGATAACATGTATGGATAGCGTACACATTCAAAATATATGTCTATACAGCATGAGGCAGGCTCAGACGGTGTTAGGCCCAGTATGGATTGCACGTCATTGCACAAAGGTTAGAAGGGGTACCGTATCCCCGGATAACATGTATGGATAGCGTACACATTCAAAATATATGTCTATACAGCATGAGGCAGGCTCAGACGGTGTTAGGCCCAGTATGGATTGCACGTCATTGCACAAAGGTTAGAAAGGGTACCGTATCCCCGGATAACATGTATGGATAGAGTACACATTCAAAATATATGTCTATACAGCATGAGGCAGGCTCAGACGGTGTTAGGCCCAGTATGGATTGCACGTCATTGCACAAAGGTTAGAAGGGGTACCGTATCCCCGGATAACATGTATGGATAGCGTACACATTCAAAATATATGTCTATACAGCATGAGGCAGGCTCAGACGGTGTTAGGCCCAGTATGGATTGCACGTCATTGCACAAAGGTTAGAAAGGGTACCGTATCCCCGGATAACATGTATGGATAGCGTACACATTCAAAATATATGTCTATACAGCATGAGGCAGGCTCAGACGGTGTTAGGCCCAGTATGGATTGCACGTCATTGCACAAAGGTTAGAAGGGGTACCGTATCCCCGGATAACATGTATGGATAGCGTACACATTCAAAATATATGTCTATACAGCATGAGGCAGGCTCAGACGGTGTTAGGCCCAGTATGGATTGCACGTCATTGCACAAAGGTTAGAAGGGGTACCGTATCCCCGGATAACATGTATGGATAGCGTACACATTCAAAATATATGTCTATACAGCATGAGGCAGGCTCAGACGGTGTTAGGCCCAGTATGGATTGCACGTGATTGCACAAAGGTTAGAAAGGGTACCGTATCCCCGGATAACATGTATGGATAGCGTACACATTCAAAATATATGTCTATACAGCATGAGGCAGGCTCAGATGGTGTTAGGCCCAGTATGGATTGCACGTCATTGCACAAAGGTTAGAAAGGGTACCGTATCCCTGGATAACATGTATGGATAGCGTACACATTCAAAATATATGTCTCAGGAGGCAGGCTCAGACGGTGTTAGGCCCAGTATGGATTGCACGTCATTGCACAAAGGTTAGAAGGGGTACCGTATCCCCGGATAACATGTATGGATAGCGTACACATTCAAAATATATGTCTATACAGCATGAGGCAGGCTCAGACGGTGTTAGGCCCAGTATGGATTGCACGTGATTGCACAAAGGTTAGAAAGGGTACCGTATCCCCGGATAACATGTATGGATAGCGTACACATTCAAAATATATGTCTATACAGCATGAGGCAGGCTCAGACGGTGTTAGGCCCAGTATGGATTGCACGTCATTGCACAAAGGTTAGAAAGGGTACCGTATCCCTGGATAACATGTATGGATAGCGTACACATTCAAAATATATGTCTCAGGAGGCAGGCTCAGACGGTGTCAGGCACAGTATGGATTTGACGGCCCAGATTACACAGCGGAGGAGCAGGGAGAGGTAAAGATTGCAAATGCTGGGACCCTGGCCAAGCAAGGGGGGCCCACTCGTGGGCGTCGGTACTGGCACTGGGCCCCTCATAGTACAGCGGTGTGTCTGACGGCGGGTGTGCACCACCACCGTCAGAGACACTTGATTGCACTATGAGGGACCCTGTGCCAGTGCCAGCGCCCAAGAGTCGGCCTACCCACCTGTCCAGGGCAACGGCACTCGCACGGTGTCGTGCGCTAGGTGGTGACCCCGGCCATGGGGGGTGAGGCAGCACAGTTAGGGAGTTTTAGAAAGTGGCATATGTTGATGTTGGACATTCAACTGATGCAAAAGGCGAAATAGGTGAAGTACCAGGAAGAGGTGGACCAAAGCAAGCCATTTTTCTGTCACCCTATGTGTCATCAGGGGAAGGTGGGACAAAATCCTTGGAAACCCATGTGTGGTTCATTTTAATGAAGGTTAGATCATCCACATTTTGGGTTGACAGACGGGTCCTTTTTTCTGTCAGGATTGATCCAGCTGCACTGAAGACTCTTTCCGATAGCACACTTGCAGCTGGGCAAGCGAGCTCCTGTAAGGCATATTGTGCCAATTCAGGCCAGGTGTCCAGTTTAGCGGCCCAATAGTCAAAGGGGAATGACCTGTGTGGGAGAACATCGATATGGGAGGAAAAGTAGTTTGTAACCATAGTTGACAACTGCTGTCTCCTGTCACTTTCCATCGATGCAGTATTACCAGTTGTGTGAGCGGTATTTGAAAAATCAGTCCACAACATTGTCATGAAACCCCTGTCTCCAACGCCACTTCTGCTGTGTGCACCACAAACACCTCTGCCAAGCTGCCCCCGGCCCGTACGGCTCGTGTGAGAACCATCACCGCTGCTGTGTGCTGGGAATGCCTCAAGCAACCGATTTACCAGAGTTGCTTGTTTATTAGCCAATATTAGGTCAAGGTTCTCCTGTGCATTATGTTTTGTAATTTGCCTTTATAGCGTGGATCCAGGATGCTGGCCAACCAGTAGTCGTCATCGTTCATCATTTTGGCAATGCGGGGGTCCCTTTTTAGGATCCGCAAGGCATAATCTGACATGTGGGCCAATGTTCCCGGTGTCAATGATGCACTGCGAGTGCTGGGTGGAGGAGCACTTTCTGGCAAATCCACATCCCTCCAGTCACGCACAAACCCTGTACCAGACCTTGCCACGCCAACATTTTCACTTGCCCCACGAGATGCATCCTCCTCCCCTAAGTAATCATCCCCATCATCCTCCTCCTCCTCTTCTTCCTCCACCTCGTCCAGGAGAGGTCCCTGAGCAGACAATGGCTGAATGTCATCAAGGATTCCCTCCTCCTCTTCCTCCTCATCAACATTGGCTGCAGACGCCTGCTCCTTAAGGTGCGTCAAAGTTTGCATGAGCAGACGCATAAGTGGGATGCTCATGCTTAGGATGGCGTCGTCTGCGCTTACCAGCCGTGTGCATTCCTCAAAACACTGAAGGACTTTACAAAGGTCTTTCAGCTTCGACCACTGCACGCCTGTCAACTCCATGTCTGCTCTCAAAGTGCCTGGCCGTGTATCCTCCCACAAATGCATTATGGCCTGCCTCTGCTCGCACAGCCGCTCCACCATGTGCAGGGTGGAGTTCCACCTTGTTGCAATGTCGATAATGAGGCGGTGGTTGGGAAGGTGGAGCAATCGCTGCAGCTTCTGCATACGAACGGAGTGTACAGGCGACCGGCGGATGTGCGCGCACAGTCTTCGCACCTTCTGGAGCAGGGCTGTTAACTCCGGATAATTTTTGAGGAAGCACTGCACCACCAGGTTCAAGGTGTGAGCCAAGCAAGGTATGTGGCTGAGTTTTGAAAGGGCTATGGCTGCCACAAAATTACGGCCGTTATCACTAACTACCTTGCCTGCCTCAAGATGTACACTGCCCAGCCATGACTCAGTTTGTCGCTTCAAGTACTCGGCCAGCACCTCGGCGGTGTGTCTGTCGCCCAAACACATCATCTGCAACACAGCCTGCTGACGCTTTCCACTAGCTGCTCGATAGGGGGACACATCGTGTGCAACAGTGGCAGCTGCAGATGGAGTGCTCGTACGACTGCGCTCTGTGGACGAGCTGTCGCTTCTGGAGGAGGAGGAGGAGGAGGGTCGAACGCCTACAGCCAACTGTTTCCTATACCGTGGGCTAGGCAGCACTGTCCCACCACCGCTGTCCCCTGTGGACCCTGCATCCACCACATTAACCCAGTGCGCAGTGATGGACACGTAACGGCCCTGGCCATGCCGACTGGACCATGCATCAGTTGTGAGGTGCACCTTTCCACTCACTGACTGCTTGAGTGCATGGACAATGCGGTCTTTCACATGATGGTGGAGGGCTGGGATGGCTTTGCGAGAGAAGAAGTGGCGACTGGGTAGGTCATAGCGTGGTACTGCATAGGCCATGAGTTCGCGGAAAGCTGTGCTTTCCACCAACCGAAAGGGCATCATCTCAAACGAGATTAGTTTGGCAATGTGGGCGTTCAAACCCAGTGTACGCGGATGAGAGACTGAGTACTTTCTTGACCTACTCATAGTGTCTGGGAGGGTGAGCTGGACTTGAGAGCTGCATATGGTGGAAGTAGCGGTGGACAGGGCGGACTGAGAGAGGGTTGATGATGGTGATGGAGTTGGTGTTCTTTCTGATGGCCTAGAATCAGTCTTTCGTTGATATAACAGTGGGATTCCCTGACTGCTGTGGCCTTGCAACAACACCTCAACATTTGCTGCTGTGCTAACCGGTGGGCTTACAGTGGGGGAAACAATGTAGCGTTGCTGACTACCTTCGTTGTGATCAGTTGCACATGTGGCACTTGAGGTTTGGTGTTGTGTCCACGCTTGCAAGTGCATGCTGGTTAAATGTCTAAGCATGCAACTGGTATTCAAATTTTTCAGATTTTTCCCTCGGCTAAAGGTCTTTGCGCACTTCTTACAGATAACCTTGGCCTGATCATGAGGATTTTGTTCAAAAAACTGCCACACTGCACTCTTCCTACTTTGGCAGACATTTTGCGGCCTAGCACGCTGTGATCTTTTGACCCTCTGGACAAGCTGTCCAGCAACTCTTTTGATGTTTGGAACCTGTCTTTGGAGTGCTCCGGGCCTGCCAGATAACAGCTGTTGCGATGTCGATGTCTGCTGTGGATGCTCCTCATCTGAGCTATTGGAAGCAGCACCCTCTTCCCCCAATGGATGCCAATCTGGGTCAACAACTGGGTCATCCATCACCTCCTCTTCTATGTCATGTGCACCTTTCTCTGTGTCACCGTGTATGGTGGTATAGTGTGCGGGAAGGGGCACCTGAGTCTCATCAGGGTCAAAATCTGGCTCTGTACACTGCGAGGACAATGTAGTGCTCTGAGTGAATGTACCAGCAGAATCATCCATCAGCGGCTGTGCATCAGTGCACTCCATGTCAGATTCATCTTGGCCTGGGTAATTCACCATTTGACTTGATAATCCAGGCATGGTATGTGAAAACAGCTCCATGGAGTAATCAGTAGTATGGCCTGCGTCATCCTTCAATCTTGGTTGGGGTGAAGGACACAAGCAAAGGTGTGGTTCATGAACATGAGCCTCCAATAACGACTCAGTGCTTTTACTTTTTACAACTGAAGAAGAGGAGGCGATAGAGCTGGAGGCTGAGTCAGCAATGTAAGACAAAACTTTTTCCTGATGCTCTGCCTTTAAAAGCGGTTTGCCAACTCCTAGAAAACAAAGCGTTCGAGTCCTTATGTAGCCAGACGATGACGCAGGGTCAGCACCTCCTGCATTCGGTCCTATTTTGCTCTTGCCACTACCATCAGATCCACCACCAACACCATCATTACCAGCTGCCAACCCCCGCCCAATTCCATGGCCTCTTCCACCAGCCTTCCTCATTTTTGGTAGAAATGTAGACAAAATCCAACAAACTATATAGTAATGTAAAACAAGGTACAAGGTGTCTATAGGACAGGGGAGTTTTAGAATTTCTGCACACACTTGTGGACAGTGGACACTTGTGGATTGTGTGCGGCCCACTGATATCTGAGCGCTATGTGACACGCTCGATGGCACAGCTGCCTGTGACCAAAGTGACGAGAGGATAATGGAGATTTTGAATCTCTGCATACACTTGTGGACAGTGGACACTTGTGGATTGTGTGCGGCCCACTGATATCTGAGCGCTATGTGACACGCTCGATGGCACAGCTGCCTGTGACCAAAGTGACGAGAGGATAATGGAGATTTTGAATCTCTGCGTACACTTTTGGACACTGGACACTTGTGGATTGTGTGCGGCCCACTGATATCTGAGTGCTATGTGACACGCTCGATGGCACAGCTGCCTGTGACCAAAGTGACGAGAGGATAATGGAGATTTTGAATCTCTGCGTACACTTTTGGACACTGGACACTTGTGGATTGTGTGCGGCCCACTGATATCTGAGCGCTATGTGACACGCTCGATGGCACAGCTGCCTGTGACCAAAGTGACGAGAGGATAATGGAGATTTTGAATCTCTGCGTACACTTGTGGACAGTGGACACTTGTGGATTGTGTGCGGCCCACTGATATCTGAGCGCTATGTGACACGCTCTATGGCACAGCTGCCTGTGACCAAAGTGACGAGAGGATAATGGAGATTTTGAATCTCTGCGTACACTTTTGGACACTGGACACTTGTGGATTGTGTGCGGCCCACTGATATCTGAGCGCTATGTGACACGCTCGATGGCACAGCTGCCTGTGACCAAAGTGACGAGAGGATAATGGAGATTTTGAATCTCTGCGTACACTTGTGGACAGTGGACACTTGTGGATTGTGTGCGGCCCACTGATATCTGAGCGCTATGTGACACGCTCGATGGCACAGCTGCCTGTGACCAAAGTGACGAGAGGATAATGGAGATTTTGAATCTATGCGTACACTTGTGGACAGTGGACACTTGTGGATTGTGTGCGGCCCACTGATATCTGAGCGCTATGTGACACGCTCGATGGCACAGCTGAATGTGACCAAAGTGACGAGAGGATAATGGAGATTTTGAATCTCTGCGTACACTTTTGGACACTGGACACTTGTGGATTGTGTGCGGCCCACTGATATCTGAGTGCTATGTGACACGCTCGATGGCACAGCTGCCTGTGACCAAAGTGACGAGAGGATAAGATAATGGAGATTTTGAATCTCTGCGTACACTTTTGGACACTGGACACTTGTGGATTGTGTGCGGCCCACTGATATCTGAGTGCTATGTGACACGCTCGATGGCACAGCTGCCTGTGACCAAAGTGACGAGAGGATAATGGAGATTTTGAATCTCTGCGTACACTTTTGGACACTGGACACTTGTGGATTGTGTGCGGCCCACTGATATCTGAGCGCTATGTGACACGCTCGATGGCACAGCTGCCTGTGACCAAAGTGACGAGAGGATAATGGAGATTTTGAATCTCTGCGTACACTTGTGGACAGTGGACACTTGTGGATTGTGTGCGGCCCACTGATATCTGAGCGCTATGTGACACGCTCGATGGCACAGCTGCCTGTGACCAAAGTGACGAGAGGATAATGGAGATTTTGAATCTCTGCGTACACTTGTGGACAGTGGACACTTGTGGATTGTGTGCGGCCCACTGATATCTGAGCGCTATGTGACACGCTCGATGGCACAGCTGCCTGTGACCAAAGTGACGAGAGGATAATGGAGATTTTGAATCTATGCGTACACTTGTGGACAGTGGACACTTGTGGATTGTGTGCGGCCCACTGATATCTGAGCGCTATGTGACACGCTCGATGGCACAGCTGAATGTGACCAAAGTGACGAGAGGATAATGGAGATTTTGAATCTCTGCGTACACTTTTGGACACTGGACACTTGTGGATTGTGTGCGGCCCACTGATATCTGAGTGCTATGTGACACGCTCGATGGCACAGCTGCCTGTGACCAAAGTGACGAGAGGATAAGATAATGGAGATTTTGAATCTCTGCGTACACTTTTGGACACTGGACACTTGTGGATTGTGTGCGGCCCACTGATATCTGAGTGCTATGTGACACGCTCGATGGCACAGCTGCCTGTGACCAAAGTGACGAGAGGATAATGGAGATTTTGAATCTCTGCGTACACTTGTGGACAGTGGACACTTGTGGATTGTGTGCGGCCCACTGATATCTGAGCGCTATGTGACACGCTCGATGGCACAGCTGCCTGTGACCAAAGTGATGAGAGGATAATGGAGATTTTGAATCTCTGCGTACACTTGTGGACAGTGGACACTTGTGGATTGTGTGCGGCCCACTGATATCTGAGCGCTATGTGACACGCTCTATGGCACAGCTGCCTGTGACCAAAGTGACGAGAGGATAATGGAGATTTTGAATCTCTGCGTACACTTTTGGACACTGGACACTTGTGGATTGTGTGCGGCCCACTGATATCTGAGCGCTATGTGACACGCTCGATGGCACAGCTGCCTGTGACCAAAGTGACGAGAGGATAATGGAGATTTTGAATCTCTGCGTACACTTGTGGACAGTGGACACTTGTGGATTGTGTGCGGCCCACTGATATCTGAGCGCTATGTGACACGCTCGATGGCACAGCTGCCTGTGACCAAAGTGACGAGAGGATAATGGAGATTTTGAATCTATGCGTACACTTGTGGACAGTGGACACTTGTGGATTGTGTGCGGCCCACTGATATCTGAGCGCTATGTGACACGCTCGATGGCACAGCTGAATGTGACCAAAGTGACGAGAGGATAATGGAGATTTTGAATCTCTGCGTACACTTTTGGACACTGGACACTTGTGGATTGTGTGCGGCCCACTGATATCTGAGTGCTATGTGACACGCTCGATGGCACAGCTGCCTGTGACCAAAGTGACGAGAGGATAAGATAATGGAGATTTTGAATCTCTGCGTACACTTTTGGACACTGGACACTTGTGGATTGTGTGCGGCCCACTGATATCTGAGTGCTATGTGACACGCTCGATGGCACAGCTGCCTGTGACCAAAGTGACGAGAGGATAATGGAGATTTTGAATCTCTGCGTACACTTGTGGACAGTGGACACTTGTGGATTGTGTGCGGCCCACTGATATCTGAGCGCTATGTGACATGCTCGATGGCACAGCTGCCTGTGACCAAAGTGACGAGAGGATAATGGAGATTTTGAATCTCTGCGTACACTTGTGGACAGTGGACACTTGTGGATTGTGTGTGGCCCACTGATATCTGAGCGCTATGTGACACGCTCGATGGCACAGCTGCCTGTGACCAAAGTGACGAGAGGATAATGGAGATTTTGAATCCCTGCGTACACTTTTGGACACTGGACACTTGTGGATTGTGTGCGGCCCACTGATATCTGAGCGCTATGTGACACGCTCGATGGCACAGCTGCCTGTGACCAAAGTGACGAGAGGATAATGGAGATTTTGAATCTCTGCGTACACTTTTGGACACTGGACACTTGTGGATTGTGTGCGGCCCACTGATATCTGAGCGCTATGTGACACGCTCGATGGCACAGCTGCCTGTGACCAAAGTGACGAGAGGATAATGGAAATTTTGAATCTCTGCGTACACTTGTGGACAGTGGACACTTGTGGATTGTGTGCGGCCCACTGATATCTGAGCGCTATGTGACACGCTCGATGGCACAGCTGCCTGTGACCAAAGTGACGAGAGGATAATGGAGATTTTGAATCTCTGCGTACACTTTTGGACACTGGACACTTGTGGATTGTGTGCGGCCCACTGATATCTGAGCGCTATGTGACACGCTCGATGGCACAGCTGCCTGTGACCAAAGTGACGAGAGGATAATGGAGATTTTGAATCTCTGCGTACACTTGTGGACAGTGGACACTTGTGGATTGTGTGCGGCCCACTGATATCTGAGCGCTATGTGACACGCTCGATGGCACAGCTGCCTGTGACCAAAGTGACGAGAGGATAATGGAGATTTTGAATCTCTGCGTACACTTTTGGACACTGGACACTTGTGGATTGTGTGCGGCCCACTGATATCTGAGCGCTATGTGACACGCTCGATGGCACAGCTGCCTGTGACCAAAGTGACGAGAGGATAATGGAGATTTTGAATCTCTGCGTACACTTTTGGACACTGGACACTTGTGGATTGTGTGCGGCCCACTGATATCTGAGCGCTATGTGACACGCTCGATGGCACAGCTGCCTGTGACCAAAGTGACGAGAGGATAAGGGAGATTGGATTGCTTTTAAAAAAGCAGTTTGTGGAGCAGTGGGTAAACAGCAATGCCAGCGTGTCAGGAAGCCTTAAAAGGCAGCCCAACAACCAACACCACTGATACACCACAATATAGCCTCCCCTTGCACTGCACACACAGTGACTTGTGTGTTGTGCAGGCCAAATCGCTAGCAGCAGAAGCAGTTTTTTTGTCTTCTTCCCTGCCTAACGCTCTCCCTACAGAATCAGCAGCAACTAGAGTTGAGCGACTTTGGTCGGATCGGGTTTCGTGAAACCCGAATGAAACAAAATAAGTTTCAGATGAAACTCGTCCGACTAGAGCAAAAAAAGTCGGAGTTTCGTCCGACTTTTATTTCCCATTGACTTGCATTGGGGTCGGGTTTCGGACGAAACTCCGACTTTGCTTTGCTCTAGTCGGACGAGTTTCATCTGAAACTTATTTTGTTTCATTCGGGTTTCACGAAACCCGATCCGACCAAAGTCGCTCAACTCTAGCAGCAACCTCTCCCTATACTAAGATTGGCAGAAGTAAGATGGCGGTCGGCGTGCACGCCCTTTTATACCCCCTGTGACGCCCACCAAAGCAAGCCAATCACTTGCATGCCCTTCTGAAAGATGGTGGTGACCCGTGCCTATGTCATCACGTTGCCCACAGTGTCCGTGGATCCTGATTGGCTGAAAAAGAGCGCAAAACAAACTTTTGAAACGCGACTTTGGCGCGTAAGTCGCCGACCTCGTGGCCGACCTCATCCTAGGGTCGGGTTTCGTTTAATGAAACCCGACTTTGCCAAAAGTCGGCGACTTTTGAATTTTTTCGACCCGTTTCCCTCAACTCTACTCAGCACCATGGAAAAAAGTCATTGATGAGGTCACCACAGTTCAATCTCAGTGACTTCATCGCAGATCACGGTGATAAATTCTCAAGGTGATCTGCTGTGAAGCCACTGTGCTTGAACTGCGGTGAACTCAGTGAAATTTTCCATTGGTGCTAGCGGGGATCTCACTGAGGTCAGAACAGGTCAGCCCGGCTCCACTCACAGTAGTTCATTCCCCAGTGGTTCCCAGACTGGACGCTCGCATCTTGGCACCATCCAGGTTTAAAACTATTAATCCCCCAGACATGGATTATGGCATGAGACAGAACGACAGACAGGTATGGTATATTATATCAAAGTTCGTCCATAGACTAAATCAAAAGAACTGGCACTTCAAAACATAAATCAGATAAACAACCTACGGATTTATATCATCAGGTAACTGAGAAAAGAGATCCAGCATAATATTAAACACAATATTTATTGATATATATTAAAATGTAATTTTAAAATAACAAAAATGCCCAGTAGGAGGCAGACAATGCCATAATATTCACAGTCACCAAAAATTGGTATAATACAGTCATATGTAAAAGTTTGGGCACCCCTATTAATGTTAACCTTTTTTCTTTATAACAATTTTGGTTTTTGCAACAGCTATTTCAGTTTCATATATCTAATAACTGATGGACTCAGTTATATTTCTGGATTCAAATGAGGTTTATTGTACTAACAGAAAATGTGCAATCTGCATTTAAACAAAATTTGACCGGTGCAAAAGTATGGGCACCCTTATCATTTTCTTGATTTGAACACTCCTAACTACTTTTTACTGACTTCCTGAAGCACTAAATTGGTTTTGTAACCTCATTGAGCTTGAACTTCATAGCCAGGTGTATCAAATCATGAGAAAAGGTATTTAAAGTGGCCACTTGCAAGTAGTTCTCCTATTTGATTCTCCTATGAAGAGTGGCATCATGGGCTCCTCAAAACAACTCTCAAATGATCTGAAAACAAAGATTATTCAACATAGCTTTTCAGGGGAAGGATACAAAAAGTTGTCTCAGAGATTTAACCTGTCAGTTTCCACTGTGAGGAACATAGTAAGGAAATGGAAGAAGACAGGTACAGTTCTTGTTAAGCCCAGAAGTGGCAGGCCAAGAAAAATATCAGAAAGGCAGAGAAGAAGAATGGTGAGAACAGTCAGGGACAATCCACAGACCACCTCCAAAGGCTTGCAGCATCATCTTGCTGCAGATGGTGTCACTGTGCATCGGTCAACAATACAGCGCACTTTGCACAAGGAGAAGCTGTATGGGAGAGTGATGCGAAAGAAGCCGTTTCTGCAAGCACGCCACAAACAGAGTCGCCTGAGGTATGTAAAAGCACATTTGGACAAGCCAGTTACATTTTGGAAGAAGGTCCTGTGGACTGATGAAACAAAGATTGAGTTGTTTGGTCATACAAAAAGGCGTTATGCATGCGCTGTATTGTTGACCGATGCACAGTGACTAGTGTTGAGCATTCCGATACCGCAAGTATCGGGTATCGGCCGATACTTGCTGTATCGGAATTCCGATACCGACTTCCGATATTTTTTCAATATCGGAATTCGGCATCGGAATCGGAAGTTCAGTTGATTGACGGCCTGACGTCATCATGATGCGCGGTGTGTGCGCATCATGATGCGCCGTCATTTCGGGCCTTCCGGGGGTCTCTGCCGGCCTGCCGGGGGGCTGTGCCGGCCTGCCGGGGGGCTGTGTGGACTGCCCGGGGTATGTACCGGCCTGCCGGGGGGCTGTGCCGGCCTGCCGGTGGTCTGTGCACCCTGTGGGGGTCTGTACCGGCCTGCCGGGGGGCTGTGCCGGCCTGCCGGTGGTCTGTGCACCCTGTGGGGGTCTGTACCGGCCTGCCGGGGGGCTGTGCCGGCCTGCCGGGGGGCTGTGCTGATGTCCGGGGGTCTGTGCAAGCATCGTCCGATGGGACTACAAGTCCCATCGGGCGATGCCTGCTACCATGACAGTGATTGACACATTAGCCAATGATGGGACAGTAGTAGTCCCATCATCCGGCTAATGTGTTAAATGTTAAAAAAAAAAAATACTACATACATACTACATGCATGCTACATACATGCTACATACATACTGCATGCTACATACATACTACATACATACTACATGCATGCTACATACATACTACATATATACTACATACATACTACATACATACTGCATGCTACATACATACTACATGCATGCTACATACATACTACATATATACTACATACATGCTACATACATACTGCATGCTACATACATACTACATACATACTACATGCATGCTACATACATACTACATATATACTACATACATGCTACATACATACTGCATGCTACATACATACTACATACATACTACATGCATGCTACATACATACTACATATATACTACATACATACTACATACATACTGCATGCTACATACATACTACATGCATGCTACATACATACTACATGCTACATACATACCACATATATACTACATACATACAATACATTCATACAATACATACATAGACATACAGTACATATAACATAGAGTAACATACTTACCAATACTTGTCACATTGTTCCCCGAAGCCATTGTCTATTCCGGGATAAATATTAACATAACAAACCACAAAAATACTCACCAAGATCGTCGTGGGACACACTCGTGGACTGCTTCGGATCGTGGGTGAGTATTTTTGTGGTTTGTTATGTTAATATTTATCCCGGAATAGACAATGGCTTCGGGGAACAATGTGACAAGTATTGGTAAGTATGTTACTCTATGTTATATGTACTGTATGTCTATGTATGTATTGTATGAATGTATTGTATGTATGTAGTATATATGTGGTATGCATGTAGTATGTATGTAGTATGTATGTAGCATGCATGTAGTATGTATGTAGTATGTATGTAGTATGTATGTAGTATGTATGTAGTATATATGTAGAATGTAGTATATATGTAGTATGTATGTAGCATGTAGTATGTAGCATGCATGTAGTATATATGTAGTATGTATGTAGCATGCATGTAGTATATATGTAGTATGTATGTAGCATGTAGTATGTATGTAGCATGCATGTAGTATATATGTAGTATGTAGCATGTAGTATGTATGTAGCATGCATGTAGTATGTAGCATGTAGCATGCATGTAGTATATATGTAGTATGTATGTAGCATGCATGTAGTATATATGTAGTATGTATGTAGCATGTAGTATGTATGTAGCATGCATGTAGTATATATGTAGTATGTAGCATGTAGTATGTATGTAGCATGCATGTAGTATGTAGCATGTAGCATGCATGTAGTATATATGTAGTATGTATGTAGCATGTAGTATGTATGTAGCATGCATGTAGTATATATGTAGTATGTAGCATGTAGTATGTATGTAGCATGCATGTAGTATGTAGCATGTAGCATGCATGTAGTATATATGTAGTATGTATGTAGTATGTATGTAGCATGCATGTAGTATATATGTAGTATGTAGCATGTAGTATGTATGTAGCATGCATGTAGTATGTAGCATGTAGTATGTATGTAGCATGCATGTAGTATATATGTGTTATGTATGTAGCATGTAGCATGCATGTAGCATGCATGTAGTATGTATGTAGTATATATGTGGTATGTATGTAGCATGCAGTATGTATGTAGCATGCATGTAGTATATATGTAGTATGTATGTTGCATGTAGTATTTATGTAGTATGAATGTAGCATGTATGTAGTATGTAGTATGAATGTAGCATGTATGTAGTATGCATGTTGTATGTATGTAGCATGTAATTTTTTTTTTTTTTACATTTAACACATTAGCCGGATGATGGGACTACTACTGTCCCATCATTGGCTAATGTGTCAATCACTGTCATGGTAGCAGGCATCGCCAGATGGGACTTGTAGTCCCATCGGACGATGCCTGCACAGACCCCCGGAGCCTGCACAGACCACCGGCAGGCCGGCACAGCCCCCCGGCAGGCCGGCACAGCCCCCCGGAGCCTGCACAGCCCCCCGGCAGGCCGGCACAGCCCCCCGGCAGGCCGGCACAGCCCCCCGGAGCCTGCACAGACCACCGGCAGGCCGGCACAGCCCCCCGGCAGGCCGGCACAGCCCCCCGGAGCCTGCACAGACCACCGGCAGGCCGGCACAGACCACCGGAGCCTGCACAGACCCCCTGGCAGGCCGGCACAGCCCCCCGAAAGGCCCGTACAGACCCCAGAGAGGCTGTACAAGGGCAGGAAAGGGTTTTTCTTATTCCGATACCGGAAGTCCCATAGACTTGAATGGGACTTCCGGTATCGGAATCGGCGATACCGATACTTTTTTTAAAGATCGGCCGATACCATCCGATACGATACTTTGAAGTATCGGACGGTATCGCTCAACTCTAACAGTGACACCATCTGCAGCAAGATGATGCTGCAGGTCTTTGCAGGTGGTCTGTGGATTGTCCTTGACTGTTCTCACCATTCTTCTTCTCTGCCTTTCTGATATTTTTCTTGGCCTGCCACTTCTGGGCTTAACAAGAACTGTACCTGTGTTCTTCCATTTCCTTACTATGTTCCTCACAGTGGAAACTGACAGGTTAAATCTCTGAGACAACTTTTTGTATCCTTCCCCTGAAAAGCTATGTTGAATAATCTTTGTTTTCAGATCATTTGAGAGTTGATTTGAGGAGCCCATGATGCCACTCTTTATAGGAGAATCAAATAGGAGAACTACTTGCAAGTGGCCACTTTAAATACCTTTTCTCATGATTTGATATACCTGGCTATGAAGTTCAAAGCTCAATGAGGTTACAAAACCAATTTAGTGCTTCAGGAAGTCAGTAAAAAGTAGTTAGGAGTGTTCAAATCAAGAAAATGATAAGGGTGCCCATACTTTTGCACCGGTCAAATTTTGTTTAAATGCAGATTGCACATTTTCTGTTAGTACAATAAACCTCATTTGAATCCAGAAATATAGCTGAGTCCATCAGTTATTAGATATATGAATTTGAAATAGCTGTTGCAAAAACCAAAATTGTTATAAAGAAAAAAGGTTAACATTAATAGGGGTGCCCAAACTTTTACATATGACTGTATGTCCTATTAAAATAATAAACTATTAAAGCTGCCAGGCTACACCCCTATATATATATAAATAATATGCCAGTAGGGAAATAACTAAATCACATATTAGTATCAAATATACAAGAATCCAAATTATGGCATACATATAAATATAACATAACAATTCCTATCTATGAACCAACACTGAAGTATATGAAGCAATGAATCTGGATAAACTATCCTAAAAAAGGTATACAGAGGGTAGATAAATATACAGGGGACCCAAACACTAGATTACCTCAATAGGCAGGACAATAGTGACTGCGAGTGGTGTGACCTCCTCCACCCCAACGCGCATTTCGCACTAGCTTCTTCCGGGGGCATCATGCTGTCCTGCCTATTGAGGTAATCTAGCTTTTGTGTCCCCTGTATATTTATCTGCCCTCTGTATATCTTTTTTAGGATATTTTATCCAGATTCATCGCTTCATTTGCTTCAGTGTTGGTACATAGATAGGGATTGTTATTTAAATATGTATGCCATTCCCAAGATGACTTCACTGCACTCAAACAAGCACCACTTTCATTCAAATCAGCTCTCACCTCTGCTAAACAGGCCTACTTTACATCCCTTGTATCTTCCTTATCCCACAACCCTAAACAGTTGTTCAATACTTTTAACATCCTCCTCCGCCCACCACTGCCCCCTCCAACTTCCCTAATCTCTGCTGAGGACTTCGCCAGGCACTTCAAAAACAAGATAGACCAAACACGGCAAGTCTTTATTATTCGACCCCTTTGCATACCAGACCAAAGCCCAAACCCCATAACCTCCTTATCCAACATCACTGAAGGTGAGAGCTTGCTCATCTTCTCTCCAAATCACACCTCACCACTTGTGCACTTGACCCCATCCCATCCCACCTCCTCCCCAACCACTCTTATCCCATCTCTAACCCACATCTTCAACCTATCACTAACTTCCGGTAGCTTCCCTTCTGCTTTCAAACATGCTACTATCACGCCTATCCTTAAAAAGCCAACCATCTACTAAACCGCTATGTCCAGCTATTGCCCAATATCGCTGCTCCAATTCGCTTCCAAACTCCTGAAGCAGCACGTCCAAGCTGAACTTTCCTCCCATCTCTCATCTAACCTGCTCTTTGACAATCTACAATCTGGTTTCCCCCCCATCACTCCACTGAGACAGCCCTGATCAACATTACTAATGACCTACTTACAGCCAAAGTGAATGGACAATACTCTATATTCATCCTTCTAGACCTGTCCTCTGCCTTCGACACAGTTGACCACTGCCTCCTACTACAGATCCTCTCTTCCTTTGCATCAAAGACCTTGCCCTATCCTGGATCTCCTGATACCTCTCCAACTGCACATTCAGCGTCTCCCACTCCCACACTACCTCCTCATCCCACCCTCTCTCTGTTGGAGTCCCCCAAGGCTCTGTTCTAGGACCCCTGCTCTTCTCAATCTATACACTTGGCCTGGGGCAACTCATAAAGTCCCACGGATTCCAGTACCACCTTTTTGCCGATGATACTCAGATCTACCTCTCTGGCCCAGACGTCACCTCTCTGCTCTCCAAAATCCCAGAGTGTCTAGCAGCCAAATTCTCCTTCTTCTCCTCCCGCTTCCTCAAACTGAATGTGGCAAATCTGAACCGATCATCTTTCCCCCATATCACAGATCTTCCTTACCTGACCTATCTATAACAATTGACCACATCACGCTTTCCCCCGTACCGGAAGTCCGCTGCCTCCGAGTAACCCTTGACTCTGCCCTTCAAACCGCACATCCAAGCTTTCTCCATCTCCCTGCTGCCTCCAGCTCAAAAATATTTCCAGAATCCGTCCCTTCCTCAACCCTCACTCTACTAAAATGATTGTGCATGCCCTCATCATCTCCCGTCTCGACTACTACAACATCCTTTTCTGTGGCCTCCCTGCTAACACCCTCGCACCTCTCCAGTCCATCCTTAACTCTGCTGCCTGACTAATTCATCTCTCTCCTCGCTACTCCTCCGCTTCTCCCCTCTGCAAATCTCTTCACTGGCTCCCACCCCCTCAGCGTATCCAATTCAAATTACTAATACTGACCTACAAGGCCATCTATAACCCTTCTCCTCCATATATCTCTGACCTAATCTCCCAATATCTTCACTCACGTAATCTCCGATCCTCCCAAGACCTCCTTCTCTCCACCACACATATTCGCTCCTCACCCAACCGCCTCCAAGACTTCTCCCGAATGGCCCCCATCCTCTGGGATTATTTGCCCCAACACGTCCGGCTATCAACCACACTCGGATCCTTCAGACGGAACCTGAAAGCCCATCTCTTCAGGAAAGCCTACAGCCTGCAATGATCTCCGCTGCCCTCTCACCACTATTGGAGCGACCACCCCACCATCACTGGAGCTGCTGCAGCCCCCCAAACCTACTGTCTCCTTCCCCACCATCCTGTAGAATGTATGCCCGAGAGGGCAAGGTCCTCTCTCCCCTCTATATCAGTCTGTGATTGTTAGTTTGTTTACTGTGATATCTGGAATTTGTATGTAACACCTTCTCATGTACAGCACCATGGAATCAAAGGCGCTATAAAAATAAATATTACTAATAATAATTTGGATTCTTGTATATTTGCTACTGATATCATGTGATTTAGTAGTTTCTCTACTGACATACTATTATATATATATATATATATATATATATATATATATATATATATATATATATATATATATAGGGGTGTAGCCTGGCAGCTTTAATAGTTTATTACTGTAACAGGACAATTACCGTATATACTCGTGTATAAGCCAAGATTTTCAGCCCATTTTTTTGGGCTGAAAGTCCCCCTCTCGGCTTATACAAGGGTCATATACCTGGGGGTCGACAGGGGAGGGGGAGTGGGGGTGTCAGAGATCATACTTACCTGTCCTGCCATGGTCTCTGCAGCCTCGCTTCTCCACTGTCTCCCTTCCTGTCTTCAACGGTCACGTGGTACCGCTCATTACACTTATGAATATGCACATATTCATGAGTGTAATGAGTGATACCACGTGACCGCTGAAGACAGGAAGGGAGACAGTGGAGAATCGAGGCTGCAGAGACTGCGGCAGGATGGGTGAGTATAGCGATATTCACATGTCCCCCAGTCCATCGCTGCTCACCGCTGTCTCTGCTGCATCCTGTGTCAGTGATGTTTAGGCAGCAGGGGGCACGGTGATGTGTCTAGTGCGTGTCGCCCCTCTGCTGGCTGAACAGTCACTGACACAAGAAGCGGCAGACAGCAGAGATGGACCCAGGAGAGGTGAGTATGGCATTTTTTTTTCGGCATATTCTATGGAGCAGTATATGGGGCCATAGTCTATGGGGCAGCATATGGGGGGCATAAACTATGGAGAAGCATATGGGGGCATATTCTATGGAGCAGCATATGGGGGCATATTTTATGAAGCAGCAAATGGGGGCATAAACTATGGAGCAGCATATGGGGGCATAGTCTATGGATTCCACCGTCGGCTTATACACGAGTCATTAAGTTTTCCCAGTTTTGAGGCAAAATTAGGGGGGTCGGCTTATACACGGGTCGGCTTATACATGAGTATATACGGTATACCAATTTTTGTTGACTGTGAATATTATGGCATCGTCTGCCTCCTACTGGGCATTTTTGTTATTTTAAAATTACATTTTAATATATATCAATAAATATTGCTTTTAATATTATGCTGGATCTCTTTTCTCTGTTACCTGATGATGTAAATCCGTAGGTTGTTTATCTGATGTATGGTATATTGTTGTTTTTTTATTTTAGTTTTATTACAGGAGAATGAGGGCTTTGGAGGAATTAGACATTAGGTGAGTATAACTGTGTTTGTTATTTTTAAACAAAATGAAAGGTCTTTATTTACCATACAACTATAGGATTAGCAATGGAAGAGTGTCTTATAGACGCCTCTCCAAATCTAATCCGTGGGTTTCATGTCACCTGACAATACAAAGGTGACATCAACCCCACAAATATGAAACCCACTTGCCACCACTACGGGGCAAGTGGGAAGAGTCGGGCAAAGCGGGCAGCTTTTTTAGGCTGGGGACCAATATCCATGGCCCTTACCAGCCTGAGAATAACAGCACCCAGCTGTCTGCTATATCAAGGCTGGTTGTCAAGAATGGGGGGACTTCATGCCATTTTTTAAAATTATTTATTTAAATAATTAAAAAGACAGCATGGTGACCCCTCTATTATTGATAACCAACCTTGCTGAAGCTGACAGCTGAGGGTTGCAGTCCCCAGCTGTGAGTTTTGTCTGGCTGGATATCAAAAATACAGGGGAACCCATGCAGGTTTTTTTTAATTATTTATTTACAAAGCAGGAGTGACTGATGAATATTCTCATCCATCGCTCCTCCTCTCACTGTTATTAGTGGCAGCAAGTGGCAGCTGATGGGAGCTGTAGTCTCATCAGCTAACACCAGTGACAATAGGTTAACATTTTACTTCCAATCACAGCTGAGCGCTCCCGCTGTCTTGACAGTGTAGGAACTGCAGCTCTCTGACTGGCAGGGATGATTTCACTGCCGATCAGAAGCGCTAAGCACTGTCACACAGCTTGGGAAACACTGGCTTTTGTGCTGTGTATGTTCGGCTGTATTCGGCTATTTAATCTACGATTAAATCAGCAAATATTGCAAATTTGTCAATTGTGAGCTGAACCGAACAGTGAAATATTCGCTGATCTCTAGTGATGATGTCAGACAGGTCCTACCAGTTCACCGACAGACACTGGGCAGCAGTAGCAGATACTGCTCAGTATCTCTGCTGGATGACAGGCAGTATAGTCACACCATGCATCCATGCAGACTGTCATCTAGATGTAGCAGAGCTAGAACCATCGTGGGAAACTTGGAATAGCAGCATCCCTGTGGAAAGGTGAGGAATATTGTTGTTTTTTTATTTAAACTCTTCTGCAGATGACATTGGCATCGGTAGAATGGGTTTGGTCGTAAGTATGGTTTAATTAAGATTTATTAAAGGAGTCTATGTCATTCTTTCAATTAAAGGACTTTGTTCTGGGTGTCTGTGCTTATACAATGTGACTATGGGGTCAGTAATGGGGGTGTCTTATTGATGCCTCTCCATTACTAACCTCAGGGATTGATGTCATCTGACAATACAAAGGTGACATCAACCCCCCCCAACTATTACCCCAGTTGCCACCACTACAGGGCAAGTGGGAAGAGCAAGGCTAAGTGCCAGAATTGGTGCATTTTAGAGATGTGCCATTTCTGGGGTGGCTGAGAGCTGATGTTTTTAGCCTAGGGTAGCCAGTATCCATTGCCTTTTTGCTAGGCTATTAATATCAGCCTGCAGCTGTCGGCATAGCCTTTGCTGGTTATTAATTATAGGGGGACCCTACATTTTTTTTTATGGTCCCCAATTTTAATAGCCAGTAAAGGCTAAGTATACAGTTGTGAGCTGATATTAATAGCCTGGAAAGCTCCATGGATAGTACCCTCTTCCTAGGCTATAAACATTTGCCCCCAGCCGTCGGCTTTCCCACTGCTGGTTACCAAAATTACGCAGAAGCCTACACCATTCTTCTCAGAAAAATTATCTTTTATTAATTAAATATATGTACAGTAAGCTGCACACACACTGTACTAATTCTATTTGTCGCTGACATCTGTATATCTACCTATGTATTTACTGTATGTAATCCATCTTTTCTATCCTATCGGCTCCTGCTGTTATTTTACACTACGAGGCTGCTGAATTGTCGGCTTTTCTTCTATCTATATATCTATGTATGTATAAAAATGCACAACAGCATATAGCATCACCTTATCCTAATGTACTGTACATGCCACTTTCGGGCTAAAAAACCTTCAATTATGGACAAACATGTCTTTCCTGGGCTGCAAGCCTACAATTTGAATGGGCAAGTAGAATTGGTTGAGAACACGTGCAAGTCAATCGGAGGAGTGCAAGTGTCAGAGGAGAGGGAGTCACACCCTCCAAATTAGCTTTACAAAAAAACCTGACCAGCACCTCCTAAGTGTTAATAGGTGCAAGCTGCAGTGACTGCAAAATATGTATAAAAAACCACAGCAGCACTCTGTGAATGCCAAGATGTATAGTGTCAATGGAAATAACATCTTCCAATGGATTACAAACAATGGACTCATTGTTTGTAATCGAAAAATCCATTTTGTTTCAGTCTGTAGAAGCATTTTGTTGAAATTCCCCTCTATTCTGGAGCGATATACTAACTTTCTAAATATTATTGATACTTCCCTGATGAGTCCACCTACACTGGTTGATGAAAGACATCAGGAGCGAACGCTAAGACACTAGTGAGGGCAAGACCACACTTGGGTACTGTCCTTGTTAGGATGGGAGACTTGCACGGGTCATGACAGGGTTATCTTTAAGAATAAAAAACCCTCCTGGATTTTAATTATGGACCTTTGAAGGCTCATGCAGAACATCCCAAGGGTGAGTCAGTTTCATTTTATTAATGTTCACTTTCACTGGTTATTTGAGCACTTGTTGTGTTACATGTTATTGACTGTGGTTCGTATGCACTTTATTTTATTTGGTTTATATGAAAAGTTATGTTTTAATTAGTAATAGCCATCCTTACTGTTACTACTATTCTCCTGGAGTCACAAAGTTGTAGACGAAGGTGAGCTCTTTTGATGCATTTGATTACTGTGTATGAAAGATGAGATTTCTGTTTAGAACATGTTGCGTTCCCGTGCGGTTGGCGGGCGTGACAAAACGATGCATTCGTTTACATCCGCATGTTCTGCATACCCAATGTTAAAGATAGGTAAGCAGGACGCATACAGAAGTATGCGGAAGTAGGCATGGCTTAGCGCAGGAAGTGTGCAGCCCTCCGCAGAACCCCCAAACGTTAATGTGAATCCAGCCTTAGAAATTCTGTATGGACCAGGGCTCATTCCACTGAATGCCTGTTCTCTCTCCCCGTGGGAAGAACACTACTCAGAAAACATAGATTTGTTTGTTTCCCAAAGATAGTGGAGCAATACTAGGACTGCAATACTTGGACAGATACAATAACTAATCAGTAGTCAGTCAACAAATGTCAGCCATTGAACATTAATTCATTGACAATAAGAGTTTCACATTAACTCTAGCTGATGTTCCTAGGCCTACTGAAATGATAGATGTGGATAATTCTAATTAAATGCTGTGTCACCACATTAATGTACCTGGCATCATTATCTATATGAGCATTCTATGGTTTGGTGGGTGAGGGATTTTTTGTATAGCTATTGCTACACTTATAGTGCGGGCAACTGGGTTATGAGAAAAAAGCAATTCAGTGTAATTTATATGGTTAAATGAAGGAGGGGTGCTGCGGTGCTGACTTTGAAGTGTGTTTCCTGGAAACATACAATCTGCACCTTACGCCGATGGAAGTGGTGTAGAGTCTGGGTGTGCTTTTGTCCAGTATTGAGTCCTTGTGCATTAAAGGAGGCACCATTTCTGTTTGATTAGATGTTTGCTAATTAAGGAAGGCGTCAGGTCCACAGGTCCGGAAGTTAGGAAAAAAGAATGCAGAGTTAGAGAGATAGAAAAACATAAATAACATTGGGAAAAAAAAATCAAAAGCAGGGGGATAGTAAGTTAGGCATGCTATGAGTTAGCCCCTAACAAAATTAAAGGAGTTAAATTAAAGAAAAAATAGAAAATCCCAGAATGCAAACTTCAGGGGCATCCAGGAAGCTAGAATAATGTTAAACAGATTATAGCCTTATCACAAATGCATAATATTGAAGATGGGTAAAAGAACTTATAGTCAAGTAGGTTCTTTGAGGATGTTGAGGTCTAGTTTGGCAGCTTCTTTTGTCATTTTAGCTTATTTCTATAGGCAGAAGGCCTTTATGATGGTCAGATGAGATGGTAGCAGGAAAAAGTGTATTTTGATCCCTTGAACCTGGGATTCCAGGTAACATTGTGGTCCAATCAGGAAGAAACAGCTTTGGAAGGTCCAGTCCAGAGAAGAAAGTAGGCAAGTCTTCAGGTGAGCACAGAATAAATGTTCCTGTGCCCTTTCTAACTATTACAGAAAAAGAAAAGCCCCAGCGGAAAAGACTCTTCTTATCATGAAGGACATTTAGCAGAGGTTTGAGAGCAGACCTTTGCACCAGCCTAAAACGAGAGAGGTCTGGCATAACGCAAATTTAGTGGATATTGTAGGTAAAGTTTTGTTTCTTCTGGGCTGATTTAAAGATGGATTCTTTCAGTGCCAAAAAATGAACACTGCAGATTACATATCTAGGGTGCAGGTCATCTGGATCCAGAGGGCATAAAGCCCTGTGAGCTCTGTCCAGTTCAATGTGTGCCCCAGGTGGGCATCCCATGAGACAATTGCAAGTACAGTAGATGTAAGGATGAATGATAAATCCATCATACTAATTAAGTGCGGTAATCCTCGGATACAGAGGTTGTTCCTCCTGTTTCTATTTTCAAGGACATCCAGGTTTTGTTAAAGTGTGCAAAGTTGAATCGAGTGATGAGCTACTGTGTTTTGTACGCTCACTCAGTCTGAGAAAGACAATTCTTGTTAATTAGCAAAAGTTTCATCCCCGGAGTTAAGCACTGATAGTTCAGAACAGAATTGTGCAAATTCTTATTTACATTATACGATTATTTGGGTAGTTAGGAGAAAAATATCATGCTTAGTTGGGATCGATTGTATTGGAGAACATAGTTCAGTCAAAAATGGTGGTCTGTGATCATTATTTTTGGGTAAGTTTGTGGGACAGGAGGTCTTTGATATGAGTTGGTCCTCCATTTCAGGCGAAATGCAATCCTTAGACTTATGTGGAAGTAAAAGCTATATGCAGCTGGGGCTGCAGAACTATATGAAGGGATGTCAGCAGCATTACTGAGGCAAAATGGTGATGCCAGATCAATGTCTGGGGATGCAGAGAGGTGTGAGGGGGACAGGACCCATGATCAGCCTGTGGACTGTCCCGGCTGTGCACGTGTGATCGTCACCGGGTGTCAGCTGATTCTGACAGCTGATACCCGACACTCGGTGTCAAGTGTGGCCTGCACTGCTCCCGGCACTTTATCCCCCTAAATGCTACGATCAAATGCTACGATCAAGTTCGAAGCCAGCCCCTCTGCCCTTGGATCAGGGTAGGGTTTGGTTAAGGGTTAGGGTTAAGGTTAGGGTTAGTATGGTTTGGTTAAGGGTTAGGGTCAGGGTCAGGGTTAGGGTATGGTTTGGTTAAGGGTTAGGGTCAGGGTTAGGGTTAGGGTTAGTAAAGTCATGGTTTGGGTTAGTGTGAGGGGCCAACTAATGTTGGAAAAAAACACAAAAAAAAACACAAACGCGGTAAAAACGCTCTAAAAATGCATACAAACGCATAAAAACGCTGCGTTTTTTTCATGCATGCTCATAAAAATGCTTGAAAAAAACGCAGCATTTGTATGCGTTTGTATGCGTTTTTTCCATGCCTTTTTTTGCGGGAAAAACGCGCTGCAAAAAAAAGCAAGTGTGAAAGTAGCCATAGAGGGACAAGGTAAAAAAGATTTTAAAAAATAATTTAAAAAATCAAAATATATTGTACCCATGAATAAATATTTTTTAATAAAAAAATATAAACAATAAAAGTGCACATATTTGGTATTGCCACGTCTGCAACGACCTTACCTATGAAACTTTCCCCTTTTGTGAACACCATAAAACTAAATAAAAAACAAGGCAAAAAACAACACTTTATTAGCGAGGACCTGCTGACGGTGCTGGAACCCGGAGGGGCAGAAGGAACAAGAGCCAATGGCACAACCGAGGACCAGCTGACGGTGCTGGAACCTGGTTACTAAGCAGGAGGTACCCGTGCTAGAAAGCACTACCAAGGACCAGCAGACGTTGCTGGAACTCGGATACTGAGAAGGAGGCACCTAAGCCAAAGGCACTGCCGAGAGCCAGCTGACGGTACTGGAACCCGGATGGTTAGCAAAAGGTACCCATGAAAAACAAAGCTGCAAGGCCGCTAGCCGGCCGCAGTTACCGAAACCCACAGTCCTACAGGGGGTGCTTGTCCTATTGGCACTACGGAACCAGCCTTTGTTGCCAGATCCTGCAGCCCACATAGGAAGCCCATAAACTGCAGGCACCATAGACTCAGCAAACCCGACCGCAACACAACAGTACATGTATTATGTTATGAATGAGACACCGGAGGAGGAAAAAAACAAAAACACAAGTCCAGAAAACCGGAGAGGTTGGTAGCTAGCGGATTGCCGACCCCTGATCCTATTCACCACAACTAACAGTAGCCATGGGGGGTTCCTACTGTGCCCTAGACCCCTCGTCACAGCCGGAGAGCTAAATAAGCCTAAAGAAAGAAAGGGGAAATCTAAACTGCCCCAGAGCAAACCACAAAGCAATAGACAGCCCCCAACATGTATTGTCGGTGAAAAACAGATGAAAACACAAACAAAGACAGAAAGACAGGCTGAGCAAATGATGGGGCCCAACTAACTAGATAGGAAAAGACAGAAAAGATGCTGGCTGCAATCCGCAAAAACCCTGCCAAAAATAATGTCCAACACGTCTGATAGAAAAGGCCCTGAAGTCACTAGACTTCAAAATCACTATATCATCACTCAGGTATATTCTGAAAACAGAGCAAAGAGATCAACTGATCAGAGACAAAAATGGAGTTCAGCCCGTCCCAACCAGGGCAGGCTGAGCACAAACACTAAGTAAACAAAATCTCATGGAAAAATAGCAGAGCAAAAACTTAGCTTTTAGTAGACAGGAACTAAACTGGATGCCAGAGCTCAGAGCAGAAAGGATCACCAGCAATGCTGCAGGGCGTCGGCTGCCCTATATCCACTCAGAAATTCGGGATGTCCAATCACACTCCACCTGTTCAGATGACAGGTTCTTCCCATCCAGATCAATTTCACTACCTCCTTTCACCAGCAGAGGGAGTTCATCAGACATCAGAGGCGAAGGAAAAAATGAACTCATAACAGTACCTCCCCCTTGAGGAGGGGTCACCGAACCCTCATCCACGCCACCAGGGCGATCAGGATGGGCCCGATGAAAAGCACGAACCAATCTTTCGGCATGAATATCGGATGCAGAGACCCAAGAATTATCCTCCTGGCCATAACCCTTCCATTTAACCAAATACTGGAGTCTCCATCTAGCCAGACGAGAATCCAGTATCTTCTCAACCTCATATTCCACATTACCTTCAACCAATACAGGGTCAGGAGGTGCCACCACAGGAACTACTGGCACAACAAACCTCTTTAACAGAGACTTATGAAACACGTTATGGATCTTGAATGTAACAGGAAGAGCCAATCGAAAAGAGACTGGATTAAGAATCTCCAAAATCTTGTAAGGTCCAATAAATCTAGGTTTAAACTTTGGAGAAGCCACCTTCATAGAGATATTCTTTGATGACAACCAAACCATATCACCCACCTTAAACCGGGGACCAATGGTCCTATGCCGGTTGGAAAACCGCTGGGCCTTTTCCTGGGAGAGAGACAACTTTTCCACCACTTTGTCCCAGATCTGGTGCATTCTCTCCACCACAGTGTCAACACCTGGGCAGGCAGAAGACTCCACCTGCCCTGAAGAGAATCGAGGATGAAACCCAAAGTTACAAAAAAAAAGGTGACATCAAAGTGGAGGAACTAGCTCTATTATTTAAAGCAAATTCGGACAAGGGCAAAAATGAAACACAATCATCCTGATCAGCAGAGATAAAACATCTCAAATATGACTCCAAAGTCTGGTTTGTTCTTTCCAGCTGCCCATTGGTCTCAGGGTGAAACGCAGAGGAGAAGGACAAGTGAATTCCCAGCTTGGAATAGAAAGTCCTCCAAAATCTAGAAACAAACTGAACTCCTCTGTCAGATACAATGTTCTCAGGAATCCCGTGCAAGCGAAACACCTGTTGCAAAAACAAGGGCACCAACTCTGAGGAAGGAATGGCAACTTAGGGAGTGGTACAAGATGGACCATCTTAGAGAATCTATCACAAATCAACCAAATAACAGTCATTCTCTGAGAGACAGGCATATCAGAGATAAAATCCATTGAAATATGGGTCCATGGTCTCCTGGGCACCGGCAAAGGCATCAACAACCCACCAGAGCGAGAGCAAGGTTTAGACCGGGGGCAAGTCCCACAGGACTGCACAAAATTCCTGACATCACGAGAGAAGGCGGGCCACCAAAAAGACAGACTCACCAAATCTCTAGTGCCAAAAATATCTGGATGATCAGCCAATGAGAAGCAATCAACTTCAGACATTACTCTCTTCCTCCACTGGTCAGGAACATACAATTTTCCAATGGGACAACGCTCAGGTTTGTCCTCCTAAAACTCTTCCTGAGCTCGTCTCAAATCCGGCGAGATGGCAGAAAGAACTACCCCCTCACCTAAGATGGTAGCAGGCTTGGTCACAATAGGAGAATCAGCAAAGAAACTCCTAGAGAGGGCGTCTGTCTGCCTTGACATTCTTAGTGCCCGGAAGAAAAGAGACCACAAAATCAAAACGTGTGAAAAACAAGGCCCACCTAGCCTGTCTAGGATTCAAGCGTTTGTCCGACTCCAGGTAAATCAAATTCTTGTGGTCAGTAAGGACCACAACTTGATGTTTAGCTCCCTCCAACCAATGTCTCCACTCCTCAAATGCCCATTTCATGGCTAACAGTCAGTTCTCGATTCCACACATCATAGTTACGTTCGGATGGGGAGAACTTTCGGGAAAAGAAAGCACAGGGATTCTTATTAGATGTTACAGGATCTTTTTGGGACAAAACAGCTCCTGCACCAATCTCAGAAGCGTCCACCTCTACCTGAAACGGGAGTGAGACATCAGGTTGCCGCAAAACCGGAGCAGAAGTGAACCTTCGCTTTAGCTCCTGAAAGGAAGAAACAGCTTCCGGAGACCAATTCAGCACATCAGCACCCTTCTTAGTCAAATCAGTCAATGGTTTGGCAATACCAGAAAAATTAGCTATAAATTTACGATAAAAGTTAGCAAAACCCAAAAACTTCTGGAGGGCCTTCAAAGAAGTGGGCTGAACCCAATCATAAATGGCCTGTACCTTGGCCGGGTCCATTTCAATAGTTGACGGAGACAAAATAAATCCCAAAAATGAAATCCTCTGTACCCCAAAAAGCCATTTTGATCCTTTGATATACAGGGAATACTCCCTCTAAATCCGGAACACAGTCCGAACATGTTCCACATGAGAGTCCCAATCCTTGGAAAAGATCTAAATATCATCCAGACAGATGATCAAAAATTTATCCACAAAGTCTCGGAAAATATCATTCATGAAGCACTGGAAGACAGAAGGGGCATTAGTGAGCCCAAAAGGCATCACCAGGTACTCAAAATGTCCCTCCGGAGTATTAAGCGTCGTCTTCCATTCATCCCCATGCTTAATGCGAATAAGATTATACGCCCCCCTGAGGTCAAGCTTGGTAAACCAGCAAGCACCTTTAACTCTGGAGAATAGATCAGAAATCAGGGGTAACGGATACTGATATTTAACAGTAATTTTGTTGAGGGAACGATAGTCAATACAAGGCCTTAATGAACCATCTTTCTTGGCCACGAAAAAAAAAACAGCACCTAAGGGTGAAGAGGATGGTCTAATATGACCCTTCTCCAACGACTCCTTAATATAGGGTCGCATAGCCTCGTGCTCGGGTACAGATAAATTGAAAAGTCGACCCTTGGGAAATTTACACCCAGGGCTCAGCTCAATTGCACAGTCATAACTCCTATGAGGAGGCAAAGACGGAGACTCATTCTCACTAAATACATCATAAAAATCAGCCAAATAGTCAGGAACATCATGCGACTGGGGAGAGGTGGAGAAAACAGGAGCGTCACTAAGGGCACACCGACAACCCCAACTCACCACAGACAAAGATTTCCAATCCAAAACTGGATTATGGATTTGCAACCAGGGAAACCCCAGAACAATGGTATCATGCAAATTATGCAACACCAAAAATCTGCAATTTTCTTGATGGTCTAGGGTGACCCGCATTACCACCTGGGTCCAAAACTGACGTTTATTCTTCGCCAAAGGAGAAGCATCAATACCACTCAAAGGGATAGGCGTCCGCAGAGGTGTCATGGGAAACCCACAACGTTTAGCAAAATCCAAGTCCATCAGGTTCAGAGCTGCTCCCGAATCCACAAAAGCCTTAGAGGAAAATGTGGACAGGGAGCAGATCAGAGTAATTGCCAGAAGAAACTTAGGCTGAACACCACCCACAGCAAATGTGTGTGCAAAATGCTTCTCTCGTCTAGGTCAGACAGAAATAATATGAGAGGCATCTCCACAAAAAAAACACAGCTTATTACGCCTTCTGAACTCCTGATGTTGCGCCCTAGACAAAACTCTATCACATTGCATAGGTTCAGACATTTGTTCAACAGGTGGCAACACCTCTCGTGAAGTTTTGCGTTCACGCAAACACCGATCAACCTGAATGGCTAATGACATAGAATCGTCAAGACCAGAGGGAACAGGAAATCTCACCATAGTATCTTTTACGGTTTCTGACAAACCCTTCTGAAAGAGAGCTGCCAAGGCACCATCATTCCAGGTAGTAAGGACCGCCCACCTTCGGAATTTTTGACAGTACAACTCTGCAGAATCCTGACCCTGGCTCAATGCCAACAGGGCCTTTTCAGCCTGATCAATAGCATTAGGTTCATCATACAACAACCCCAAGGCTTGAAAAAATGTGTTCACATTAGTTAGAATAGGATCATCAGGTTTCAAAGAAAACGCCCAATCCTGGGGATCGCCGCGCAGCAAAGAGATGACAATTTTAACCTGCAGCGCGGAGCTCCCTCATGAGTTAGGCTTCAAGGCAAAAAATAATTTAAAATTATTCTTAAAATTCAAAAATTTAGACCGATCCCCAAAAAACACATCAGGAGTAGGGATCTTTGGTTCAGCAGCATATGAATGAGCAACATAGGCGGAAATTCCCCGCACTTCAGCAGTGAGCTGCTCCACACGATCAGACAATTGCTTAATCTCCATTGAGAAAAAATTCCCCCTACGGCCTCAGAGAAATAGAGGAAAAATATACACAAAAAAAAATTCTGACACTTTTTTTTTTCAATTCTTTCCTGCTATTGAGCACCCTAGAATCTGCGGTATGGCTGGTGATTCTGTTATGAATGAGACACCGGAGGAGGAAAAAACAAAAACACAACCTAAGTCCAGAAAACCGGAGAGGTTTGTAGCTAGCGGATTGCAGACCCCTGATCCTATTCACCACAACTAACAGTAGCCGTGGGGGGTTCCTACGGTGCCCTAAACCCCTCATCACAGCCGGAGAGCTAAATAAGCCTAAAGAAAGAAAGGGGAAATCTAAACTGCCCCAGAGCAGATCCCAAAGCAATAGACAGCCCCCAACATGTATTGTCGGTGAAACAAACAAAATCTCATGGAAAAATAGCAGAGCAAAAACTTAGCGTTTAGTAGACAGGAACTAAACTGGATGCCAGAGCTCAGAGCAGAAAGGATCACCAGCAACCCTGCAGGGCGTCGGCTGCCCTATATCCACTCAGAAATTTCGGGTGTCCAATCACACTCCACCTGTTCAGATGACAGTTTCTTACCATCCAAATCAATTTCACTACCTCCTTTTACCAGCAGAGGGAGTTCATCAGACATCAGAGGTGAAGGAGAAAATGAACTCATAACAATATTGGTGGCAAAGTGACGTTGACACTACCTGGAAACAGCAGGCGTGCTGGAACCAGGCTGGGCAGGAGGGAGTACCCGTGCCAAAGACACTGCCAAGAACCAGCTGACGGTGCTGGAACCTGGAGGTGCAGCAGAAGGAACAAGAGCCAATGGCACTACCGAGGACCACCTGACGGTGCTGGAACCTGGTTACTAAGCAGGAGGTACCTGTGCTACAAAGCACTACCATGGACCAGCAGAGGTGCTGGAACTTGGATACCGAGAAGGAGGCACCTAAGGCAAAGGCACTGCCGAGAACCAGCTGATGGTACTGGAACCCGGATGGGAAGCAGCCGGCCCCAGTTACCGAAACCCACAGTCCTACAGGGGGTGCTTTTCCTATTGGCACTCCGGAACCAGCCTTTGTTGCCAGATCCCGCAGTCCACATAGGAAGCCCATAAACTGCAGGCACCATAGACTTGGCTAACCCGACCGCAACACGACAGAACAACGTATTGGTGGCAAAGTGACGTTGACACTACCCGGAAACAGCAGGCGTGCTGGAACCAGGCTGGGCAGGAGGGAGTACCCGTGCCAAAGACACTGCCAAGAATCAGCTGACGGTGCTAGAACCCAGAGGGGCAGCAGAAGGAACAAGAGCCAATGGCACTACCAAGGACCAGCTGACGGTACTGGAACCCGGTTACTAAGCAGGAGGTACCTGTGCTAGAAAGCACTACCAAGGACCAGCAGAGGTTGCTGGAACTCGGATACAGAGGAGGCACCTAAGCCAAAGGCACAGCTGAGAACCAGCTGATGGTACTGGAACCCGGATGGGTAGTAGAAGGTACCCATGAAAAACAAAGTTGCAAGGCTGCGAGCCGGCAGCAGTTGCCGAAACCCACAGTCCTACAGGGCGTGCTTGTCCTATTGCCACTACGGAACCAGATTTGGTTGCCAGATCCCGCAGCCCACATAGGAAGCCCATAAACTGCAGGCACCATCGACTCGGCTAACCCGACCGCAACACGACAGGACAATGTATTGGTGGCAAAGTGACATTGACACTACCCGGAAACAGCAGGCGTGCTAGAATCACGCTGGGCAGGAGGGAGTACCTATGCCAAAGACAATGCCGGGAAACAGCTGGCGGTGCTGGAACCCAGGGAAAATACTACAAACATAGTGGAGACAGAGGCCTAATTGGAGAAAGTTTAAAATCTGTAGTTGTGTGAGTGTGGACAGAGCAGGAGAAATTGCCGGACACACAGCTGGGGATCAGATAACATTTCTGAACCCCAATAACACTGGAGCATATGTTGACTGTGCAGATGGCACTTCTGAGCAACAACTGGCGATGTTGTAGCCCAGGGTCAATCAGGGTGTAGGCTGAGGCCTTATTTCATCAAGTTTAATATCTGTTGTAGATTACTACTGATTTTACATGTGCTCCAATTAGGCCTCTGGCTCCACTCTGTCTCTAGTATTTACCCTGGCCTGCAACATCGCCATTTGCTGCTCTGAAGTGCCGTCTGCACAATCAACACTTGTTCCTGTGTTACTGGGGTTCAGTAATGTCAGCTGATCCCCTGATGTGTGTCCGGCAATGTCTCCTGCTTTGTCCACATTCCCACTACTGTGGGAGGCTCTTCTGAGCAGCAACTGGCGGTGTTGGAGGCCAGGGTAAATACTAGAGAAAGAGTCGAGCCAGAGGTCTAATTGGAGCAAGTTTGAAATCAGTAGTAGTGTGAATGTGGAGGCAGCAGTAGACATTGCGGGACACACAGCAGGGGAGCAGCTGGCGTTACTGAACCCCACTAACACTGGAGTATGTGTTTTTCTCTGTGCAGACGGCACTTCTGAGCAACAACTGGCGGTGTTGGAGCCCAGGGTCATTCATGGAGTAGGCTAAGGCTGAATTGGAGCAAGTTTTATATCTGATGTTGGAATGAATGTGGAGGCAACAGGAGACTTTGCCGGACACACAGCAGGGGAGCAGCTGGCGTTACTGAACCCCACTAACACTGGAGCATGTGTTTTTCTCTGTGCAGACGGCACGTCTGAGCAGCAACTGGCAGTGTTGAGCCTAGGTTCAATCAGGGTTTAGGCTGAGGCCTAATTGGAGCAAGTTTTATATCTGATGTAGTTTGAATGTGGAGGCAGCAGGAGACTTTGCCAGACACACAGCAGGGGAGCAGCTGACGTTACTGAACCCCACTAACACTGGAGCATGTGTTTTTCTCTGTGCAGACAGCACTTCTGAGCAACAATTGGAGGTGTTGGAGCCCAGGGATTACAGTTCAGGTGGTAGAAACATGAACACAACAGGAGACCTGGATACTGTTGCCAACCAGTTATTTATTCTGGAAGAGGACTGGCAAATTCTGGCGAGATCCAGGCCTTGTTCATTTTCAGAAAAGTAAGCCAGTCAATGTTATCGGAGGATAGTCGCGTGCGACGGTCTGTTAGCACACCACCTGCGGCACTAGTGATGCGTTTCGATAATACACTAGCAGCAGGGCAAGCCAGCACCTCCAATGCATTATGGCTAAGCTCTGGCCATGTATCCAGCATAGAGACCCAAAACTTGAACGGGGAAGAGCCGTCTTGGAGTACACTGAGAGGGCAAGACATGTAGTCTGTCACCATCTGACGGAAACGTTGCCTCCTGCTGACTGGAGCCGTCTGTGATGGTGTAGACATTTGTGGTGGGCACACAAAACTTTGCCACATTTGGGCCATACTGGTCTTGCCTTGTGCTGAGGCACTGCCTCAGCTCCCTCTTTGTGCAGAGCTTCCTCCACTGCCTCGACGCACAGAGCTGCTTTGTAAAGCACTAGCAGCACTGCTCTCGGGTGGAATGGAGAACATGATGGAATGCACCAGTGTGTCTTGGTACTCCCACATTTTACGCTCCCGGTTCAACGGTGTTTTGAGGCTTTGTAAGTTGTCCCGGTAGCGAGAATCTAGGAGGGTGTACACCCAATAATCAGCCGTGTTGAGAATGTGGGCGATGCGGTGGTCGTTTCTCAGGCACTGCAGCATGAAATCAACCATGTGCTGCAGACTCCCAACTGCCCAAGAAATGCTGTCCCCTGCTTGAGGTGTCATCTCTGCCTGCTCTGCATCACCCCACCCTCACTCTACATACTGACTACTAGAGCATTGTGTACCTCCCTCCTCTGGAGAGATGTCTTCCTCCTCCATTGACTCCTCCTCATCCTTCTCACAAAGTGTCCCCTGCCTAGGCCTTTGTGAGGAACCACGTTGCGCAGACTGTCCAGAAGCAGATGGCATTTGTGACTCCTCATCCTCCACCTCTTCCAACGCCGCAAGTGAGCGCACTCTATGCGGACCTTGTGCAGCAGTGCATCAAGATCCGGATAGCCCCTCAGAAAGCTCTGCACAACCAAGTTGAGCACATGTGCCAGACATGGGATGTGAGTGAGGTTGCCTAGGCCCAGAGCTGCCACCAGATTTCTGCCATTGTTACACACTACCAAGCCTGGCTGGAGATTTGCTGGCACAAGCCACATGTCGCTCTCCTGCTTGATGGCATTCCAGAGCTCCTGCGCTGTGTGGCTTCGATTCCCCAAAGAAATTAATTTCAGTACGGCCTGTTGACGTTTGGCCACGGCTGTGCTCATATCGGGTAAGCGTTCACGGGTCCATGTGGAGGTAGACCGTGATGGCTCCTGCAGCGCTGATTCTGAGGAACTGGAGCAAGAAGAGGAGTCAATGTGTACAGACTGGATTCCTGCAATCCTTGGAGTTGGCAGAACATGTACAGCTCCACTCTCAAGATCTGTACCCGGCTTCACAACACTGACCCAATGGGCAGTGAGGGAAAGGTATCGTCCCTGTCCATGGTTACTGGTCCACGCATCGGTGGTCAGGTGGACCTTGCTACTGACGGCGTTTAGTAGCGCATGTTTATTTTTTCCCTCCACATGCTTTTGCAGGGCAGGGACAGCTTGTCTGCTGAATTTAAAGCGGCTGGGCACGGTGTATTGTGGGACTGCCAATTCCATGAAGTTACGGAAGGTGTCAGTCTCCACCAGCCTGAATGAGAGCATTTCAAGGGCCAATAGTTTTGCAATGCCAGCATTCAGAGCCTGTGCTCAGGGATGGTTTGCCGAGTATGCCCACCTTTTATCCCATGCCTGTGCTACCGATGGCTGTAGAGTGGCCTGGGAGTGTGAGGATGACAGGGAACGTGGTGCTGTGGGTGGAATGTCACTGGGTCTCTGGACAACAGTGCCAGAGGTTCTTCCATGGTGATCCTGTGAGGAAGCCGAACCAGCTGTGTGTGAGCTGGAGGAAGAGGCTACAACACGAGCTGAAAGGGTGGTAATTGGTGCTGTAGGTTGGCCTACGTCTTCAGTGTGTCTTTGTAACTCCACCACCATGTTTCCACATATTTGTGGTATTGAGGTTGCTGACACTTTTCCCTCTTTTGATTTTCTGATTACACAGCTTGCATTTGACAAAGCAAATGTCATCTGCAACTGTGTCAAAAAAGGACCACACACTGCAAGTCCTGGGAGCGCCCGCTTTGGGTTTTGGAAGAGGAATGCTCCTAACAGGTGCCGAAGTGGAGGCTACAGGCAACCAAGTCTGCCCCCTCCCTCTCCCTCCTGCTTTGGCCATTCGGGGAATCTCTTCCTCAGGGCTGCTCCCACCACCTTCCTGTTCCTCACGCCATGATGGGTCAGGACCTCATCATCTACACTCCCCTCTTCAAACACCTGCTTCTCCTGGGTAGTCTCGCCAGCACAGTATGCACCAGAAAGTGGCACCTGAGTCTCATCATCTGATGCGTACTGAGGTGTGCTGACCATAGGCACTGGCCCACTCGCCTCTTCAGATTCAGAGGGACAAAGCAGTTGCGCATCACTGCATACTCCCTCTTCTTCACATTCTAGAATGCTGCTTGGCTGGCCCCCTGTTTCCAAGCCAAGAGATTCAGAGAACAGAAGTAGAGATGGCTCCTGTCTAGGGCTCTCTGACTGCCTGGAAAATTTGGCAGGTGGTGAAGAGACAGATGGTTGCTCTTCAGTGCTCTGGCCCTGAGAGGATGTGGAAGTAATTGAAGTCGATGCATTAGCTGCTATCCATCCGACAACGGCTTCAATTTGTTCGTCCCGCAGCAGTGGGGTATGGCGAGGTCGTTCAAAGCTGCACATAAAGGACTGTTGCCTGGTAAAACTGGGGGATGCTGAGTCACTGGTGCCCGCAGCAGGCACAGAATCCCCACGTCCTCTCCCTGCTGAAATTCCACGCCCACGACCACGTGCCTTACTCCCTGCCTTCTTCATCTTGGTAGACTGATAAAGATAGGCAGAAAAGTACAAAGGGGGGCTTACTGTGCTTATTCCTGAACAGCTGCTAACAGGTATAAGAAACTCTAATTTTATAAAGTGTGTGGACTACACTTTAATATGAGCTAATATGGCCTACACAACTGTCAAGTGTAGTGTTTGGTGAACTTTATTTACGTGTTTTTTTTTTTCAAAAAAACAAAAAGGATGTGACCAAAGATGTGAAAGCGTATCACAAACTTTTTGGAGCTATTACAATGCAGGAAAGTAACCTACAATGCAATAGATGAGGCTCCAAAAAATAGGCTAATACTAATCTGGCTGCGGCTGCAGGGCACAAGCCAGAAAAAAAGCTCCTCTATCCACTCCTATATAGTATTTGCAACCAACCAATGTAGATGGATATGGATGGAAGCACACTTATAGGAGAAAAAAATCAGGAAAAATGAGCTGCAATAAAACAAAAAAAGGACTATGTATGAGGCAGTGACGCACGTTGAGCGGACTACAACCAGAGGTGCTGCAGAACACACTACAACGTGAGCTGCACTCACACACAGAGACCTCACAGACAGCCGTGAACAGTGCAGAGAACTGGGCACTAGCACTGAAAGGCTGCAGAAAGGCTCCGCTGTCTACTCCTATAGTGTTTGCAACCAATGTAGATGGATACGGATGGATGCACACTAATAGGAGAATTAATGAAAAATGGGCAGCAATAAAACAAAAATAAATATGTATGAGGCAGTGATGCATGCTGAGCGGCCTACAACCAGAGGTGGCTGCAGGACACACTACAGCGTGAGCTGCACTCACACAGACCTTGCAGACAGCTGTGAACAGCGCTTCAAGGCAAAAGAAAGCTACAGTGATTGATAATGTAGCCTGGGTAAAGCACAATATTATATAGCAAATCGCTATCTCTAACTGTCCCTCAGAGTCTTGAACAGCAGCCTGTGAATTCAAGTAAACTGCAATTCGATTTGCAATGATCAACTAAAAAAAATTGACTGACATCATTTTACACATGCTTAGCAATCAGCAAGCGGGTTAAAGGTGTCAAACGCAGCAATGCTGGCTTCCCTATAATACTGTTTAAATTGTCATAATGCAATATAAAACATAGGGGCTGGCCAAGAAACTCCACTTTATGCTCATGCTGTGTATGGATAGGAGCACTCAGATTACACTGCATAGGGATAAAAACCTTATGTAATTGATGTGTACGACTTCAGTGCTCATGTACCAGATTCAAACTCGGAGTGAAAGTATCCATTCACTTTGGACACCTTGGTCACAAACATCGGGGCACCTCAGGGGTGTGTTTTGTTCCCGTTACTGTTTTCTCTCTATACGAATGATTGCATCTCTTCAGCAGACTCAGTAAAAATCTTGAAATTTGCCGATGATATGACACTGATTGGTCTCATCAGGGGAAATGCTGAAGACTTGTATCGGAGTGAGGTGGAAAGAATATGTGACTGGTGTAAAGCCAATAATCTTGTACTCAACACTAAAAAAACTGCTGAGATGGTTGTGGATTTTAGGAAAGATCAACATGAGATACTTCCAATCTACATCCATGACGAAGTGGTTCTTAGGGTCACAGAGACCAAATTCCTTGGTGTTATCATCTCTCATGATCTTAAATGGGGGAAAAACGTGGATGCTGTTATAAGAAAAGCACAATGTTCTTCCTGCGTCAGCTGAAAAGATATGGTTTGTCTAAGAATCTGCTGATCTTATTCTTTAATGCTGTCATCAGATCTGTGATTTGTTCCTCTCTGATAGTCTGGTATGGGGGAGCCACTGCGCATGACAAACTCCGCTTACAAAGGACTTTCAGAACAGCAGAGAGAATTATAGGCTCCCCCCTGCCTAAAATCCAGGATCTTTATGATAAGAGTATTCAATCCCACGCATTGAAAATTTCATCCGATCCCTCTCACCCGGGACACTCCTCATTCCAACTACTCCCTTCAGGACGTCGCTTCAGAGTCCCCAAATGCAGTACCAACCGCCATATGAACAGCTTCTATCCACTCTCTGTTCAACAATTAAATCGTCATGTGTAGACTATATACTGTATCTGTCTTGTTAGATGTTACTTGTTGTATCTGTTGTTATATATTATGTTGCCTCTTTGCCACAAAGAATTCCTTGTATATATGTAATATGTACTTGGCGATAATAAATTTGATTGATTGATTGATTGATCAGTAAGTGAGTAGAAATCAAACACAATCTCATCATTACCACTCAGTGCGTGACTGTGAATTAATTCCTCTCCAATATACTGCAGAAATAGCACTATAAAGGGAACCTGTCATGTGAAAATACTCTATTAACCTGTAGCTATGGGTTAATTTGCAGGTTAATTGCATTAATAAAGGAACTTTAAATCCTTCCACTTGCCTCGAGCTTTCAGTCATAGAGACTGCGGCTTTAGTCACCTCTCAGTACATAGTGTGTGTCATTCTCTGGTGCTGCCAGACAGACAGGTATATACTGATGCACTGCTGATCCTGCTGTCAGTCAGTGGTGGAGCTGTGGTGTCAGCCATTGCTCAATGTGTACTGAGTGCTATCTGAAGCCACACTGGCCGCTCCACTTTGACTGAAAGCCTCAGGTTGCTGGGAGGAATAAAGTTTATTTCCTCCCAGCAGCCAGGCTTTTAGTGCGGCAACCGCTATTAGCCTGCAGATTAACCCTATATCTGCAGGTTAACAGCATTTTTCATCACGACAGGCTACCTTTAAAGAAGTCCTTGACTGTAAATCAGAGTAAGAGGAAAAACGCAGGAGGGAGTAGAGTAAAATTAATATTGATGAAGTGCCAGACTGGTGAACCACCCGCTAATGATTTACCTATTTGCTGGGAAAATGTAACAAACTTTCAAACTCTTTCCCGACAGGCGATATGTTAGTTTTTTCCTCCCTTCTTCTTAAAACCACAGCTTAGGCTAGTTTCACACTAGCGTTTATGAGCGCAGCGACGGCCTGCGCACGGCCGCAGCTAAGCCCCGCCCCCTGCCGCGCCCCACCGGTAGCTCCGTCCACCGGCGCATGACGCTGCATGCGCCCTGCGTCCCCTATCTTTATCACAGGGGGCGCAGTCCGTGCGCAGTATGCGTTTGGCGGCGCATGCATCCTTTTGAAGGTGCGCCGACCTGCGCCAAACGCAACCTGCTGCAGTTTGGTTGCGTCGGTGCACCGTCAAAAAGGCGCATGCGCCGCCAAACGCATACTGTGCACGGCCTGCGCCCCCTGTGATAAAGATAGGGGACGCAGGGCGCATGCAGCGTCCTGTGCAGGTGGGCGGAGCTACCGGCGGGGCGGGGCAGGGGGCGGGGCTTAGCAGTGGCCGTGCGCATGCCTTCGCTGCGCTCATAAACGCTAGTGTGAAACTAGCCTTAGTTGTTTTTTTACATCAATATAAACATATGAGGGGTTTTATATGACAAGTGCAGTTTACGTCATACTACTGACTTTAACAAACAATATACTGGAAAAAATGTCATGTGAAGGAAAAAACACACAGTTTTATCATTGTTTATCGTTTTTATTTCTGTGGTGTTTTTTGTGCAGTAAAAATCATCTGGCAAAATGGTTATGAATTTCAGATCAGCTATGTTGATACTATGTTTCTTGTATTTATATATATATATATATATATATATATATATATATATATATATATAGTGGTTTAAAAAAAATCACAACGTAAAAAAAATTGGTTTGTGTCACTTTTTTCGGCAATGGAGCTGTACTGAGATTTTTTTTTACATGGCTATTAAGACATTTAATTGTTAAACCTTCTGTACAACACAGCCTGAACGCATTGTGTATGGAGCAGGCTGATCTCCTAAGTTGGCTAAATCTACATGCATCCAACATGTCAGGAAGAGACTGCGAAGTGGTGAAAGAACAAAGGAAGCAGAGTATCCTTCTACGGCTGGGGTCACACTAAATGTTTAAAAAATCGGTTTGAGCCTCACTGTCGAGAGTCACACAATTGTTCTCCATATGGTCATCCATGTGTAAAGTGCTTGCAATGCGATGATGCAATTTTCTCTCAGCCATTTATCCATGTAACATCCGTGTGAGATCTGTATGGCTTTATATTTCTCACATATTTTCTCAATGTACCGTCCCATTAAATTAAAAACCTAATCAAGGAGGCCATACATTGGGTCCACAAGAAACTTAGTCCTCAAATCTTTCAAATAGTGGCCCTTCTGATGTCTTGCTTTTCTTGAGCAGGTTCTTTTACATTGGGCATTGTCAATGTTTTGGAGAGCCTTATCCAGTTATTGTTGATTCGTGGAGGTCTGTTCCTAGCTTTTTTTATAGGTTGCCAGGACAATCTGCATGTCAAGCTTCCTGTTCTTGGCTGATGCAATTTCCTGGCTTCAGGAAAATGTGTGCGTTTTTGTTGCACGCTATACGGATGGTCTGTGTGATGTCCGAGTTTTTCTCACACCCGTAGGCTTGCATTGGCGAGTCTCGGACGATATACAAGTACAAGCACATTTTACATACACGCTGAATACGCCTGAGAAAAAATACGCTGATCAAGTTTGCCCCATAGAGGAACACTGGCCGAGTGCTATGCGATGTTTTCTTGCATAGCACTCAGCTGTATTGCACTCTAGTCTGATTCCAGCCTAAGGGTTTGCTCAAATCGGTGCATATAAAGTAGCTGAAAATCTCAGCCAGAAAAGTTGGAGTGTGTCAGGCGATAGTCATGCATTTTTTTTCCTTACCATCATCCATATGCAATTCATTTTTAACATCAGCTTTTACATACAGTAATTCGGCATTTTGAGCTAACTTTCTAGCTAATAATTAATCTTACATACAGATATAGATAGGTAGATAAAAATATGTCAGTGAGATATATAATCAGTGCTTTGCGTTTTTAATTTTATGTACTTGTATTTAGCTAATAAATAAACAAAGAAAAAAATGGCTTTAGGTCCTCCTTATTTTTATTAACCAGCTGAGGGAATACAGTGAGCAGTGACATCCGTAAGGTTACCACAGTTCATCAACTATGAACTGCAATGACCTTAGTGACATCAGCACTCATCGCAACAGCAAGATTTACACACTACTGTCAGTGTTTTCCGGCTGGCGAGCAGGGCGGTCACATTGGTCATGCATTGTTCAACAAACTATTCGGATGTAGCAGAGTTGGGGATCATCGTGGGATAGATTTATGGTCAACCCCTTTGGCATATGTATTTTTTAATGGTAATAAAGGGGTAAAAGAGGGTTGGAGGGTTTACAATTAAAGACTTTTCTCTATATCTGTTTATTTCTTTTGACTACTGGGTTAGTAATGTTAGTGTCTTATAGAGATCTTTCCATTACTATCCCCTGGGCTTGATGACATTACAAAGCTGACATCAACCTCTAAACCATTACCTTGCTTGCCAATGGACCAAGGCAAGTAGGAAGAGCTGAGGCTAAAGAACCAGAATTGGCGCAGCTAATGGATGCACCACTTCCATGGCAGCTGAGAGCTGGTTTTATTAGTCTGGTAGGTGGCCAAAGTCCATGGCCCCTCCCCAGCCTATTAATATCAGCCTGTAGCTGTCTGCTTAGCTTTTTCTGGTTATTAAAACTAGAGAAGACCCCAAGTCATATTTTTGTATGGTCTCCTCTTTTTAATAACCATTAATGGCTAAGGAGACAGCTGGGAGCTGACATTGATAGTCTGGGAATCTCCATGATTATTGCCCCCTTCCCAGACTATTAAGACTAGCTCTCAGCTGTCTGCTTTCCCTCAGCTGAATAATAAAAATAAGGGGGACCCCACACCATTTATTTTATTTAATTTTCTATCAGCTAAATACATGTACAGTAAACTACACACTCACTGCGCTAATTATATATCTCACTGACATCTATCTATCTATCCATCTATCTATCTATCTATCTATTTCCACAGAAAGACCAAAGTAACTGTGCTAGTGAATTGCTTTATTCTCCATTTCTCTGATGAGCGATCGTTTTCCACTGAAAAAACAGCATTCATATCCAATGCGGGGTGCTCAGTAGTGAAAGCTCATGTCTGTCTTTTATGTAACAAAAATATAAATAATGCAGCACTCACCATATGGAAAAATATTCCAAAGGTCTTTTTTATTTCATCCAAGTGAACAAGAGACTTTGTGCAGGATTTATGGGCTAGGGAGGCATGCAGGGAGCATGTAGGTGGATGACGGCCGTTTCACGCAGCAAGCGCTTCAACGGGTCCAGGTCTATATATATATCTATATATTTATTCTATCTATTCTATTCTGATGGTTCATGCTGTGAATTCGCTGTACATGGATAATGAAATGTCTGGTTTCCTATGAGATGAGTGCATAAAAATGGGATGGCACATGCAAAGTCCGTGTTCAGTGCAATATTTTTCTTGCACCCATTGACTTGCATTGATGAATCTTGAGCTTAGATAGGCTTATTTCCGGTGAAAGGTCTCCTTTCAGCACACAGTTCTTGCTGAGGGATGGAGATTAGCAAATTGGTTCAAAACCACTTGAGATTCGTTTTGTGCACTTTCGGCCCCTGCAATGCACACGATGTCAGAGGGTTAATCAACGTGAGCCCCGATGCAGAGTCAATATGGAGAAACAGAACGTCACTAGTAGGGAAAAAAAATGACAGGACATATTTCATGGTGAAGAACCAATGAGAGGTAAGGAGATTCGTATCTAATTCTAATTAATATTAAACAGCATCATCATTTTTACATATTTGCATAAACATTTGCTGCCAAATTCACGCTTAATAACACAAATAAGTTTTAAAGTTTTAATCAAATGCTACTCTTAATATAACAAGTTAAGTAATTTTAAAAGGTTGCATAATCATTATGAAGTATGAAGTATATAGCATCTTAAAAGATATCCTAGTACTTATTGTCATGTTTATTTTATTAGGTGTTTTATGCACTGTTAACATTTTAGATATTTCCATAAAATGGAAATATACTTTTAGATGTTATATTAAAAAGAATGATCTCTTGCATTTCATACTATTTGATTTTATTGTATTTGAGCCCTACGGTACAATAAGTTCATGATGCTTTAAAAAGCACGCTGTTTGTCAATATGACTGCATATGGAACAAAAGGTGAAAAGAAGCATAAGTGCAGGATTTTTATACAGTTTGTAGAAAAAGATATTGAAGGAGTTCTATTTTTTTGCAAATATATTGTAATATATTGTGTATGAAGGGTGTGGTAAAATATGAAGCACAGTCACTGTTACCATTTTCTGTTGAAGCATTAGTGTGAGCGCAGATATTGTTTTTTTCATGTGTACACTACTGCATTATGTTTTAGGTAAGAATCAGGATACAAATCCAGCTCACCAGACATAGCATTTCAACATCGGAGCACGAGACCGCTGTGTCAAAGCGCACAATCCAAGGCAATGAGAAAAAACTTTGTCCAGCTCCACGATGTAGTGAAACATATTCTTTATTCACTCAGTAGAAATGAGGTTTAAAAGCCAGCATGAGTTACAAGGCATGCGATCGATCTACGCGTTTCGAGTGGCTAGGCACTCTTAATCATGATACCAGAGTGCCTAGCCACTCGAAACGCGTAGATCGATCGCATGCCTTGTAACTCATGCTGGCTTTTAAACCTCATTTCTACTGAGTGAATAAAGAATATTTTTCACTACATCGTGGAGCTGGACAAAGTTTTTTCTCATTGCTTTAGGTAAGAATACCTCCATAATGACTCATGGGAACATATGAGGTTGTGGGTTATAAAAATCACCTACTCAGGTTAACAATGCAACTATTTTTATTCCATACATCCATGATTATACAACTAATCAAGGTAGATTGCCAACATACAATGTCCCTGGTCCACAAATTCCCAATCTGAGATTGGTAGTTCCACTGGCCCCGTATCAGACGATACCCACTGTCTCCCAACTATTGGTTGTCCCACAGGTTTTGGTATCTCCAGCCAGTATAGTGTGCTGTCAAAGCCTATGACCTTCCAGACAATGGATATCATGACCATAGCTCTTGGATACCCCTCCAGCTAACAATCAATCTCCAAAACTCCACAGACCATCCATCCATCCCAGATTTGATCCTCTCCCTTTGAAGTCCCTCCAATAACTGCCTGATTCAACCTATGTGTCTCTTCCTCCCTCCCCCTAAACATGGTTCCCTAGCTCACTGAACAAAGCATATTCCATCATCTGGGGGCTACATGTGTGACCCCCTGTGGTCATGGCTCCCCTGGGCCTACTATCTCCATCCACACAATGGGCCTAGGCTGGTAGAACAATGGGTTGATAAGATAATTGCTACACATTTACCTTTAGGAATCTACAGGGTGGGCCTGTAATGACACAGGGACAGTGTCACCACGTTTAACTCTGAGGGTGTTAACAGGGGATGTGCACCAATAGACAGGGTGTGCAGAGACTGAGGAGCACAGTGCACACAGGACCTGAGCTTAGTCAGTCACGTGATCACAGTGGGTGGGGCTAGCCGGTCATGTGACCACAGGGGCAGGGCTACCCTTTACGAGGACAGGGAGCTGGCTGAGGGCACAGAATACAAAGGACAAAACCAATAACGGAGTCAGAGAGCAATGCTGAGGGTCAGAAGCCAGGAAGATGAACAGTAGCCAGGAACGAGACAGAAAGATGGTGAGGGACAAGCCGATGTCGATAGCCAGACAGGAGAGTGGGTCAGAAGGGCTAGATGGAAAGTGGTCAGGCACAGAGCTGGGGGTCAGAGCTAGAGAGTACAGAGCAGTATGGAAGCAAGAGACAGAAACAGAAACAGAGTCCTAGCCAGGTCATACATTGAAAACACAAACACACAGGCACAACGATATCAGAATGAAAACCTGGGTTTGCAAATCAAGCCAGGTAAGCAGAAGTATCACTGACACAGAACCAGGCCAGAAGCAGACCTAAATAACCCTTCCTGAACCAAAGAGAGGCTAAAAAAAGTTTAACCCCAACCTGACCAGGACGGGAGAAAAAAACCCCGTCCTGTGTCATGACAGGGCCATGTATATGGATGCACCTAAATAAAATGGGAATGGTTGGTGATATCAACTTCCTTTTTGTGACACATTATTATATGGGAGGGGGAAAACTTTTCAAGATTGGTGGTGACCACGACGGCCATTTTGAAGTCAGACATTTAGGATCCAACTTTATTTTTTCCAATGGGAAGAGGGTCATGTGACACATCAATCTTATTGAGAATTTCACAAGAAAAACAATGGTATGCTTGGTTTTAATGTATCTTTATGCTTTCATGAGTTATCTACAAGTTTTTCTTTGTTTACAGCCATTGACATGTTGCAGCGGTTAACATGTGAGGAGGCGATAGAAATTGTGTTGCTGTCTGGTGAACGCAGTACCCGGGTCATTGCAGCAGATTTCAATGCACGACACCCTACACAAGAAAACTGTCACCATTCCCATTTTATTTATTTGTATCCTTATAAATGGTACACCCAGAAAAGTTTGCCTCATCACTGAACACAATGTTCTGTGTAAACTGAGGGTCCTGTTTCAATTTTTGTTGTGCTCATTCTGCATATTCAGCGCACCGATCTGGGTCATCCTCGATGAGATGCTGCAGCAGCTGGATTTTGTAAGGGTGCCATGTGTGAGCAGCTAATATCGGCAGAAGGGATGTTCAACTGATTCCAGATTGGCCCGTTGAATTTGCAGAATGGGCAAAACAAAAATTGGAACAGGACAATGAAGGAAAACTGAATGCAACACAACATCTACTGAAAGCAAAGGATCATATGCTTTTGCCACTCATAGGTTGTGTTGAGCATTCCGATAACGCAAATATAGGAATGCTATGAGCCAGTTTGATTTGATTCAGCCAATGAGGAATCCTCAGAAGCGTGGGCACATCCTGTTAGGCATGTAGGCATGTTAACTAATGGCATGGCTGTGATTGGCTGCTGAAATGATGTCATGATGCACTATAAAAGCCGCTGCTGCTGCCATTTAGGGTTCACTTTGCTGTGAATTCAGTTAGGGACAGGTTGCTGTTCAAGACTCTGAGGGAGAGTTAGAGATAGCGATTTGCTATATAATATTGTGCTTTACCCAGGCTACAGTATCAATCACTGTAGCTTTCTTTTGCCTTGCAGCACTGTTCACAGCTTTCTACAAGGTCTGTGTGAGTGCAGCTCACGCTATAGTGTGTCCAGCACAACCTCTGGTTGTAGGCCGCTCAGTGTGCATCACTGCCTCATACATATTTATTTTTGTTTTATTGCTGCTCATTTTTCATTATTTCTCCTATTAGTGTGCATCCATCCGTATCCATATACATTGGTTGCAAACACTATATAGGAGTAAACAGCGGAGCCTTTCTGCAGCATTTCAGTGCTAGTGCCCAGTTCTCTGCACTGTTCACGGCTGTCTGTGACGTCTCTGTGTGTGAGTGCTGCTCACGTTGTAGTGTGTTCTACAGCCACATCTGGTTGTAGTCCGCTCAGCGTGCGTCACTGCCTCATACATAGTCCTTTTTTTTATTTATTGCAGCTCATTTTTCCTGATTTTTTTCTCCTATTAGTGTGCTTCCATCCGTATCCATCTACATTGGTTGGTTGCAAACACTATATAGAAGTAGATAGAGGAGCCTTTTTTCTGGCTTGTGCCCTGCAGCCGCAGCCAGATTAGTATTAGCCTATTTTTTTGGAGCCTCACCTATTACATTGTAGGTTACCTTCCTACATTGTAATAGCTCCAAAAAGCTTGTGCTACTATCGCTTTCACAACTTTGGTCACATCCTTTTTGTTTTTTGGAAAAAAACACGCAAATAAAGTTCACCAAACACTCCACTTGACAGTTGTGTAGGCCACATTAGCTCATATTAAAGTGTAGTCCACACACTTTATAAAATTATTGCTTCTTATACCTCTTAGCAGCTGTTCAGGAATAAGCACACTAAGCCCCCCTTTCTACTTTTCTGCCTATCTTTATCAGTCTACCAAGATGAAGAAGGCAGGGAGTAAGGCACGTGGTCGTGGGCATGGAGTTGCAGCAGGGAGAGGACGTGGTGATTCTGTGTCTGCTGCGGGCACCAGTGACTCAGCATCCCCCAGTTTTACCAGGCAACAGTCCTTTATGCGCAGCTTTGTAGGACCTCGCTGTACCCCACTGCTGCGGGACGAACAAATTGAAGCCATTGTCGGATGGATGGCAGCTAATTCATCGGCTTCAATTACTTCCACATCCTCTCAGGGCCAGAGCACTGAAGAGTAGCCATTTGTCTCTTCATCACCTGCCAAATTGCCCAGGCAGTCAGAGAGCCCTGGACAGGAGCCATCTCTACTTCTGTTCTCTGAATCTCTTGGCTTGGAAACAGGGGGCCAGCCAAGCAGCCTTCTAGAATGTGAAGAAGAGGGATTATGCAGTGATGCACAACTGCTTTGTCCCTCTGAATCTGAAGAGGCGGGTGGGCCAGTGCCTATGTTCAGCAGGCCTCAGTACGCATCAGATGATGAGACTCAGGTGCCACTTTCTGGTGCGTACTGTGCTGGTGAGACTACCCAGGAGAAGCAGGTGTTTGAAGAGGGGAGTGTAGATGATGAGGTCCTTGACCCATCATGGCATGAGGAACAGGAAGGTGGTGGGAGCAGCTCTGAGGAAGAGATTCCCCGAACGGTCAAAACAGGAGAAAGAGGCACATGTGCTCAACTTGGTCATGCAGAGCTTTCTGAGGGACTATCCGGATCTTGATGCACTGCTGCACAAGGTCCGCATAGAGTGCGCTCACTTGCGGCATTCCAGCATGGCATGATCGCACATTGCAGCTCTGCAGCGCCGATTCCGCCTTCCGGAACATCGCATCATATGTGACCTACCCTCCAGGTGGAATTCAACGTTACATATGTTGGAGTGGTTGTGTGAGCAGCAGGTAGCAGTAATGGAGAACCAGCTGCATCAGGCGCAAACAAGTCGCATTGTGCGCCGGTCACACTTCAGCACCACTGAGTGGGCCTCTATGAAGGACATCTGCCACGTTTTGCGTGCCTTCGATGATTCCACACAGATGGTGAGTGCAGATGATGCACTAGTCAGCATGACTGTCCCCCTTATCTGCCTGCTACAAAAAACACTGCAGGCACTAAGGGAGGAAGTTTTGGAAGAGGTGAAGGATGAGGAGTCACAAATGCCATCTGCTTCTGGACAGTCTGCGCAACGTGGTTCCTCACAAAGGCCTAGGCAGGGGACACTTTGTGAGGAGGATGAGGAGGAGTCAATGGAGGAGGAAGACATTTCTCCAGAGGAGGGAGGTACACAATGTTCTAGCAGTCAGTATGTAGAGAGAGGGTGGGGTGATGCAGAGCAGGCAGAGATGACGCCTCAAGCAGGGGACAGCTTTCCTTGGGCAGTTGGGAGTCTGCAGCACATGGTTGATTTCATGCTGCAGTGCCTGAGAAATGACCGCCGCATCGCCCACATTCTCAACACGGCTGATTATTGGGTGTACACCCTCCTAGATCCTTGCTACCGGGACAACTTACAATGCCTCATCACACCTTTGAACTGGTAGCGTAAAATGCGGGAGTACCAAGACACACTGTTGCATTCCATCATGTTCTCCATTCCACCCGAGAGCAGTGCTGCTAGTGCTTTACAAAGCAGCTCTGTGCGTCGAGGCAGTGAAGGAAGCTCTGCACAAAGAGGGAGCAGAGGCAGCGACTCAGCACAAGGCAAGACCAGTATCCCCCAAATGAGGCAAAGTTTTGTGTGCCCGGCACAAATGTCTACACCATCACAGACAGCTCCAGTCAGCAGGAGGCAACATTTCCGTCAGATGGTGACAGACTACATGTCTTGCCCTCTCAGTGTACTCCCACATAGCTCTTCCTCCTTCAAGTTTTGGGTCTCTAAGCTGGATACATGGCCAGAGCTTAGCCAGTATGCATTGGAGGTGCTGGCTTGCCCTGCTGCTAGTGTATTATCGGAACGCATCTTTAGTGCCGCAGGTGGTGCACTAACAGACCGTCGCATGCGACTATCCTCCGATAACTTTGACCGGCTTACTTTTCTGAAAATAAACAAGGCCTGGATCTCGCGGGAATTTGCCAGTCCTCTTCCAGAATAAATAATTGGTTGGCAGCAGTATCCAGGTCTCCTGTTGTGTTCATGTTTCTACCACCTGAACTGTAATCCCTGGGTTCCAACACCGCCAGTTGTTGCTCAGAAGTGCCATCTGCACAGAGAAAAAACACTAGCTCCTGTGTTAGTGGTGTTCAGTAATGCCAGCTGCTCCCCTGTTTTGTGTCTGGCAAAGTCTCCTGCTGCCTCCACATTCAAACTACATCAGATATAAAACTTGCTCCAATTAGGCCTCAGCCTAAACCCTGATTGAACCTGGGCTCCAACACTGCCAGTTACTGCTCAGACATGCCGTCTGCACAGAGAAAAACACATGCTCCAGTGTTAGTGGGGTTCAGTAACGCCAGCTGCTCCCCTGCTGTGTGTCTGGCAAAGTCTCCTGCTGCCTCCACATTCAAACTACATCAGATATAAAACTTGCTCCAATTAGGCCTCAGCCTAAACCCTGATTGAACCTCGGCTCCAACACCGCCAGTTGTTGCTCAGAAGTGCCGTCTGCACAGAGAAAAACACATACTCCAGTGTTATTGGGGTTCAGTAACGCCAGCTGCTCTCCTGCTGTGTGTCCGGCAATGTTTACTGCTGCTTCCACATTCACACTACTACTGATTTCAAACTTGCTCTAATTAGGCCTCTGGCTCCACTCTGTCTCTAGTATTTACCCTGGCCTCCAACACCGCCAATTGCTGCTCAGCAACTGGCGGTGTTGGAGGCCAGGGTAAATGCTAGAGACAGAGTGGAACCAGAGGCCTAATTGGAGCACGTTTAAAATCAGTAGTAGTCTACAACAGATATTAAACTTGATGAAATTAGGCCTCAGCCTACACCCTGATTGACCCTGGGCTACAACATCGCCAGTTGCTGCTCAGAAGTGCGGTCTGCACAGTCAACAGATGCTCCAGTGTTATTGGGGTTCAGAAATGTCATCTGATCCCCAGTTGTGTGTCCGGCAATTTCTCCTGCTCTGTCCACACTCACACAACTACAGATTTTAAACTTTCTCCAATTAGGCCTCTGTCTCCACTATGTTTGTAGTATTTTCCCTGGGTCCCAGCACCGCCAGCTGTTTCCTGGCATTGTCTTTGGCACGGGTACTCCCTCCTGCCCAGCCTGGTTCCAGCATGCCTGCTGTTTCCGGGTAGTGTCAATGTCACTTTGCCACCAATACGTTGTCCTGTCGTGTTGTGGTCGGGTTAGCCGAGTCTATGGTGCCTGCAGTTTATGGGCTTCCTATGTGGGCTGCGGGATCTGGCAACAAAGGCTGGTCCCGTAGTGCCAATAGGACAATAGGACAAGCACCCCCTGTAGGACTGTGGGTTTCGGTAACTGCGGCCGGCTCGTGGCCTTGCAACTTTGTTTTTCATGGGTACCTTCTGCTACCCATCTGGGTTCCAGCACCGTCAGCTGGTCCTCGCTATTTCCATTGGCTCTTGCAGCTTCTGCTACCCATCCGGGTTCCAGCACCGTCAGCGCCTTTGGCTTAGGTGCCTCCTTTTCGGTATCAGAGTTCCAGCAACGTCTGCTAGTCCTTGGTAGTGCTTTATAGCACAGGTACCTCCTGCTTAGTAACTGGGTTCCAGCACCGTCAACTGGTCCTCGGTAGTGCCATTGGCTCTTGTTCCTTCTGCTTCCCCTCCGGGCTCCAGCACTGTCAGCTGGTCCTCGCTAGTTCCATTGGTTCTTGCAGCTTCTGCTACCCATCTGGGTTCCAGCACCGTCAGCTGGTTGTCGGCAGTGCCTTTGGCTTAGGTGCCTCCCTCTCGGTATCCAAGTTCCAGCAATGTCTGCTGGTCCTTGGTAGTGCTTTCTAGCACAGGTACCTCCTGCTTAGTAACCGGTTTCCAGCACCGTCAGCTGGTCCTCAGTAGTGCCATTGGCTCTTGTTCCTTCTGCTGCCCCTCCGGATTCCAGCACCGTCAGCTGGTTCTCGGCAGTGTCTTTGGCACAGGTACTCCCTCCTGCCCAGCCTGGTTCCAGCTGCTGTTTCAGGGTAGTGTCAACCTCACTTTGCCACCAATACGTTGTCCTGTCGTGTTGTGGTCGGGTTAGCCGAGTCTATGGTGCCTGCAGCTTATGGGCTTCCTATGTGGGCTGCGAGATCTGGCAACATAGGCTGGTTCCATAGTGCCAATAGGACAAGCACCTCCTGTAGGACTGTGGGTTTTGGTAACTGCGGCCAGCTCGCTGCCTTGCAACTTTGTTTTTCATGGGTACCTTCTGCTACCCATCCGGTTTCCAGTACTGTCAGCTGGTTCTCGGCAGTGCCTTTGGCTTAGGTGCCTCCTTCTCGGTATCCAAGTTCCAGCAACGTCTGCTGTTCCTTGGTAGTGCTTTCTAGCACAGGTACCTCCTGCTTAGTAACCATTTTCCAGTACCATCAGCTGGTCCTTGGTAATGCCATTGACTCTTGTTTATTCTTCTACCCATCCGGGTTCCAGTACCGTCAGCTGGTTCTCGGCAGTTCCTCAGCCTTCTTGTACTTTCTGCTACATTTCCAAGTTCAAGCTTTTGAAAATGGTTTTTGATTATCACTTTGGATCTCCCTGACGACGACCCAGAAGACTACGACCCTGAAGACCACCCCGAAGAAGACGACGACCACGAAAACGATGACCCTGAAGACGATGACCCAGAAGACCACCCCGAAGAAGACCAAAAAGATGACCCTGAAGAAGATGACCAAGAGGACAAAGAACATGAAGACAACCACCAAGATACAGAACAGCAAGAGACAGAAGACCAAGAAGCAGAAGACCACGAAGCAGAAGAACAAAAAGCAGAAGAACATTAAGCATGAGACTAAAAATCAAAGCAAAAGATATTATCTAAATTATAAGCAGAAGAAGACTAAGCAGTGTATGGGGGTGAGTCCGTTCCTCCTCGTGGTGCCCCTGGAAAATGCCTGCTGCTGCAGGCCAAACTGAACGTGGACAAATCCTGTTGTAAATCTTTTGTGACAGGCAGAACGGAAGGTGTAATCTTCAAACTTTAATAGATAACAACTATAGGAATGCCTGTCACAAATAGGAATAAGATGAAGAAGTAGAATATGAAGAAGAATAATAGTTGAATAAGAAGAATATGAAGAATGTGAAAAAAAGGAATAATAGGAAGAAGGTGAAGAAGAAGAAGAAGAACATGAATAAAGTGAAGAAGAAGTTGATGAAAAAGATGCTGCTGCTGAGGATCATGAAGGAGAAAGTGTGGGAGAAGTAAAAAAGAAGGTGAAGAGCAAGGAAGTAGTGAAACATACATATCTGACAAAATATTAAAAAGGTTAACATAGTCAATATCTTTGTAACTCCGAATGTCTTTAAAAAAAAAATTATTCCTGCTATTCCATTTGATTGGGCTAAACCTTTATGCCTTTAATGTCTCCTCCACCTCCCCCAATACATTCTACATTATTATTAGTTGTTTTTCTTCATGTAGAATTAACCTACAAGGAAAGAAAGGGTTTATTTTAATTCTGATATTTCTGTCCCATTGACTAGCATTGGTTTCCGGTATTGGAATCGGCGATATCCGATACTTTTTGGGTATCGGTCCGATCCAATCCGATCCGATATTTCACTATATCGGATGGTATCGCTCAACACTAGCCTCATCACATGGTGACACCATTTTGTCACTTTACTTGCTTTGCCATTTGCTGACTTTACCGATTTATAGGTGTTTCCGCTTATCAATAAAACCAGTGACTATTGATCAAAGAAAATAAATAGGGAGACAGATATTGTAGATCATATACGTATGATATATGTACCCTTCTTCTGTAAGGTTATCACTAGAGTTGAGCGATACCGTCCGATACTTCAAAGTATCGTATCGGATGGTATCGGCCGATCTTTAAAAAAAGTATCGGTATCGCCGATTCCGATACCGGAAGTCCCATTCAAGTCTATGGGACTTCCGGTATCGGAATAAGAAAAACCCTTTCCTTCCCTTGTACAGCCTCTCTGGGGTCTGTACGGGCCTTTCGGGGGGCTGTGCCGGCCTGCCAGGGGGTCTGTGCAGGCTCCGGTGGTCTGTGCCGGCCTGCCGGTGGTCTGTGCAGGCTCCGGGGGGCTGTGCCGGCCTGCCGGGGTGCTGTGCCGGCCTGCCGGGGGGCTGTGCAGGCTCTGGGGGGCTGTGCCGGCCTGCCGGGGGGCTGTGCCGGCCTGCCGGGGGTCTGTGCCGGCCTGCCGGTGGTCTGTGCAGGCTCCGGGGGTCTGTGCAGGCATCGTCCGATGGGACTACAAGTCCCATCGGGCGATGCCTGCTACCATGACAGTGATTGACACATTAGCCAATGATGGGACAGTAGTAGTCCCATCATCCGGCTAATGTGTTAAATGTAAAAAAAAAAAAAAAATTACATGCTACATACATACAACATGCATACTACATACATGCTACATTCATACTACATACTACATACATGCTACATTCATACTACATAAATACTACATGCAACATACATACTACATATATACTACATGCATGCTACATACATACTGCATGCTACATACATACCACATATATACTACATACATACTACATGCATGCTACATGCATGCTACATACATAACACATATATACTACATGCATGCTACATACATACTACATGCTACATACTACATATATACTACATGCTACATACTACATATATACTACATGCATGCTACATACATACTACATGCTACATACTACATACATACTACATGCTACATACTACATATATACTACATGCATGCTACATACATACTACATGCTACATACATACTACATATATACTACATGCATGCTACATACATACTACATGCTACATACATACTACATATATACTACATACATACTACATACATACTACATGCATGCTACATGCATGCTACATACATACCACATACATAACACATATATACTACATGCATGCTACATACATACTACATGCTACATACATACCATATACATACTACATGCATGCTACATACATACTACATGCATGCTACATACATACTACATGCTACATACATACTACATATATACTACATGCATGCTACATACATACTACATGCTACATACATACTACATATATACTACATGCATGCTACATACTACATGCTACATACATACTACATGCATGCTACATACATACTACATGCTACATACATACCACATACATACTACATATATACTACATGCATGCTACATACATACTGCATGCTACATGCATGCTACATACATACTACATACATACTACATGCTACATACATACCACATATATACTACATACATACAATACATTCATACAATACATACATAGACATACAGTACATATAACATAGAGTAACATACTTACCAATACTTGTCACATTGTTCCCCGAAGCCATTGTCTTTTCCGGAATAAATATTAACATAACAAACCACAAAAATACTCACCCACGATCCGAAGCAGTCCACGAGTGTGTCCCACGACGATCTTGGGTAGAGAACTGCAGCATCAGCTGTTGCTGCCGTTCTCTACGGGCTGCAGGAATCCAATGACGGAAGGTAGGTATCCTTCCGCACTGTATTCCTCCGCCACTTAAAAAAAAAAAAAGTCCCTAGTCTCACTTTATGCCATTGCTGTGTGGGAATTTCCCACGCAGCAATGGCATAAAATGAGACTAGGGACTTTTTTTTTTTTAAGTGGCGGAGGAATACAGTGCGGAAGGATACCTACCTTCCGTCATTGGATTCCTGCAGCCCGTAGAGAACGGCAGCATCATCTGATGCTGCCGTTCTCTACCCAAGATCGTCGTGGGACACACTCGTGGACTGCTTCGGATCGTGGGTGAGTATTTTTGTGGTTTGTTATGTTAATATTTATTCCGGAAAAGACAATGGCTTCGGGGAACAATGTGACAAGTATTGGTAAGTATGTTACTCTATGTTATATGTACTGTATGTCTATGTATGTATTGTATGAATGTATTGTATGTATGTAGTATATATGTGGTATGTATGTAGCATGTAGTATGTATGTAGTATGTATGTAGCATGCATGTAGCATGTAGTATGTATGTAGCATGCATGTAGTATATATGTAGTATGTATGTAGCATGCATGTAGTATATATGTAGTATGTATGTAGCATGTATGTAGTATGTATGTGGTATGTATGTAGCATGTAGTATGTATGTAGCATGCATGTAGTATATATGTAGTATGTATGTAGCATGTAGTATGTATGTAGTATGTATGTGGTATGTATGTGGCATGTAGTATGTATGTAGCATGCATGTAGTATGTATGTAGCATGCATGTAGTATGTATGTAGTATGTATGTAGTATGTAGCATGTATGTAGTATGTATGTGGTATGTATGTAGCATGTAGTATGTATGTAGCATGCATGTAGTATATATGTAGTATGTAGTATGTATGTAGTATGTATGTGGTATGTATGTAGCATGTAGTATGTATGTAGCATGCATGTAGCATGCATGTAGTATGTATGTAGCATGCATGTAGTATGTATGTAGCATGCATGTAGTATGTATGTAGTATGTATGTAGTATGTATGTAGCATGTATGTAGCATGTATGTAGTATGTATGTAGCATATATGTAGTATGTATGTAGTATATATGTAGTATGTATGTAGCATGTAGTATGTATGTAGCATGCATGTAGTATGTATGTAGCATGTAGTATGTATGTAGCATGCATGTAGTATGTATGTAGCATGTATGTAGTATGTATGTAGTATATATGTAGTATGTATGTAGCATGTAGTATGTATGTAGCATGCATGTAGTATGTATGTAGTATTTTTTTTTTTTTTTTTTTAACATTTAACACATTAGCCGGATGATGGGACTACTACTGTCCCATCATTGGCTAAAGTGTCAATCACTGTCATGGTAGCAGGCATCGCCCGATGGGACTTGTAGTCCCATCGGACGATGCTTGCACAGACCCCCGGACATCAGCACAGCCCCCCGGCAGGCCGGCACAGCCCCCCGGCAGGCCGGTACAGACCCCCACAGGGTGCACAGACCACCGGCAGGCCGGCACAGCCCCCCGGCAGGCCGGTACAGACCCCCACAGGGTGCACAGACCACCGGCAGGCCGGCACAGCCCCCCGGCAGGCCGGTACAGACCCCCACAGGGTGCACAGACCACCGGCAGGCCGGCACAGCCCCCCGGCAGGCCGGTACAGACCCCGGGCAGTCCACACAGCCCCCCGGCAGGCCGGCACAGCCCCCCGGCAGGCCGGCAGAGACCCCCGGAAGGCCCGAAATGACGGCGCATCATGATGCGCACACACCGCGCATCATGATGACGTCAGTCTGTCAATCAACTTTGAACTTCCGATTCCGATGCCGAATTCCGATATTGAAAAAATATCGGAAGTCGGTATCGGAATTCCGATACAGCAAGTATCGGCCGATACCCGATACTTGCGGTATCGGAATGCTCAACACTAGTTATCACTAATTTAAAGTCCCGTAAATGTGATAATCTAATGTGGTGTACCTTTGTACTAAATGGTGTACCTTTGTACATTTGTACTAAATGTCCAACTGGGGGTCTGTATGTGGGGGAGACAGGGCAAAAACTGAGAACAAGGATGAATTCTCATCGCCACACAATAATAGAAAAAATAATGGATCTACCTGTAACAAAACATTTTTGTATCCCCGGTCATAGAATGATGGGCATTAAATTACTTGTATTAAAAGGTAACTTCAAGTCTCAGAGAGTCATGAGAGTCTGGGAGTATAAACTGATGATGACCTTTGACACACTCAGTGCAGGAATGAATGTGTCACTTGGATTTATGTCTTTTTACAACAATTAAGGAATTTGCTCTTCAGACCTTCTGGGGTCATCCCACAACACAGATCCAGACCCCAATCAGAGGGCAATAAAACTTTCACACTCCTTATCTATGAACTGTTCCAGTATTTATGGTTCTCCCTCTCCCATAATGACAATTCTGCTTCACATCACTTTTCTTATCTATTGCCGTTATTTCTGTGCTGTTTTGTGTATAAATATGTGACTCTTCAGATTTTGTATTAGTCTATGCCTGATGAAGAGACCTGAGTAGTCTGGAAAGCTTGCAATTTGTTACCATCTTTTCAGTTAGCCATTAAAAGGTATCAACCACTGAGGACTCTCAATTCTAAATATTCCAACAATTTTAAGTAATTATTTTAGTTTGTTTTTCCAAATAATACAATACAACAGAAATAGTGAAGTTTATTTGCAGAATATAAATGACCCTGACTTTTGCCTCGTGCCTAAGTGGACTAAAAATGGCAGCGTATGCTTGGCATTATGTCTTTAGAACATAACAAGGTATGGACACATTTTATCTCGGTGTGCAGGTACCTGAAAACATTAGCTGATAAATGTCTTACTAATTTTGAAAACCTGAAGCAGAATCCATTTGCTACACTCATACAGATATACCGAGGGCTGCATGTACTCTGTAGAGGTGCTGCTTAGTTCATAACTATAGATTATTCCCTGGCTTTCACCATAGTTAATGCATTTAAAGGATGATATTTTAAGCAGGTTATTCGGCAACAGGCTCCCTTCCATTTATCAGGGCTTCAGGAGGTAAGACTTATATACGTGGCACCAAGTGAGGTAATGTATGAATTACGTGGCAAGTTTTACCATTAGGAATTCTGACAGGTAGTTAGCTGCAAACATCAATCATGTCTGGAAATGCTAATTCACACTTCTCCACAGAGCAAATGCATCAATCCTTAGCAGTCATGCCGCATTTTACACTATGATTGTACTGAAGAAAGCATTAATCTGGGCAGACATTCCATTTAATGTAAGCCACTTATGGAGCCAATGCAGTGAACCCATAGCAAGGATTTCTATTGTGCTATGTTAAACCTTCCTTTTTTTTATCTCCTCCATGCAAAATACATTAGCTTCTAATTTGACATTTTAAAAGCTATGAATTTAAAATGTCTCGTTACAGCAAATAAATAATGATTAGAATGGTTTCTTCATCCCGAGTGAAGAGGATTATTTAAATTAATAAATTTATTTCTATATTAAGTGATTTTGGTAATCCAACTTCCATCTCTATATCCCTCTATACTAGAGATAAAATAAAAGTCAGATTTTTTATATTTTAAAATGACTAAAAAATAAAGGCAAATCTTTTCAATAATCACATTTTCATCCGCTTCTCGCAATATTCTGATATATTGTGGTCATGCGTAGACTAAATATTCACCCACCTCTCTCTACAGAATATGGAAAAAAGTGGATGAGAATCTAATTGGCAATTGAATGCAAGTATGCGAATTGTGACCGCCTGCTCTCAAATTGTGACCTCCTGCTCTTGAATTGTGACCGTCTGCTCATGAATTGTGACCGCCTGCTCATGAATTGTGACCGCCTGCTCGTGAATTGTGACCGCCTGCTCATGAATTGTGACCGCCTGCTCATGAATTGGGACCACCTGCTCATGAATTATGACCGCCTGCTTCTGACCGCCAGCTCGTGAATTGTGACTGCCTGCTCATGAATTGGGACCACCTGCTCATGAATTGTGAGCGCCTGCTTATGAATCGTGACCGACTGCTTATGAATTGTGTGACCGCCTGCTCATGAATTGTGAGTGCCTGCTTATGAATCGTGACCGGCTGCTTATGTGACCACTTGCTCATGAATTGTGACTGCCTGCTTGTGAATTGTGACTGCCTGCTCATGAATTGTGACCGCCTGCTTGTGACTTGAGACCACCTGCTTGTGAAATGTGACTGTCTCCTCATGAATTGTGACCACTTGCTCATGAATTGTGACTGCCTGCTTGTGAATTGTGACCGCCTGCTCATGAATTGTGACCGCCTGCTTGTGAATTGTGACAGCCTGCTCGTGAACTGTGAACGCCTGCTTGTGAATTGTGAACCCCTGCTCGTGATTTGTGAGCGCCTGCTTGTGAATTGTGAACGTCTGTTCCTGAATTGTGACCGCTTGCTCATGAATTGTGAACACCTGCTTGTGAATTGTGACCGGCTGCTTGTGAATTGTGACCGGCTGCTCTTGAATTGTGAACGCCTGCTCGTGAATTGTGAATGCCTGCCCGTGAATTGTGAACGCCTGCTCGTGAATTGTGCCTGCTCATGAAGGGAATTCAGTTGAATGGTGAAAATGTGCCCATAGAGTAACTGCAAGAATTTGTCTGCAAACCTGAAATCCCTTTTAATACATTTTTTAAAAAAATAAATCCAGCAAATATGATAGAAATATTTAGCATCCTTTTTTTCATAACAATTCACACAATATAATGAGCAGATTATTTACATTGATCAGTAAATGGTGTAATTGTTTTCTCTATTAATCCCATAAAAAAGCTAATGCTAATGTAATGGTTTTGATTGTTAAAATAGTACTTAAAAAAACTATAGGTCTCATGTAGCTAAGCATATGAAAAAAAATAGTTTTGCCTGTTTACAACTAGAAAAATATGAACAAATAAAATTGTCTGGTGGTCTGAACGTGCATATCTTGTATATGATTGTGTGCAAGTACTATATTGGTATGTGCATATTTTGTTACATTGTGCCTAATTTATTTATTTTACTCATTTAAGGAGCATCATTAATTCCACAGACCTTTAGAGACTTTATCGGAACTATCCCTATAGGGGCTCACAATCTAGATTACCTTGCAGCATGTTTTTTGAGTGTGGGGGAAACCAGAGAAACTGAGCCACCTTGCTGCTAATGTTAATGTGAATGTGCCATGCATAAGTAAGAAGATGAGCCGAGACAGAGTCAATGGTTTCTGGTGCACTTCTGGGCCAGAACTATTGGGACTTTCACCATTGTTGCCGGGGGAAGGTTCTTCTCGGAGGGGAGGACCTTTGTACTGCATGGCAGGGGAGATGGGGGAGATAAAAGGGACTGAGCATTCAAACAAGGCTGATTTGGCGGGAAGGCGACCGGAGAACAAGGAGAAGGTTGACTCCCTCCCCACTGCTCCGACTGCTAACTTCACATCATCCATCCCCCAGCATTCTGATTTGCAAACTGACTGTGTCCCTACTGAGCCGTCTTTAAACCCTTCTTTGCAGAATGGCTCCTTCCCGCCCTCTGTGGCAGACAATCTGACCAGCTCCGTTCCTAGAGACTACTTCAGAGGATCGCATGCTGCCGAGGCCTATGAGCGTGCACATGGTTCGTGTTCGGTTCCATTCCAGAGGAATCCACATAAAGGACTGTTTCTACATTCCAGCACACTCAATCCAAGCAGAACCGGATACATCGGCACAGTCGGGAGATGGTGCTTTTCGTTCCTCCATAACAAAGCCAGAGACATTGTCCACAATCTGCGACATCAGAGGGAGATATTCCATCCTTTCCCCAACAAGTACTGCAAGCAATAAGTTATCTTTTTCATAAATCTTTTTCTCAAATATTGTGTTGGCGTGTAAATCCCATTGTTGCCGTTACTGATCTCGTCTCCCTGCATGGAGTATTCCTTGTATGATAATAACCATGACCGAAAAAATACTGCGTGTGCATGAGTTTGTATGTGTTTTTTCATGTGTTTGCTTTGTTTATGCGCATGCGTTTGATACGACATCAGACAAAAATGGGCATGTCTCATGGGATTTCTATATGTATTTTGAATAACACATGGGTATCGAACGCATGTGTATGCATGTCCTTGCGTACGCATGCGTTCCCATAGACAGCAGTGCATTTTTTTACACACTCATCCGCATGCAAGCGCATGTTTGACGGATTTTTGACTCTTTAAAAGATGCAACATATTGTGTTTGCAGGATATCGCCACAGACCGCGAAACGACGCATGCGTACGCATCCACAAGCGAATGCATGCAAATGCATGTTTGTGCATACACCATGTTAACCCCTTAAACCCCTTCACCCCCAAGGGTGGTTTGCACGTTCATGACCGGGCCAATTTTCATAATTCTGACCACAGTACATTTATGAGGTCATAACTCTGGAACGCTTCCATGGATCCCGGTGATTCTGACATTGTTTTCTCGTGACATATTGTACTTCATGTTAGTGGTAAAATTTCATTCAAATAACTTGCGTTTATTTGTGAGAAAAACGGAAATTTGGCGAAAATTTTGAAAATTTCGCAATTTTCCAACTTTGAATTTTTATGCCCTTAAATCACAGAGATACAGCACCCAAAAAACTTGATAACTAACATTTCCCACATGTTTACTTTACATCAGCACAATTTTGGAGCCAAAATTTTTTTTTTGTTAGGAAGTTATAAGGGTTAAAAGTTGACCAGCGATTTCTCATTTTTACAACACCATTTTATTTTTAGGACCACATCACATTTGAGGTCACTTTGAGGGGTCTATATGATAGAAAATACCCAAAAGTAACACCATTCTAAAAACTGCACCCCTTAAGGTGCTCAAAACCACATTCAATAAGTTTATTAACCCTTTAGGTGCGTCACAGGAATTTTTTTGAATATTTAAAAAAAAAATGAACATCTAACTTTTTTTCACAAAAAAAATACTTCAGGTTCAATTTTTTTTATTTTACCAAGGGTAACAGGAGAAATTGGACTGCAAAAGTTATTGTGCAATTTTTCCTGAGTACGATGATACCTGATATGTGGGGGGAATGACTGTTTCGGCGCATGGCAGAGCTCAGAATGGAAGGAGCGCCGTTTGACTTTTTCTATTGCAAAATTGGCTGGCATTCAGATCGGACGCCATGTCACGTTTGGAGAGTCCCTGATGTACCTAAACAGTGGAAACCCCCTACAAGTGACCCCATTTTGGAAACTAGACCCCCCAAGGAACTTATCTAGATATGTGGTGAGAACTTTGAACCCACAAGGGCTTTACAGAAGTTTATAACGTACAGCGGTACAATTAAAAAATCATATTTTTTCCACAAAAATAATCTTTTCACCCCAATTTTTATTTTCCCAAGGGTAACAGGACCCTAAAAGTTATTGTGCAATTTGTCCTGAGTACGCTGATACCCCACATGTGGGGGTAAACCACTATTTGGGCGCATGGCAGAGCTCGGAAGGGAAGCAGCGCCATTTGACGTTTTTGGCTGGAATTGAGATCGGACATCATGTCGCGATTGGAAAACCCCTGATGTACCAAAACAATGGAAACCCCCCACAAATGACACCATTTTGGAAACTAGACCCCCTAAGGAACTTATCTAGATGTGTGGTGAGAACATTGAAGCCCCCCGGGGGGTTCACAGAAATTTATAACGCCCGGGCGTGAAAATAAAAAATTAGTATTTTTTCCACAAACATGATCTTTTAGTCACCATTTTTTTATTTTCCCAAGGGTACCAGGAGAAATTGGACCCCAAAAGTTGTTGTCCAATTTGTCCTGAGTATGCTGATACCCCATATGTAGGAGAAAACTACTGTATTGGCACACGTCGGGGCTCGGAAGAGAAGTAGTGACGTTTTGGAATGCAGACTTTGATGGAATGGTCTGCGGGTGTCATGTTGCCTTTGGAGAGCCCCTAATCTACCTAAACAGTGGAAACCCCCCACAAATGACCACATTTTGAAAACTAGACCCCCTAAGGAACTTATCTAGATGTGTGGTGAGCACTTTGAACCCCAAAGGGCTTCACAGAAGTTTATAATGCCCGGGCATGAAAATAAAAAAATCGTATTTTTTCCACAAACATGATCAATTAGTCGCCAATTTTTTTATTTTCCCAAGGGTAACAGGAGAAATTGGACCCCAAAAGTTGTTGCCAATTTGTCATGAGTACGCTGACACCCCACATGTGGGAGAAAACTACTGTATGGACACACGTCGGGGATCGGAAGGGAAGCAGTGACATTTTGGAATGCAGATTTTGATGGAATGGTCTGCGGGTGTCATGTGCGTTTGGAGAGCCCCTGATGTACCTAAACTATTGAAACTCCCCACAAGTGACCCCATTTTCGACACTAGGCCCCCCACGGAACTTATCTAGATGTGTGGTGAGCACTTTGAACCCCCAAGTGCTTCACAGAAGTTTATAACGCTCGGGCGTGAAAATAAAAAAATCATTTTTTTCCACAAAAATGATATTTTTGCCCCCCAATTTTTTATTTTCCTAAGGGTAACAGGAGAAATTGGACCCCAAAAATTGTTTTGCAATTTGACCTGAGTAGGCTGTTACCCTACATGTGGGGGTAAAACACTGTTTGGGCGCATGGCAGAGCTTGGAAGGGAAGGAGCACCATTTGACTTTTTCAACTCAGAATTGGCTGGAATTGAGATCAGACGCCATGTTGCATTTGGAGAGCCCCTGATGTGCCCAAACAGTGGAAACCCCCAATTTTAACTCCAACCCGAACCCCAACACACCCCTAACCCTAATCTTAGCCCTAACCCTAACCCTAACCCTAGCCCTAACCCTAACCCTAACCCTAACCCTACCCTAACCCTAACCCTAACCCTAGCCCTAGCCCTAGCCCTAACCCTAATGGAAAAATGGAAATAAATACATTTTTTTATTTTATTATTTTTCCCTAACTAAGGGGGTGATAACGGGGGGTTTGATTTACTATTTATGGCGGTTTTTATGTTTGGCAGCTGTCACACGCTAAAAGACGCTTTTTATTGTAAAAATAGTTTTTGCATCACGACATATTGAGAGCTCTAATTTTTTCGTATTTTGACCCACCGAGTCATGTGAGGTCTTATTTTTTGCGGGACGAGTTGACGTTTTTATTGGTACCATTTTCGGGCATGCGACATTTTTTGATCGCTTTTTATTCGGATTTTTGGGACGCAGAATGAACAAAAACCAGCGTTTCATGAATTTCTTTTGGGGGGGTGCGTTTACACCGTTCCGCGTGCGATAAAATTGATAAAGCGGTTTTATTCTTCGGGTCAGTACGCTTACAGCGATAACTTATTTAGGTTTTTTTATGTTTTGTTAGTTTTATGCAATGAAAACTATTTTATATAAAAAATAATTATTTTTGCATCGCTTTATTCTGCGAGCTATAACTTTTTTATTTTTTTGCGGATGATGCTGTGTGGCGGCTCATTTTTTGCGGGACAAGATGGCGTTTTCAGTGGTACCATGGATATTTATATGCGTCTTTTTGATTGCGCGTTATTACACTTTTTGTTTGGCAGTATGATAATAAATCATTATTTTTTGCTTCGTTTTTTATTTTTATTTTATTTTTTAAGGGGTTCACTAAAGGGGTTAACTAATGGGACAGTTTTAAAGGGCGGGTCGTTACGGACGCGGCGATACCTAATATGTGTACTTTTATTGTTTTTTATCTCTAAAAAATGGATTTATTTGGGGGAATATTTTTTTTTTCTAATTTATTTGGCGATTTTTTTTTATTTATTTTAACACATTTTTTTTATTTTTTTTTTACTTTATTAAATAGTCCCAGGTGGGACATCACTGTCCTGTGACAGATCGCTGATCTGTCACATCACAGATCACTGTGACAGATCAGCAATCTGTCACAGGCACTGCAGAAGGCTTCCTCATGCCTGCGCTTTGCAGGCACTGAGGAAGCCAGCTTCCTGCAGGCCCCTGAAGGCCCGCGTCGCCATCTTGGATTCGGGGGCCTGCAGGAAAGGATCCCCCCGCAGCAGCGCTGCACATTGCGCTGCCGTGGGGGGCTCAGGGAAGCACGGAGGGAGCCCCCTCCCTGCCGATGCTTCCCTTTAACCCCCGGTACACCGCGATCATGTTTGATCGCAGTGTGCAAGGGGTTAACGTGTCGGGGCGGTCCGTGACCGCCCCTGACACATTGTGCCGGGTGTCAGCTGTGATAATCAGCTGACACCCGGCTGCGATCAGCGGCGCTCACTACGTGGGCGCAGCTGATCGCGGTAGACGTACTATCCCGTCCATGGGCATAGGGGCCCGGGTCCCATGGACGGGATAGTATGTCTCATGTCAGGAAGGGGTTAATCCCAAGGGTGGTTTGCATGTTAATGAAAGGGCCAATTTTAACAATTCTGACCACTGTCCCTTTATTAGGTAATAACTCTGGAACGCTTCCATGGATCCTGGTGATTCTGACATTATTTTTCTCGTGACAGAATGTACTTAATGTTAGTGGTAAAATTTCTTTGATATAACTTCGGAATCGGAAATTTGGTGAAAATTTTGAAAATGTAGCAATTTTCCAAATTTTCATGCCCTTAATTCACAGAGATATGACACACAAAATACTTAATAAGTAACATTTCCCAAATGTTTATTTTACATCAGCACAATTTTGGAACCAAATTTTTTTTTAGGAAGTTATAAGCGTTAAATGTTGACCAGCACTTTCTCATTTTTACAACAGCATTTTTTTTACGGACCACATCACATTTGAAGTCACTTTGAGGGGTCTACATTATAGAAAACACCCAAAAGTGACACCATTCTAAAAAATGCACCCCTCAAGGTGCTTAATGCCACATTCAAAAATTTTGTTAACCCTTTGGGTGCTTCACCGGAATTTTTTGAATGTTTTAAAAAAAATTAACATTTAACTTTTTTTTCACAAAAAAATTACTTCAGTTCCAATTTTTTTTCTTTTGCCAAGGGTAACAGGAGAAATTGGACTGTGAAAGTTATTGTGCAATTTGTCGTGAGTACGCTGATACCTGATATATAGGGGAACCACTTTCTCGGCGCATGGCAGAGCTCAGAAGGGAATGAGCGCCTTTTAACTTTTTCAACGCAAAATTGGCTGAAATTGAGATCAGACGCCATGTTGTGTTTGGAGAGCCCATGATGTGCCCAAACAGTGGAATACCCCCTCATAAGTGACCCCATTTTGGAAATTAGATGCCCGAAGGAATTTATATAGATGTGTGGTGAGCACTTTGGACCCCCAAGTGCTTCACACATCCGGGTGTGAAAGTAAAAAAAACATATTTTTTCCTCAAGCATGAACTTTTAGCCCCAATTTTTTTATTTTCCCAAGGGTAACAGGAGAAATTGGACCTCAAAAGTTCTTGTCCAATTTGTCCTGCGTATGCTGATACCCCATATGTGGGAGTAAAGTACTGTATGGGAACACGTTGCGGCTCGGAAGGGAAGTAGTGACATTTTGGAATGCAGATTGATGGAATGGTCTGCAGGTGTCATGTCGTGTTTGGAGACCCCCTGATGTGCCTAACCAGTGTAAACCCCCACAAGTGACCCCATTTTGCAAACGAGACCTCCCAAGAAACTTATATAGATGTGTGGTGAGTAGTGTTGAGCATTCCGATACCGCAAGTATCGGGTATCGGCCGATACTTGCTGTATCGGAATTCCGATACCGACTTCCGATATTTTTTCAATATCGGAAGTCGGCTTCGGAATCGGAAGTTCAAAGTTGATTGACAGCCTGACGTCATCATGATGCACGGTGTGTGTGCATCATGATGCGCCGTCATTTCGGGCCTTCCGGGGGTCTCTGCCAGCCTGCCGGGGGGCTGTGTGGACTGCCCGGGGTCTGTACCGGCCTGCCGGGGGGCTGTGCCAGCCTGCCGGTGGTCTGTGCACCCTGTGGGGGTCTGTACCGGCCTGCCGGGAGGCTGTGCCGGCCTGCCGGTGGTCTGTGCACCCTGTGGGGGTCTGTACCGGCCTGCCGGGGGGCTGTGCCGGCCTGCCGGGGGGCTGTGCTGATGTCCGGGGGTCTGTGCAAGCATCGTCCGATGGGACTACAAGTCCCATCTGGCGATGCCTGCTACCATGACAGTGATTGACACATTAGCCAATGATGGGACAGTAGTAGTCCCATCATCCGGCTAATGTGTTAAATGTTAAAAAAAAAAAAAAAATACTACATACATACTACATGCATGCTACATACATACTACATGCTACATACATACTACATACATACCACATACATACTACATACATACTACATACATACCACATACATACCACATATATACCACATACATACTACATACATACTACATACATAACACATATATACTACATGCATGCTACATACATACTACATGCTACATATATACTACATACATACTACATACATGCATACTACATATATACTACATGCATGCTACATACATACTACATGCTACATACATACTACATATATACTACATACATACTACATACATACTACATGCATGCTACATACATACTACATGCTACATACATACCACATACATACTACATACATACTACATACATACTACATGCATGCTACATACATACTACATGCTACATACATACTACATATATACTACATGCATGCTACATACATACTACATGCTACATACATACTACATATATACTACATGCATGCTACATACATACTACATGCTACATACATACTACATATATACTACATACATACTACATACATACTACATGCATGCTACATACATACTACATGCTACATACATACCACATACATACTACATACATACTACATGCTACATACATACTACATATATACTACATGCATGCTACATACATACTGCATGCTACATGCATGCTACATACATACTACATACATACTACATGCTACATACATACCACATATATACTACATACATACTACATACAATACATTCATACAATACATACATAGACATACAGTACATATAACATAGAGTAACATACTTACCAATACTTGTCACATTGTTCCCCGAAGCCATTGTCTTTTACGGAATAAATATTAACATAACAAACCACAAAAATACTCACCCACGATCCGAAGCAGTCCACGAGTGTGTCCCACGACGATCTTGGGTAGAGAACTGCAGCATCAGCTGTTGCTGCCGTTCTCTACGGGCTGCAGGAATCCAATGACGGAAGGTAGGTATCCTTCCGCACTGTATTCCTCCGCCACTTAAAAAAAAAAAAGTCCCTAGTCTCACTTTATGCCATTGCTGTGTGGGAAAGCAATGGCATAAAGTGAGACTAGGGACTTTTTTTTTTTAAGTGGCGGAGGAATACATTGCGAAAGGATACCTACCTTCCGTCATTGGATTCCTGCAGCCCGTAGAGAACGGCAGCAACAGCTGATGCTGCAGTACTCTACCCAAGATCGTCATGGGACACACTCGTGGACTGCTTCGGATCATGGGTGAGTATTTTTGTGGTTTGTTATGTTAATATTTATTCCGTAAAAGACAATGGCTTCGGGGAACAATGTGACAAGTATTGGTAAGTATGTTACTCTATGTTATATGTACTGTATGTCTATGTATGTATTGTATGAATGTATTGTATGTAGTATGTATGTAGTATATATGTGGTATGTATGTAGCATGTAGTATGTATGTAGTATGTATGTAGCATGCATGTAGCATGCAGTATGTATGTAGCATGCATGTAGTATATATGTAGTATGTATGTAGCATGTAGTATGTATGTAGTATGTATGTGGTATGTATGTAGCATGCATGTAGTATGTATGTAGCATGTATGTAGTATGTATGTAGTATATATGTAGTATGTATGTAGCATGCATGTAGTATATATGTAGTATGTATGTAGCATGTAGTATGTATGTAGCATGCATGTAGTATATATGTAGTATGTATGTAGCATGTAGTATGTATGTAGCATGCATGTAGTATGTATGTAGTATGTATGTAGTATGTATGTGGTATGTATGTAGCATGCAGTATGTATGTGGCATGCATGTAGTATATATGTAGTATATATGTAGCATGTAGTATGTATGTAGTATGTATGTGGTATGTATGTAGCATGTAGTATGTATGTAGCATGCATGTAGTATGTATGTAGTATGTATGTAGTATATATGTAGTATGTATGTAGCATGTAGTATGTATGTAGCATATATGTAGTATGTATGTAGCATGTAGTATATATGTAGTATATATGTAGCATGTAGTATGTATGTAGTATGTATGTGGTATGTATGTAGCATGTAGTATGTATGTAGTATATATGTAGTATGTATGTAGCATGTAATATATATGTAGTATGTATGTTGCATGTAGTATATATGTAGTATGCATGTTGCATGCATGTAGTATATATGTAGTATGTATGTTGCATGTAGTATATATGTAGTATGAATGTAGCATGTATGTAGTATGTAGTATGAATGTAGCATGTATGTAGTATGCATGTTGTATGTATGTAGCATGTATGTAGCATGTAATTTTTTTTTTTTTTTTTTTACATTCAACACATTAGCCGGATGATGGGACTACTACTGTCCCATCATTGGCTAATGTGTCAATCACTGTCATGGTAGCAGGCATCGCCCGATGGGACTTGTAGTCCCATCGGACGATGCCTGCACAGACCCCCGAAGCCGGCACAGCCCCCCGGAGCCTGCACAGCCCCCCGGCAGGCCGGCACAGCCCCCCGGCAGGCCGGCACAGCCCCCCGGAGCCTGCACAGCCCCCCGGCAGGCCAGCACAGCCCCCCGGCAGGCCAGCACAGCCCCCCGGCAGGCCGGCACAGCCCCCCGGAGCCTGCACAGCCCCCCAGCAGGCCGGCACAGACCCCCGGCAGGCCGGCACAGCCCCCCGGAGCCTTCACAGCCCCCCGGCAGGCCGGCACAGCCCCCCGGCAGGCCGGCACAGCCCCCGGAGCCTGCACAGCCCCCCGGCAGGCCGGCACAGACCCCGGCAGGCCGGCACAGACCACCGGAGCCTGCACAGACCCCCTGGCAGGCCGGCACAGCCCCCCGAAAGGCCCGTACAGACCCCAGAGAGGCTGTACAAGGGAAAAACAGGATTTTTCTTATTCCGATACCGGAAGTCCCATAGACTTGAATGGGACTTCCGGTATCGGAATCGGCGATACCGATACTTTTTTTTAAGATCGGCCGATCCATTCCGATCCGATACTTTGAAGTATCGGACGGTATCGCTCAACTCTAGTGGTGAGCACTTTGAACCCCAAAGTGCTTCACAGAAGTTTATAATGTAGAGCCATAAAAATACAAAAATCATATTTTTTTTCACAAAAATTGTATTTTTGCCCCCAATTTTTTATTTTCCCAAGGGTAACAGGAGAAATTGGACCACAAAAGTTGTTGTGCAATTTGTCCTGAGTAGGCTGATACCCCATATGTGGGGGTAAACCACTGTTTGTGCGCATGGCAGAGCTTGGAAGGGAAGGAGCACCGTTTGACTTTTTCAATGCAGAATTGGCTGAAATTGAGATCAGATGCCATGTCGAGTTTGGAGAGCCCCTGATGTGCCTGAACAGTGGAAAACCCCAATGCTAACTCCATCCCTAACCCCAACACACCCCTAACCTAATCCCTACCCTAACCCTAATAGGAAAATGGAAATAAATACATTTTTTACATTTTATTATATTTTCCTAACTAAGGGGGTGATAAAGGGGGGTTTGATTTACTATTTATAGCGAGTTTTTATGTTTGGCAGCTGTCACATGCTAAAAGATACTTTTTATTGCAAAATATAGTTTTGTTCATCACCACATTTTGAGAGCTATAATTTTTCCGTATTTTGACTCACAGATTCATGTGAGATCTTATTTTTTGCGGGAGGAGTTGACATTTTTATTGGTACCATTTTCGGGCACATGACTTTTTTTATTGCTTTTTTTTCCGATTTTTTGGACGCAAAATGAACAAAAACCAGCAATTCATGAATTTCTTTTGGGGGGTATGTTTACACTATTCCGCGTGTGGTCAAATTGATAAAGCAGTTTTATGCCTCAGGTTAGTACGATGACAGGAATAACTCATTTATATAAAAAAATGTTTTATATAAAAAATAATTATTTTTGCATCGCTTTATTCTGTGAGCTATGACTTTTATAGTTTTTTGCTGATGACACTGTATGGTGGCTCGATTTTTGTGGAACAAGATGACGTTTTCAGCGGTACATTGTTTATTTGTATCCGTCTTTTTGATCGAGTGTTATTGAACTTTTTGTTCGGCAGTATGATTATAAAGCATTGTTTCTTGCCTTTTTTTAAGGGGTTTACTAAAGGGGTTAACTATTGAGACATTTTTATAGGGTGGGTCACTACGGACGTGGTGATACCAAATATGTGTACTTTTATTGTTTTTTTATTTACAAAAAAAAGAATTAGGAAATATTTTTCTTATTTATTTAGGAATTGTAAAAAAAATATTTTTACACATGATTTGTTTTTTACTTTATTATATTTTCCCAGGGGGGGACATTACTATATTGTGTCAGATCTCTAATCTGACACTTTACAGTGCACTGTGTCAGATTAGCGATCTGACAGGCACTGCAGGAGGCATTCTCAGCACCTGCTCTGGATCCGGGGGCCTGCAAGAAAGAGGCCCTTGGGACAACGCAAACACATCGCGTTGCTCTGAGGATCTCAGGGAAGCACGCAGGGAGCCCCAATGCCCCCTGTACACTGCAATCATGCTTGAGCTCAGTGTGCCAGGGGTTATTGTGCCAGGAGTAGTCTGTAACTGTTCCTGGAACATAGTGCCGGGTGTCAGCTGTGATAATCAGCTGACACCCGGCTGTGATCAGCTGCGCTCCCCCCGTGAGCGCAGCTGATCACGTATGATGTACTAGTCTGTAAATTGAAGCGACTCCACCCTGGAATGGGTGGGGCCCAGAAGAAAACCTTGTGTGCAGCTGGCTGCTGCTGGACCTGGAACGTCATCACCTACGTGATCCGGAAGAAGCTACCCCAGAGGAACCTGACCCAGAAGAGGCGGAACTGGAGGAGTCAGAGCCTGAGGCAGAGGGCACAACAGCTTTGCCGGTGGAGTGTGACGATCATGGAGTGATCATGGCTGGGATGCCGCTACAGCGGGAGCAGGATGACAAGCAGGCAGTGAGTGGAGCGCAGGCCCATCTTCAGTGATGATCCATCCCTGGGTTCGTCAAACTGATACCAGGAAGGAGAGGGTCCCTGCCCATCCCCCGAGCAGGCAGCGTGGATAGAGTGTGATAGAAGGAAAGAACAAAAGAGAGAGGGAGATCTGGGTGGAGCTGTGCCAACCAGGAGGGGGTGAAATGGTCGGATGGTGGGCCAGCGGGTTGCTAGTAGACACTAACCCATCTCACGGGTATGACTTTATCTGCGAGGCCTACACCGATGACAAGGTGTACGTAAATGCCAGCTCCGTTAAATTCTAGAGGCTGTTATGAACAGGTCACCGAGGAGGATGGCAGGAATAGGCTAGGCCACCAGGAAACCAGAAAGGTTGGTAACTTAGCAGATTGCAGACCCCTAATCCTAACAACACAACTAACAGTAGCCGGGGAGCGTACCTACGATGGCCTAGATGCCTCAACACAGCCAGAGAACTAACTAGGCCAAGAAAGGTGAAATCTAAACTGCCCTGGAGTAGAACCCCAAAGAAATAGATAGCCCCCAAACATATATTGTCAGTGAGACAAGATGAAACACAAACACAGGCAGAAAGACTGAGCAAATGATGGGGCCCGAACTGACTAAATAGGATAGGAAAGGAAAGACACTGTCTGCAATCACGCAAAAACCCTAAAAAATTCAAGACATCTGATGTACAAAAAAACAGGAAGGAGGAGGAGCGCCGAGAGATGGCTGCTCTGGCATGAGGCTCCTGAGTTTTTTACCCCATTTAATTGTTAATTCTCCCTTTGGTTCACTCACCATTGCGTAGCTACAGGATTCGGCAGAGCTGGGAGTAGTGTGGAGACTGCGATCAGCTGGGACCGGTGTCTTTCTGTCCTCGTGGAGCTCCGTGCCTGGATTCAACTGGGAGAGAGTGAAGCTGCTGGCTGCCTGCCTTGTACCCATTTCCAGCATGCAGATGATCCCAGGATAGGAAACCTGGTGGAGTGTGCGGTGCTGGAGTTGTTCTGGAGATCTTGTGGTCCACATGGAGCTGTAGGGCTACAGGATTCGGCAGAGCTGGGAGTAGTGTGGAGACTGCGACCAGCTGGGACCGGTGTCTTTCTGTCCTCGTGGAGCTCCGTGCCTGGTTTCAGCTGGGAGAGAGTGAAGCTGCTGGCTACCTGCCTTGCACCCATTTCCAGCATGCAGATGATCCCGGGATAGGAAAGCTGGTGGAGTGTGCGGTGCTGGAGATGTTCTGGAGATCTTGTGATCCAGGTGGAGCTGAAAGGGTGAGCTGGGCAGGTTTGGACTGACTGTTGGCGTGTCCCCTGATGTCCCTGTCTTGTTGCACCCATGCCCTCCCCCCCAGCAGTGCTGGGAGCACCCTTTATGGAAAGTTGTACATTTAACTCTGCTAAGCTGTGACTGTTCAGTCTTTATAGCTACAAGCTGAATGTAGTCATGGCCACTGCACTCTGTAAACCTACTCTTATGATTTCAAGGGATGATTTATTATTCTGGAATCATCCGCAATTTCTCATGGACTCCCCTTCTTGGAGCATGATTGCTAATTCAACAATTGAGTACATAAAATCCATTACTTCTGTGAAACCTGTGGAGGTGTACTGCAAGAGAGGTAGGAGAGGAGGAGTCCTGGCATGCCTTCGGAGGAGAGGGTTCAGAACAGCTCTTCCTTCACTCCACTTGGCTAATGTCCGTTCCTTATCTAACAAAATGGAGGAACTGAACTTACTTTGTAACATGAGATCTGATATGGCTAATTCAGCTGCTCTTTGTTTTACTGAGACCTGGTTGAATGACACCATCCCTGATTGTAGTCTGGATCTACCTGGTTTTGTTATCTACAGAGCTGACCGTGATTGTGTAGCTTCAGGTAAACAAAGGGGGGGTGGGGTATGTCTCTACATCAACACTAGCTGGTGCTGTGATGTTAACATACTGGGAAAAGGTTGCTCTCCAGATCTAGAGTACCTTGCACTCAATTGTAGACCATTTTACGCTCCAAGAGAGTTTTCATCTATGGTTCTGGTTGCAGTATATATTCCCCCTCAAGCATCTGTTAAAGCTGCTATTGGTGAATTAGCTTGCAAAATATCAGAATGGGAGAAAGGATCTCCTGAAGCATTTGTGATCGTAATGGGGGACTTTAACAAAGGAAAACTCAACCTGGATCTCCCCAAATTTACTCAACATATAAACTGCTTCACGAGAGAGAACAATACGCTTGATCACTGCTATACTGTCTTAAAAGGGGCCTACAGGGCAGTGAGGAGAGCAGCAGTGGGCTTTTCAGATCATTGTCTAATTCATTTAATTCCAGCCTACAGGCAAAGGTTGAAAACATCCAAACCTACAGTTTATACAAAGAAGACATGGTCTGAGGAGGCAAAATTGCAACTGCAAGCATGCTTTGAATGCACGGACTGGGAGGTATTCCAGGAAGCATGCTCGGGTCTGGATGAATGGGTTGATGCAGTGTCCTCATATATCCGTTTTTGTGAAGACACGTTTATTCCATCCAAATCTGTCCACTTTCGGGGAAACAACAAGCCGTGGTTTACAAATAAAGTCAGGTTGATCCGTAAGAGAAAAGAGGAGGCTTATAAAGCAGGCGATATTACTGAATTCAAGAAACTTAGGAACTCGCTATCTAAAGAGATCAAGTTAGCCAAACATGAGTATGCAAAGATTCTGGAGGAAAGGTTCTCATCAAAAGATACTAGATCTGCATGGAGAGGATTAAGAGAGGTCACCAATTATAAAAGCCACCCCACTATAGTGAACCCCAGCAGAAGTCTGGCAGCAGAGTTAAATGAATTCTACTGCAGATTTGAGGCAAGCTCTACACACAGTGGCTATTCATCTCTAAGCTCCTCAGTCTGTTCATATAAAGATCATTCATTGTGCAACACCCAAGTAGTGATCTCCGAGGCAGAGGTGATACGCATCCTGAAGGGACTTAAGGTCAAAAAGGCACCTGGCCCTGATGGTGTATCTCCAATGTGTCTGAAAGTATGTGCTACCCAGCTTGCCCCTATACTGACAAATATATACAATGTGTCACTGAAAGAGTGCGTTGTAACTCAGTGTTGGAAAAATTCCACAATTATCCCTGTCCCCAAGAAAGTGGGATCCTCTGAGTTGAACGACTATAGACCAGTAGCACTCACATCTGTAGCTATGAAAGTCTTCGAAAGAATTATGATGTCCCACCTGATAAAATTCACGCAGAAGCTATGGGACCCTCTTCAGTTTGCCTATAAGGAGAATTGTTCGGCAAACGACACTGTCAATCTGGCACTGAAGTACATTTTGGATCATACAGATGAGCGGCACTCATATGTCCGGATTTTTTTCATGGACTTTAGCTCAGCGTTCAATACCATTGATCCGAATTTACTTCATAAGAAAATGGTAGCTCTTGGAGTCCCTCTCAACTTATGCTTGTGGATTTATAACTTCCTGTCAGCCAGGATACAGAGTGTAAAAGTTGGACCATTCACTTCGGACACCTTGGTCACAAACATCGGGGCACCTCAGGGGTGTGTTTTGTCCCCATAACTGTTTTCTCTGTATACGAATGATTGCATCTCTTCAGCAGACTCAGTAAAAATCTTGAAATTTGCCGATGATATGACACTGATTGGTCTCATCAGGGGAAATGCTGAAGACTTGTATCGGAGTGAGGTGGAAAGAATATGTGACTGGTGTAAAGCCAATAATCTTGTACTCAACACTAAAAAAACTGCTGAGATGGTTGTGGATTTTAGGAAAGATCAACATGAGATACTTCCAATCTACATCCATGACGAAGTGGTTCTTAGGGTCACAGAGACCAAATTCCTTGGTGTTATCATCTCTCATGATCTTAAATGGGGGAAAAACGTGGATGCTGTTATAAGAAAAGCACAACAGAGGATGTTCTTCCTGCGTCAGCTGAAAAGATATGGTTTGTCTAAGAATCTGCTGATCTTATTCTTTAATGCTGTCATCAGATCTGTGATTTGTTCCTCTCTGATAGTCTGGTATGGGAGAGCCACTGCGCATGACAAACTCCGCTTACAAAGGACTTTCAGAACAGCAGAGAGAATTATAGGCTCCCCCCTGCCTAAAATCCAGGATCTTTATGATAAGAGTATTCGATCCCACGCATTGAAAATTTCATCCGATCCCTCTCACCCGGGACACTCCTCATTCCAACTACTCCCTTCAGGACGTCGGTTCAGAGTCCCCAAATGCAGTACCAACCGCCATATGAACAGCTTCTATCCACTCTCTGTTCAACAATTAAATCGTCATGTGTAGACTATATACTGTATCTGTCTTGTTAGATGTTACTTGTTGTATCTGTTGTTATATATTATGTTGCCTCTTTGCCACAAAGAATTCCTTGTATATATGTAATATGTACTTGGCGATAATAAATTTGATTGATTGATTGATTGAAAAACACTGAGGTCTCACGACCTCACCTCCACTATATCAGCATTCTGTTATGAACTGGCAGCAAAGCAAGAGAGACTAATATAACAGGGGACTGAACAAACTGACACAAGCTGTAACATATGGAGCGGGGTCCAGCACTGCCCCAAGCAGGGAGCACGCTGAACCCTCACAACAAGCAGAAAGAGGAAAAACCAGATCAGATGCAAAGGATTAGCAAATGAACAACTTAACTGAAAAATGCAGGATCAGGCAAGAGACATCAAACCTCAGAATGCACAGGCAGAACTAATCACCAGCAGGGATTGAAGGAAGTCTGCTGACTTAAATACTCCAATCAATAACCACAGATCTCCAATCATCATCATTATCAGGTGGCAGACCTCTGTCAATTCGGCCAGCTCCACTTCCCACAGTAACCACCAGAGGGAGCCCAGACTCAGAAGTAAGAGAATTCACAACAAGAGGCCCCTGAGGGAAGGAAACTGGGTCACCTTCTTCAAAAAGGATGGACCTCGGGGGTACTTTGCTGTCACGGTCGCCCTGTTGCCCCCGGAGGATGACCTGGAACTGTACAAGCACCAAGAATGGGAACAGCCGTCCTCACGTTTCCTGCCTTATGCACGGCCGGGCTCAGCATCTCCCCAATTGCTGTCACTGTGGGACATGACATCTGCGGTGGCCCCAGAACTGCCATCACCCCCTGGAGCATGGAGCCCGCTGTGGGACAGAGCGGTATGGGATGAGTACCTCCGGGACAATGACTGACAATGGCCCTTTAAGGAGGAAAGTTGTGCCTGTTGCATCGATTGATAACAGAATATAAAAAATGGAACAGAGTGGCACAGGATGAGTGCCACTAAAGTGATGCTTGATCTATTTAAAGAAGTAGTGCTTGTGCACCTGATTAGAAAACAGGACTGTTCCGTGTCATTGTAAGCAGAGGAATCCTGTCGCACCGGAGCTTGGTGCGGAGATGACTGTGGCTGGAGTGGTCATGTTTGAACATTTATGTAGAACATTGTTCTTCCCCTCCGCAAGTTTGTTGCGCTTGTTGCGCCTCCCCTACTGAATTGCAGGATCCCAACCCTCAGGGGTTATGTGCCTTTGGACTGAAAATGGACTGTACGTGGCTGCTGCTGCTGCTGCAAAAGACTGTTTCAGTTTGCTTAATCTGAACTTTATCCCTAGGTAAGAGGGAGAGGGACGAAGTCAACCAAGAGGACCTGAACGAGCCGGGTCAAGTTGGCATGGACTGTAACTGCTAGGATTGTGGTGAGTCCTTATGTGAACTGTGTACGTGTTCGGGTCATGGAGGACTGTAAACAAAACATGTAGCTGAACGTTAAAAAAATGGACTCCGATAAAGCAAAGAGTATTTAAGTATGTTTTAACAAGAAAAAAATGTGCACCTTTCATTAAAAGTTGTGCTGTTCCAGCATTGTATGGTCGGGGATGACCATATTTTAGGAGGGAGTAGTGCAAGGGGTGTGGGGGCCAGTAAAATGCCCTGCACTCCCTGCATATGTCCCTGATAGAAACAGTATATTTAATATGTCATGTGATGTATATACAGTATATATATATATATATATATATATATATATATATACACACTAGCTGAAGAGCCCGGCACTGCCCGGGCATAGTAACTAACTGTGGTTAGTTACAACAAATTATAATTATCCTCCATCCCATAGTCCCGTGCCCATATACCCATCATACTGTACATATCCACCATCCCATAGGCCTGTGCCCATATACCCATCATCCACATCCTCCATCCCATAGTCGAGTGCCCATATACCCATCACACATCCTCCATCCCATAGGCCCGTGCCCATATATACCTATTATACACATCCTCCATCCCATAGTCGAGTGCTCATATATACCCATCATACATATCCTCCATCCCATAGTAGAGTGCCCATATACCCATAACACATCCTTCATCTCATAGTCCCGTGCCCATATACCCGTCATATACATCCTCCATCCCATAGGCCCGTGGCCATATGCCCATCATACACATCCTCCATCCCATAGTCCCGTGCCCATATATACCCATCATACATATCCTCCATCCCATAGTAGAGTGCCCATATACCCATAACACATCCTTCATCTCATAGTCCCGTGCTCATATACCCGTCATACACATCCTCCATCCCATAGTCAACCATTATGACATCATAATGAGCGGCGGGGCTTGCAACCTATGATGAATCAGCGTCGCCATGGAAACCATTATGATATCATAATGAGGGGTGGGGCTTGATACGCACAAACTTTTTTCCCATTATGTAGATAGGGGCATAATGACATCATAATGAGGGGCGGGGCTTGACACGCACACACTTTCTCCCCATTATGTAGATAGGGACAAAATTGTTTGGTGAATTGGAACGCGCGGGGTTAAAATTTCGCCTCACAACATAGCCTAGGACGCTCTCGGGGTCCAGACGTGTGACTGTGCCAAATTGTGTGGCTGTAGCTGCGACGGTGCTGATGCCAATCCCGGACATACACACACACACATACATACATACATACATACACACATTGAGCTTTATATATTAGATATATATATATATATATATACAGTATATATATATATATTATGAGGTAGCGCTGTCATTTACTTAGGGGATTCTCGCTTGCAGCGAACAAAAACCAGTTCCGGCACAGGATTTTCCAACAAATCATACAGTCCTTGCGGTTTATTCACGCCTCATAAACCACAGCAGCAACAGAAAGTTCACTTAACAGCATTACCAGCATAGCGCCCATTATAATGCTTCACTCTGGTTATCAATGTCCTGTACGCAGGCTCTCTTAGCCTCACAACTAGAGTTGAGCGATACCGTCCGATACTTCAAAGTATCGGATCGGAATGGATCGGCCGATCTTTAAAAAAAGTATCGGTATCGCCGATTCCGATACCGGAAGTCCCATTCAAGTCTATGGGACTTCCGGTATCGGAATAAGAAAAACCCTGTTTTTGCCTTGTACAGCCTCTCTGGGGTCTGTACGGGCCTTTCGGGGGGCTGTGCCGGCCTGCCAGGGGGTCTGTGCAGGCTCCGGTGGTCTGTGCCGGCCTGCCGGGGGGCTGTGCCGGCCTGCCGGTGGTCTGTGCAGGCTCCGGGGGGCTGTGCCGGCCTGCCGGGGGGCTGTGCCGGCCTGCCGGTGGTCTGTGCAGGCTTCGGGGGTCTGTGCTGCCGTTCTCTACGGGCTGCAGGAATCCAATGACGGAAGGTAGGTATCCTTCCGCACTGTATTCCTCCGCCACTTAAAAAAAAAAAAAGTCCCTAGTCTCACTTTATGCCATTGCTGTGTGGGAATTTCCCACGCAGCAATGGCATAAAGTGAGACTAGGGACATTTTTTTTTTTAAGTGGCGGAGGAATACAGTGCGGAAGGATACCTACCTTCCGTCATTGGATTCCTGCAGCCCGTAGAGAACGGCAGCATCTTCTGATGCTGCAGTTCTCTACCCAAGATCGTCGTGGGACACACTCGTGGACTGCTTCGGATCGTGGGTGAGTATTTTTGTGGTTTGTTATGTTAATATTTATTCCGGAAAAGACAATGGCTTCGGGGAACAATGTGACAAGTATTGGTAAGTATGTTACTCTATGTTATATGTACTGTATGTCTATGTATGTATTGTATGAATGTATTGTATGTATGTAGTATATATGTGGTATGTATGTAGCATGTAGTATGTATGTAGTATGTATGTAGCATGCATGTAGCATGCAGTATGTATGTAGCATGCATGTAGTATATATGTAGTATGTATGTAGCATGCATGTAGTATATATGTAGTATGTATGTAGCATGTAGCATGTATGTAGTATGTATGTGGTATGTATGTAGCATGTAGTATGTATGTAGCATGCATGTAGTATATATGTAGTATGTATGTAGCATGTAGTATGTATGTAGCATGCATGTAGTATATATGTAGTATGTATGTAGCATGTAGTATGTATGTAGTATGTATGTAGTATGTATGTGGTATGTATGTAGCATGTAGTATGTATGTAGCATGCATGTAGTATGTATGTAGCATGCATGTAGTATGTATGTAGTATGTATGTAGTATGCATGTAGCATGCATGTAGCATGCATGTAGTATGTATGTAGTATGTATGTAGTATGTATGTAGCATGCAGTATGTATGTAGTATGTATGTAGTATATATGTAGTATGTATGTAGCATGTAGTATGTATGTAGCATGTAGTATGTATGTAGCATGCATGTAGCATGTAGTATATATGTAGTATGTATGTAGCATGTAGTATGTATGTAGCATGCATGTAGTATGTATGTAGCATGTAGTATGTATGTAGCATGCATGTAGTATGTATGTAGTATGTATGTAGTATTTTTTTTTTTTTTTTTTAACATTTAACACATTAGCCGGATGATGGGACTACTACTGTCCCATCATTGGCTAATGTGTCAATCACTGTCATGGTAGCAGGCATCGCCAGATGGGACTTGTAGTCCCATCAGACGATGCTTGCACAGACCCCCGGACATCAGCACAGCCCCCCGGCAGGCCGGCACAGCCCCCCGGCAGGCCGGTACAGACCCCCACAGGGTGCACAGACCACCGGCAGGCCGGCACAGCCCCCCGGCAGGCCGGTACAGACCCCGGGCAGTCCACACAGCCCCCCGGCAGGCCGGCAGAGACCCCCGGAAGGCCCGAAATGACGGCGCATCATGATGCGCACACACCGCGCATCATGATGACGTCAGGCTGTCAATCAACTTTGAACTTCCGATTCCGATGCCGAATTCCGATATTGAAAAAATATCGGAAGTCGGTATCGGAATTCCGATACAGCAAGTATCGGCCAATACCCGATACTTGCGGTATCGGAATGCTCAACACTACTCACAACTATCTCACCCAAGTCAGGGCTCCTCATGCGGCTGCAGCATTCCGCACACGTTCGTTCCCTCCAGGGAACTCTCAGGCCCACGTCGCCATTGCTCCCAGCCACTTCACACGTGCTGTCTGGGAGGAAGCTCCATCTCTGCAGGACCTTCCACACTGGACCAACCAGGTCCCAGCATTCCCCCCATGTGAACTACCCTGGCCACATTATATGGTCTATAGCCCTGCCCACCGGGTCACGTGACTATGACCTCATCACAGGTCCTTCACACACTCACATAGCTTTTTAATACAGGCGTTTTCAGACACACCCCTGGGTGGGTTTGTAGGTAACCGGCCTACCTGGAGACTTCTCCCTTATACCTTGAAACAATACTTCAGCAATATCATTGCTGATCAACACATAACTAAGTCTCCATCTCAAAGCCACCCACTTTGAGATACATAACCATCCTTCAGGATTCTGCCGCTCATCCTTTCTCTTGGAACCTCCACACAGCGCCCCCTAGCGGACATAGTTGTTACTACACCACATACCTCGCCCCTCTATTCAAACTTGTGGGGTTGAACACACATTCCATCAGGCTCTCGAGACCGGGCACTCACCGCACCTTGCCGTACAGGTCGAGAGAACCTTTTCCACCTGTCATACGGCCTCCTCTCTACGTTAGGCCTCCCCCGCCCCCAGCTGTAAGAATATCGGTCCTGTTATTTGACCCTCCAATTATAGTCTGTCTGCGTCATCAGACACGGTCCAGTTATCACCTTCCTCTCTCTGTTTGTTCCGTTCCCCGACTAGCTCCCCCGGTTTGTACTGTCATCAATCCTACTCAGGCCTACTGTCTGGCCTGAGTATGATTCATTCAGGGTCTCACAGGAACTACGGTCTCTCCATGTCATCTTGCCAGTCGAGCTACCACTTGCTGACATTCTTCGGCCATCTGTCCTGTCACTTCTTGGTGGCACTCTTCGGGTCCTTACATCTTGTTGGGTTGCAGGCAGCCGCCATCTGGTATTCCGTACTTCTTTATCAATTCGCCGGCGATCCTGCCTCAACTGCTCAATCTCTTGCAGGTACCTCACTCGATACTCCAATAGCATCCGAAAGTCTCTCAGACTCTCCCCGGAGCCAACCACTAGGATGGGAATCCTACCCACTTCACTGGATACTTGGTCTTCATCATCAGGAGGGATCCTCACACTCACCTCACCGGAGATAATCACATTACATTACCTTCCCGGATCTTCCAATGATTCTCCCAATCAGAGCTTTGGGTAACGGCACCACATCTTTCCTCAAACCCAGCTGATCCATAGCCTCCCTTGCTAATTCTAGGTGTCGAGCAGCCTTCACATTATACTGCCTGACCCGCTGTTTGGTGTGGAGACACTGTAGATGCATCTCTTTCTGGACAGCTACTCGGTTTGATGTATCTTCTCTATCCGATACTACCACCAACTGCCGAGTCTCAGGTGCCCAGCGCACCTTACACGCTTTGACCGCTTCTTTGAAAGCCTCATGCACACCTTCCTCCGCACAGGCTTCTTGAATGTCTTCTGGTATGTCAATCACCAACTGGAAGGTTGTGGTCTTGCTCTCTTCCTGGACCGAAGGCTCTAGCTTTACCACGGACACTTCCCTCACTGCCATTGACCCGACCGGTTGACTGTCTTCCTCCACTCTTAACTCCTCAACTTCACACGATTTGATCACTTCATGACCCTTTGCCATGAGGGCTAGTAGCCATTTTGTCCTGTTATCACTTACGCTCACCCACGGTAAGTCTTCGTCTAATTTCTCCCGCAGAAGACTTTTAACTACTCCTCTGAGTGCTTCCATTTCTTCCCTAAGGGTCTTGTTCACATTTTGCCACATTGAAAGGTGACCACTGAGCTCCAAGACTTTTTTCTCAAGCCCTACCACATCCTCTCTTAAGGTGTTGTTTACGCTGTGCCACGTTGACAGGTGACCTTTGAGCTTAACGACTTCTTTCTTGAGCTCCTCCACTCTGTGCTCGGCCGTTTGTCTCATCACACTTTCTCGTTCGAGCTGTTCCTTCACTGTCTCTTTTATTAACTGTATCTCCTGCTCTAGTTCTCTTTTGGCCAGTATGTGTTGCACCATTACTTCTTTAGTCATATCGTCTAAGGGTACCCCTGGGTTAGTCCCGTCGGCCGAGTGAACCCCCCAGTTACCCACTGACTGTGTCTCTACTCCCGTTATCTTCTCGACCAGGTTACCATCTGTCCTGTCAAAAGTTTCAGTCAGCACAGCACTAGATTCTGTCCTAGGGGTGGCTACTGGCAATTACACGTCACAGTCACACCACACCGTATGGTAAACCCCCAAGACACTCTCTATCCGTGTGTCAGCTCCACTCTTTTTGTTTACCACACCCTTCTCATTCACACTGATGTACCCTTCAGGTGACATCAGGTCAGTAAATTCGTCCGACACCATTCATTCTTCGGTTGCCCCTTCGTCTTGCCTATCCACGTTAGGAGGCGTCAGCGTCTCAGCATCTGCTAGCCCTACAGTAGACACGTCTCTATCCTCCTGGCATAGGTCATCAAACCTGACAAGTCCCGGCCCCACTCCGAGGCATAAGCTAAGTCTGGTGGTATACTGCCATCTTGGCACTTACTGCCTCCGAACTCCTTAAACATTACTCTGTCTACTGCATAGTTCACTGTGACCCCATGTGCACAGCGAACCTGGACCATTTTCTCGGTCAGACAGAGAGTGAGAGGAGTTCCCACCAGAGTCACCCGACTCTTTGAGTCCAGCCGTCCCGATATCCCTTCCCGGTGTAGCATCATGGTACACACTTGCGGCCCGTTATCATTCAGAAAGAATATCCCACATTCTGGAAATGACATACACATACACAGCGGTACTCCAGACATACCCACTGAGTCACCCAGTGCTGTCATTCCTTCAAACTTGGCCCCTTTCTGGGCCACAACCCCAGTTTGGGTTGCCGCCCCCTCCCGGGACTCCACCCTTTTTTGGTTACCACCCCGCTTTGGGTCACCGCCCCCTTCTGGGACTCCACCCCCTTTCGGGATCTCCCCATGTCCGTTAAACCGGTCTTCTCAGACCACAGTTCACACAACACAGTTTATGTCTTAACAATACCACACAAGTCCTTGTTGGCACCACCACAGCTCCTGCTGTCACCGATCACCGACACCACCGGCTGCTGTTCACACACACAGCGGCTGGAGTCACTGCAGCTCCTGCTGCGCCATCTTCGTGGACCCGCCGATCCACCAGAAGCCGCTTGTCACCTTCGTAACCCCGTTGAGCTACCGGAAGCCGCTTGTCACCTTCATGACCCCACTGAGCTACATCAAGCCGCTTGTCACCTTCTTGACTTCTTGAGAAAAGAAGAAAAGAAAAACACCACACAAAAAAACTCAAAAAACTCACGTGTCCTTTCTGTGTGCTATTCAGGACGTACCGTCTCCACCTGAGACCGTCCAACACACAGGGAGCACCGGGTGCTATTCAGGGAGCGACCCTCCTCCCAGGGTTTCCCAACACACTGGCCACACCAACACAAAACTCACGTGTCCTGTCTGTGTGCTATTCAGGATGCACCGTCTCCGCCTGAGATCGTCCAACACACAAGGCGCACCGGGTGCTATTCATGGAGCTGACCCTCTTTCCAGGGTTTCCCAACACACCGGCCTCACCAGGTCCAGGGGCTTAGCTGGTGCTATTCAGGACATCCGTCTCGGCCTGAGAATGCCCAACACTTACGCCTCACCAGGTCCAAGGTCATACCACATGCTCCAGGGATCTTCCCAACACTGACCCTCCAGGACCTTGCTCACTGAACCCTCCAGGAACACAGTCTTTCCCACTGACCCAGGTCAGTACCACACGAACACCAGTCCATTACCTGTGTCAGCCACACAGGTTCTCGGGTACCTCTTATCCGCAGAGGCACCCAATAGCAATCACCAGTCTCTTGCTCACTGACCCCGGTCAGTACAACATGGTTTTCACGACCGTCACCTGCTGGCGGCGCAGGTTCTCGGACCCCTCTACAGCAGAGGTATCCTAGTAAACACCAGTCTCTTTCTCCTGAGGAACGGCCGCACTGGGCTCACCGATCCGGACAGTTCCTTACTCCCTAGGCCGCCCTACGGTTCCAGAACCACAGCTGGGCGTTGGCTTCCTCGTCAGCCTTCCTGGCTCAGTGTTGCCAGCACTGCAACATACGCCTTTGGAAACCGTTGCCCTTAGCAACCAAAACTTTGCAGTCCTCTTCCGTTGCTCCCATCAACAAGGCTACAACATTGCCCATTGCTTTCTCCACCAAATGTGAGGTAGCGCTGTCATTTACTTAGGGGATTCTCGCTTGTAGTGAACAAAAAACAGTTCCGGCACAGGATTTTCCAACAAATCACACAGTCCTTGCGGTTTATTCACGCCTCATAAACCACAGCAGCAACAGAAAGTTCGCTTAATAGCATTACCAGCATAGCGCCCATTATAATGCTTCACTCTGGTTATCAATGTCCAGTACGCAGGCTCTCTAAGCCTCACAACTATCTCACCCAAGTCAGGGCTCCTAATGCGGCTGCAGCATTCTGCACACGTTCGTTCCCTCTAGGGAACTCTCAGGCCCACGTCGCCATTGCTCCCAGCCACTTCACACATGCTGTCTGGGAGGAAGCTCTATCTCTGCAGGACCTTCCACACTGGGAGGAAGCTCTATCTCTGCAGGACCTTCCACACTCGACCAACCAGGTCCCAGCATTCCCCCCATATATTGTGTATTGCAAATGTACCTATGTTCAGGTGTTGTATAGATATAGGGATAATGTAATACTTAGCCCAGTAGGGGAGCACAGTAGAATAGAATAAGATAGGAATTAGTTAGGCCAATAGGATTAGGTTAGTTAGGAGGGGCTAAGAGAGGATACCTTCCTGGAGTTGGTCAGAGTGTGTGTGAGCTGGGAGCAAGGACAGGACAGTCGTGTCCAAGGGAGAACACTTACGCCAACGAGCCCAGCAGTCCAGGGCCTTAGAGCTGACAGTCACACAGTGTGGAGGAATATCTTGGCAGCATTAGATTGGTAGCAGCTAACTTCGTGGGAGCAACCCTAAACATCTGAGGCCTATGGCCTGGTAAGGAATGGAAAAGTCATTTCTCGACTTCACCTTTGGAGAGGGAAACGGGCGGGGAACTCCTTACGTGGGTTAGTCTGATCAGTGAGGAAGTTGTGGGACCGGCGTATCTGGCGGATATTCTTGGACTCCATTTCACATGCAGCATGTAAGTGCACTTTAACACTTGCTCATTGAACAGAAAAAAACAAAGGCAGAAACATAATGGCATTTTCGTTTTGCGCTCCCCTTCTTCTCAAAGCCATAACTTTTTTATTTTTCTGTCAATATGGCCATGTGAGGGCTTGTTTTTTGCAGGATCAGTTGTAATTTTGAACGACACCATTGGTTTTACCATGTCATGTCTTAGAAAATGGGAAAAAAATTCCAAGTGCGGTGAAATTGAAAAAAAAAGTTCACTAAATACTAAAATGGACCTGCCATTATGATTCTCTAGGCCATTATGAGTTCATAGACAAAACATGTCTAGGTTCTTTTTTATCTAAGTGGTAAAAAATATTCCAAACTTTGTTTAAAAAAAAAATTGTGCCATTTTCCCATACCCGTAGCGTCTCCATATTTCTTGATTTTGGGTCTTGGGTTGGGTGAGGGCTTATTTTTTGCATTCCGAGCTGATGCTTTTAATGATATCATTTTGGTGCAGCACAATATTTGATCGCCCGTTATTGCATTTTAATGCAATGTCGTGGTGACCAAAAAAAGTTTTTCTGGCATTTTGACTTTTTTTCTCGTTACGTCGTTAGCGATCAGGTTAATCCTTTTTTTATTGATAGATCGGGTGATTCTGAACACGACAACACCAAATATGTGAATGTTTGATTTTTTTTATTGTTTTATTTTCAATGGTGAGAAAGGGGGGTGATTTGAACTATTATATATTTTTTATTTTTTAATATTTTTTAAAACATTTTTTTTTACTTTTCGCATGCTTCAATTGTCTCCATAGGAGAGTAGAAGCTGCCATAACCCGATCGGCTGTACTACATAGAGGCCATGATCAGTTCGACTCTATGTAGTAGAATTACTCACTTGCTGTGAGCGCCGACCACTGGGTGGTGCTCACAGCAAGGCAGCACTGACAACCTTAGAGGTCTCCAGGAGACCTCTGGTTGCCATGCCAACACACCGGTGACCTGCAATCATGCGATGCGGGTCACCGGTTTGCAGATTCCTGTTACAATTGCTGGAAGTGCCTTTTAAATGTTGCTGTCAGCAGTTGACAGCAGCATTTAAGGGATTAATAGCCATGGGTGGATCGCGATTCCACCTGTGGCTATTGCGGGAACATGTCAGCTGATCAAAGCAGCTGACATGTCCTGGGAAAGATGTGGGCTTACCGCTGGAGCCCACATCAAAGGGAGGGAGTCCTTTTACACCTGATGTCGGAAAGGGGTTAAATACCTTGCAGTACATGATAAACAGCATAGTGCATGAAAATAATATACGGTATTTAGTTAACATATTTTTTGCTAAAAAAATGAGAAAGCCATCCCACCTCTTCACGGTGACTGTAATTAAGAGTACCCCTGGAACAGGGATAGTGAGGGCCCCAATTCCAGGGATAATTGCAGGCCCTCCTCTCCCTTACTTGAAACTGGCACATTGTGACACATGGTCCCCACTCTGTGCTTTTGTTCCATGCTGGCAGTAATGGCTCACACGAATATCCTTCCTCTGTGGCCAGGTCTCTCTCTCATCGCTGACTCTGCTTGGATTTCATGGATCTATGTCTCTTGTGTCTGGCCTCGGCTTGACACACTCAGTTCGGATCTTCCAGAATGGGTATCTCGTTCCTGGCTCTGGGTGAGCTCTGCACTCGCATCTGATCTCTCATAATCACCGCTGTAAGACAGCTCGCTGTACCGCACGTTCGTTCGGCTAGAAGTTTGGGCGCCAACTCCATCCCCTTCTTTCCCTTCCCAGGCCTTTTATAATTATCAACTGCACCACAGCTGTCACCTCACCAGGTGTCTCGGTTAATCTTTTCCCTCAGGAGACGTGTGCTTTGCTTTTCAGTTCCTACTATTGTCATTCTCTTTGCTTTATCTACTCTTATCATCTTTGGTCAGCAGATGGCAATGTTTCTTGCCGGCAGTCGGCTTAAGCACTGTGAGTGTCTCTTCACTCCTTCAATATTAAGTTAAGGGTACCATTATTTCTGTCCAGGCCTATTTCATGAGTTTTATTTTTTTTTAAATTCTGTGGAAACATGGTTGAAAAGCAATGTCTGACTTTCATTTTGTTAATTTTCATACTTTTTTGATTTATTATTACTCCTTCAGAATTCATTCTGTATATGTCGGCACTGCCACCCCACAAGCCAATGAGTGTTTCACACGTTGCTTTGTCAGGGGTTGATGACAATGCAACATGTGAAACACCCGTTGGAGTGTGGAGTGGCAGTGCCGACATATACAGCATGAATTCTGGTCAGTATTAAATTTTTTTTTAGCCTAATGGCTGGGTCAACTATGAAATGAATTTTGCACTATGCACTTTGCACTATTTTACTGATCACGTTTTTTCACCGTGATTTTTTTTTACAATAGATTACAATTATATATAATTTTTTTGTGTGGGTTTTGGGGATAATGGGAAAAGTATATTCAATATATTATTAAATAGCACATATGCACTGCACTTTATATTGATTTAAATTATTGCTTTTGCACTGCTTCCCATTGTCCCTAACACCACATATTGTTGGGATTTTAACCCTTTATATTCCTTGCTGCATGTGTTGACTTGCTCCCCTCAGGATTTATTATGTTTTTTCTTTTTATCATCTTTTCGTGTCAAAAAACAAATACAAAAATGACTGCAATAAAACAGGAATTATGTATATCTCACTTAATCATACAGTTGTGGCCAAAAGTATTGACATCCCTGCAATTCTGTCAGATAATACTCAGTTTCTTCCTGAAAATGATTGCAATCACAAATTCTTTGGTATTTTCCATTTAATTTGTCTTAACTGAAAAAAACACAAAAGAGAATGAAGCAAAAAGCAAAACATTGATCATTTCACACAAAACTCCAAAAATGGTACAGACAAAAGTATTGACACCCTCAGCCTAATACTTGGTTGCACAACCTTTTGCCAAAATAACTGCGACCAACCGCTTCCGGCAACCAACAATGAGTTTCTTACAATGCTCTGCTGGAATTTTAGACCATTCTTCTTTGGCAAACTGCTCCAGGTCCCTGATATTTGAAGGGTGCCTTCTCCAAACTGCCATTTTTAGATCTCCCACAGGTGTTCTATGGGATTCAGGTCTGGACTCATTGCTGGCCACCTTAGAAGTCTCCAGTGCTTTCTCTCAAACCATTTTCTAGTGCTTTTTGAAGTGTGTTTTGGGTCATTGTCCTGCTGGAAGACCCATGACCTCTGAGGGAGACCCAGCTTTCTCACACTGGGCCCTGCATTATGCTGCAAAATTTGTTGGTAGTCTTCAGACTTCATAATGCCATGCACATGGTCAAGCAGTCCAGTGCCAGAAGCAGCAAAGCAACCCCAAAACATCAGGGAACCTCCGCCATGTTTGACTGTAGGGACCGTGTTTTTTTCTTTGAATGCCTCTTTTTTTCCTCCTGTAAACTCTATGTTGATGCCTTTGCCTAAAAAGCTCTACTTTTGTCTCATCTGACCAGAGAACATTCTTTCAAAATGTTTTAGGCTTTTTCAGGTAAGTTTTGGCAAACTCCAGCCTGGCTTTTTTATGTCTCGGGGTAAGAAGTGGGGTCTTCCTGGGTCTCCTACCATACAGTCCCTTTTCATTCAGATGCCAACAGATAGTACGGGTTGACACTGTTGTACCCTTGGACTGCAGGGCAGCTTGAACTTGTTTCGATGTTAGTCGAGGTTCTTTATCCAATATCCACACAATCTTGCGTTGAAATCTCTTGTCAATTTTTCTTTTCCGTCCACATCTAGGGAGGTTAGCCACAGTGCCATGGGCTTTAAACTTCTTGATGACGCTGCGCATGGTAGACACAGGAGCATTCAGGTCTTTGGAGATGGACTTGTAGCCTTGAGATTGCTCATGCTTCCTCACAATTTGATTTCTCAAGTCCTCAGACAGTTCTTTGGCCTTCTTTCTTTTCTCCATGCTCAATGTGGTACACACAACGACACAGGACAGAGGTTGAGTCAACTTTAATCCATGTCAACTGTCTGCAAGTGTGATTTAGTTATTGCCAATACCTGTTAGGTGCCACAGGTAAGTTACAGGTGCTGTTAATTACACAAATTAGAGAAGCATCACTTGATTTTTCGAACAGTGCCAATACTTTTGTCCACCCTCTTTTTATGTTTGGTGTGGAATTATATTAAATTTGGCTTTAGGACAATTCTTTTTGTGTTTTTTCATTTAAGACAAATTAAATTAAGATAATAATAACAAATAATTTGTGTTTGCAATCATTTTCAGGAAGAAACTGAGTATTATCTGACAGAATTGCAGGGGTGTCAATACTTTTGGCTACAACTGTATAAAAAGGAGGATGAATGAACTCATGGAGATCAACATCCGACACTGCGGAGACACATCACGTGTTTCTCAATGCAGTGATTCTAGAGCACTGCCCCCATCCCTTATGGGAAATATGTAAAACATGCAAAACAGAAGCCGCGGAGACACCATCACGTGTTTCTCAACGCAAGCAATGACCAGCCGGGTCTTTGCCCAGGAAGGAACAATCACGGGAAGGGCAGTCTCCAATGAAGGAAACCACCTATGCCAAAACATGGTATCCATCCACATACAGCTGTTTCGGGGTATTGCCCCTCATCAGTGTGGAGTAGGAAACTGGCTGGTAGGAGCAATGCCTAGTAAAAAGACTATGAAGAGGAGGATGAATGAACTTATGGAGATCAACATCCGACACTGCGGAGACACCATCACGTGTTTCTCAACGCAGTGATTCTAGAGCACTGCCCCCATCCCTTATGGGAAATATGTAAAACATGCAAAACAGAAGCCGCGGAGACACCATCACGTGTTTCTCAACGCAAGCAATGACCAGCCGGGTCTTTGCCCAGGAAGGAACAATCACGGGAAGGGCAGTCTCCAATGAAGGAAACCACCTATGCCAAAACATGGTATCCATCCACATACAGCTGTTTCGGGGTATTGCCCCTCATCAGTGTGGAGTAGGAAACTGGCTGGTAGGAGCAATGCCTAGTAAAAAGACTATGAAGAGGAGGATGAATGAACTTATGGAGATCAACATCCGACACTGCGGAGACACCATCACGTGTTTCTCAACGCAGTGATTCTAGAGCACTGCCCCCATCCCTTATGGGAAATATGTAAAACATGCAAAACAGAAGCCGCGGAGACACCATCACGTGTTTCTCAACGCAAGCAATGACCAGCCAGGTCTTTGCCCGGGAAGGAACAACCACGGGAAGGGCAGTCTCCAATGAAGGAAACCACCTATGCCAAAACATGGTATCCATCCACATACAGCTGTTTCGGGGTATTGCCCCTCATCAGTGTGGAGTAGGAAACTGGCTGGTAGGAGCAATGCCTAGTAAAAAGACTATGAAGAGGAGGATGAATGAACTCATGGAGATCAACATCCGACACTGCGGAGACACCATCACGTGTTTCTCAACGCAGTGATTCTAGAACACGTGATGGTGTCTCCACGGCTTCTGTTTTGCATGTTTTACATATTTCCCATAAGGGATGGGGGCAGTGCTCTAGAATCACTGCGTTGAGAAACACGTGATGGTGTCTCCGCAGTGTCGGATGTTGATCTCCGTGAGTTCATTCATCCTCCTCTTCATAGTCTTTTTACTAGGCATTGCTCTTTCCAGCCAGTTTCCTACTCCACACTGATGAGGGGCAATACCCCGAAACAGCTGTATGTGGATGGATACCATGTTTTGGCATAGGTGGTTTCCTTCATTGGAGACTGCCCTTCCCGTGGTTGTTCCTTCCCGGGCAAAGACATGGCTGGTCATTGCTTGCGTTGAGAAACACGTGATGGTGTCTCCGCGGCTTCTGTTTTGCATGTTTTACAACTGTATAAAAAAACTGCTTAACTAGGACAAAAAATGGCCCTTTTAAAGTGTTGATACCTTTCAATAGACAGCCAAATATTAAGAAGTCACATGTCAGTGGAATGGAGACTCATGTACAAATGATATATTTTAGCTACTAAAGCTTGGGCAAAAAATATATTTAACGTAGGAGTCGCCATAGTATGCCTTACATTATATAAAACAAGATATTATTAACAGAAAGTTAGAGTGCTCAAGTTAAACAATATATATTTACTCAATACAGGAGGCAATAAATGGCTGACAGTAGAATAAAATTCATATCAAACAGTGGCTAAATTAGCCAAAGAGATTTCAAAATGCAGCTACTGCTTATAAAGTTCTATGTGCCAATAATATTTCCTCTATGCCAAAATTAATTTGCTCTAAACCAATTAGTTTATAATAGAATGAACCTTCTATCTACTATCAGTAGTGAATCTAATAAGTGGTTAAGTATCTTAAAGTCTATGCCACAGATAAAAAAGTTTCTCAAGCTAGATCATATAGCAAACATAGTGCATTAAGCAAGTCCCATTGAACCAAAGAAGGAGCCCAGTGCAGTATAGCACATCCAATGAAGGTGCTAATCTGATGGCAAATAAACAGTAAGAGTTATTAAGTAAATAAGATATACATGACCTAGTTGTGCAGTGTGGTGCCCCGATGCACGTTTCACGTTAGCTTCGTCCTAGGGGGTCAATTCAATTATACCAGAATAAGGATGGGACCAATCATACCAAGAACAGGACGGGGCCAATCATACAGAATAAGGTTGGGTCCATGCATACCAAGGCCATGATGGGGCCAATTATACAAGGATAAGGATGCGACCATTCATACCAGGACCAGGACTGGGCCAATCATACCACGAGAAGGATGGGACAATGCATGCAAGGACAAGGATAGGGCTAATCATACAAGGATAAGGATGGGGCCATGCATACCAGGACTGGGATGGGGCCAATCATGCCAGGATAAGGATGGGGCCATGCATACCAGGACTAGGATGGGGCCAATCATACCAGGTTAAGGATGGGGCCAATGATACCAGGATAGGGATGGGGCGATTCATACTTGGACGAGATGGGGCCCTGCATACCAATATAGGGATGAGGGCGATCATACCTACCAGAATAGGGATGAGGGGGCATGCATACCAGGCTAGGGATGAGGAGGCCATGCATACTAGCATATGGATGAGGGGCCATATGTATCAGGATGTGAATGAGGGAACCATATTTACCAGGATAGGGGATATTAAGTACAGAATTCACCACATTTTTTGCTTCAGCTTTTTTCCTCTTATTTCCTCCTCTAAAACTTAGCTGCGTCTTATGGTCCGGTGCGTCTTATAGTCCGAAAAATATGGTACATTATAAAAATAAGTTAATTTATTCACATACAAGTACAATGCAAACAATAAAAAATAGCATACGCACACAGACAAAAATGGAATATGCACACACTGATATGGGTAAGATTACCACCATACGTGATGTTTTCTCAGCTGCATATTTTCATTGCACCAAAATGATTCAGCATATTACAGTTATAGCAAAGTGAATGGGATTTATAAAGATTTCTAGCCCACTGTGCTTTTCTTTTCCATTGTGGAAACTGACCTGTGGTGTGTTTTGGAAATCTGCAACATGTCAATTTTTCTTACGTTAACTGTGCATTGTTTTTGCAGATTTTTTCATAGTCTTGAATGAGATACATAAAATCCACTGATAAAAATGGCCTAAACTATTGTAGTACATTTTCGCAGCAAAAAGCAAAAAGTTTTATCAAAGCTAAGTAGCAGGAAGTTTCCAAAGCAAAGTACGGTAGCTTCATTTAAAATATGAATCACAAAAAAGAGCCAAAACCACATGTATAAAATGTAATAAAAACACATGTAAAAAATGCACTCAAAATGAAAAAAATGTAAACAACCTAATTAAGCAAATTAGTGCAGAAATGGGGTTGAAAATCTGCAGCATCTGACATGCAACAATTACATTGTGGGAACTTAGCCTTAGGGCTCGTTCACATGACCGCATCTTCAGCCTGTGAATAAAACGGGCAGCACTCGGACTAATTTTATTCAATGGGGCAGTGCAAATGCAGTGACCGAATCTACGTGTAAAAAAACGCAGCATGTACTAGTCTCTTCCATAAATAAGATGAAGCTCACTTATTTAAGTTTATGTGCAAAAAAATCAGATACCATACAGAGAGTCCATTTTTTACAGATTCATTGTAATTGTGTAATATAGGAAGCTATATATGGTCCTGTAAATGATTAATTGCTGCTGTAAAAATAAGATTGCATATTGATGACAAGTGAGAAAAAAATCATCCAAGAATTGTGAATAAAAATCTGAAGGATTTTTATATGGTTGTGTGAACCTGCCCTTAATTTGGTCTAGGTAATTTGGAGAAAGCCACACTCAAAGATTATTAACTAGGTTTGCATGTGTTTTATTTCCCAGTGGAGCATGCAAGGCTTAAAAGTCTCCTCACCTTGGCATGTTAGGCTTGACATGTTATCTCCGCAAGGAAAAACGTTACCTCTTGGATCCTGGCCAGACACCTCCCACCCAGTCAAACCAGATCTCACACTTTGCACTGATGAGGAGCAGTACTTCGAAACACAGTGGCTTCAAATTGATATTTTGGTTTTGACTTTTATCCTAAGTCATGAGGCAAGTATCGTTAGAAGGTCAATATTGACTTTTAAGATTGCTACTTCCAATAGGTGGCAGGAGAGTTCTAGTCCCCTTAATCTCTGAAGAGACAAATTGTTATGACAGAATCACTGACTGGGTGGATCATGGAAATGCTGTAAATATAGTATATCTTGACTTCAGCAAAGCATTTGACAAAGTATCTCACACAATCCTTATTGAAAAAATGACTAAGTATGGAATGGACAAGGCAACTGTTAGGTGGATTCATAACTGGCTTAGTGATCGGACCCAAAGGGTGGTCACAAATGGCTGCCTATCCAATTGGAAGAATCTGTCAAGTGGGGTACCACAGGGCTCTGTCCTGGGCCCTGGATTGTTCAATACTTTTATCAATGAGTTAGATGAAGGAATTGAGGGTACACTGATAAAATTTGCTGATGACTCAAAGCTAGGAGGGATAGCTAATACTAGAGAAGAGAGAGAGGATTCAAAAATATATAAATAAACTGGAGCAGTGGGCAGCAAATAACAGAATGTTTTTTAAGAGGGAAAAATGCAAAGTAGCACATCTGGGCAATAAAAATGAAAAAGAATATACAGAATGGGAGGAATAGGGCTAAGCAACAGCACATGTGAAAAAGACTTGGGTATAGCAATAGATCACAGACTAAACATGAGCCAACAATGTGATGCAGCAGCAAAAAAGGCAAATACAATTCTAGGATGTATTAACATAAGCATACAGTATAGATCACGTGAAGTCATCATTGCCCTCTACTCCTCTTTGGTCAGACCTCATCTGGAATACTGTTTCCAGTTTTTGGCACCACATTCTAAAAAAGACATCAACAAACTTGAGCAAGTTCAGATAGGAGTGACCAGAATGGTGACCGGTCTGCAAACCATGTCCTATGAGCAACGGTTGCAGGATTTGTGAATATCTAGCTTGCAAAAGAGAAGACTGAGAGGAGACTTAATAGTGGTCTGCAAATATCTCAAGGGCTGTCACATTGTAGAAGGATCATCTTTATTCTCATTTGCACAAGGAAAGACTAGAAGCAATGGGATGAAACTGAATGGGAAAAGACACAGATTAGATATTATAAAAAACTTTTTGACAGTTAGGGTGATCAATGAGTGGAACAGGCTGCCACGAGAGGTGGTGAGATCTCCTTCAATAGAAGTCCTCAAACAGAGGGTGGACAGACATCTATCTTGGATGATTTAGTGAATCCTGCTTTGAGCAGAGGGTTGGACCAGATGGCCCAGGAGGTCACTTCCAATTCTACCATTCTATGATTTTATAAATCTGTCTAATTTTATCACTGTCTACTCTAAGTTTGCACCACCCATTAGTTGGTTTAATTTCTGCCAGAAATTAGCCTTCATAATTTTTTCCAGGGCTGTGAACTTTAGGGCTCATGCAGACATCTGTGCAATACTGTCTGAACACAGACTGCAATACACAAACTGGCTGTTAGTCTTTCGAATTGAGCATGGCAGCTTCATATATTTCTATAACGCTGTCATCCTTGGGTCAAGATATCTACAGCCAGGGGTTTACATAGAAATCATAGGGCCTCATAGCAGGGCCTCATAGCAGAAGTCATAATCACCCCCCACCTAAAAAAAAAAAATAGGTATATATATATTATGTGAGAATCATGTGGGAATAGTGGATGACGGCAGGTATATCTCGCCCAGATTCCTTTCCTATGTGGCCTAGTCTGGTCAGTATCGCACCTGCTTGCTAATGAATAATGGGAGGTGGTCAGGTGGTTGTGTGAGTGTCTCAGCCTGGGAACACAGAGAGCCTGTCTGTGTGAGAGACACACGTGAGTGGAAGCAGTGCCCACTGCAACTGTGGTTTGGCTGGACGGGAGAAGCCCGCCAGTTGGTAGTTAGGTTGTCCATTGTTTAGTTAGTGCCGGACAGGCAAGGATTTGTTTTATGTTTTATTTCCTTTTGCATTGCTTTCACCGTTAATAAACCTGACCCAGGGTCAGTTACACCCGAATCCCAGCTCTGCGTCTGAGTTTTATGCTGAATGCATGTGACCTTTGACCCCAGCAAAGGCGATCCCGGAGTGTTTTATCACATTGTGGTGGAAAACGCGGGCATCACGTTGCAAGCACGAGCAAATAAAGGATCCTACCCTTTCTCAGGCTAGGACAAATGTAAAAGTGATAAATGGGGTACCCGTAGAACCTGGCTCTAGGCTGGCATATCCTTACATGGTTCTGGAGAATGATTTACTCTATCAGATAGAGAAAAAGGGGGAAGATACGGTGCAACTATTAGTCGTGCCAAAACCCTACCGGCGGCAGGTGCTGGACCTGGCCCACGGACATGTGATGGGAGGTCACCTGGGAGTCCAGAAAACCACCGAAAGGATATTACACTGTTTTGTTTGGCCAGGCATGCATCACGATATCCGTGTATATTGTGAGTCTTGTCCTGACTGCCAAGCCTCTGCACCTAAGCCTCGGTTCTGTAGCCCTTTGGTACCCCTACCTATTATTGAAGTCCCGTTTGAGAGGATTGGGATGGATTTAGTTGGGCCCCTTCCACGGTCTGCACGTGGACACCAACATATCCTGGTCATCTTGGATTATGCCACCCGTTACCCGGAGGCCATCCCTTTGCGTAACACGGCCACCAAGACGATTGCCAAGGAACTGGTGCATGTGTTTAGTCGGGTCGGTATACCAAAACAGATACTCACCGACCAGGGGACCCCCTTTATGTCCAGGGTAATGAAGGAGCTCTGCCGATTGTTACAAATCGAACCGTTACGCACATCCGTGTATCACCCTCAAACAGACGGGTTGGTCGAACGGTTCAATAAAACTCTGAAGCAGATGCTGAGAAAGGTGATAGACAAGGATGGGAAGAACTGGGACTATTTACTTCTGTATTTGCTTTTTGCCATCAGGGAAGTACCCCAGTCTTCCACGGGATTCTCGCCTTTCGAGTTATTGTACGCCCGACGTCCTCGCGGACTGTTAGACGTTGCAAAAGAAACCTGGGAGGGTCAGGTCACTCCGTTTAAAACAGTGATAGATCACGTCACACAAATGCAGGACCGTATTGCGGCTGTTATGCCTATCGTCAAAGAACACATGATACAGGCTCAAGGAGCCCAAAAAAGAATCTATGATAGGGGCGCCAAGATCCGTACATTTGCACCCGGAGATAGGGTGTTGATCCTGGTCCCCACGGTGGACAGTAAGTTCCTGGCAAAGTGGCAGGGCCCCTTTGAGATCAAGGAAAGAGTTGGTGAAGTAAACTACAAAGTATACCAGGCAGGTAAACGGAAACCTGAACAGATTTATCATGTAAATCTGATAAAGCCCTGGAAGGATCGGTCTGCCTTGTCAGCGGAGCTGGCCCGTCCTGTCTGCTCGCATACCGTACCGGAGGTACGGGTTGCAGAGACTCTCTCAGAGCGGCAAAAGACTGAGGTCAGGCAGTTTCTACTTCACAACCAAAAGTTTTTCTCAGAAAAACCCGGGCAGACTACGCTAATAAAACATGACATCGTAACGGAACCTGGTGTCACAGTTCACGTAAAGCCCTACCGAATCCCGGAAGCGCGCCGTGAAGCCGTTTCCCGAGAAGTGAAGGCAATGTTAGAGTTAGGTGTCATTGAGGAATCGCACAGTGCTTGGTCCAGCCCGATTGTGCTAATTCCTAAACCTGAACGGCACCATCCGGTTCTGCAATGACTTCAGGAAACTGAAAGTGGTCTCAAAATTTGATGCCTACCCCATGCCCCGGGTCGACGAGTTAATAGATCGGTTAGGAAAAGCCCGGTATATTACGACCCTAGACCTAACAAAGGGGTATTGGCAGATCCCTCTGGTGGAGGCTGCCAGAGAAAAGACAGCATTTGCTACCCCAGAAGGTCTATTTCAGTATGTGTATATGCCGTTTGGACTGCACGGAGCACTGGCGACCTTCCAGAGACTGATGGATCGAGTCCTGAGGCCACATAGGCAGTACGCTTCGGCCTATTTGGACGACATTGTCATTTACAGCTTGGACTGGGAGACTCATCTCCAGAAAGTACAAGCTGTGATTGACGACCTGTGGGAGGCAGGTCTAACCGCGAACCCCAAGAAATGTCACATCGGGCTAGAAGAAGCCCAGTATTTGGGGTATGTAATTGGGAGGGGTGTTGTTAAACCCCAGGTTGATAAGATTCAGGCGGTTCAGGACTGGCCACAACCTGTCAACAAGAAGCAGGTGCAAGCCTTCCTGGGGATCGCCGGTTATTATCGCCGGTTCATACCCAATTTTGCAGCCATCTCTACCCCCCTGACGGATCTTACAAAAGGGAAAGACTCCGTCATGATTAAATGGAGTTTAGCGGCTGAAGAAGCCTTCCATAGCCTAAAACGGGCACTTTGCTCTCAGCCCGTACTGGTGACTCCGGACTTCTGCAGTGAGTTTGTGGTACAAACGGATGCCTCTGATACCGGTGTCGGGGCCGTACTCTCACAAGTGAGGGACGGAGTGGAACACCCAGTCCTCTATCTCAGCAGGAAGCTGAATAAACACGAGCAAAGGTATGCAGTCATAGAAAAAGAGTGCCTCGCCATTAAGTGGGCTCTAGAGGCCCTCAAATATTACCTGGTGGGCCGAAAGTTCAGGCTGATCACTGACCATGCCCCTCTCAAGTGGATGTACTTGAACAAGGAACGGAATAGCCAGGTGACCCGGTGGTTCCTTGCCCTGCAGGCCTACACTTTTACGGTGGAGCACCGCCCAGGGGTACAGATGGGAAATGCCGATGCCCTGTCCCGAGTGCACTGTTTGGCAGGTGTCATTGCTCGACCGGAGTGGTCTGAGCAGAAGGGGGGGATATGTGAGAATCATGTGGGAATAGTGGATGAGGGCAGGTATATCTCGCCCAGATTCCTTTCCTATGTGGCCTAGTCTGGTCAGTATCGCACCTGCTTGCTAATGAATAATGGGAGGTGGATATAAAAGGATGTCAGGTGGTTGTGTGAGTGTCTCAGCCTGGGAACACAGAGAGCCTGTCTGTGTGAGAGACACACGTGAGTGGAAGCAGTGCCCACTGCAACTGTAGTTTGGCTGGACGGGAGAAGCCCGCCAGTTGGTAGTTAGGTTGTCCATTGTTTAGTTAGTGCTGGACAGGCAAGGATTTGTTTTGTTTTATTTCCTTTTGCATTGCTTTCACCGTTAATAAACCTGACCCAGGGTCAGTTTCACCCGAATCCCAGCTCTGCGCCTGAGTTTCATGCTGAATGCACGTGACCTTTGACCCCAGCAAGGGCGATCCCGGAGTGTTTTATCACAATATATATATATATATATATATATATATATATACATAGCTGGAGAAATACCAGGGCCTCAAAGGAGAACTGGAGAAGATGTGAAAGGTGAAGGCAACAGTGATTCCAGTGGTGATAGGAGCAGTTGGAGCAGTGACCCCTAAGTTGGAAGAATGGCTACAACAGATTCCAGGAGCAACATCTGAGCTCTCTGTCCAGAAAAATGCAATACTGGGAATAAGTAAGATCCTGCGCAGAACCCTCAAACTCCCTGGCCTCGAGGACCCGAGAATGAGAAAGGACAACAAAGACCACCCCATTAAGGGATGAGAAGGAAGTTATATATATATATATATATATATATATATATATATATATATATATATATACAGCTCTGGCAAAAATTAAGAGACCACTTTCAAATGTTCAGTTTGTCTGACTTTTCTTTCAATAGGTATATTTTTGGGTAAAATGTAAATTGTTCTTTTGGTCTATAAACTTCTGACAACATGTCTCCGGATTTCCAAGCAAAAAAATTTGTATTTTATTTCTGACAAAGAAAAATGGTCAAAATTAAAAAAAACAGTACTTTCAGACCTCAAATAATGCAAAGAAAACAAGTTCCTAATCATTTAGAAACAACAATACTAATGTTTTAACTCAGGAAGAGTTCTGAAATCAATATTTTGTGGAATAACCGTGATTTTTAAAACAGCTTTCATGCGTCTTGGCATGCTTGCCACCAGTCTTTCACACTGCTTCTGGCACAAAACTTTAAGCAGTTTTTCTTGTTTGATGGCTTGTGAATATCCATCATCCTCTTGATTACATTCCAGAGGTTTTCAATGGGGTTCAGGTCTGGAAAATGGGCTGCCCATGACAGGGTTTTGATGTGGTGGTCTCTTACTTCTTAATATTTGCCAGAGCTGTGTGTATGTATATACTACAGTTATGCTCAAAACTTTACATACCCAGGCAGAATTTTTGCCTTCTTGGCCTTTTTTCAGAGCATATAAATAACTCCAAAACTTTTTCTCCACTCATGTTTAGTGGTTGGATGAAGCCATTTATTGTCAAGCTACTGCGTTTTCTCTTTTTAAGTTGTAAAGACAACCCAAAACATCCAAATGACCCTGATCAAAACTTTACATACCCTGGTGATTTTGGCCTGATAACATGCACAGAAGTTGACTCAAATGGGTTTGAATGGCTACTAAAGGTAGCATCCTCACCTGTGACCTGTTTGCTTGTAATCAGTGTGTGCATAAAAGCTGGGTGAGTTTCTGGGATCCAGACGGACTCTTGCATCTTTCATCCAGCCATTGATGTTTTTGGTTTGCGAGTCATCGGGAAAGCAAAAGAATTGTCAATGGATCTATGGGAAAAGGTTGTTGAACTGTATAAAACAGGAAAGGGATACAAAAAGATATCCAAGGAATTGATAATGCCAGTTAGCAGCGTTCAAGCTGTGATTAACAAATGGAAAATCAGGGGCTCTGTAAAACAAAGCCATGGTCAGGTAGACCAACATAAACGTTGTCCACAACTGCAAGGAAAATTGCTTGGGATGCAAAGAAAAACCCACACATAACATCAGCTGAAATACTGGACTCTTGAAAACTAGCAATGTGGCTGTTTCAAGATGCACAATAAGGAGGCACTTGAAGAAAAATGGGCTGCATCATCGAGTCACCAAAAGAAATCCATTACTGCACAAATGCCACAAAGTATTTCACCTACAATACGCAAAACAGCACAGAGACAAACCTCAAAAGTCCTGGAACAATGTAATTTGGAGTGATGAGACCAAAAATTTAACTTTTTGACTGCAACTATAAACGTTACATTTGAAGAAAGGTCAACAAGGCCTATGATGAAAGGAACACTATTCCTACTGTAAAGCACGGAGGAGGATCAATGATGTTTTGGGGATGTGTGAGCTACAAAGGCACAGGAAACTTGGTCAAAGTTGAAGGAAAGATGAATGAACCACTTTATCAGCAAATACTGGCGGCAAATTTGTAATCATCAGCCCGGAAGCTGCCCGTGGGACGTACTTGGATGTTCCAACATGACAACAATCCAAAACACAAGGCCAAGTCAACCTGTCATTGGCTACAGCACAGTTAAGTGAAGGTTCTGAAGCCATTTATTGTCAAACTACTGTGTTTTCTCTCTTTTAATCATAATTACAATCCACAACATCCAAATAACCCTGACCAGAAGTTTACAAACTCAATTTTTTAATATCGTGTATTGCACCCTCTAACATCAATGACAGCTTGAAGTCTTTTGTGGTAGTTGTGGATGAAGTTCTTTTATTTTCTCAGATGGTAAAGCTGCACTCTGTTCTTGGCAAAAAGGCTCCAGTTCCTGCAAATTCCTGGGCTGTCTAGCATGAACTGTGTGCTTGAGATGTCCCCAGAGTGGCTCAATGATATTGAGGTCAGGAGACTGAGTTGGCCACTCCAGAATCTTCACTTTCGTAAAGCCCTCATCATCAACAGTGAATTTTGATTTAAAAAGAAGAGAAGTAAATCATCTAGAAACCAACAGACTGCATTTCTTAATATAAATTGAGGAAATAGAAAGCTCCAGGCAGCTTTTTGCTCAGATTGTGAAAGGTCTGCAAATAATAATAAATAATGGGTGGGGGTGACAGAAATGAAAATATGTCCAAGTAAATTATATAAAAAAGAACAGTGAGCCTGAAAAGTGAATTGGCATGAAAAATGGGTGAGAAAAACATTAATGTAATAAAATAAAGAGGCTGTTCAATTTTAGAAAACATTTCCCTGTCTGCATAGTTCTTTGCAAAGAAACAAACTGCTGTGGCGCCCCTGAGGGTTCAGTCACCACAGAGGTACTGCACCTCCTCCTGAGGTGTAGTATCCCACTTCCCAGGTAAGATGGTAACACCTGACCAGACTCCAACACCTACATCCAGGACAGATACCTTAGAACAGCAGAGTACCCTTTATGGCAGCTGCTTTGGTTCATGAAGGGTGCTGGGTGGTGGGTGAAGCTTAGATTGCACTAAGAGGGGAAAGCTGACAGGAAGTTAAGTCAGAATCCCCAGATAGAGGGAGGAAGATAGAAGATCACCGGAGGGGGATGGAGAGAGAGGACGTGTTTGCAGCAGCCTCCTGTGAGCTGAAGCTGTTGGCATGGAAAGAGAGAAAAGGAAAGATCACATGTTCAGAAGGAAGATAGATAAGAACGGAACATGAGAAGGAGAGAGACTGGGGACTAGGGCTAGAGCAGAGCCCTTCTCTATGTTAAACATGCCAAAGGCCGGGTGCCGGTATCCAAGGCTGTGTGTGATACTAATAATCCTACAGCAGAAACCGGAGGAATAGAAGTTGTGACCACTTTATTCCCACCTAAGACTCAACGACACAGCAGCAATGTGTGTGAGCCGGGACATGATTGTAAGGAGTCCCCGAAGTTGGCCACAGCTGCCTGTCAAGCAAGTGGAGTTCTAAGTAACAGCAAGAAAGAGGAACTTGAGTGTAATTCAGAACTACAAGTACTTCAGAGTAGCGCTAGTAAGGAGAAGTTCTGAAAAGGCACATTTGGAAGGGAGTGCTGGAACGGTGTATTCCATCTGCCTGGGAGTTGGCTGAGCCCCTCACCTGAAGACCACGGCACTGAAGCATGCACCTGCCTATGCCAGAAATATGAGTAAAGCATTGGAACTGCATTCGGCTGTGTCATTGCCTTCTTGCCATGCCAACCTACTCAGCACTGCTACATCTCTGTTCCTAACATTACACCATCTACCTCATCATCTATTACCATCGCCCTGGGACTACAGCTCTTCCTGTGGAGAGCCATTACCTCTTTGCTGTACCACACCATCTGTCCCAGATGATCTGCACTGCAGCGCTGGTCCCCTTCTGACCAGATACCACAGGTGGCTTCACGAATTTATCCACATATACTCTATTCAATTCCGCCTATTTTACATGGACACCCAGGGCCACGGACTGGGTCACTGCTGCCAAGACACATCCCTTTAAGACACCGGCCTGGTACCAAGTAAACCCACAGCCCTGGGGGGTGCTCCACTGCTCTTTACTTAGCCTTCCTTAGTCCAGCACTGTGTATCTGCCACTAGGCAGATGAAGTTGATTGCACCAACACTCTCCATTGAACCCTCAGCTCCCAAGCAAAGGAATGGGTCAGAGACTCAGGTAACATGAGCCCTAGTGCACCCCCTCTGATTGGTCATGTACCAAACTTTTTGAGGACAACTTGCACTAAAATTGTTACTTTTTTACTTTTGTTGGTATTTTTTGGTGAAAATGTGTTGTATGTGAGGGGTGTAGACTAACAGGAAGTGCAATTTCAAAGTTAGAGATATTTAATCACTAGTGTTGAGCGATACCACCCGATACGGAAAAATATCGTATCGGAATGGATCGGCCGATCTAAAAAAAGTATCGGGTATCGCCGATTCCGATCCCGGAAGTCCCATTCAAGTTAATGGAACAGAAATATCGGAATTAAAAAAACCCCTTTCTTTCCCTGTTGGTTAATTCTACATGGAGAAAAACAACTAATAATAATGTAGAATGTATTGTGGGAGGTGTAGGAGACATTAAAGCCATAGAGGTTTAGCCCAATCAAATGGAATAGCAGGATTTTTTTTTTTTTAAAGACGTTCATAGTTACAAAGACATTGACTATGTTAAAGTCTTTAATTTTTTGTCAGATATGTATGTTTCACTACTTCCATGCTCTTCACCTTCTTTTTTACTTCTCCCACACTTTCTCCTTCATCATCTTCAGCAGCAGCAGCAGCAGTATCTTCTTCTTCTTCTTCTGCTTTTATTCTTCTTCTTTTATTCTTCTTCATATTCTACTTCTTCATCTTCTTCCTATTCTTTTTCATCATATTCTTATTTGTGTCAATCATTCCTGTAGTTGTTATCTATAAAAGTTTGAAGATTACACCTTCCGTTCAGCCTGTCACAAAAGATTTACAACAGGATTTGTCCGCGTTCAGTTTGGCCTGCAGCAGCAGGCCTTTTCCAGGGGCACCACGAGGAGGAACCGACTCACCCCCATACACTGCTTAGTCTTCTTCTGCTTATAAATTAGATAATATCATTTGCTCTGATTTTTAGTCTTATGCTTCATGTTCTTCTGCTTTTGGTTTTTATGCTTCTTGGTCTTCTGTCTCTTGTTGCTCTGCATCTTGGTGGTTGTCTTCCTGTTCTTTGTCCTTTTGGTCATCTTCTTCAGGGTCATCTTTGAGGTATTCTTCTGTGTGGTCTTCAGGGTCGTCATCTTCAGGGTCATTGTCAGGGAGATCCAGAGTGAGAATCAAAAACCATTTCCACAAGCTTGAACTTGGAAAAGTAGCAGAAGGTACAAGAAGGATGAGGAACTTCCGAGAACCAGCTGACGGTACTGGAACCCGGAGGGGCAGCAGAATGAACAAGAGCCAATGGCACAATCGTGGACCAGCTGACATTGCTGGAACACGGTTACTAAGCAGGAGGTACCTGTGCTCCAAAGCACTACCAAGGACCAGCAGATGTTGCTGGAACTCGGATACCAAGAAGGAGGCACCTAGGCAAAAGGCACTGCCGAGAACCAGCTGACGGTGCTGGAACCCGGATGGGTAGCAGAAGCTGCAAGAGCAAATGACACTGGCGAGGACCAGCTGACGGTGCTGGAACCCGGTGGGGCAGCAGAAGGAACAAGAGCCAATGGGAGAACCAGCTGACGGTGCTGGAAACCGGATGGGTAGCAGAAGGTACCCAGGAAAAAAACAAAGTTGCAAGGCCGTGAGCTGGCCGCAGTTACCGAAACCAACAGTCCTACAGGGGGTGCTTGTTGCTTGTCCTATTGGCACTACGTAACCAGCCTTTATTACTAGAACCCGCAGCCCACATAGGAAGCACCGAAACTGCAGGCACCATAGACTCGGCTAACCCGACCGCAACACGACAGGACAACGTATTGGTGGCAAAGTGACGTTGACACTACCCGGAAACAGCAGGCATGCTGGAACCAGGCTGGGCAGGAGGGAGTACCCGTGCCAAAGACACTGCCAAGAACCAGCTGACGGTGCTGAAACCCGGAGGGGCAGCAAAAGGAACAAGAGCCAATGGCACAACCGTGGACCAGCTGACGGTGCTGGAACACAGTTTCTAAGCAGGAGGTACCTGTGCTAAAAAGCACTACCAAGGACCAGCAGACGTTGCTGGAACTCGGATACCATGAAGGAGGCACCTAGGCCAAAGGCTCTGCCGAGAACCAGCTGATGGTGCTGGAACCCAGATGGGTAGCAAAAGGTACCCATGAAAAACAAAGTTGCAAGGCCGCGAGCCGGCCGCAGTTACTGAAACCCACAGTCCTACAGGGAGTGCTTGTCCTATTGGCACTATGGAACCAGCCTTTGTTACCAGAACCCGCAGCCCACATAGGAAGCACTGAAACTGCAGGCACCATAGACTCGGCTAACCCGACCGCAACATGACAGGACAACGTATCAGTGGCAAAGTGACGTCGACACTACCCAGAAACAGCAGGCGTGCTGTAACCAGGCTGGGCAGGAGGGAGTACCCGTGCCAAAGACACTGCCGAGAACCAGCTGACGGTGCTGGAACCCGGAGGGGCAGCAAAAGGAACAAGAGCCAATGGCACAACCGTGGACCAGCTGACGGTGCTGGAACACGGTTTCTAAGCAGGAGGTACCTGTGCTAAAAATCACTACCAAGGACCAGCAGACGTTGCTGGAACTCAGATACCATGAAGGAGGCACCTAGGCCAAAGGCTCTGCCGAGAAACAGCTGACGGTGCTGGAACCCGGCTGGGCAGGAGGGAGTACCCGTGGCAAACACACTTCTGAGCAGCAACATGCGATGTTGAAGCCCAGGGGTCAATCATGCAGCAGGCTGAGGCCAATTTGGAGCGAGTTTTATATTGGTTGTACACAACTACTGATTGTAACCGTGATCCACTTTGGCCTCTAGCTCTACTGTCTCTAGCATTTCCCCTGGCCTCCAACCACGGCAGTTGCTGCTCTGCAGAGTTGTCTGCACAATCCACACTTGTTCCTGAGTTACTGGGGCTCAGTCACGTCAGTTGATCCCCTGATGTGTGTCCGGCAAGGTGTCCTGCTCTGTCCACATTCCCACAACTATTAATGGGAATGGGGACAGAGCAGGAGACATTGCTGGACACACCACAGGGGATCAACTGACGTGACTGAGCCCCAGTAACACAGGAACAAGTGTGGATTGTGCAGACGGCACATCAGAGCAGCGATTGGCGGGGTTGGAGGCCAGGGGAAATACTAGAGACAGTACAGCCAGAGGCCTAAGTGGACCACGGTTAAAAGTCAGTAGTAGTGTGATGTTGGAGGCAGCAGGAGACTTTGCCATCCGCACAGCAGGGGAACAGCTGGCGTTACTGAACCCCACAGACACAGGAGCGAGTGTTTCTATCTGCGGACGGCACTTCCAAGCTACAACAGGCTGTGTTGTAGCCCAGGATCAATGCTCCGAGCAGGCTGAGGCCTACTTGGAGCGAGGAGAAAAAGCGTTGTAGTGTGAGTTTGGAGGCAGCAGGAGACTTCGCCGTCCACACAGCAGGGGAACAGCTGGCGTTACTGAACCCCACAGACACAGGAGCGAGTGTTTCTATCTGTGCGGACGGCACTTCCAGGCTACAACTGGCTGTGTTGTAGCCCAGGATCAATCATGCAGCAGGCGGAGGCGAACTTGCAGCAGGTTTTATATAGGTTGTAGACTACTACTGATTGTCACCGTGCTCCACTATGGCCTCCGGCTCCACTGTCTCTAGTATTTCCCCTGGCCAACAACCACGCCAGTTACAGCTGTGAAGTGCACAATCCACACTTGTTCCTGTGTAACTGTGGCTCAGTCCCGTCTGTTGATCCCCTGATGTGTGTCTGGCAAGCAGCTCTCCTGCTCAGTCCTCATTCACACTACTAGTAAGGTGAATGTGGACAGAGCAGGAGACCTTGCCGGACACACATCAGGGGATCAACTGACGGGAATGAGCCACAGTAACTCAGGAACAAGTGTGGATTGTGCAGACGCCACTTCACAGCTGTAACTGGCGTGGTTGTTGGCCAGGGGAAATACTAGAGACAGTGGAGCCAGAGGCCTAAGTTGACCAAAGTTACAAATATGTAGTAGTTTGCATGTGGATGGAGCAGGAGACATTGCCGTCTACACAGCAGGGGAACAGCTGGCATTACTGAACCCCACAGAAACAGTAGCGAGTGTGTTTTTCTCTGTGAAGACGGCACTTCTGAACACCAACTGGCATTGTTGGAGCCCAGGATGAGGCATGGAGCAGGCTGAGGCCTGATGGTGTTGGCATGTGCATCACTTTATTCCCACCTAAGACTCAACGACACAGCAGCAATGTGTGTGAGCCGGGACATGATTGTAAGGAGTCCCCGAAGTTGGCCACAGCTGCCTGTCAAGCAAGTGGAGTTCTAAGTAACAGCAAGAAAGAGGAACTTGAGTGTAATTCAGAACTACAAGTACTTCAGAGTATCGCTAGTAAGGAGAAGTTCAGAAAAGGCACATTTGGAAGGGAGTGCTGGAACGGTGTATTCCATCTGCCTGGGAGTTGGCTGAGCCCCTCACCTGAAGACCACGGCACTGAAGCATGCACCTGCCTATGCCAGAAATATGAGTAAAGCATTGGAACTGCATTCGGCTGTGTCATTGCCTTCTTGCCATGCCAACCTACTCAGCACTGCTACATCTCTGTTCCTAACATTACACCATCTACCTCATCATCTATTACCATCACCCTGGGACTACAGCTCTTCCTGTGGAGAGCCATTACCTCTTTGCTGTACCACAACATCTGTCCCAGATGATCTGCACTGCAGCGCTGGTCCCCTTCTGACCAGATACCACAGGTGGCTTCACGAATTTATCCACATATACTCTATTCAATTCCACCTATTTTACATGGACACCCAGGGCCACGGACTGGGTCACTGCTGCCAAGACACATCCCTTTAAGACACCGGCCTGGTACCAAGTAAACCCACAGCCCTGGGGGGTGCTCCACTGCTCTTTACTTAGCCTTCCTTAGTCCAGCACTGTGTATCTGCCACTAGGCAGATGAAGTTGATTGCACCAACACTCTCCATTGAACCCTCAGCTCCCAAGCAAAGGAATGGGTCAGAGACTCAGGTAACATGAGCCCTAGTGCACCCCCTCTGATTGGTCATGTACCAAACTTTTTGAGGACAACTTGCACTAAAATTGTTACTTTTTTACTTTTGTTGGTATTTTTTGGTGAAAATGTGTTGTATGTGAGGGGTGTAGACTAACAGGAAGTGCAATTTCAAAGTTAGAGATATTTAATCACTAGTGTTGAGCGATACCACCCGATACGGAAAAATATCGTATCGGAATGGATCGGCCGATCTAAAAAAAGTATCGGGTATCGCCGATTCCGATCCCGGAAGTCCCATTCAAGTTAATGGAACAGAAATATCGGAATTAAAAAAACCCCTTTCTTTCCCTGTTGGTTAATTCTACATGGAGAAAAACAACTAATAATAATGTAGAATGTATTGTGGGAGGTGTAGGAGACATTAAAGCCATAGAGGTTTAGCCCAATCAAATGGAATAGCAGGATTTTTTTTTTTTTAAAGACGTTCATAGTTACAAAGATATTGACTATGTTAAAGTCTTTAATTTTTTGTCAGATATGTATGTTTCACTACTTCCATGCTCTTCACCTTCTTTTTTACTTCTCCCACACTTTCTCCTTCATCATCTTCAGCAGCAGCAGCAGTATCTTCTTCTTCTTCTTCTTCTGCTTTTATTCTTCTTCTTTTATTCTTCTTCATATTCTACTTCTTCATCTTCTTCCTATTCTTTTTCATCATATTCTTATTTGTGTCAATCATTCCTGTAGTTGTTATCTATAAAAGTTTGAAGATTACACCTTCCGTTCAGCCTGTCACAAAAGATTTACAACAGGATTTGTCCGCGTTCAGTTTGGCCTGTAGCAGCAGGCCTTTTCCAGGGGCACCACGAGGAAGAACCGACTCACCCCCATACACTGCTTAGTCTTCTTCTGCTTATAAATTAGATAATATCATTTGCTCTGATTTTTAGTCTTATGCTTCATGTTCTTCTGCTTTTGGTTTTTATGCTTCTTGGTCTTCTGTCTCTTGTTGCTCTGCATCTTGGTGGTTGTCTTCCTGTTCTTTGTCCTTTTGGTCATCTTCTTCAGGGTCATCTTTGAGGTATTCTTCTGTGTGGTCTTCAGGGTCGTCATCTTCAGGGTCATTGTCAGGGAGATCCAGAGTGAGAATCAAAAACCATTTCCACAAGCTTGAACTTGGAAAAGTAGCAGAAGGTACAAGAAGGATGAGGAACTTCCGAGAACCAGCTGACGGTACTGGAACCCGGAGGGGCAGCAGAATGAACAAGAGCCAATGGCACAACCGTGGACCAGCTGACGTTGCTGGAACACGGTTACTAAGCAGGAGGTACCTGTGCTCCAAAGCACTACCAAGGACCAGCAGATGTTGCTGGAACTCGGATACCAAGAAGGAGGCACCTAGGCAAAAGGCACTGCCGAGAACCAGCTGACGGTGCTGGAACCCGGATGGGTAGCAGAAGCTGCAAGAGCAAATGACACTAGCGAGGACCAGCTGACGGTGCTGGAACCCGGTGGGGCAGCAGAAGGAACAAGAGCCAATGGGAGAACCAGCTGACGGTGCTGGAAACCGGATGGGTAGCAGAAGGTACCCAGGAAAAAAACAAAGTTGCAAGGCCGTGAGCTGGCCGCAGTTACCGAAACCAACAGTCCTACAGGGGGTGCTTGTTGCTTGTCCTATTGGCACTACGTAACCAGCCTTTATTACTAGAACCCGCAGCCCACATAGGAAGCACCGAAACTGCAGGCACCATAGACTCGGCTAACCCGACCGCAACACGACAGGACAACGTATTGGTGGCAAAGTGACGTTGACACTACCCGGAAACAGCAGGCATGCTGGAACCAGGCTGGGCAGGAGGGAGTACCCGTGCCAAAGACACTGCCAAGAACCAGCTGACGGTGCTGAAACCCGGAGGGGCAGCAAAAGGAACAAGAGCCAATGGCACAACCGTGGACCAGCTGACGGTGCTGGAACACGGTTTCTAAGCAGGAGGTACCTGTGCTAAAAAGCACTACCAAGGACCAGCAGACGTTGCTGGAACTCGGATACCATGAAGGAGGCACCTAGGCCAAAGGCTCTGCCGAGAACCAGCTGATGGTGCTGGAACCCAGATGGGTAGCAGAAGGTACCCATGAAAAACAAAGTTGCAAGGCCGCGAGCCGGCCGCAGTTACTGAAACCCACAGTCCTACAGGGAGTGCTTGTCCTATTGGCACTATGGAACCAGCCTTTGTTACCAGAACCCGCAGCCCACATAGGAAGCACTGAAACTGCAGGCACCATAGACTCGGCTAACCCGACCGCAACATGACAGGAAAACGTATCAGTGGCAAAGTGACGTCGACACTACCCAGAAACAGCAGGCGTGCTGTAACCAGGCTGGGCAGGAGGGAGTACCCGTGCCAAAGACACTGCCGAGAACCAGCTGACGGTGCTGGAACCCGGAGGGGCAGCAAAAGGAACAAGAGCCAATGGCACAACCGTGGACCAGCTGACGGTGCTGGAACACGGTTTCTAAGCAGGAGATACCTGTGCTAAAAATCACTACCAAGGACCAGCAGACGTTGCTGGAACTCAGATACCATGAAGGAGGCACCTAGGCCAAAGGCTCTGCCGAGAAACAGCTGACGGTGCTGGAACCCGGCTGGGCAGGAGGGAGTACCCGTGGCAAACACACTTCTGAGCAGCAACATGCGATGTTGAAGCCCAGGGGTCAATCATGCAGCAGGCTGAAGCCAATTTGGAGCGAGTTTTATATTGGTTGTACACAACTACTGATTGTAACCATGATCCACTTTGGCCTCTAGCTCTACTGTCTCTAGTATTTCCCCTGGCCTCCAACCACGGCAGTTGCTGCTCTGCAGAGTTGTCTGCACAATCCACACTTGTTCCTGAGTTACTGGGGCTCAGTCACGTCAGTTGATCCCCTGATGTGTGTCCGGCAAGGTGTCCTGCTCTGTCCACATTCCCACAACTATTAATGGGAATGGGGACAGAGCAGGAGACATTGCTGGACACACCACAGGGGATCAACTGACGTGACTGAGCCCCAGTAACACAGGAACAAGTGTGGATTGTGCAGACGGCACATCAGAGCAGCGATTGGCGGGGTTGGAGGCCAGGGGAAATACTAGAGACAGTACAGCCAGAGGCCTAAGTGGACCACGGTTAAAAGTCAGTAGTAGTGTGATGTTGGAGGCAGCAGGAGACTTTGCCATCCGCACAGCAGGGGAACAGCTGGCGTTACTGAACCCCACAGACACAGGAGCGAGTGTTTCTATCTGCGGACGGCACTTCCAAGCTACAACAGGCTGTGTTGTAGCCCAGGATCAATGCTCCGAGCAGGCTGAGGCCTACTTGGAGCGAGGAGAAAAAGCGTTGTAGTGTGAGTTTGGAGGCAGCAGGAGACTTCGCCGTCCACACAGCAGGGGAACAGCTGGCGTTACTGAACCCCACAGACACAGGAGCGAGTGTTTCTATCTGTGCGGACGGCACTTCCAGGCTACAACTGGCTGTGTTGTAGCCCAGGATCAATCATGCAGCAGGCGGAGGCGAACTTGCAGCAGGTTTTATATAGGTTGTAGACTACTACTGATTGTCACCGTGCTCCACTATGGCCTCCGGCTCCACTGTCTCTAGTATTTCCCCTGGCCAACAACCATGCCAGTTACAGCTGTGAAGTGCACAATCCACACTTGTTCCTGTGTAACTGTGGCTCTGTCCCGTCTGTTGATCCCCTGATGTGTGTCTGGCAAGCAGCTCTCCTGCTCAGTCCTCATTCACACTACTAGTAAGGTGAATGTGGACAGAGCAGGAGACCTTGCCGGACACACATCAGGGGATCAACTGACGGGAATGAGCCACAGTAACTCAGGAACAAGTGTGGATTGTGCAGACGCCACTTCACAGCTGTAACTGGCGTGGTTGTTGGCCAGGGGAAATACTAGAGACAGTGGAGCCAGAGGCCTAAGTTGACCAAAGTTACAAATATGTAGTAGTTTGCATGTGGATGGAGCAGGAGACATTGCCGTCTACACAGCAGGGGAACAGCTGGCATTACTGAACCCCACAGAAACAGTAGCGAGTGTGTTTTTCTCTGTGAAGACGGCACTTCTGAACACCAACTGGCATTGTTGGAGCCCAGGATGAGGCATGGAGCAGGCTGAGGCCTGATGGTGTTGGCATGTGGAGGCAGCAGGAGACTTTGCCGTCTACACAGCAGGGGAACAGCTGGCATTACTGAACCCCACTGACACAGGAGCTAGTGTGTTTTTCTCTGTGAAGACGGGACTTCTGAAACCAACTGGCATTGTTGGAGCCCAGGATGAGGCATGGAGCAGGCTGAGGCTAGATGGTGTTGGCATGTGGAGGCAGCAGGAGACTTTGCCGTCTACACAGCAGGGGAACAGCTGGCATTACTGAACCCCACTAACACAGTAGCTAGTGTGTGTTTCTCTGCGAAGACGGCACTTCTGAAAACCAACTGATGTTGTTGGAGCCCAGGATGAGGCATGGAGCTGGCTGAGGCCAACTTGCAGCACGTTTTATAGAGGTAGTAGACTGCAACTGATTGTAACCGTGCTCCACTATGGCCTCCGGCTCCACTGTCTCTAGTATTTCCCCTGGCCTCCAACCCCGCCAGTGACAGCTCTGAAGTGGCATCAGCACAATCCACACTTGTTCCTGTGTTACTTGGGCTCAGTCCCATCAGTTGATCCCCTGATGTGTGTCCGGCAAGGTCTCCTGCTCTGTCCTCATTCACACTACTAGTAATGGGAATGTGGACAGAGCAGTAGATCTTGCAGGACACACATCAGGGGATCAACTGACGTGACTGAGGCCAAGTATCACTGGAACAAGTGTGGATTATGCAGACGCCACTTAAGAGTTGTCACTGGCGCGGTTGGAGGCCAGGGGAAATACTAGAGACAGTGGAGCCAGAGGCCTAAGTGGAGCAGGGTTAAAAATCAGTAGTAGTTTGAATGTGGATGGAGTAGGAGACTTTGCCGTCCACACAGCAGGGGAGCAGCTGGTGTTACTGAACACCCACTAACACAGGAGCTAGTGTTTTTCTCTGTGCAGACGACACATCTGAGCGACAACTGGCTGTGTTGAAGCCCAGGGATTATAGTTCAGTTGGTAGAAACATGAACACAACAGGAGAACTGGATTCAGTTGACAACCAATTATTTAGTCGGGAAGAGGACTGGCAAAATCTGGGGAGATCCAGGCCTTGTTCATTTTCAGAAAAGTAAGCCGGTCGACGTTATCGGAAGAAAGTCGCGTGCGACGGTCTGTCAGTACAACACCTGCGGCACTAAAGACGCGTTCCGATAATACACTGGCAGCAGGGCAAGCCAGCACCTTCAATGCATACTGGCTAAGCTCTGGCCATGTATCCAGTTTAGAGACCCAAAACTTGAAGGGGGAAGAGCCATCTGGGAGTACACTGACAGGGCAAGACATGTAGTCTGTCACCATCTGACGGAAACGTTGCCTCCTGCTGACTGGAGCCGTCAGTGATGGTGTAGACAATTGTGGCGGACACACAAAACTTTGCCACATTTGGGCCATAGCGGTCTTGCCTTGTGCTGAGGCGCTGCCTCTGCTCCCTCTTTGTGCCGAGTTTCCTCCACTGGCTCGACGCACAGAGGTGCTTTGTAAAGCACTAGCACCGCTGCTGTCAGGTGGAATGGAAAACATGATGGACTGCACCAGCGTGTCTTGGTACTCCCGCAGTTTACGCTCCCGGTTCAATGTTGATATGAGGGTTTGCAAGTTGTCCCGCTAGCGAGGATCTAGGAGGCTGTACACCCAATAATCAGCCGTGTAGAGAATGTGGGCGATACGGCGGTCGTTTCTCAGGCACTGCAGCATGAAGTCAACCATGTGCTGCAGACTCCCAACTGCCAAAGAACCGCTGTCCCCTGCTTGAGGTGTGATCTCTGCCTGCTCTGCATCACCCCACCCTCACTGTACATACTGACTAGAGCTTTGTGTACCTCCCTCCTGTGGAGAGATGTCTTCCTCCTCCATCGAATCCTCCTCATCTTCCTCACAAAGTGTCCCCTGCCTAGGCCTTTGTGAGGAAGCACATAGCGCAGACTGTCCAGAAGCAGATGGCATTTGGGACTCCTCATCCTACACCTCTTCCAAAATCTCATCCCTTAGTGCTTGCAGTGTTTTTTGAAGCATGCAGATAAGGGGGACAGTCATGCTGACTAGTGTATCATCTGCACTCGCCATCCACGTGGAATCATCAAAGGCACGCAAAACGTGGCAGATGTCCTTCATAGAGGCCCACTCAGTGGTGCTGAAGTGTGACCGGCGCACATTGCGACTTGTTTGCGCCTGATGCAGCTGGTACTCCATGACTGCTGCCTGCTGCTCACACAACCGCTCCAACATATGTAACGTTGAATTCCACCTGGTGGGTAGGTCACATATGATGCGATGTTCCGGAAGGCGTAATCAGCGCTGCAGATCAGCAAGGCGCGATCTTGCCGTGCTGGAACGCCACAAGTGAGCGCACTCTATGCGGACCTTGTGCAGCAGTGCATCAAGATCCGGACAGTCCCTAAGAAAGCTCTGCATGACCAAGTTGAGCACATGTGCCAGACATGGGATGTGAGTGAGGTTGCCAAGGCCAAGAGCTGCCACCAGATTTCGGCCATTGTCACACACTTCCAAGCCCGGCTGGAGATTCGCTGGCAGAAACCACACGTCGCTCTCCTGCTTGATAGCATTCCAGAGCTCCTGTGCTGTGTGGCTTCGATTCCCCAATGAAATTAAATTCAGTATGGCCTGTTGACGTTTGGCCACGGCTGTGCTCATATCGGTCGTAACAGGCTCCTGCTGCGCTGTTTCAGAGGAACTGGAGTAGGAGGAGGAGTCAATGTGTACAGACTGGATTCCTGCAATCCATGGAGTTGGCAGAACACGTAGAGCGCCACTCTCCAGATCTGTACCCGGCTCCACAACATTGACCCAATGGGCAGTGAGGGAAAGATATCGTCCCTGTCCATGGTTACTGGTCCACGCATCGGTGGTCAGGTGGACCTTGCTACTGACAGCGTTTAGTAGCACATGTTTAATGTTTGCCTCCACATGTTTCTGCAGGGCAGGGGCGGCTCGCCTGCTGAAATAAAAGCGGCTGGGCACGGTGTATTGTGGGACTGCCAATGCCATGAAGTCCCGGAAGGTGTCAGTCTCCACCAGCCTGAATGACAGCATTTCAAGGGCCAGTAGTTTGGCAATGCCAGCATTCAGAGCCTGTGCTCGGGGATGGTTTGCCGAGTATGGCCGCCTTTTCTCCCATGCCTGTGATACCGATGGCTGCCGAGTGGCCTGGGAGTGTGAGGATGACTTGGAACGTGGTGCTGTGGGTGGAATGTCACAGGGTCTCCGGACAACAGTGCCAGTGGTTCTTCCTTGGCGATCCTGTGAGGAAGCCGAACCAGCTGTGTGTGAGCTGGAGGAAGAGGCCCCAACACGAGCTGAAGAGGTGGTAGGTGGTGCTGTATGTTGGCCTACGTCTTCAGTGTGTCTGTGTAACTCCAGCTTGTGCTTGGTCTGCATATGTTTCCACATATTAGTGGTATTGAGGTTGCTGACATTTTTCCCTCTTTTGACTCTCTGATGACACAGCTTGCATTTGACAAAGCAAATGTCATCTGCAACTGTTTCAAAAAAGGACCACGCACTGCAAGTCTTGGGAGCTCCCTTTTTGCCTTTTGAAAGTGGAATGCTCCTAACGGGTGCTGAAGTGGAGGCTACAGGCAACCAAGTCTGCCCCCTCCCTCTCCCTCCGGTTTTGGCCGTTCGGGGAATCTCTTCCTCAGAGCTGCTCCCACCACCTTCCTGTTCCTCACGCCATGATGGGTCAAGGACCTCATCATCTACACTCCCCTCTTCAAACACCTGCTTTTCCTGGGTTGTCTCGCCAGCACCGTACGCAACAGAAAGTGGTAACTGAGTCTCGTCATCTGATGCGTACTGAGGTGTGCTGACCATAGGCACTGGCCCACCCGCCTCTTCAGATTCAGAGGGACAAAGAAGTTGCGCATCACTGCATACTCCCTCTTCTTCACATTCTGGAATGCTGCTTGGCTGGCCCCCTCTTTCCAAACCAACAGATTCCGAGAACAGAAGTAGAGACTGGACTGTGATGGCTCCTGTCCAGGGCTCTCTGACTGCCTGGGCACTTTGGCAGGTGGTGAAGAGACAGATGGTTGCTCTTTGGTGCTCTGGCCCTGAGAGGATGTGGAAGTAATTGAAGTCGATGCGTTAGCTGCCATCCACCCGACAACGGCTTCAATTTGTTCCTCCCGCAGCAGTGGGGTACGGTGAGGTCCTACAAAGCTGCGCATAAAGGACTGTTGCCTGCTAAAACTGGGGGATGCTGACTCACTGGTGCCAACAGCAGGCACAGAATCCCCACGTCCTCTCCCTGCTGAAACTCCACGCCCACGGCCACGTGCCTTACTCCCTGCCTTCTTCATCTTGCTAGACTGAGAAAGATAGGCAGAAAAGTACAAAGGGGGGCCTTAGTGTGCTTATTCCTGAACAGCTGGTTACATGTATAAGAAACACTAATTTTATGAAGTGTGTGTGTCGGCTACACTTTAATGGGAGCTAATGTGGCCTACACAGCTTTCAAATGTAGTGTTTGGTGATCTTTGTAGTTTTTTTTGGGGGGGAAAAAAACTAAAAGGATGTGACCAAAGATTTGAGAGTCAGAGTATCACCAACTTTCTGGAGCTATTACAATGCAGGCAGGTAACCTACAATGCAAAAGATGAGGCTCCAAAAAAATTGGGTAATACTAATCTGGCTGCAGCTGAAGGGCACAAGCCAGAAAAAAGGCTCCTCTTTCTACTCCTATATAGTGTTTGCAACCAACCAATGTAGATGGATATGGATGGATACACAAATAGGAGAAGAAAAAATGAGCTGCAATTAAAGAAATATATGTGTGAGGCAGTGACGCACGCTGATCAGCCTACAACCAGACGTAGCTGCAGGACACACTACTCAGCGTGAGCTGCACTCACACACAGTCAAAGACCTCTCAGACAGCCGTGAACAGTGCAGCTAAGTGGGCACTAGCACTGACAGGCTGCAGAAAGGCTCCGCTGTCTACTCCTAGAGTGTTTGCAACCACCGTATATGGATACAGATGGATGCACACTAATAGGAGAAAAAATGAACTGCAATAAAAGAAAAATGTGTGAGGCAGTGACACGCTGAGCGGCCTACAACCAAACGTAGCTGCAGGACACACTACTCAGCGTGAGCTGCACTCACACACAGTCAGAGACCTCTGACAGCCTTGAACAGTGCAGCTAAGTGGGCACTAGCACTGAAAGGCTGCAGAAAGGCTCCGCTGTCTACTACTAGTGTTTGCAGCCAACGTATATGGATACGGATGGAAGCACACTAGATAGAATTTTTTAAAAATAAGCAGCTCAAAAAGAAAAATATGTATGAGGCAGCAGTGAGGCACGCTGGCCGGCCTACAACCAGACGTGGCTGCAGGACCCACTCCACAGAGTGAGCTACACTCACACAGCCCTTGCAGACAGCTGTGAACACTGCTGATAGGGAAAAGCAAGCTACAGAGGTGGTTTATGTAGCCTGGGTAAAGCACAATATTGTTTTGAGAATCGCTATTTCTAACTGTCCCTCACAGTCTTCAACAGCAGCCTGTCCCTAACTGAATTCACAGCAGAGTGACCAGAAATGGCGGCGACAGTGGCTTTTATAGTGCATCATGACATCATTTCAGCAGCCAATCACAGCCATGCCAATAGTTAACATGCCTACATGCCTAACAGGATGTGCCCACACTTCTGAGGATTCCCATTGGCTGAATCAAAGCGAGCGGGCTGATAGCATTATGGGAACTTCCGATTCCGGTATCCGATATGAAAAAAGTATCGGAAGTCAGTATCGGAATTCCGATACAGCTAATATCGGCCGATACCCGATACTTGCGATATCGGAAAGCTCAACACTATCAATCACTCATTGTTTGGGAACCATTTACACAATACAAGAGACAAATAGCGATATTCATCCCTGCTATCCTAAATTTTAAATGTAAGACCCCAAGGATAGTCATGGAAACTAACATAGCTTAACTACTTAATGGTTTTATTTCAGTTAAGAAGTCTAGCATTTGACGGATACTATAATGATAACTAAACAACAGACCCCATTATAGATAGTGATATGTCTGATGATTTCTGCACCCGTCATGCGACAAATACAGTATGCAACAAAACTGATGGTGGTACTGGTGACGCATTCCTTTACTGATAGTGGTTCTGGCAACATATTCTTGTACTGATGGTGGTTCCAATGAAGTATTCCTGTTTGGATAGTGATTCTGGTGACAAAATTCATGTAGTGTTGGTTGTCCTGGTGCTGTATTTATGTACTACTGATGACTCTGGTGATGATTTCATGTACAGTATTAATTATCTTTATGATGTTGTATTCGCTATCACTGTGATATTTATGATATTACATAGGACTGCAGGTGACCTCTACTACATTATCTGTACTCAGAGAGCTATCACTGTGTTATCTCTAGTGTTACATAGGACTGCAGGTGACATCTACTACATTATCTGTACTCAGAGAGCTTTCGCTATGCTATCTGTGGTGTTACATAGGACTGAAGGTGATATCTACTAAATTATGTGTACTATGTAACACCACAGATAACAGTGACCCCAGGATGTGAGGATAGGATAAGAGGTCAGTCCCAACCTGGATTCATCACAGAGGTGATGACAGGATGTCAGAGATTCGAATCAGTGATACGGTGACTGTGATGGAGCTTAGATTCTGCACTGACTAAAGAACACAGTTCTCCGGCATAAAGTCACTGGCTAATCTCAGACTGCTGCCATATCTTCTGTGAAGAAGATGACTGGAAGCAGTTCACATAGCTGGCAATCCTCGCCTCTTGCTGAAGTAGCTACTCTCTCTGGGGCTATGTGTGCAGAGTCAGAGGCCTCTCTGCATAGGCTGGAAAAGGAGAGCTGGGCACTGCTTGGGCTGGAGAATGACATGTCAGAGCTGCTGAAGGTTCCGAATCAAAGTACCTAGAGACATCCCTGGGATGCACTCACTTTAATGCCTGGATCAACCATGCAAGGAACACAGCCAAGTCTTGCATGTTAATACTCGTCACTGCCGCCGGCACTCAGGAGTGGAGTGTGCGGCTCCAGGTATTGCTATGCGGCCGCAGGCTCCGCTCCTGAGCGCAGGCAGCAGTGCCAGGTATTAACATGCGAGACTTTTCTGTGTTCCTACCATGCCTGATCCCAGCCTAATTGTATTTTGCGGAGACTGAGTGATGGCCGGGGCGCAAGCAGAGAGAGGGGTGAGCGGTTTCAGTTACTGACACACTGCTCCTCTGAGTGCCGGTGTGTGTGGCTGGAGGATGGTTCCGGGAGGCTGCAGCCATTCAGTCATGTCATATTTTTTCCATAAAGCTTGCCCTCCTCTGGGAGGCAGGAGGTAGGGCCCTAGGCATGTGCCTAACCTCCCTATCCCTTGTCCCGACTTTGCCTCCACTGCCTTGTTTTCCATTGTTTGGCTGCAGCGGTGATGTCATTGTCACTGATGTCATTGATGGCTCATGACTACAGATGAGCAACTTTGCCTTTTTCAGGGTCGAGTCGGGTTTCATGAAACCCGACTTTCTCAAAAGTCGGGTCGAACGAAATCGGCTGACTATAGGGAAAAGTCGGAGGCCGACTGAAACACGAAACCCAATGCAAGTCAATGGGGAAGCAAAGTCAGCAGGGAGTGGAGGACAGTAAACACACCTACAGTGCCCATTTCAATGCCAAAAACATCAATTCTTATTACTGAAGCTTGTCAACCATAATTTACTTCATAATGATAGTTACGCATTGAAAACAGGGGGTTATTTGGCTAAAGTTGTGGGGGGGTAGGGCTGGCTCCAGGTTTTCATGTGAACTGGGCCAAAGAGTGTCAGTGCGCCCCTTTAACACATACCACAACTCATGATGCTCCGATACGGCACAGAAATATAGGTATAGTACAATGACAAATACTTCACTGCTTACATGATATGACTGATATCTATTTTAAATTGTACAATAGCTCAAAAAAGGACAGTATATTACTCCATACAGTATTATGGCCACCACATTGTGCGCCATACAGAATAATGAGCCCCATATATTTCTCCATACAGAATAATTGGCCATATATAATGTTCCATACAGTATATCATGAGCTCCACATAATGCTACAGTATATGATGGTCCCCATGGATGATGCTCCAGTGTCTTATGGGCCCAAATAATGCTCCATATATAATGGGCCCCATTTCTAATGATCCAGTGTATCATGTGTCCCATAGATGCTGCTCCAGTGTCTGATCTGCTCCATTTGGAATGCTCCAGTATATGATGGGACTCAAGGATGATGCTCCAGTGTATGATGGGCCTCACGGATGATGCTCCAGTGTCTTATGGGCCCAGTAATGCTCCATATATAATGGGCCTCATTTCTAATGCTCCAGTGTATCATGTGCCCCATAGATGCTGCTCCAGTGTCTGATCTGCCCCATTTAGAATGCTCCAGTATATGATGGGCCTCATGGATGATGCTCCAGTGTATGATGTCCCCAATTTTGAATGCTCCAGTATATGATGGGCCCCATTTTTAATTAACCCAGGCATGGTATGCGAAAAGAGCTCCATGGAGTAATCTGAAGTGTGTGCTGCCACATCCTTCACTTTTGGTGTGGGTGAAGGAAAACAAGGAAAGTTGTTGCTCCTGACCAGAAGCCTGCACTTAAGACTCAGTGTTTGCATTTTTTTAAACTTCAGAAGAGGAGGCGATAGAGCTGGAGGCTGTTTCAACAATGTAAGCCAAAAACAGTTCCTGATGCTCCGGCTTTAAAAGCAGTCTACCTACTCCCATAAAACAGAGCCTTACAGGCCTTCCAGAGCTACACCATGACGCAGGCTCAACACCTCCTGCCTTAGCTGCTATTGTGTTTTTGGCACTACCAGCAGATGCACCACCACCACCATCAGTACCAGGTGGCCCCCCACGCCCTCGTCCGCGTCCTCTTCCACCATACTTCTTCATGTTTTAGAAAATTGACCCAAAATAGCAGCAGATATATGGTACTGTATCAGAAGCGTACAGCTCTATACAGTCTAGGGATAACAGTAAATCTCCGTATATATTTCATGAGTCATACACAGATGCTCACAGGCTCAGTATGGATTACCCAATAAAATAAAAAGGTGAAAAAGGGTACAGTATCACCAGCTACAAGGTATATATAATTTAGTGTAAACATTCTGAATCTCCGTATACATTTCAGGAGGCAGACACAAATGCTCTCAGGCCCAGTATGAATTACACAAGAATATGAAAAGCTGTAAATGGGTAAAGTAACACAAGCGTACAGTGTTGGCCAAATTTGAAATCTCTGTATATATTTCCGGAGTCACCCTCGGATGCTCACTCAGTCTGGGTTTGACCATAATAAAAAATGTTGTAAAAAAGGTACTGGATAACAAGATAGCAAGTATATATATTTTAGGGTACAATTGAAATCTCCATATACTTTGTCCCGTAGTCAGTCTCAGATGCTTACTCAGTATGGATTTGACCGTAATACTAAATGTCGAACAAAGGTACTGTATAACAAGATACAAGCTGTATCGAGTATAGGGTAAAAATTGGTATCTCCGATTCACTGTATATATAGAAGGCGTAAACCACACACGCTCACTCACTATGGGTGATACCGTAATACAAAATTTTGAACAAAGGTACTGCATCAGCACATACCAGGTGTATCCAGTCTAGGGGTAATTGTAAATTTCCGTCTATACTTCCGGAGTCAGACACAGACACTCACAGGCTCAGTATGTATTACACCAGAATTTAACAAGTAGAAAAAGGGAAAGGAAGTCGAAGCGCACAATAGTATACAGTGTTGTGGTACTTTTAAATCTTCGTATATATTTCAATCTCAGTAAACCAGTCCAGACTCTGCGCTACTGGAAACTAAATGGATACAATTACAGATGGAAAGTCTAGTGTTAGCAGAAATTTGGGAATTACTCATCGCGGGAAAACCTCCCGGTAGATGTTGCAGAGGCAATGCAGACCCTCAATTACTGTGTCTGTGGAGACAGTGAAAATGGTTTTTTGAGAAGAAAGGATTACTTTATCGCAGCAGCGTGGATCACATCACCATTTCTCGTCTCCATCAAATTGTGACCACAGGGAGAGATGTAGACATGGTCCTCACTGCCTATCATGATGTGTCTGGTCATTTTGGAGTGCAAAAGACAGAAGCCACAGACCGTAGGCGATTCTATTGGATTGGCATGAGAAGAGACATTGAAAAATGGTGGCAGGAATGTCACACGTCTGTAGCTATCACAACTGTGAAAGGTGATCATAAAGCACCACTGCATCCGCTTGTAAGTTGACGTCCATTACAAATGGTAGCCATTGATCATCTGAAGGTAGAGGCCAGCAGGACAGGGCATAGCTACATCTTAACCATCATCGATCAATACACCAAATTTCTAGTGGCTGTCCCTGTTAAGGATTTAACTGCCCAGACTACGCAGCGGTGGAGCAGGGAGAGGTAAGTATTGCAACTTGCAAGTGCTGTGTCCATGACCAAGCTGGGAGGGCACACTCGTGGTCGACGGTACTGGCACAGAGCCCCTGATAGTACGCTGGTGTGTCTGACGGCAAGTGGGCCCCCCCACTGTCAGAGACACTGTATTGTACTATTAGGGGCCCTGTGTCAGTGCCGTCAGCCATTTGTGGGCCCACCCACCTGTTTAGAGCAATGGCACTTGCCCGGGTGTGCCAGGTGTTGACCCCAGCCATTGGGGGGGTGGGCAGCCCACTTTAGGGAGGTTTAAAAAAATGGCATATGTTGATGTGTTGACTGGACATTCAGCTGCTGCAAATGGCGGAATTGGGCAAGTCCGAGGAAGAGGAGGACAAAAGCGAGGCAGTTTTCTGGCAACCTATGTGTCATCAGGGGAAGGTGGGACAAAATCTTTTGAAACACATGCATGGTTCAGTTTAATGAAGGTTAGATCATCAACATTTTGGGTAGACAGACGGGTCCTTTTTTCTGTCAGGATTGATCCAACAGCACTGAAGACTCTTTCAGATAACACACTAGCAGCAGGGCAAGCGAGCTCCTGTAAGGCATATTGTGCCAATTCAGGCCAGGCGTCCAGTTAGAGGCCCAATAGTCAAAGGGGAATGACCTGTGAGGGAGAACATCGATATGGGAGGAGAAGTAGTTTGTAACCATAGTTGACAACTCCTGTCTCCTGTCACTTTTAATCGATGAAGTATTAGCAGTCGTGTGAGCAGTACTTGAGAAATCATTCCACAACATGGTCATTAAACCCCTGTCTCCAACGCCACTTCGGCTGTGTGCACCATGAACACCTCCTCAATTGTGCCCACTACTAGAGATAAGCGACTTTGCCTTTTTTAGGGTCGAGTCGGGTTTCATGAAACCCGACTTTCTCAAAAGTCGAGTCGAACGAAATTGTCCAACTATAGGGAAAAGTCGGGAAAAAGTCATGAAACACGAAACCCAATGCAAGTCAAAGGGGAGAAAAGTCGGCAGTGAGTGGGGGACTGTAAACACACCTGGCATGAATTTTAACCCCAGAGGCGGCGAAATCTCTCTCTCTTCTCTCTCTCTTCTCTTTCTCCCTCTCCCCCTCACTCTCTCTCTCTCCCACTCCCACTCCAGCTATGCTCCCGCTACGCTACGCTTCTCTCATTGGCTGAAAAAAGTCACGTGCAAGCATTCGGCGAAACCCGACTTTGACGCTTGGGTCGCCGACCGCATGGCCAACTTCACACTGTGGACAGGTTTCGTTTCATGAAACCCGACTTTGGTGAAAGTCGGCGACTTTTGAATCTGACCGACCTGTTTCGCTCAACTCTACCCACTTCGGCTAGTGGGAGAACCAGCACCACTGCTGTGTGCTGGGAAAGCCTCAAACAAATGGTTTACCAGAGTTGCTTTTTTGTTAGCCAATATTAACTCTAGGTTCTCCTGTGGCATGATGTTGTGTAATTTGTCTTTGTAGCATGGATCGAGGATGCTGGCCAGAAAGTAGTCGTCATCCCTCATCATTTTGGCAATGCTGGGGTCCGTTTTTAGGATCCGCAAGGCGTAATCACACATGTGGGCCAATGTTCCAGGTGTCAATGATGCACTGCCAATGGTGGATGGAGGAGCACTTTCTGGCAAATCCACAACCCTACAGTCATGCACAAACGCTGTACCTGACCTTGGAACGCCAACATTTTTTCTTGCCCCCTGAGAAGCATCCTCCTGCCCAAAATAATCATCTCCCTCATCTTCCTCTTCTTCCTCCACCTCGTCCAGGACAGTTCCCTGATTAGACAATGGCTGACTGTCATCAAGGCTTCCCTCCTCCGCTGCAGTCGCCTGATCCTTAATGTGCGTCAAACTTTGAATGAGCAGATGCATAAGTGGGATGCTCATGCTTATGATGGCGTCGTCTGCACTTACCAGCCATGTACATTCCTCAAAACACTGAAGGACTTTACAGAGGTCTTTCAGCTTTGACCACTGCACACCTGACAATTCCATGTCTCCCCTCAAACTGCCTGCCCGTGTATCCTCCCACAAATGCATTACAGCCTGCCTCTGTTCGCACAGCCTCTCAACCATGTGCAAGGTGGAGTTCCACCTTGTTGCAACATCTATGATTAGGCGGTGCTTAGGGAGGTGGAGCAATCCCTGCAGCTTCTGCATACGAGTGGAGTGGACGCTTGAGTGACGGGTGTGCGAGCACAGTCTTCACACCTTATGGAGCAGGGATGTTAACTCCGGATAATTATTAAGGAAGCACTGCACCACCAGGTTCAAAGTGTGAGCCAGGCAAGGTATGTGTGTGAGCTTTGCACGGGCTATGGCTGCCAAAAAATTACGGCCGTTATCACTGACTACCTTGCCTGCCTCAAGATGTAGACTGCCCAGCCATGACTCAGTTTGTTGCTGCAAGTAGTTGGCCAGTACCTCCGTGGTGTGTCTTTTGTCACCCAAAAACATCATCTTTAACACACCCTGCTTACACTTACCACTAGCTGTTTGTTAGTGTGACACCTCGTGTGCAACACTGCTAGCTGCGGATGGAGTGCTCATGCGACTGCCCTCTGTGGATGAGCTTTCGTTGATAGAGGAGGAGGAGGATCGAAAGCCTACAGCCAATTGTTTCCTATACCGTGGGCTAGGCAGCACTGTTCCACTGCCGCTGTCCCCAGTGTAACCTGCATCCACCACATTAACCCAGTGCGCAGTGATGGACACATCAAGGCCCTGGCCATGCCTATTGGTCCATGCATCTGTTGTGAGGTGTTCAAATTTCTGAGTTGTTTACCTTGGCTAAAGGTCCTTCCGCACTTCTTACAGGTAACCTTTGCCTCATCAGTAGGATTTTGGACAAAAGTGCCACACTGCACTCTTCCTACTATGGTATACATTTTCTGGCCTTGCACACTGTGCTAAATTGACCGTCAGGCCAAGCTGTCCTGCAACTCTTTTAGTTTTTGTTCCACGTTTTTGGACAGCTACGGGTCAGGCAGATAACCACTGCTGCGATGTCAATGCCTGCTGCGGATCCTTCTCCTTATCTGAACCATTGCCAGCGCCACCCTCCTCCCCCAATGGATGCCAATCCGGGTCAAGAACTGGGTCATCCATCACCTCCTCTTCAAAGTCATCTGCACCTTCCTCTTTACCTTCCTCTGTGTCACCATGTAAGGTGGTATAGTATGCGGGATGGGGCACCTGAGTTTCATCAGGGTCAGATTCTGGCTCAGTAGACTGCGAGGGCAATGTAGTGCTCTGGGTCGATGTACCAGCAGAATCATCTAGCAGTGGCTGTGCATCAGTGCACTCCATGTCAGATTCATCTTCGACTTGGGAATTCTGGATTTGACTGGATAACCCAGGCATGGTATGTGAAAAGAGCTCCATAGAGTAATCTGAAGTGTGGGCTGCCATGCTTGCAGGTTTCGAACGTTCAGAAGAGGAGACAATAGAGCAGGTGGCTGTTTCGGCAATGTACACCAAAACCTGTTCCTGATGCTCCGGCTTTAAAAGCGGTTTTCCTACTCCAAGAAAAGGCAACCTTACAGGCCTTCTTGGGCCAGACGATGACGTAGGCTCAACAACTCCTGCCTTAGCTGCTATTGTGCTTTTGCCAGAACCAGCCGATGCACCACCACCATCAGTACCAGCTGTGCCCCCCTGCCCACGTCCGTGGCCTCTTCCACCATACTTCCTCATGTTTGGTAAAATGTACCAAAAATACCAGCAGAGAGATGGTACTGTATGAGGTGCGTCCAGCTGTGTAAGAGGAATTAAAAAATTAAATCTACGTATATATTTTGTTAGTCATAGATAGAGTTGAGCGATACCAGCCGATACTTGAAAATATCGGATCGGAATGGATCGGCCGATCTTAAAAAAAAGTATCGGTATCGCCGATTCCGATACCGGGAACCAATGCAAGTCAATGGGGCCAAAATATCGGAATTAAAAAAAACCCTTTCTTTCCTTGTAGGTTAATTCTACATGAAGAAAAACAACTAAGAATAATGTAGAATGTATTGTGGGAGGTGGAGGAGACATTAAAGCCATAGAGGTTTAGCCCAATCAAATGGAATAGCAGGAATTAAACTTTTTTTTTAAAGACGTTAGGAGTTACAAAGATATTGACTATGTTAGCCTCATTTATATTTTGCCAGACATGTATGTCTTCTTCTTCTTTCTTCTTTCTTCTTCTTTCTTATTCTTCTTCCTTTTTTTACGTTCTTCTTCTTCTTATTCCTTTTTTTACATTCTTCTTCTTCTTCTTCCTTTTTTTACATTCTTCTACTTCCTTTTTTTACATTCTTCTTCTTATTCCTTTTTTTACATTCTTCTTCCTTTTTTTAAATTCTTCTACTTCCTTTTTTTACATTCTTCTTCTTCTTCCTTTTCTTACATTCTTCATATTCTTCTTATTCAACAATTATTATTCTACATATTCAACTTCTTCATCTTCTTCCTATTCTTCTTCATCATATTCTTGTTTGTGTCAGGCATTCCTGTAGTTGTTATCTAGAAAAGTTAGAAGTTTACACCTTCCGTTCTGCCAGTCACAAAAGATTTACAACAGGATTTGTCCGCGTTCAGTTTGGCCTGCAGCAGCAGGCCTTTTCCAGGGGCACTGCTTAGTCTTCTTCTGCTTATAAATAAGATAATATCATTTTCTCAGAGTATTAGTCTTATGCTTAATGTTCTTCTGCTTTGTTTTTTTATGCTTCTTTGTCTTCTCTCTCTTGTTGTTCTGCATCTTGGTGGTTGTCTTCCTGTTCTTTGTCCTCTTGAACCAGCTGACTGTACTGGCACCCGGAGGGGCAGCAGAAGGAACAAGAGCCAATGGCACTACCGAGGACCACCTGACGGTGCTGGAACCCGGTTACTAAGCAGGAGGTACCTGTGCTACAAAGCACTACCAAGGACCAGCAGACGTTGCCGGAACTCGGATACCGAGATGGAGGCACCTAGGCCAAAGGCTCTGACGAGAACCAGCTGACGGTGCTGGAACCCGGAGGGGTAGCATAAGCTGCAAGAGCAAATGGAAATAGCGAGGACCAGCTGACAGTGCTGGCACCCGGAGGGGCAGCAGAAGGAATAAGAGCCAATGGCACAACCGAGGACCAGCTGACGGTGCTGGAACCCGGTTACTAAGCAGGAGGTACCTGTGCTACAAAGCACTACCAAGGACCAGCAGACGTTGCCGGAACTCGGATACCGAGATGGAGGCACCTAGGCCAAAGGCTCTGACGAGAACCAGCTAACGGTGCTGGAACCCGGAGGGGTAGCATAAGCTGCAAGAGCAAATGGAAATAGCGAGGACCAGCTGACAGTGCTGGCACCCGGAGGGGCAGCAGAAGGAATAAGAGCCAATGGCACAACCGAGGACCAGCTGACGGTGCTGGAACCCGGTTACTAAGCAGGAGGTACCTGTGCTACAAAGCACTACCAAGGACCAGCAGACGTTGCCGGAACTCAGATACCGAGATGGAGGCACCTAGGTCAAAGGCTCTGACGAGAACCAGCTGACGGTGCTGGAACCCGGAGGGGTAGCAGAAGTTACCCCTGAAAAGCAAAGTTGGCATGCCGCAAGCTGGCCGCAGTTACCGAATCACACAGTCCTACAGGGGGTGCTTGTCCTACTGGCACTACGGAACAAGCCTTTCTTACCAGAACCCGCAGTCCACATAGGAAGCACCTAAACTGCTGGCACCCTAGCCTCGGCTAACCCAACCGCAACACGACATGGCAACTTGGGGTGGCAAACTGACATTGACACTTCCCGGAAACAGCAGGCAGGGCTGGAACCAAGCTGGGCAGGAGGGAGTACCCGTGCCAAAGTCAGTTATGAGCAGCAACTGGCGATGTTGGAGCCCAGGACAAGCACTTAGCAGGCTGAGGCCTAATGTGCTGTCAATTGGGAGGCAGCAGGACAGATTGCCATCAAAACAGCAGGGGAACAGCTGACGTTACTGAACCCCACAAACACAGGAGCTAGTGTTTTACTCTGTGAAGACGGCACTTCCGAGCAACAACTGGCTGTGTTGAAGCCCAGGGACAAGCACGGAGCAGGCTGAGGCTGCATTGAAGAAATTTTAAGATCGGTTGTAGACTTCTACTAATTTTAACCAAGCTCCACTTAGGCCTGTGGCTTCACTGATTTTCGTATTTCCCCTGTCCTCCAACCCCGCCAGTTACAGCTCCGAAGTGGCGTCTGCAAAATCCACACTTGTTCCTGTGTAACAGGTGTTCAGTCCGGTCAGTTAATCCCCTGATGTGTGTCCGGCAATGTCGCCTGCTCTGTCCACATTCCCATAACTAGTTGGCGGGGTTGGAGGACAGGGGAAATACGAGAGACAGTGGAGCCACAGGCCTAATTGGAGCACGGTTAAAAATCAGTAGTGGTACGACTGTGTAGGCAGCAGGAGACTTTGCCATCCACACAGCAGGGGATCAGCTGACGTTACTGAACCCCACTGAGACACGGGAGCAAGTGTCTCTTTCCGTGTGGACGGCACTTCCGAGCTACAACTGGCTGTGTTGAAGCCCAGGAAATAGGAGGGTGTAGGCAGAGGCCTACTGTATTTGGAATGTGGTGACAGCAGGAGAGACTGCCATCCACACAGCAGGGGATCAGCTGACGTTACTGAACCCCACTGAGACACGGGAGCAAGTGTCTCTTTCCGTGTGGACGGCACTTCCGAGCTACAACTGGCTGTGTTGAAGCCCAGGAAATAGGAGGGTGTAGGCAGAGGCCTACTGTATTTGGAATGTGGTGACAGCAGGAGAGACTGCCATCCACACAGCAGGGGATCAGCTGACGTTACTGAACCCCACTGAGACACGGGAGCAAGTGTCTCTTTCCGTGTGGACGGCACTTCCGAGCTACAACTGGCTGTGTTGAAGCCCAGGAAATAGGAGGGTGTAGGCAGAGGCCTACTGTATTTGGAATGAGGTGACAGCAGGAGAGACTGCCATCCACACAGCAGGGGATCAGCTGACGTTACTGAACCCCACTGAGACACGGGAGCAAGTGTCTCTTTCCGTGTGGACGGCACTTCCGAGCTACAACTGGCTGTGTTGAAGCCCAGGAAATAGGAGGGTGTAGGCAGAGGCCTACTGTATTTGGAATGAGGTGACAGCAGGAGAGACTGCCATCCACACAGCAGGGGATCAGCTGACGTTACTGAACCCCACTGAGACACGGGAGCAAGTATCTCTTTCCGTGTGGACGGCACTTCCGAGCTACAACTGGCTGTGTTGAAGCCCAGGAAATAGGAGGGTGTAGGCAGAGGCCTACTGTATTTGGAATGTGGTGACAGCAGGAGAGACTGCCATCCACACAGCAGGGGATCAGCTGACGTTACTGAACCCCACTGAGACACGGGAGCAAGTGTCTCTTTCCGTGTGGACGGCACTTCCGAGCTACAACTGGCTGTGTTGAAGCCCAGGAAATAGGAGGGTGTAGGCAGAGGCCTACTGTATTTGGAATGTGGTGACAGCAGGAGAGACTGCCATCCACACAGCAGGGGATCAGCTGACGTTACTGAACCCCACTGAGACACGGGAGCAAGTGTCTCTTTCCGTGTGGACGGCACTTCCGAGCTACAACTGGCTGTGTTGAAGCCCAGGAAATAGGAGGGTGTAGGCAGAGGCCTACTGTATTTGGAATGAGGTGACAGCAGGAGAGACTGCCATCCACACAGCAGGGGATCAGCTGACGTTACTGAACCCCACTGAGACACGGGAGCAAGTGTCTCTTTCCGTGTGGACGGCACTTCCGAGCTACAACTGGCTGTGTTGAAGCCCAGGAAATAGGAGGGTGTAGGCAGAGGCCTACTGTATTTGGAATGAGGTGACAGCAGGAGAGACTGCCATCCACACAGCAGGGGATCAGCTGACGTTACTGAACCCCACTGAGACACGGGAGCAAGTATCTCTTTCCGTGTGGACGGCACTTCCGAGCTACAACTGGCTGTGTTGAAGCCCAGGAAATAGGAGGGTGTAGGCAGAGGCCTACTGTATTTGGAATGAGGTGACAGCAGGAGAGACTGCCATCCACACAGCAGGGGATCAGCTGACGTTACTGAACCCCACTGAGACACGGGAGCAAGTATCTCTTTCCGTGTGGACGGCACTTCCGAGCTACAACTGGCTGTGTTGAAGCCCAGGAAATAGGAGGGTGTAGGCAGAGGCCTACTGTATTTGGAATGTGGTGACAGCAGGAGAGACTGCCATCCACACAGCAGGGGATCAGCTGACGTTACTGAACCCCACTGAGACACGGGAGCAAGTGTCTCTTTCCGTGTGGACGGCACTTCCGAGCTACAACTGGCTGTGTTGAAGCCCAGGAAATAGGAGGGTGTAGGCAGAGGCCTACTGTATTTGGAATGAGGTGACAGCAGGAGAGACTGCCATCCACACAGCAGGGGATCAGCTGACGTTACTGAACCCCACTGAGACACGGGAGCAAGTGTCTCTTTCCGTGTGGACGGCACTTCCGAGCTACAACTGGCTGTGTTGAAGCCCAGGAAATAGGAGGGTGTAGGCAGAGGCCTACTGTATTTGGAATGAGGTGACAGCAGGAGAGACTGCCATCCACACAGCAGGGGATCAGCTGACGTTACTGAACCCCACTGAGACACGGGAGCAAGTATCTCTTTCCGTGTGGACGGCACTTCCGAGCTACAACTGGCTGTGTTGAAGCCCAGGAAATAGGAGGGTGTAGGCAGAGGCCTACTGTATTTGGAATGAGGTGACAGCAGGAGAGACTGCCATCCACACAGCAGGGGATCAGCTGACGTTACTGAACCCCACTGAGACACGGGAGCAAGTATCTCTTTCCGTGTGGACGGCACTTCCGAGCTACAACTGGCTGTGTTGAAGCCCAGGAAATAGGAGGGTGTAGGCAGAGGCCTACTGTATTTGGAATGTGGTGACAGCAGGAGAGACTGCCATCCACACAGCAGGGGATCAGCTGACGTTACTGAACCCCACTGAGACACGGGAGCAAGTGTCTCTTTCCGTGTGGACGGCACTTCCGAGCTACAACTGGCTGTGTTGAAGCCCAGGAAATAGGAGGGTGTAGGCAGAGGCCTACTGTATTTGGAATGTGGTGACATCAGGAGAGACTGCCATCCACACAGCAGGGGATCAGCTGACGTTACTGAACCCCACTGAGACACGGGAGCAAGTGTCTCTTTCCGTGTGGACGGCACTTCCGAGCTACAACTGGCTGTGTTGAAGCCCAGGAAATAGGAGGGTGTAGGCAGAGGCCTACTGTATTTGGAATGAGGTGACAGCAGGAGAGACTGCCATCCACACAGCAGGGGATCAGCTGACGTTACTGAACCCCACTGAGACACGGGAGCAAGTGTCTCTTTCCGTGTGGACGGCACTTCCGAGCTACAACTGGCTGTGTTGAAGCCCAGGAAATAGGAGGGTGTAGGCAGAGGCCTACTGTATTTGGAATGAGGTGACAGCAGGAGAGACTGCCATCCACACAGCAGGGGATCAGCTGACGTTACTGAACCCCACTGAGACACGGGAGCAAGTATCTCTTTCCGTGTGGACGGCACTTCCGAGCTACAACTGGCTGTGTTGAAGCCCAAGAAATAGGAGGGTGTAGGCACAGGCCTACTGTATTTGGAATGAGGTGACAGCAGGAGAGACTGCCATCTCCACAGCACGGGAACAGCTGGCAGTGCTGAACCCCACTAACACTTGAACGAATGTGTTTGGCTCTGTGGAGATGACACTTCTGAACACCAACTGACGCTGTTGGAGCCCAGGATTAGGCGAGGAGCAGGCTGGGGCCTGTTGCTTTTGGCAGGTGAAGGCAGCAGGAGACTTGCCATCTCCACAGCAGGGGAACAGCTGGCAGTGCTGAAACCCACTAACACTCGAACGAATGTGTTTGGCTCTGTGGAGATGTCACTTCTGAACACCAACTGACGCTGTTGGAGCCCAGGATTAGGCGTGGAGCAGGCTGGGGCCTACTGGATTTTGGCAGGTGTAGGCAGCAGGAGACTTGCCATCTCCACAGCAGGGGAACAGCTGGCAGTGCTGAAACCCACTAACACTCGAACGAATGTGTTTGGCTCTGTGGAGACGACACTTCTGAACACCAACTGACGCTGTTGGAGCCCAGGATTAGGCGAGGAGCAGGCTGGGGCCTGTTGCTTTTGGCAGGTGAAGGCAGCAGGAGACTTGCCATCTCCACAGCAGGGGAACAGCTGGCAGTGCTGAAACCCACTAACACTCGAACGAATGTGTTTGGCTCTGTGGAGACGACACTTCTGAACACCAACTGACGCTGTTGGAGTCCAGGATTAGGCGAGGAGCAGGCTGGAGCCTGTTGCTTTTGGCAGCTGAAGGCAGCAGGAGACTTGCCATCTCCACAGCAGGGGAACAGCTGGCAGTGCTGAAACCCACTAACACTCGAACGAATGTGTTTGGCTCTGTGGAGACGACACTTCTGAACACCAACTGACGCTGTTGGAGCCCAGGATTAGGCGTGGAGCAGGCTGGGGCCTACTGGATTTTGGCAGGTGTAGGCAGCAGGAGACTTGCCATCTCCACAGCAGGGGAACAGCTGGCAGTGCTGAAACCCACTAACACTCGAACGAATGTGTTTGGCTCTGTGGAGACGACACTTCTGAACACCAACTGACGCAGTTGGAGCCCAGGATTAGGCGAGGAGCAGGCTGGGGCCTGTTGCTTTTGGCAGGTGAAGGCAGCAGGAGACTTGCCATCTCCACAGCAGGGGAACAGCTGGCAGTGCTGAAACCCACTAACACTCGAACGAATGTGTTTGGCTCTGTGGAGACGACACTTCTGAACACCAACTGACGCTGTTGGAGCCCAGGATTAGGCGAGGAGCAGGCTGGGGCCTGTTGCTTTTGGCAGCTGAAGGCAGCAGGAGACTTGCCATCTCCACAGCAGGGGAACAGCTGGCAGTGCTGAAACCCACTAACACTCGAATGAATGTGTTTGGCTCTGTGGAGATGTCACTTCTGAACACCAACTGACGCTGTTGGAGCCCAGGATTAGGCGTGGAGCAGGCTGGGGCCTACTGGATTTTGGCAGGTGTAGGCAGCAGGAGACTTGCCATCTCCACAGCAGGGGAACAGCTGGCAGTGCTGAAACCCACTAACACTCGAACGAATGTGTTTGGCTCTGTGGAGACGACACTTCTGAACACCAACTGACGCTGTTGGAGCCCAGGATTAGGCGTGGAGCAGGCTGGGGCCTACTGGATTTTGGCAGGTGTAGGCAGCAGGAGACTTGCCATCTCCACAGCAGGGGAACAGCTGGCAGTGCTGAAACCCACTAACACTCGAACGAATGTGTTTGGCTCTGTGGAGACGACACTTCTGAACACCAACTGACGCTGTTGGAGCCCAGGATTAGGCGAGGAGCAGGCTGGGGCCTGTTGCTTTTGGCAGGTGAAGGCAGCAGGAGACTTGCCATCTCCACAGCAGGGAAACAGCTGGCAGTGCTGAACCCCACTAACACTTGAACGAATGTGTTTGGCTCTGTGGAGACGACACTTCTGAACACCAACTGACGCTGTTGGAGCCCAGGATTAGGCGTGGAGCAGGCTGGGGCCTACTGGATTTTGGCAGGTGTAGGCAGCAGGAGACTTGCCATCTCCACAGCAGGGGAACAGCTGGCAGTGCTGAAACCCACTAACACTCGAACGAATGTGTTTGGCTCTGTGGAGACGACACTTCTGAACACCAACTGACGCTGTTGGAGCCCAGGATTAGGCGAGGAGCAGGCTGGGGCCTGTTGCTTTTGGCAGGTGAAGGCAGCAGGAGACTTGCCATCTCCACAGCAGGGAAACAGCTGGCAGTGCTGAACCCCACTAACACTTGAACGAATGTGTTTGGCTCTGTGGAGATGACACTTCTGAACACCAACTGACACTGTTGGAGCCCAGGATTATGCATGCCGCATGCAGAGGCCAATGGGCAGCGGTTTTTATGGAGGTTGTTGACTACTACTGATTCTAACCATGCTCCACTTAGGCCTCTGGCTCCACTGTCTCTACTATTTACCCTGGCCTCCAACCCCGCCAGCTACATCTCTGAAGTGGCGTCAGCACAATCTACACTTGTTCCTGTGTTACTGGTGCTCAGTCCCGTCAGTTGATCCCCTGATGTTTGTCCGGCAAGTTCGCCAGCTCTGTCCTCATTCCCACTACTGGTTATGGGAATGTGGACAGAGCAGGAGACCTTGCCGGACACACATCAGGGGATAAACTGATGGGACTGAGCCACAGGAACACAGGAACAAGTGTAGATTGTGCTGACGCCACTTCAGAGATGTAGATGGCGGGGTTGGAGGTCAGGGGAAATAGTAGAGACAGTGGAGCCAGAGACCTAAGTTGGGCACGGTTAAAAATCAGTAGTGGTTTGAATGTTGATGGAGCTGGTGACTTTGCCGTCCACACAGCAGGGGATCAGCTGGCGTTACTGAACCCCACTAACACAGGAGCTAGTGTGTTTCTCTGTGCAGACGACACATCTGAGCGACAACTGGCTGTGTTGAAGCACAGGGATTATAGTTCAGGTGGTAGAAAAATGAACACACCAGCAGACCTGGATACAGTTGCCAACCACTAATTTAGTCTGTAAGAGGAATGGCAAAGTCTTTGGAGATCCAGGCCTTGTTCATTTTCAGAAAAGTCAGCCGGTCAACATTATCGGAAGATAGTCGCGTGCGACGGTCTGTTAGTACACCACCTGCGGCACTAAAGACACGTTCCGATAATACACTGGCAGCAGGGCAAGCCAGCACCTCCAATGCATACTGGCTAAGCTCTGGCCATGTATCCAGCTTAGAGACCCAAAACTTGAAGGGGGAAGAGCCATCTGGGAGTACAGCGACAGGGCAAGACATGTAGTCTGACACCATCTGACGGAAGCGTTGCCTCCTGCTGACTCGAGGCGTCGCTGATGGTGTAGACAATTGAGGTGGACACACAAAACTTTGCAACATTTGGGCCACAGTGGTCTTGCCTTGTGCTGCGGCGCTGCCTCTGCTCCCTCTTTGTGCAGAGTTTCCTCCACTGCCTCGACGCACAGAGCTGCTTTGTAAAGCACTAGCAACAATGCTGTCGGGTGGAATGGAAAACATTATGGACTGCACCAGTGACTCTTCGTACTCCCGCAGTTTTCGCTCCCGGTTCAACATTGGTATGAGCCTTTGTACGCTGTCCCGGTAGCGAGGATCTAGGAGGGTGTACACCCAATAATCAGCCGAGACGAGAATGTGGGCGATGCGGCGGTCGTTTCTCAGGCACTGCAGCATGAAATCAACCATGTGCTGCAGACTCCCAACTGCCAAAGAACCGCTGTCCCCTGTTTGAGGCGTGACCTCGGCCTGCTCTGCATCACCCCACCCTCGCTGTACATACTGAGTAGAGGTTTGTGTACCTCCCTCCTCTGGAGAGATGTCTTCCTCCTCCATCGACTCCTCCTCATCCTCCTCACAAAGTGTCCCCTGCCTAGGCCTTTGTGAGGAAACACGTAGCGCAGACTGTCCAGAAGCAGATGGCATTTGGGACTCCTCATCCTCCACCTCTTCCGAAACCTCATCCCTTAGTGCTTGCAGTGTTTGTTGAAGCAGGCAGATAAGGGGGACAGTCATGCTGACTAGTGCATCATCTGCACTCGCCATCCGCGTGGATTCATCGAAGGCACGCAAAACGAGGCAGATGTCCTTCATAGAGGCCCACTCAATGGTGCTGAAGTGTGAACGGCGCACAGTGCGACTTGTTTGCGCCTGATGCAGCTGGTACTCCATGACTGCTGCCTGCTGCTCACACAACCGCTCCAACATATGTAACGTTGAATTCCACCGGGTGGTAGGTCACATATGATGCGATGTTCCGGAAGGCCAAATCGTCGCTGCAGAGCAGCGAGGCGCGATCTTGCCGTGCTGGAACGTCGCAAGTGAGCGCACTCTATGCGGACCTTGTGCAACAGTGCATCAAGATCCGGATAGTCCCTCAGAAAGCTCTGCACGACCAAGTTAAGCACATGTGCCAGACATGGGATATGTGTGAGGTTGCCTAGGCCAAGAGCTGCCACCAGATTTCGGCCATTGTCACACACTACCAAGCCCGGCTGGAGATTCGCTGGCCCAAACCACACATCGCTCTCCAGCTTGATAGCATTCCAGAGCTCCTGCGCTGTGTGGCTTCGATTCCCCAAAGAAATTAATTTGAGTACAGCCTGTTGACGTTTGGCCACGGCTGTGCTCATATCAGTCGTAACAGGCTCCTGCTCTGCTGTTTCTGAGGAACTTCAGTAGGAGGAGGAGTCTATGTGTACAGACTGGAGTCCTGCAATCCGTGGCGTTGGAAGAACACGTACAGCGCCACTCTCCAGATCTGTACCCGGCTCCACAACATTGACCCAGTGGGCAGTGAGGGAAAGGTATCGTCCCTGTCCATGGTTACTGGTCCACGCATCGGTGGTCAGGTGGACCTTGATACTAACGGCGTTTAGTAGCGCATGTTTTATTTTGCCCTCAACATGTTTCTGCAGGGCAGGGACGGCTCGCCTGCTGAAATAAAAGCGGCTGGGCACGTTGTATTGGGGGACTGCCAATGCCATTAAGTCCCGGAAGGTGTCAGTGTCCACCAGCCTGAATGACAGCATTTCAACTGCCAGAAGTTTGGCAATGCCAGCATTCAGAGACTGTGCTCGGGGATGGTTTGCCGAGTAAGGGCGCCTTTTATCCCATGCCTGTGCTACCGATGGCTGTGATGGATGGGAACGTGCTGCTATGGGTGGAATCTGACAGGGTCTCCGGACAACAGTGGCAGAGGTTCTTCCTTGGCGATCCTGTGAGGAAGCCGAACCAGCAGTGTGTGAGCTGGAGGAAGAGGCCCCAACACGAACTGAAGAGGTGGTAGGTGGTGCTGTACGTTGGCCTACGTCTTCAGGGTGTCTCTGCAACTCCATCTCGTGCTTGGTGCGCACATGTTTCCACATATTTGTGGTATATAGGTTGCTGACATTTCTCCCTCTTTTGACTATCTGATGACACAGCTTGCATTTGACAAAGCAAATGTCATCTGCAACTGTGTCAAAAAAGGACCACGCACTGCAATTCTTGTGAGCGCCCGGTTTGCCTTTGGAATGAGGAATGCTCCTAACGGGTGCCGAAGTGGAGGGTACAGGCAACCAAGTCTTCCCCCTCCCTCTGCCTCCTGTTTTGGCCGGTAGGGGAATCTCTTCCTCCGAGCTGCTCCCACCACCTTCCTGTTCCTCACGCCATGATGGGTCAAGGACCTCATCATCTTCCCTCCCCTCTTCAAACAGCTGCTTCTCCGGGGTTGTCTCGCCAGCACCGTACGCACCAGAAAGTGGCAACTGAGTCTCGTCATCATCTGATGCGTACTGAGGTGTGCTGACCATAGGCACTGGCCCACTCGCCTCTTCAGATTCAGAGGGACAAAGAAGTTGAGCATCACTGCATACTCCCTCTTCTTCACATTCAGGAATGCTGCTTGGCTGGCCCCCTCTTTCCAAGCCAACAGATTCCGAGAACAGAAGTAGAGACTGTGATGGCTCCTGTCCATGTCTCTCTGACTGCCTGGGCACTTTGGCAGGTGGTGAAGAGACAGATGGTTGCTCTTCGGTGCTCTGATCCTGAGAGGATGCGGAAGTAATTGAAGTCGATGCGTTAGCTGCCATCCATCCGACAACGGCTTCAATTTGTTCCTCCCGCAGCAGTGGGGTACGTTGAGGTCCTACAAAGCTGCGCATAAAGGACTGTTGCCTGCTAAAACTGGGGGATGCTGATCCACTGGTGCCCGCAGCAGGCCCAGAATCCCCACGTCCTCTACCTGCAGAATCCCCACGTCCTCTCCCTGCAGAATCCCCACGTCCTCTCCCTGCAGAATCCCCACGTCCTCTCCCTGCTGAAACTCCACGCCCACGCCCACGCGCCTTACTCCCTGCCTTCTTCATCTTGCCAGACTGCTTAAGATAGGCAGAAAAGTACAAAGGGGGCCTTAGTGTGCTTATTCCTGAACAGCTGGTTACAGGTACAAGAAACACTAATTTTATGAAGTGTGTGTGTGTGGACTACACTTTAATAGGAGCTGATGTGGCCTACAGAAGTTCCAAATGTAGTGTTTGGTGAACTTTTTTTGTGGTTTCTTTGTTGCAAACAAACTCAAAGTATGTGAACAAAGAATTGAAACTGATAGTATCACCAACTTTTTGGAGCTATTACAATGCAGGCAGGTAACCTACAATGCAAAAGATGAGGCTCCAAAAAAATTGGGTAATACTAATCTGGCTGCGCCGGCAGGGTACAAGCCAGAAAAAAAGGCTCCTCTATCTACTCCTATATAGTGTTTGCAACCAACCAATGTTGATGGATACGGATGGATGCACACTAATAGGAGAAGAAAAAATGAGCTGCACTCAAAGACAAATATGTGTGAGGCAGTGACGCACGTTGAGCGTCCTACAACCAGACGTAGCTGCAGGACACTCTACTCAGCGTGAGCTGCACTCACACACAGTCAGAGACCTCTCAGACAGCCGTCAACAGTGCAGCTAAGTGGGCACTGGCACTGACAGGCTGCAGAAAGGCTCCGCTGTGTACTCCTATATAGTGTTTGCAACCACCGTAGATGGAGACTGATGGATGCACACTAATAGAAGAAAAAATGAGCTGCACTCAAATAAAAATATGTGTGAGGCACTGACGCACGCTGAGCGTCCTACAGCCAGACGTAGCTGCAGGACACACTACTCAGCGTGAGCTGCACTCACACACAGTCAGAGACCTCTCTGACAGCCGTGAACAGTGCAGCAAAGTGGACACTAGCACTGAAAGGCTGCAGAAAGGCTCCGCTGTCTACTACTAGTGTTTGCAACCAACGTATATGGATACGGATGGAAGCACACTAGATTGAAATTATGTAAAAAATGCAGCTCAAAAAATAAAAGATGTATGAGGCAGCAGTGATCACACTGGGTGGCCTACAGCCTGACGTGGCTGCAGGACCCACTCCACAGCGTGAGCTGCACTCACACAGCCCTTGCAGACAGCTGTGAACACTGCTGCTAGGGCAAAGAAGGCTACAGTGGTGGTTTATGTAGCCTGGGTAAAGCACTAGATGTTTGGTGGAATCGCTATTTCTAACTGTCCCTCACAGTCTTCTACAACAGCCTGTCCCTAACTGAATTCACAGCAGAGTGACCAGAAATGGCGGCTGCGGTGGCTTTTATAGTGCATCATGACATCATTTCGGCAGCCAATCACAGCCATGCCAATAGTTAACATGCCTACATGCCTAACAGGATGTGCCCACATTTCGGAGGATTCCCATTGGCTTAATCAAAGCAAGCAGGCTCATAGCATGATGGGAACTTCCGATTCCGATTCCGGAATCTGATATGACAAAAGTATCGGAAGTCAGTATCGGCCGATACCCGATACTTGCGGTATCGGAATACTCAACACTAGTCATAGACGCTCTCACAATATGTATTTGACCGTAATCCAACAAGCAGATATACGGAACTGTATCAGAAGTGTACAGCTGTACACATTTTTTGTGTAACTAACAATCCCCGTATAGGTATTTACGGAGTGTCACACACACACACTGACTCTGTATAGATGTGACTGTAATGCGAATGGCAGATATACAATACTGTTTGAGAATCGAGCAGCTCTATACGGTGTCTGTATGGAAAATTGTCAATCTCTGTCTATTTGTATAGGGACTGTCCCCCCTGTCTCTGTCTAGTTTTGACCGTAATCAAAAAGCAGATATACAAAACTGTTTGAAAAGCGGACAGCATTCTAAGGTGTAGTTCTGGAAAAATGTAAAAACTCCTTGACTTTTTTTTCCAGAGTCACACACAGATAGCTTCTATTTGTCCGTAATACAAGGCAGTACACAGTAGTGTGTGAGGAGCGTACACCGCTATACGGTGTCTGTATGGAAAATTGTCAATCTCCGTATATTTGTATAGGGACTGACACACGCTGTCTCTGTCTAGTTTTGACCGTAATCAAACGGCAGATATACAAAACTGTTTGAAAAGCGGACAGCACTCTAAGGTGTAGGTCTGGAAAAACAGAAAAACTCCTCGGCTTTTTTTCCAGAGTCACACACAGATAGCTTCTATTTGTCCGTGATAAAAGGCGGTACATGGTAGTGTGTGAGGAGCGTACACCGCTATATGGTGTCTGTATGGAAAATTGTCACTCTCCGTCTATTTGTATAGGGAGTGTCCCCCCCTGTCTCTGTCTAGTTTTGACCGTAATTAAAAAGCAGATATACGAAACTGTTTGAAAAGCGGACAGCACTCTAAGGTGTAGGTCTGGAAAAACAGAAAAACTCCTCGGCTTTTTTTCCAGAGTCACACACAGATAGCTTCTATTTGTCCGTGATAAAAGGTGGTACATGGTAGTGTGTGAGGAGCGTACACCGCTATATGGTGTCTGTATGGAAAATTGTCAATCTCCGTCTATTTGTATAGGGAGTGTCCCCCCCTGTCTCTGTCTAGTTTTGACCGTAATTAAAAAGCAGATATACGAAACTGTTTGAAAAGCGGACAGCACTCTAAGGTGTAGGTCTGGAAAAACAGAAAAACTCCTCGGCTTTTTTTCCAGAGTCACACACAGATAGCTTCTATTTGTCCGTGATAAAAGGCGGTACATGGTAGTGTGTGAGGAGCGTACACCGCTATATGGTGTCTGTATGGAAAATTGTCAATCTCCGTCTATTTGTATAGGGAGTGTCCCCCCCTGTCTCTGTCTAGTTTTGACCGTAATTAAAAAGCAGATATACGAAACTGTTTGAAAAGCGGACAGCACTCTAAGGTGTAGTTCTGGAAAAATGTAAAAACTCCTTGACTTTTTTTCCAGAGTCACACACAGATAGCTTCTATTTGTCCGTAATACAAGGCAGTACACAGTAGTGTGTGAGGAGCGTACACCGCTATACGGTGTCTGTATGGAAAATTGTCAATCTCCGTATATTTGTATAGGGACTGACACACACTGTCTCTGTCTAGTTTTGACCATCATCAAACAGCAGATTTACGAAACTGTTTGAAAAACGGACAGCTCTCTAAGGTGTAGGTCTGGAAAAATGGAAAAACTCCTCGGCTTGTTCTTCCAGAGTCACACCCAGATAGCTTCTATTTGTCAGTGATACCAGCCGGAACATGGTAGTGTGTGAGGAGCGTACACCGCTATACGGTGTGTGAAAAAATGAATGCTCAGTAACTTGCCAGGACAAAATAATAAAAGTTGGAGTGTGCACACAGCAATGCAGCTAGCAGGTAGCCTTAAATGGCAGGCTAATCACCACCAGCGCTGCTGCACACAACAAAAATCCTCCCCTTTCACTGCACACTAACTGTACAGTGAAAAGCGCTATCACCAGAAGCAGTTTTTTATTCTTCTTCCCTGCCTAACGCTCTCCCTATTCAGAATCAGCAGCAGCACCTCTCCCTATTTTAAGATCAGCAGAAGTAAGATGGAGGTCGGCGGTCACAGCCTTTATACCCACTGTGACGCCACAAAAAGCCAGCCAATCACTTCAATGCCCTTCTCTAAGATGGAGGTGGCCGCTGTCCATGTCATCGCGTTGCCCACAGTGTGCATCCTCCATCATTGGCTGAGAAAAGGCGCTGGAAGCATTATTTGAAACGCAACTTTAACGCTCTGATCGGCGACCTCATGGACGATCTCACGCTATGGTCGGGTTTCGATTGGCGAAAAACTACTTTAGCTAAAGTCGGCTATTTTTGAATTTGACTGACCCGTTTCACTCAATTCTACTCATGACATCTACACAATCAGAGACTAAACTCAATGCCTGTCGGCAGCTATGTCAACGTGATCAATGCAGCCAAACAAGAGAGACAGAGGCAGCAGAGAACTGTTCTGGAACCCAGTGAGGATAAATGATACACATCTTTTTTCTTTACAATGAATTCAGCATATAGGGACAACCCCTTAAAGGTAAAAGACGAGGAGAAGCCTTTTAGAAGTTTTATACAATGAAAGGTTTTTAATGAACCACAATCAGTGTATTTTTGGGATTATAAATTGCAATTTTTCCCCTAAATGTGGGGGCTAAATGAGTGTGTGTCTTATAATCCTAATGTAGCTTACTTAGGGGGTGGCTGCAGTGGAGTGTGTCACAGGAGATAGATTTGCTGCTGCAGGAAGCTGGTGTCAGCAGGAGTGAGCCTGGGGAGGGGGTGTTTGGAGATAAGAGGCTATGGTGGGCCCCAGGCTTTCACAAAATGTAGGTGTAGTCCCCACTCTTCCCATCATTTTCACTGTGGGGGACCTCAGGAAAATGACTGCCAGAGGTGGTGGATGCGCAAATTGAGATTTCTGCTGCTGAGATCTCAGCTCTCGAGTCTGGGGGCCACAGCATTGCACCACTCTTGCTGCCCCTGCCAGCTTGCTGCAGCAGCAACCCTCCCTCCTGGGACACCTCTACACTGCAGCCTACCCCCCGGTAAGCTACTGTAAAACAGACAATAAGCCGCATCATCATTTTATAAAAAAATGCATTTTCTATTTTTCACCCCATTGGGGTGCGTCTTTTGGTCCAATGCATTTTATATTCGACCACATACAATATGTAAATAGTATATCATAAGTTAAAACTTTCTCTTAAAAAGACTTGGGTGCATGAGTGGACAGCAAACTTCACTTTATTGACCAGTGTCAGGCAGTTCTAATTCTTACAGGAATTAACAGCAATTATACTTGTAAAGAAATATGTGAGACTCCAAACAGCTAGCATTTCATAGGCTAGTTTCACACTAGCATATGGCAGAGCTGCGGAGGGTTGCAGATTTCCTCTGTTCAGCTCCGCCTATGTCGGCATGCGGCCTGCGTACCCTATCTTTAGCATTGACTATGCAGGCCATGCCGATGTATGCTGATGCCTCCGCATGCATCGTTTTGATGGTGCGGCTACCTGCGCCGAATGCAATGTCTTGGATTTTGTTGCGGTCGCTGCACCTTCAAAACAACGAATGCGGAGGCATCTGCATACATTGGCATGGCCTGCACACCAAATGCTAAAGATAGGGTACGCAGGCCGCATGCTGACGTAGGTGGAGTTGAACGGAGGAGACGCAGCAGTGGGCGGAGCTTTACGGAGGAAGTCCACAGCCCTCTGCAACTCTGCCATACGCTAGTGTGAAACTAGCCATAGTGAAAACCATTTTCTTGCAACAACCATCAATTCCAGCTAAAAAAGAAGGTCCACTAAAGAAAGGTGCATATAAAATCGGATTGCCCTGATAAGCCAGCTCTAAAGAGACAACCATTTTAATTTTATTTCTACATCTCATGTACAGCACCATGGAATCAATGGTGCTATATAAATAATAATAAATGATGATTTACACTTTAATGTAAGCACCACCCAGGAGTTGCACTGAAAAGTCACCGATTTTGTGATGCAGCAGCGACCTCGCCAGCGATCTCACTAGGTGTGACACATAGCGGTGACCGCCTTGCCCACTGGATATCGCTGATCGTGCTTGAATGTCCTGGGCCATTTTTTTATAGTCGGCGTCCCGTTGGCCAGCATGCATTGCTGTGTTTGATGCCGAGGAACGACATCGTTGGTGATGCAGAATTCAGGGATGCAAGCGCGAGTCGTCAGTTAAGATGCTGTGTGACAAGGTACCAATGACCGCCGAGGTCGTTATAGGGATCCCCATATCGTTGCTGTGTCGTTGAAGAAATCTGCCTGTTTGGCAGCTTACTAATGACCATGTAGTAACGTACCAGCGATCCTTACCAGGTCGTTGTCGGGATCAATGCTGTGTCGCTATGTGAAATGGGACCCTTAGGCTTAGTCCACATCCAATCAAGACTACCATTAGATGGGAAGTCACAACATTGTGTCAAAAGATGTTTGATAAGAAGGATGAGATTGTGATCTCTAGGGAGTGCTGAGGATAAGGTCACACGGATTTATGTGGTTTAAGTGGTTTAACAGGTCCGCTGCAGCTCCAGCTGTGTGCCCTCAAGAGAGGGAAGAAAAGGCAAGTTGCAAGGGACCACAGTCAGAGGATGTCAAAAGGTAATTTCTTTATTCCATAACGCGTTTTGATGTTTGATGACTTCAGTGAGATAAAATGGAGACCACTAGGGTTTCATCAAAGTACGAGGTACAACACTATCTTGCGTGTATGGATTAAACTCCCCAAGGCTGCAGCTACCTCCAAGGATCCCTGAGATCAACCACAGGAAACTGTATAAAATGATATTACTACTTATGAAAATAAAATAAAATAAATAACAATAATAGTATTAAATATAAAAAAACTCTCTTTTTTTATTTACATTTTTGTACTAATCCACAATAATATATAATGTGGATGTGGGAATAACCTACAACAGAGAGAATAAGAAAAGGGAAGGGAAACCAGCGGGCACTAGACTAGAATTATTTAGTAATTTCAATGCATTCATTTAACCCTACAGGGGTTAAGGTGGCCAATTTAAAGATCTAGAAGGATTCCCTACTAATGAGTTTTTTATATTATTAGGAAGAAGAGAGAGTTTATTACATTTAATATAATAATTATTATTCATTGTATTTCTTTTATTGTACTTTTATAAGTTGCAATATCATTGTCATTTTAGTCATTATTTTCTCTCATAATTTATTTGCTTTGTATTGTGTTTTTTTATTTGCATAATTTCCTCCCCCTCTGCTTTTTTTACACTACTTCAATCAATATTATAATCATCATTTGTCTGAATTAATTGTTATACAATCATGTCTTTTTTATACTTGTTTTTTTTATATGTATTTCCATATGTATTTTGTAATTGTGGAGCTAATTTCCTTGTTATTTCTCATAATCTCTGAGGGACCAATCTTGTTACTGCAACATGGACTGACCTCTGTAAAAGGTCAGGGTAGTCGCTTTGTATGTTCTTGCATGATGAAGGAGTCATATCGACTCTGAAACACGTTGCATGAATAAAAGACTGTTATCTGTACCTCTGGATGTTTCCATCCTTGCCATCGCTCCTGTCTCCACGGTTTTTGTTTTTTACTTCTCTGAACACCCTGATAGAGGCTTACAAGGTAGATGTGAATAATGGCTTAAAAATAGAAAATGTTATGCAGTAATTTCTTGATATACATTTATTATCATTTATATATCTGTTTAGGAAATACAGCTCTGTGTCATTCACTATACGTTCTTGTAATGTTCCTTTACAATTACTTGTGATGACATTGATTTCCTATTGCTCCAGCGTTTCACTCTAGCATGATAATGTGTTATTAATGTAGATGACAGATGACCTTTCCCACTGTCATTGTCTCAGTATGGCTTTAAAATATATATTACGGAATGACAACTGTAGGAACTCTCAAAAATATCCTTAATTCTGCATTTACAGTGGTCCAATAGTAACAAAGTGCTTTTTTCCTTTATTAAAACCCCTTAGTGTTCCTACACACTAATATATCCCTTTCTTCGACCCCATAAGGTATAATTCCAACAAATGTGCCCACCAAACACAGTATTTTACCCACACAGTGAATTCCTCACAGTATCGTACACACGCACAGTATGATGACCCTACAATAACCGTGGCAAAATAAAATACCCCCAAAGTGACGCCAAAACAGTATGAAGGCCCCCATATTCCCTCACACAATATTATGGCTCTGTCACAGCCCTCTACACAATAAGATGGCCTCTACATAGTCTTCAATAAATAATGATGACCCTCTATGCTGTATAGTTGCCCTCACACATGACAATGGCCCTCAAAACAGTATAATGGCTCTCCACTTAGCCCTCCAGACAGTATAATAGATCACACAGAACCATGCACACAGTATAACTGGTCTACACACGGCCCTCCAAACAGTATAGTTTACCCCTACACAGCCTTCCAAACAGTATAATTTGTCCCCACAAAGGCCTCTAAACAGTATAATGACCCCTACATAGTCCTTAAAATAGTATTATGGGCTCTATAGCCACGACATAGCACTCCAAATAGTTTGATGACCCCACACATAATAGTCTTCCCTAGGTAACCTGATTGCCCTGACATAGCCCTCCAAATAGTATTGTGGCCTCAACACAGCACTCCAAATAGTATGATTGCTTCCACATAGCCCATCAAATAGCATGATGGCCCCCAAATAGCCCTCCAAATGGCATGATGCTCCCCAAAATAGTATAATAGCCCCAATAATAGCCCTCCAAATAATATGATGGCACCCACATAGTCCTCCAAATAGTATAATTCAAATCCCCCGCCACGCCGGCTGAGCCACTGAGCGGTGCCACGTGGAATTTGAATCCCCCTCCAAAGCCGCGTGGCACCGCTCAGTGGCTGAGCGCCCCTGGCATAGCCCCGTCATCCCTACCGTCATCCCTATAATGGTATGCATGGCCCTCTCATCTATATTCTGGTATATATGGTCCCCTCATTCCCTCCCAATCCTGGTATGCATGGCACCCCATTCCTCATCCTCGTATACATGGTACCCCTCACCCCCTATTCTGGTATGCATGGTACCCCTCATCTCCCAATCCTGGTAAGCATGGCCCCCTCACCCCCCAATCCTGGTATGCATGGTCCTCTCACCCCCCAATCCTGGTATGCATGGTACCCTCACTCCCTATCCTGATATGCATGGTCCCATCAACCCCCTATCCTCCTGGTATGCATGGTCCTCTCTCCCCCTATCCTGGTATGCATGGTCCCCTCACCCCCCTATCATGGTTTGCATGGTCCTCTCACTCCCCTATCCTGGTATGCATGGTCCTCTCACCCCCTATCCTAGTATGCATGGTCCTCTCACCCCCCTTTCCTGGTATGCATGGTCTTCTCACCCCCTATCCTGGTATGCATGCTACCCCTCACCCCCAATCCTAGTATGCATGGTACTCTCACCCCCCTTTCTTGGTATGCATGGTCCTCTAACCCCCCTATCCTGGTATTCATGGTCCTCTTACCCCCCATTCCTGGTATGCATGCTACCCCTCACCCCCCAATCCTGATATGCATGGTCCTCTCACCCCCCTATCCTGGCATCCATGGTACCCCTTCATCCCTATCCTGGTATGCATGGTCCCCCTCACCCACCAATCCTGGCATGTATGGTCCTCTCACCCCCTTTCCTGGTATGCATGGCACACTTTACCCCCCAATCCTGGTATGCATGGTCCCCTCACCCCCCTATCCTGGTATGCATGGTACCCCCTCATCACTATCCTGGTATGCATGGTCCCCCTCACGCACCAATCCTGGCATGTATGGTCCTCTCACTCCCCTTTCAGGGTATGCATGGTCCTCTCACCCCCATTTCCTGGTATGCATGGTCCCCCTCACCCCCCTTTCCTGGTTTACAAGGTCCCTCTCATCCTCCTTTCCTGGTATGCATGGTCCCCTCACCCCCCAATTATGGTATGCATGGTACCCCTCACTCCCCAATCCTGGTATGCATGGTCCCCTCACCCCCCTATCCTGGTATCCATGGTACCCCCTCATCCCTATCCTGGTATGCATGGTCCCCCTCACCCACCAATCCGGGCATGTATGGTCCTCTCACCCCCTTTCCTGGTATGCATGGCACCCTTTACCCCCCAATCCTGGTATGCATGGTCCCCTAACCCCCCTATCCTGGTATGCATGGTACCCCCTCATCCCTATCCTGGTATACATGGTCCCCCTCACGCACCAATCCTGGCATGTATGGTCCTCTCACTCCCCTTTCCTGGTATGCATGGTCCTCTCACCCCCATTTCCTGGTATGTATGGTCCTCTCACCCCACCAATTCTGGTATACATGGTCCTCCTCACCCCCCTATCCTGGTATGCATGGTCCTCTCACCCCCCAATCCTGGTATGCATGGTCCCTTCACTCTCCAATCCTGGTATGCATGGTCCCCTCACTCCTCAATCCTGGTATGCATGGTCCCCTCACCCCCCAAGCCTGGTATGCATGGTCCCCTCACCCTACAATACTGGTATGCATGGTCCTCTCACCCCCCAATCCTGGTATGCATGGTTTTCTCACCACCAATCCTGGTATGCATGCTACCCCTCACCCCCAATCCTGGTATGCATGGTCCTCTCACCCTCCTTTACTGGTATACATGGTCCCCTCACCCCCTATCCTGGTATGCATGATCCCCTCACCCCCCTATCCTGGTATGCATGGTCCCCTCACCCCCTTTCCTGGTATGCCTCCTACCTCTCACCCCCCTTTCCTGGTATGCATGGTCCTCTCACCCCCAATCCTGGTATGCATGGTCCTCTCACCCCCCGATCCTGGTGTGCATGCTACCACTCACCCCCCTATCCTGGTAGGCATGGTCCCACTCACCCCTATTAAACTGCATACATACAAAAAAAACAAACATTTATACTCACCCTTCTTTCCTGTGTTCCAGCGCTGTCCCATTCTGCTGGAGGTCAGGGGAGGAGTGTGGCGCCGGAGTACGCGCATGCCCATACCACGCTGTCCGGCGCCATATTGGTGAACACACACTGCAAATGTGTCTTCAGTAAAATGGCACCAGATAGCGCTATGCACAGGCGCGACTCTCACACACACTCTTGCCTTGGTCTCCGGAAGAAGAGAAGCGCCACGGCAACGCTCCTCCCGGTGAGGTAAGTATGTAAGGGACGCTCAGGCAATGAGCGATGCTGCGCGGCTTGACGGGGGATTAAAATCCTGTGCGGCAACGCTCATTGTCTCAGCCAGCGGGGGGGGATCTGAATCCCGCGCCGCCATATCTGAATACCCATAACTTGGGTGTTTCAATATTGCGGTCGGCTCTGTCAAAGCTTCCGGTCGCGGTGCATTGTGGAAGCGACAGAAACACCGGAAGTGTGTGACAGAGTTTATTGGTAATTATATATTAGGTACTGGCATGCTCATTTCGAGTAACGAGTATAATGGGAGTCAATGGGAAAAAAATCTTTCTTCTGGCAGACCCTACAAAGAGGTCTGGGGAGCAGTGAAAATGTTCACATGGATGGGAAAAGTGCTGAATGGAAGGCGAAGCATGGAGAAGACCCCTGAATGCATCTCTGACTCCCAGATCACTGCTGAGAACAATGGTGTCACACTTTTACTCAACTTTAAGAAGTGACCATAAAATATTCCAAACTGAGGAGAAATTGCATTTTATAGGAAAACAATGTTAAGAAACATTTTTCTCATGTATAATGTATAATGACAACATTTAAAAATGATTTTAAAACATATATAATTTCACTAAACCAAAATTAATAAAAAAAGGAAATTTCAGTGTAATTTATAAAGGAATCAAGAACTGCCAAAAAAAAGGGACTCAGATATAGCCTGTATTAGGCTCAAATATATTCTGTGCACATTGTCATGTATTGGTACAGACTCATAAAAGATATGTACTTTTGAGGGTTATATACCAAGGAAATGTATTCCCGACCATGGAATAGTCTGTGGGTAAGCAATATAAAACCAGTAAGGCTATGGCCACACTATCAGTATTTGTTCAGTATTTTTTCTCAGCATTTTTAAGCCAAAACCAGGTGAGGAACAATCAGAGGACAAGATATAATAGAAACAAGTGCACCAATTCTGCCTGTTTGACCCTCTCCGGGTTTTGGCTTACAAATACTGATGTGAAATACCGACTAAATACTGATAGTGTGACTGTAGCCTAATGGTATGCATACATGTTGAGTAATATTTCAGCATCTCTTGGCAGGAAAAACGCAGATGCAATAACACGCATTTGGGTGCATTTTTGCCTTTGTTTTTGGTGCTTTTGTAACCCTGTGTTTTTGGTTAATTTGAGTGACGTCAATGGTGAAAAAACTGGGCAAAAACGCACAGAGAACTGACAGGCAGCAGATAATTTTTTGCTCCATATCTGGAAGTAAAAAATATTTAAAGTGTGCATGACTCTTTAGGGGTTTTTTTTACGTTGCCGTCATCAGGTTTTGTCACAAAGGTTTTTTGAGGCTTATATAGCAACAAAATCTATCCAAGAATATGTAAAATTCTCTGGATGAGCAATATAATACCGATAAATACAAGTTTTTTGAGGATTATATACCAACAAAACGTAGTCTATAGGTAAGCAATATAATACTGATACATTTTTGAACAAGTTATTTGAGGCTTATACAGCAATGAAATGTACCCAAGAAGATGTAATACTCTATGGGTGAGCAATACAATATGGATACGTGGCGCCCCTGAGGGTTGAGTCGCCACAGAGGTACTGCACCTCCTCCTGAGGTGTGATACCCCACTATCCAGGTAAGGTGGAGACACCTGACCACACTTCAACATCTGCACCCAGCACAGACACTTTAGAATAGCGGAGCACCCTGGAAGTCAGCTGCTTTGGTTCACGAAGGATGCTGGGGAAGTGAGTGGAGCTTAGACTGCACAAGAGAGCGGAAGAAGATTAGGAAAGGGTCAGTGAGAGAGAGAAGATCCCCGGAGAGGGATGGAGTGAGGGGTAGCAAGTGCTGCAGCAGACTCCAGTGATCTGGAGCTGTTGGCACGGGAAAGAGCAAGAGAAAGCCTAATTCTTCAGAAGGAAGATAGATTAGTACAGAACGTGGGGAGAAGAGAACTGAGGACAAGGGTGAGCGCAGAGCCCTTCCTTAAGTTAAAGCGCATGGTTCGGAGTCCAGTATCCGAAGTTGTATGGATTCTGATGGTCCTGCAGCAGAAACCGGAGGAATAGAAGTTGTCATCAGTTTATTCCCACCTAAGACTCGGGGGCACAATAGCAATGTGTGTGAGCCAGGACCTGAGAGTAGGAAGTCCCCAAAGCAGGCTACAGCTATCTGTCGTACAAGTGGAGTTCCAAGTAACATCTAGAAGGAGAAACTTAAGTTTAATTCACAATTACAAGTACTTCACTTTAAGCACTAGTGAAGAGATGTTTAGGAAAGGCACATGTTGGAGGAGTGCTGGAAAGGTGTACTCTATCTTGCCTGGGAGTTGGCTGAGCCCCTGACCTGGAGGACACGGCACCGAAGTGGGCATCTGTATGCGCAACAGACTGTGAGTAAAGCCTTGGAACTACATCCCACTGTGTCCCCTGCTTTCTTTCTGCGCCACGTCCCCCTCACTGCTGCGTCTTCCGCCCTACACTATTTCACCATCTACCAACCCTCTTCATGTGCCCTGGGACTACAGCTCCACCTGTGGGAAGCTTCAACATCATTGCTGCACCACAACATCTGTCCCAGAGAAGCAACCCTGCAGCGCTAGTCAAACTGACCAGAAACCACAGGTGGGGTCACGAATCACCTCAATAACTTTATCCCCATCACTCTACCCCTTTTACATTGACTGCCTGAAGCCACAGACCGGGTCATTGCCACTGTGACATCTCCCATTGAAATCAACGGGCCCGGCACCAAGTACCCCACGGCCTCTGGGGGTGAGCCAAATACATTTTTGAACAAGTTTCTTAAAGGTTATATACCAGCGAAATGTACTCCTGACCACGGTTTTGTCTATGGATGAGCAATATAATACCAATAACATTTTGAACAAGTTTCTTGAGGCTCTAATAACGAAATGGATAACTGAATAGTGCATGGGTGAGCAATACGATACCAAAAAAATTTACAGCATGTTTTTTGAGGCTTTTATAGCAATGAAATGTACCCAAGAAGATTTAATACCCTATGGGTGAGCAATATAATACCAATAAATGTTGAATACATTTTTGTAGGGTTATATACCAATGTAATAAAACCAAAAAGATGCATATCCTATGGGTGAGCAATATAATACCAATACATTTTGAACAAGGTTTTTGAGGGCTATATAACAACAAAATGTAATCCAGACCATGGAATACCCTATGGTTGAGCAATGTAATATTGATAACAATTTGAACAATTTTTTTGAGGTTTAAATAGCAACAAAATGTATTCCAGGGTACGGAATAGTTTATGGGTGATGAAAATAATAATAATTACATTTTGAATAAGTTTTTTAGGCTTATATAGGCATTTAGGCTTATATAGCAACAAATCAAGAAAATGTAATACCCTATGGGTGAGCAACTTAATACCAATAAATACCAATAAATAAATACCAACTAAATGTACTCCATACCCTGGAATAGTCTATAGGTGAGCATTATAATTCAAAAAAAGGTTTGACCAAGTTTTTTGATGCTTTTATAACAATAATGTACCCAAAAAGATATAATATCCTATGAGTGAGTAATATGATACCAATAAATTTGCAACACTTTTTTGCAGGCTTCAATAGCAACTACATTTACCAAAGAAGATGTAATACCCTATGGGCGAGCAGCATAATGCCAATAAATTTTGAGAAAGTTTTTTGAGGCTTATATAGTAACTAAATGTACGCAGGAAAATAGTAATGTGGAAAACTGGGAAATAAAAGAGCGAAAATAGGGGTTTAACTGTAAAACAAGCTGAGAAACCCACATGGATCTGCTCACCTGGTAGTGTTGCACTTAGGTGTATCTAGGCTTTCTGGCACCTGGAGCAAGAATTCAGTTTGGCGCGCCCCCATCAGCACACATGCGATTTGCACACTTTGTCATGTACGAACAAGCTGCTCTTCCTAATGCTCTCAATGATCAGTGAAAAACCTGAGAGTAGCAGGAAGAGATCATTGTCACAGAACCATAAGTATGAAAATCACATAGGAGTGAAGTGTCCATGTGATGACTACTGGAACCAGCAGGGCTGAATCCTGACAATGCAGGCTTCTGAATTCTCCCATCGAATGCACTGCACACATTTAGGATTCTCCCTTGCCGATGGACAGTCATGTCAGCACAAGTATGTGATTTTTATACTTCTGGCCACATTCCGACTAGATGTGCTCGGTAGAGTTCAGCGACTTTGGTCGGATCGGGTTTCATGAAACAAAATTTGCTTCAGATGAAACTGGTCCGACTAGGGCAAAAAAAGTCGGAGTTTCGTCCGAAACCCGACCCCAATGCAAGTCAATGAGAAATAAAAGTCGGCATTGAGCGGATGACATTCATCATAAACCTGGACAACCCCTTTAATGTGTCGTAGCACAAATTAAAACATGATAATTAGTCAGTACCACAAATAACATTTACATCCAGGTACCTTATAGATGTTGTCGTCTCTGGTGTCATTCTGCTTCTTTTTTTCATCTTGTCCAGACCCCATGATGAGTTTTGTCATCCACAGCTCGTCTCTGTAGACTTCCATCTTCTCCAGTCTTCTGCAGCAAATCTCCACATGATGCCCTTAAAGACAGAAGTGTCATTATAGTGCTCCTGACTAAAAAATTGCCCCTCACTATATTGCCTGCACAAAATATGACCCGGACACTGTCCCTCTATAGTACATGCTATTCATACTGACCTCTCCTTTCCATACCGGGCCTCCCTTCACACTATTCTCTCACACTGTGTACCCCCTATAGGGCCCAGTCTTTAAACTGTACTCTGTCATCAAATCCCCCCTCCTTGGTATACTGTCCCATCCTGACTGTACCCTTACACTGTCTCCCCATGCTATGCCCCACTGCAGTTTCTATTCTGTGCCCATTCACTTTACTCCCCCCTTACTGTCTCCTCACACTATTCCCCTCCCACCTTATGCTGTCTCCTCTCACATCCCAACTGTTCACCATACTGTCTCCTCATATATTTACCCACTCACTTTCTATACTGCCTGATCACACATACCCCACACAAATACCCCCACTGTGTCTGCACACATCCCATCACCCTCACTCCCTATACTCTGTCCACATACATTTTTCACATCGCTAATCATACTGTGTCAGCATACATTCCCCAGTTCGCTCCACACACTGTCTGCACCCATCCCCACTCACCATACTGTGTCTGCACCCATCCCCATACTGTTTAATCATACATGCCCCCTATTCCCCCATACTGTTACCTTGTACATGCCCCCATTCCCCAGTACTGTTTCCTCATACATGCACCCGTACTGTTTCCTCGAACATGCCCCCATTCCCTCATACTGTTTCCTTAGACATGCCCCCATTCTCCTCTATTGTTTCCTCATACGTGCCCCCCATTCCCCTATTTCCTCATACAGGCCCTGTATCTCCCCCTTTGCTCCTCATTTTGTGTTCTCAAATCTCCCCCCACACATTAAATCCCCCTTCCCCACTCCAAATGTCCCCCACACATTAAATCCTCCATCTCTACTCCAAATCTCCCCACACACATTAAATCCCCCCATCCCCACTCCAAATCTCCCCACTAGAGTTGAGCGAAACGGGTCGGTCAAATTCATAAGTCGCCGACTTTCGCTAAAGTCGGGTTTCATGAAACGAAACCCGACCATAATGTGAGGTCGGCCATGAGGTCGGTGACCAGAACGCCAAATTCTCGTTTCAAATGATGCTTCCAGCGCCCTTTTTCAGTCAATGATGGAGGACGCACACTGTGGGCAACGCGATGACATGGGCAGCGGTCACCACCATCTTTGAGAAGGGCATGCAAGTGATTGGATTGCTTTGTGTGGCGTGACAGGGACTATAAAAGGGCGTGCATGCCAACCGCCATCTTACTTCTGCCGGTCTTAGCATAGGGAGAGGTTGCTGCTGCTGATTCTGAATAAGGGAGAGCGTTAGGCAGGGAAGAAGAAAAAAAAACTGCTTCTGCTGGTAGCGATTTTCACTGTACAAACACAACAGTTTGCGTGCAGTGATAGGGGAGGATATATTTTTGTGCATCAGCTCTGTTGGTTATTAGGCTGCCTTATAAGGCTCCCTGATAGCTGCATTGCTGTTTGCACACTGCTGTTCAAACTGCTTTTTTAAAAGCAAAAATACTTTTCTTCCTCTTTTCTGCACAGTTACCAAGCGTTCATTTTTCCACACTTTTGTGTGGAGCAGTCCTGCTTATTAGGCTGCGTGCTGCCATACTTGGACTGAGAGCATCATTGTCAGCGTCCTCAAATCTCTAGTGAGTTCCAAATTCTCACCAATCCTATAGACACCCTCCACCTTGTCATACACCATCCAATTTCAGCCTGTTACATTGAGGTGTAATCTCTCCTGGGCCTGAGAAAATAGTTCAGCCTCCTAAAATCTCTAGGGAGAGTCAAATTCTCCACAATACTATATACACCTTTTACTTTGTCATACACCAGCCAATTCCAGCCTGTTACATTGAGGTGTAATCTATAGTGGACCTGAGATAATAGTTCAGCCTCCTAAAATCTCAAGGGAGATTCAAATTCTTCCAAATACTATATACACCTCCGTACCTTGTTTTACAGTACCATATAGCTGGTGGTATTTTGGGTACTGGCCACACTACAGATTACTCCATGGAGCTCTTTTCACATACTATGCTTGGGTTATCAAGTCAAATCGTGAATTCCCCAGTCCAAGATGAATCTGACATGGAGTGTGGGTCACCAGCCAGGACAGTGGGGTTAATCGGTACCGGGCCGATGTCTCAGAGGGATGTGTCACGGTGGTGGTGACCCGGTCCATGGCCCTGGGCATCCATGCAAAGGGGTGAATAACGTTTATAGGTGAATGATACGTGACGCCACCTGTGGTTTCTGATCAGATTGACCCGCGCTGCAGTGTCGCTTCTCTGGGACAGATGTTGTGGTTCAGCTAAGATGTAGAAGCCCTGCACAGGTAGGGCAGTATTCGCAGGGCAGATGAAAGAGTTGGTAGATGGTGTGCAGTGCAGGATGTAGCAGAGCCGTGCGCCAGGCGCAGGAGAAAGATGACAGACACAGTCATGCAGTTCCTTTACCTGTACTTGGTAAGTGCCGTCCAGGACCCAGAGTACAGATGGAGAAGGAGTTGGTCAGCCTGGAAGCAAATTTGGAATTCTCTCTCTGCAGATAGGTAGTGTGGCCTCCGTTATAGCGCTTATATAAGGTACTCGCAGTACTGAGTTCACTGAAGTTCCCCCTGTTGACTCTCTTTTGGAACTTTCTTGTATGGCAGGCAGCCATAGCCTTTTCCTTCTGGCTCACACACATCGCTGCTGGGGCCTCCGAGCCTTAGTTGGGAACAGAGCATTTATGGCTGCTACTTCCTCCGGTTTCTGCTGCAGGACTGTCAGTGTCCCTACAAACTCGGAGACCGGAATCCGGACCATGCGCTCCAGCTAGGAGTGAGCCTTAACTCTGCTCATCCTCCAGCTCCCCTTCTCACGTCCACACACTTCCCCTTCCCTTCACAGACTGTCCTAACTTCCCTCCTCCCGACCACAGAGAGAAGCTCCTCAACAGTCAGGTTCAGAGCTCTCCCTGCTGGCCTGGAGTGGGAACTGTGTTGTGTGTTGGTTTAACTGCTAGAGAGATCCTTCGTTGCTCCCAAGCATGACATCACACTCCCTAGGAGGAAGGTAATGCCACTGTGGCGACCGTACTCCTTGGGGGCGCCACAAGTGCACTGATGCCCAGCCACTGCTAGATGATTCTGCTGGTACGTTGACCCAGACCACTACATTCCCCTCGCACTCTACACAGCCAGAATCTGACCCTGATGAAACTCAGGTTCCCCTCCCCGCATACCATACCACCTTACATGGTGACAAAGAGGAAGGTGCAGATGAAAGTGCAGGTTCCTTGCGCAGGTGGGGGGGGCATACTCATGGGCGACGGCAATGGCACAGGGCCCCTCACTATTAGGGGCCCTGTGCCAGTGCCGTCGCCAACGAGTGGGCCCCTCCCTGCTTGCTCAGGATCACAGCACTTGCAAAGTTGAAATACTTACCCTTCCCTGCTCCACCGCCATGACGTCTTCCGCGTTTCCTGACAGTGATATTCTGATCAGAGAGCGCAATGACATCACGTCTGTACTCCCAGACTAGTACAGGGATTTCCTAGCGAGGAGACTTATTTGAGGAGACTTATTTAATTGTTTTCAATGTTGGGACAGCAATTTTTGGGGAGCACTATACTCTGGAGAATGATATATGGGGCCCACCATACACTGGAGCATTCCAAAGGTGGACATCAGACACTGGAGCAGCATTTACAGGGCCCATTATACACTGGAGCATTAGAAATGGGGCCCATTATATATGGAGCATTATTTGGGCCCATAATACACTGGAGCATCATCCATGGGGCCCATCATATACTGGAGCATTGTAAATGGGGCAGATTATATATGGAGCATTATTTGGACCAATCGTACACTAGAGCATCATCCGTGAGGCCCATCATATGCTGGAGCTTTCCAAATGGGGGACATCAGACACTGGAGCAGCATTTACAGGGCCCATTATACACTGGAGCATTAGAAATGGGGCCCATTATATATGGAGCATTATTTGGGCCCATAAGACAGTGGAGCTTCATCCATGGGGACCAACATATACTGTAGCATTATGTGAAGCTCATCATATCCTTATCAAACATAATATGGGACCAATTATTCTGTATGGAGAAATATATTGGCCTCATTACTCTGTATGGCGCACTATGCGGTGGCCATAATACTGTATGGAGTAATATACTGTCCGTTTTTGGAGCTATTGGAGAATTTAAAATGGATATCAGTCATGTGATGTAAGAAGTGAAGTATTTTTCATTGTACTATACCGCTATTTCTCTGCCGTATCAGAGGATCATGAATTGTGGCATGTGTTAAAGGAGCCCAGTGACACTCTTTGGCCCTGGGTCCACAAAAATCTGGAGCTAGCCCTACCCCCTCACAACTTTAGCCAAATAACCCCCAGTTTTCAATGCCTATCTATTATTATAAAGTAAATTAAGGTTGACAAGCTTAACTAATAAGAATTGATGTTTTTGGCGTTAAAATGGGCACTGTAGGTGTGTTTTCTGTCCTCCACTCACTGCCGACTTTTCTTCCCCATTGACTTGCATTGGGTTTCGTGTTTCAGTCGGCCTTCGACTTTTCACGATAATCGGCCGATTGTGTTCGACCCGACTTTTGCGAAAGTCGGGTTTCATGAAACCCGACTCGACCTGAAAAAAGGCAAAGTCGCTCATCTCTGCTCCCCACACATTAAACCCCCCATCCCCTCTCCAAATCTCCCCCACACATTAAATCCTCCATCCCCACTCCAAATCTCCCCTTACACATTACATCCCATATCCCCACTCCAAATCTCCATCCACACATTAAACACCCCATCCCCACTCCAAATCTCCCCTCACACATTATTACATCCCTCATCCCCACTCCAAATCTCCGCTCACACACTAAATCCACCATCCCCTCCAAATCTCCCCACCCAGAATAAATCCGCCATCCCCCTCCAAATCTCCACAAACACAATAAATCCCCCATACCCACTCCAAATCCCCCAAATCTCCACCCACACATTAAATTTCCCACCCCTATGCACTTAATCTTCATTGTCTTCAGCTCCACTAGAGCACTTACCACCCATCTGTGTCTTTGCACTGCCGGCGAGTGATGTCAGCAGCGTGATTACATTACATGATCACACTGTTGGCACTGCTCTGACTCAGGGGTCAGAGCTTCAATTGTACTCGCGTCTGTAAAATGCGAGTACAACTAGTCTCTGGGAGCCGGCGCACTGCAGCTTCTCTGTGCAGGCTGTCAGCTTGATAGCTTGCACAGAGAACGGCTGACTACCAATCCAGGGGGGCAGAATGCAGCTGCCGGGGTTGACAATTCAGACTGCCGCATTATGTGGCCCGACTGCACCCCCCTGCCGGCTGCGCACGGGGCACATTCCCAGGCTGCCCCCAGATACGCCTTTGGTGTTGCACCTAAGCAACATGTGTCAATTGCATGTATCAGCTGCTGCAGGACTTTATAGAGAGAACATATCTGGGTGAAGTGTCTCTTGATGCGCTGCTTATAGATATATCCAACGCATATTTTCCTTGAAAACTTTCTTTTACCAGGTTTACAGAGTCAACGCGTTTTGGTTTTTGGATAGCCTATACAAACTTTTATGGGCAATCTGTGAACAGGTCACACTTGGGTACTGTCCTTATAAAGGCAACAGCATTGCAGGGGCACAACATGAATTTATAGGGAAAGAATTGGTAATTAATCTCCCCCTGCTACTATTGTTTCCCTCCTTCTCCTGTCTTGTGCATCAAGCATGGAAAACTACATTGTTGAGATCAAACCATTTTTTATATGAGCACTAGAGATGGGAGGACACCTGGATGTTTGGATCCATTGTATTCAGCCAAACAGTTACAAAAAGTTCGGGTTCGGGTACCAGAACAGCACCTGGACCCAAACCTGAACCTGAACACCATTCACTTGAATAGGGGGTCCGAACATCCAGCGCTTGCCACGCTGTCATATGCATGACAGTGTGGCAAGCACCACTTCTGATAGGCAGTGAAATCATCCCCGACGGTCAGAGAGCCACGGTTCCGACGGTGTGAAAATACAGCGTAAACACTCAGCTGTGATCATAGGTATAAAGCTTACCTCTGGTCACTAGTGTCAACTGATGGGACTACTGATCCCATCAGCCGACACCTGCTGCCGCTAATTACAGTAAGAGCAGGAGCGGCGGATGGGAGTATTCATTAGCTGCTCCTGCGCTGTAAATAAATTATTTTAAAAAAATGCTTCCACTGTATTTTTGCTAACCAGCCAGACAAAACTCACAGCTGGGGTCTGCAATCTTCAGCTGTCAGCTTCAGCATGGCTAGTTATCAAGAATAGAGGGGCCCCCACACTGTTTTTTCAATTATTTAAATAAATAATTAAAAAAAATGACATGGCCCTCCCCATTTTTGACAACCAGCCTTGCCAAAGAAGACAGCTGGGGGCAGGTATTCTCAGGCTGGTAAGGGGCCATGTATATTGGCCCCCCAGCCTAAAAATAGCAGCCTGCAGCTGCCCAGAAAAGACACATCTGTTAGATGCTCCAATTCTGGCACTTTTCCCAGCCTTTCCCATTTGCCCTGTAGCGGTGGCAAATGGGGATATAATTGGAGATGATGTCACTTTTGTATTGTCAGGAGGCATCAAGCCCACAGCTTAGTAATGGAGAGTGCAGCCTCAGAGACCGCTGGTGACATAATTGAGGTTATGTCCTGTCACTGAGGCTCCATTCCCAGCCAGGCTGAATAGTGGTGACCTTGGTGAGATCCCCGCTAGCAGCGTGAGAGCTTTTCTGAAAAGATATGGTTTGTCTAAGAATCTGCTGATCTTATTCTTTAATGCTGTCATCAGATCTGTGATTTGTTCCTCTCTGATAGTCTGGTATGGGGGAGCCACTGCGCATGACAAACTCCGCTTACAAAGGACTTTCAGAACAGCAGAGAGAATTATAGGCTCCCCCCTGCCTAAAATCCAGGATCTTTATGATAAGAGTATTCGATCCCACGCATTGAAAATTTCATCCGATCCCTCTCACCCGGGACACTCCTCATTCCAACTACTCCCTTCAGGACGTCGCTTCAGAGTCCCCAAATGCAGCACCAACCGCCATATGAACAGCTTCTATCCACTCTCTGTTCAACAATTAAATCGTCATGTGTAGACTATATACTGTATCTGTCTTGTTAGATGTTACTTGTTGTATCTGTTGTTATATATTATGTTGCCTCTTTGCCACAAAGAATTCCTTGTATATATGTAATATGTACTTGGCGATAATAAATTTGATTGATTGATTGATTGATGTCACTGCAGTTCAGCCAAGCATGGAACGCAGCCTCATTGACCTCACTGCTATTCACTGATGCTGCACTCACAGCAGCTCATTCACCAGTGGCTCTCAACCCATTCCTCGTTTTGGCTTACAAAATAATGATGTAAAATGTTGACCAAATTATTCACTGTGTGAACATGGGCTTAGGATAGGTGATTTCTTATTTTCACCATAGTAGCCCTGTAAGTGCATATTTGCTACTGTTTAATAGTCACATGAAAGGGAGGGAAAAAACATTCAAGTACTCTATTTAACCTCTTCACTCCCAGAGCTTTTTTCGATTTTTTATTTTCGTTTTTCGCTCTCCTTCTTTCCAGAGCCATAACTTTTTTTATTTTTCCTTCAATATAGCCATGTGAGGGCTTATTTTTTGTGGGACAAGTTGTACTTTTAAATGACACCATTGGTTTTACCATGTCATTTACTCGAAAATGGGAAAAAAAATTCCATGTGCGGTGAAATAGCAAAAAAAGTGCAATCCCACATTTGTTTTTTGCTTGACTTTTTTGCTAGATTCGCTAGATGCTAAATCTAACCTGCCATTATGATTCTCCAGGTCATTACGAGTTCATAGACACCAAACATGTCTATGTTTTGTTTAAAAAAAAAAAAAATTGCGCAATTTTCTGAGACCCGTAGCATCTCCATTTTTCGTGATCTGGGGTTGGGTGAGGGCTTATTTTTTGCGTGCCGGGCTGATGTTTTTTATAATACCACTTTTGTGCAAATAAGTTCTTTTGATCGCCCGTTATTACATTTTAATATAATGTCGCGGTGACAAAAAAAACGTAATTCTGACGTTTTGAATTTTTTTTCTCTCTACGAAATTTAGCGATCGGGTTAATGCTTTTTTTATTGATAGATCAGGTGATTCTAAATGCGGCGATACATAATATGTGTATGTGTGTTTTTTTTTTAAATTGTTTTATTTTGATTGGGGCGAAAGGGGGGTGATTTGAACTTTTAGGTTTTTTTATTTTTAATCATTTTTTTTTACTTTTGGCATGCTTCAATAGCCTCCATAAGAGGCTAGAAGCATGCACAACCCGATCAGCTCTGCTACATATGGGCAATGAGCAGCTCACTCATATGTAGCAGATTTACTGCTGTGCTTTGAGCACCGACCACCGGGCGGCGCTCAAAGCCATATGCCTGGAACCTGTGTTTGTCCAGGCAACGCGTCGCTGACCCCCGATCACATGATGTGACGTGCATCAAAACAGTGGTTTACCCCCACATTTGGGGTATCAGCATACTCAGTACAAATTAGACAATAACTCTAGGGGTCCAATTTCTTCTTTTACCCTTTTGAAAATAAAAAATTGGGGGCAAAAATATTTTTGTGGAAAAAAATATGATTTTTTACTTTTATGACTCTACGTTATAAAGTTCTGTGAAGCACTTGAGGGTTCAAAGTGCTCACCACACATCTAGGTATGTTCTTTGGGGGGTCTAGTTTCCAAAACCGGGTCACTTGTGGGGGGTTTCCACTGTTTAGGCACATCAGGGGCTCTCCAAACGTACCATGGCGTCCAATCTCAATTCCAGCCAATTTTGCGTTGAAAAATTCAACAGCGCTCCTTCCCTTCCATGCTCTGCCATGCACCGAAACAGTGGTTTCCTCCCACATATGGGGTACCAGCGTACTCAGGACAAATTGCACAATAACTTTTGGGGTCCAATTCCTCCTGTTACACTTGGGAAATAAAAAAAATTGGACCTGAAATAATTTTTTGGTGAAAAAATGTAAATGTTCAATTTTTAAAACATTCAAAAAATTCCTGTGAAGCACCTGAAGGGTTAATAAACTTCTTGAATGTGGTTTTGAGCACCTTGAGGAGTGCAGTTTTTAGAATGGTGTCACTTTTGGGTCACTTTTGGGTATTTTTTATCATGTAGACCCCTCAAAGTGACTTTAAATGTGATGTGGTCCCCCCAAAAAATGGTGCTGTAAACAGGAGAAATCGCTGGTTAACTTTCAACCCTTATAACCTCCTAACAAAAAAAAATATTGGTTCCAAAATTGTGCTGATGTAATGTAAACATGTGGGAAATGTTACTTATTAAGTATTTTGTGTGCCATATCTCTGTGATTTAAGGGCATAAAAATTCAAAGTTGAAAAATTGCAAAATTTTTGCCAATTTTCCATTTTTTCACAAATAACCGCAAGTTATATCAAAGAAAATTTACCACTAACATGAAGAACAATATGTCATGAAAAGCACTGTCGGAATCACCAGGATTCATGTAAGCATTCCAGAGTTATTACCTCATAATAATAATCTTATAATAATAATCTTTATTTTTATATAGCGCTAACATATTCCGCAGCGCTTTACAGTTTGCACACATTATCATCACTGTCCCCGATGGGGCTCACAATCTAAATTCCCTATCAGTATGTCTTTAGAATGTGGGAGGAAACCGGAGTACCTGGAGGAAACCCACGCAAACACGGGGAGAACATACAAACTCCTTGCAGATTTTGTCTTTGGTGGGATTCGAACCCAGGACCCCAGCGCTGCAAGGCTGCAGTGCTAACCACTGAGCCACCGTGCCACCCACATCATAAAAGAACAGTGGTCAGAATTGTAAAAATTGGCATTAACGTGCAAACCACCCTTGGGGGTAAAGGGGTTAATAATGTTTCCCACCCTTGTCCCCTTTATTTAATAACTAGCTGAAGAGCCCGGCGCTGCCCGGGCATAGTAGCTAACTGTGGTTAGTTATAGAAAATTATAATTATCCTCCATCCCATAGTCCCGTTCCCATATACCCATCATACATATCCACGATCCCATAGGCCCGTGCCCATATACCCATCATACATATCCTCCATCCCATAGTCGAGTGCCCATATACCCATCACACATCCTCCATCCCATAGTCCCATGCTCATATACCCATCATACATATTCTCCATCCCATAGTCCCATGCCCATATACCCATCATACATATTCTCCATCCCATAGTCCCATGCTCATATACCCATCATACGTATTCGCCATCCCATAGTCGAGTGCCCATATACCCATCATACATATCCGCCATCTCATAGTCCCGTGCCCATATACCCATCATACATATCCTCCATCCCATAGTCCAGTGCCCATATACCATCACACATCCTCCATCCCATAGTCCCGTGCCCATATACATATCCGCCATCCCGTAGTCCCGTGCCCATATACCCGTCAAACATATGCTCCATCCCATAGTCCAGTGCCCATATACCCATCACACATCCTCCATCCCATAGTCCCGTGCCCATATACATATCCGCCATCCCATAGTCCCGTGCCCATATACCCGTCATACATATCCTCCATCCCATAGTCCAGTGCCCATATACCCATCACACATCCTCCATCCCATAGTCCCGTGCCCATATACATATCCGCCATCCCATAGTCCCGTGCCCATATACCTGTCATACATATCCTCCATCCCATAGTCCAGTGCCCATATACCCATCACACATCCTCCATCCCATAGTCCCGTGCCCATATACATATCCGCCATCCCATAGTCCCGAGCCCATATACCCATCATTCATATCCTCCATCCCATAGTCCCGTGCCCATATACATATCCTCCATCCCATAGTCCCGTGCCCATATACCTGTCATACATATCCTCCATCCCATAGTCCGGTGCCCATATACTCATCACACATCCTCCAATCCATAGTCAACCATTATGACATCATAATGAGCGGCGGCAGGGCTTGCAACCTTTGATGACATCAGCGTCGTCATGGCAACCATTGTGACATCATAATGAGGGGCGGGGCTTGATACGCACACACTGCTTCCCCAGTATGCAAATAGGGGCATTGTGACATCACAATGAGGGGTGGGGCTTGACGCGCACACACTTTTTCCCCCAGTATGTAGATAGGGGCAACTAGGGGCAACATTGTTTGGTGAATTGGAACGCGCGGGGTTAAAATTTTGCCTCACAACATAGCTTAGGACGCTCTCGGGGTCCAGACGTGTGACTGTGCCAAATTTTGTGGCTGTAGATGCGACGGTGCGGATGCCTATCCCGGACATACAAACAAACATACACACACACACACATACACACATACATACACACATACACACTTTGAGCTTTATATATTAGATGTACAAATCCTAGGACCCTTTATTTAATAATTTCCCCATCCTGGGCCCCTTTATTTAATAATTTCCCCATCCTGGGATTTTTATTTTATGCTTCCATCCTACGCCCTTTTGTTTTCCCATCCTGGGCCGCAATGCTGCCCCCATGCTGGGCCACTCTGTCACCCCATCCTGAGCCCCAATATCAGCCTCTCTGTCAACTACTCTGCTCAATCACAGGTAGGGGTGAGATTCTTCTCATCTTCCTGTGCTCCCTTGATGTCTTTTTGCATCTTCATATTTGGTGTGGTCATTAAAGTGGCCACCGACCCATCAGATTCAGCAAGCTGGCATCATATAGCAGTAACATTGAAAGGTCGCCGTTGGCATCAGTGTGCGGCCACTGATAGGCTGGAGGCCATTTAACATCACTGCTATGGGGCATTGGCAAATGGCCTGTCAAAGAGCAGAGCGGCCTGTCACAGCTGCAGCTGATGTTCCTCTTGATGTGCATCATGGCGGGTCAGGTAATGAACACTGCGTGCGCATGCCACTATGCATAATCTGTCAACGCTTTTAAAAGGCCCATGACCCTAAAAACTTTTTTTTTCCTTTTCCTATTGGGCCCACTGGGCATTTAACCGGTAACAAGACAGTCAAGTCTATATCCATGATGCATATACAGTTTAAAGTCAGGCAGGAAGGGGCCTAGTGCCGGAGCTGACACCGTGGCCTTCCAGACTGATTGGCTCCATAGCGCTTGCATGGTCTGCCTCTACTATCGGTAAGCCATGGAATTTCAGATTTATTGTACATACGTGTAATCAATTCCAGAATATAGGTTGCTACACAGAGAGATGCACAGTCAGCCATAAGTGAAATTATTATTATAGCAACCTAACAATAAGTATAATAGTCCTGTAATAATAATATTACTACTGTAAGGAATTAATTATGGATTCTCCTGTTATAAACGCAACCTGAACTTCATATTAAAGAAAGTAACTTAAAATAAGATGGGTTGTAATCTTGCTGTCATGCAACTGCAGTGCAGTATAGCGCAACCTCACCAAGGAGGCTGGTGAGGGAAGAGAGGTTGCAGACAAAGAGTAGCAACACTGAGCAGCAGCACAAGCGCCACCAGGTGGCGAAAGAGTGGTCAGATGAACCGAGTCAGAGACAATCAGAAGCAGAAGTACTAGAGGTCACAGCAGTACACGTGGTCAGAAGCAAGCCAGGGGATCAGCAACGGTTCGAAGCAGATAAGACAAAGACAAAAGACAGAAGCCGGTCTGAATGCAAGCCAAGTCAAAATCAGGGAATCAAGTAACTTACAGGAAAACACTGAGTCAGGACAGACAGAGGGAATAAACGGGATAGTGTGAGTGTATGATCAGAGGAGTGCTAAGGACACAAGGACAAAACAAAGGTTTCTTAAGCCCACAACGCGTTTCGACAGCAGAAACTGCCACCTGATGAAGACGGACTGCCATCAAAACACATTGTGGGCTTAAGAAACCTTTGTTTTGTCCTTGTGTCCTTAGCACTCCCCTGACCGTACACTCACACTGTCCTAGTTTTTCATCCTCCATTGGAGGTTTACGGCTGGAGCTGCATTGGATCACCCCGTTTAATAATACCTCCTTCACCGCCTTTCCTGGGCTTCCTGGTGACCGCTACTTTATTTGGCTTTCAGAGGGAATAAACAGACACGGGGAAAGTCAGGGATCACAGCAGGACAAATCAGGATATGCCAGAGTCAGATATACACGCCAAAGGCAGAACTTTAGCTGACACCGCCTGCAGGATGCAGCGGAGCTAAATAGCAAACCTGAAACCAAACTAAGGCTGAGAAAAGTTAACCCCTGAAATGACCAGACCGGGAACATGGTAAGACAGGACGCAAAACCCGATCATGACACTTGCAAAATGAATGTATATTTTATGCAGTACTATTGTTGAGTGTCCTTATAATCATCATGAGAAAACAAATACTGTGCACGTAACACCAAAGATTAAGGTCACGTTATAAGAAAACCACAATGCCTGAATAACGTTGGCAAACACAGACAGGTGATGTCCCTGCATAAGAACAATATATGGACCACTGTCAGTCCAATAGCTCATCATAATGCACAATTCCATCTGCTTTGGAGGTAGACGTGGGCCCCCAGGTTGCACCAATGATATGTTCACCACTGCTCAAAAAGACCCACCAGGAATCATTCTTACACTGTATCGCATAAGAATCCTTTACAATGGCAATATGCAGCAAAGCTCACGCCGTACTCTACTACACGCAGTCGTCTCTCTCGAGCCAGCAGCATCCTCACTGAACACACAGGTAGCAGCTATTGGGTGGAATATGCAGATCGCACTGTGACGTGAAGGAGCTCAGATCCTGACAGCAGAAATAGGGCAGGCAACAGCAAGCAGCACTTAGAGCTCTTATGCTTTGGATTGTGACTGAGACCTCCTCTAAGATTTCTTCTTCTTGGCACACTCTGCTCTTTATCAGCTGTGAGATAAATCAAGAAATCACCCACATTCAGCACATTTTTTTTACATCTATATCTGGAAGATTTTATCCAACAAAGTAAATAGTTCTCCCTGCATTGGTTTTACCATCTTTTACTCTTGCATTTCCCCCCTTGGTCCTGCTGTAGTACAGCTCAGGTAAGTGCATTTTTTATTTTTCTATCTCTTGCTAAAGTGCTAAATGGGAAACTGCAATAGTGTCTCTGTAGAGAGGATGCTAGAGGGAAATGCATGGATGGTATAAGAGATGGAGAAAACCTAAAAGTCAGCAATGCACAGAGAGAACCTGTGCTAAAGCTGCTGTGAAATGCAGGGTCAGGGATATGAAGAGGCTGTATGCACACAGGGCTCCCTGGCAATGCCGCTTTGCTTCTTCATTAGTAGGCTGAGATTAAATGAATGAGATCTCCAGCTGTCTCTCTCCCTGGACCACAAGGAAAGAATCCGCAGCGTCCAGCTGAATCCTGATGTGGCGGCTGCTAGCGTTGAGCCTGGAGTTGGCTTCAGATGCCTTTCACTGCAGGGTGCATGAACCATATTCATCCTGCTAGTTTGCATTTTGCTAAATAAAATGATAGTCACCTCTCTTCAAAATTAGAACAGAAAACCTACAGGGAGCTAAGTCTTTTCTCATTCAGTCCAAGTATTGGAGTTACAAAAATGCTGCAGATCTCTCTGTCAGGGCAATGAGGCTCTTTTCTCAATGGGTATGCAAATATTCCATTTATTAAAAAGTGGGGGGCTGGAGGACATGCCCATTCATCTTCACACATTAGCATGATGAAAGCCACAGTTATACATGTCTTGTGACAGTTCCCTCAGGATGATAAAATAACTCATCAAAGTAGTATGTCTGGTGTGCGGAGTGTATAGCATGTCATGGGCAGAGATCGAAGCCTCATACATACTTGTGGTAGTGTCTGATCCTACGACTGTACTATGAATATCTAGTTTGGGAAATGTCAGCATCAATGATAGCATAAATTCCATATCTAGCAACTTCCCATATGAGTACTGCCTGTACATTTGAAAATATCACAGAAAATTTTGCTAAAACTATCCATTGTGTGTTTTATATACTGTTTATACTTGATTACAGGGATCAAAAACTCTTCATGTAACAACTTTCATTAAGTAGTGCAAAAATGTTCCCCAACATTACGGAAGGTGAAGTTATTTCTCCCCTCTCGGTAGTAAGTGCTGCACCCATCCCCCGATCCTATAAGATCATTTCCCCCCAAAGCTTTAATCTCCATTGCAATAAAATAGCCCTTGATGGCTGATCAGAAGTATTGATCGGCTTCGACCTCTCGCTGGCTCTTTTATGTCACGTGCACTTCAGTAAATAAGTTAACAGCCCATATCAATGACATAGATATACGGGTATGGTTATCAGGGGTGTCAGGTGCATGGAGCTCAGATCTTCCTTCGCTGATGCCAGACGGGCAGATGACAGTATAACATATAACTTGGCCTTAGATGTGGACATATTGAATTTCTGCTTGTTTCGTGGCACCTGAGCTTACCTGTGTACACGACGGTGACATCTGCTCTGAAATTATTAGACTTGTATCATTAACTCTTACAAGGAGAACGATTCTGCTGTCTGGTGCACTTACTCTATACACTTACTATGTGCCATTACGTTTGGCCGCAGTAGTAAATATCTTGTATGAATGGGAAATAGAGGAAAACTTATTGTTTGGGTTTCCACCATGCAATTTTGCGTTTCCTGCCCACTTATTGCCTTCATAATTAGCTATAACCTGGATCATAAAAATCCAGTGTGTAAATATGCTTAGGAAAAGTAATCGAATGATGCCTTCCTCCGTAATACATACATTCCCAATACAAACCAAGTGCCCTTGATCCGCACGCCTGTAATGTTGGTACTGTCCAAGGTGCTGATGGCATCGTTAATTAGGTGGCATCCTCAAACTGACCTCTAGATGTCGCCTCGCATGTGATTCTCGCTTTTCCTGCCTGTGATGCTTATGATGCCACAAATGGAGCTTTAAAAAGTTCATCAAAGGCAGATAAAGGACCGATGCAGCCTTAGCTTTTCTTCTGCTGTCACACTTCAAGGGATCAATGCTCTGTAATGTAAAATAAGCGAAGACTAGAAGCAGAACAGCAGCATACAGCTGTCAAAAAGAAAGGAAGAAGTAAATGGATAACAGCTCTAATTAAACAAGAGAATGACAGGGAGGAATGCACAGCCTCCATATGTCTTCATGAAAAGACTCTTTCTGCATATTAATGAAAATCAGCCGACCTGTGGTATAACTCGTTCTTTGTGTACTACTTCTTTAAAGGTAGATTTCCTTCTTCCTATCAGACATATATTATTTATTCAAGTCGGTCTCTTGAATATACCACTATGCCAATAATCTGCCGGTGACTGTTTACAAATCTCCCAAAGATACAGACTGAATAAAGCATCGGATGCAATATTATCTGTATGAATAGAAATAGAATTGAAGAATATTTGCAGAAACAATAGTTTTAAAGTTGACACAATAGCATTTAAAAGGTAAGCTACCACGGATCCGGAGCAATACGAGGACCCGGGTCACATTCCAACCCTCAAAATTACATCTATTCGTTATATGTGCACCTTCAGAAATAAGGTCATCAGTGATGTCATTGGCAGTGAATGTTATATATATATACACACACAAAGAGGTGAGCGAATAAATTCACAAGACTCTGGTCCAGCGACCGCATCAGTTGTGCGTGACCGATGGACTGGATCCTTGCAAACCAACTCCTACTTTGCGGCATCCCAGCTCCTCTTTTGAGAAGCAAGCTAACCAAAAGAGAAGCCAATGATTCCAGCAGGTAATAGGTGGTTCGCATGGATCCAGTCTGGTGGTTCTGTAATTCTGGTGTGTTACCAGACCAGGGGGATGAGAATTGTTACGCTCAGCTGCTGGAAATTTCTATGTTCTCCCCGTGCTTGCGTGGGTTTCCTCCGGGTTCTCCGGTACTCTCACTGTAAAAACACACTGATAAGGAATCTAGATTGTGAGCCCCAATGGGAATGATGATGTCTGTAAAGTGGTGCGGAATATGATGGCGCTATATAAGTGAGTTAAATTAACAAAATAAATATACATATACAGTATACATACACAATAGATTTTTTTTAAGGTAATACTTCACAATGACTTTTACTGTTATAGTTCTCTCATTCATGCTTTGGTTTAGCACTATACATAAATACATTCCCAATGTAATAACAGATGAGGGTTGGTAAATGTTACGAACACTAAGGAAAAGGATGCCTTTAAAATACTTGACTTGCACTCATGTTATCCTAAAATCTGATGTTTCTTTCTTCTGCAATATCTCCAGTAATCTTATCCATCACACGGCTCAGTACACAGCGCCACTGACTATACTGTGAGAGTATCATGACATTCTTCCAAACCTCAGTTCAAACATGACCCTTTGACTTTCTTTCAGAATTTCCGTTCAGTTAAGATAGTTTTGAAGGAGCCAATAGCAGAAATGAATGCAAAGTCATATTAGCAAGTAAAAAAAGTCAATATTACAAGTAACAAGGGCTAAACACTTTCCCTCCTGTGTGCAATGTATGGTGTGCGTTATGTTACCCCCCACATAGTTCTTCAACTTTTCACTCTTCATGCCATCACCTCTGTATTTGTAGCCTATATTGTGGACATTGCAAAGCTTCTTTGCACTTTTCATTCGTCTTGTAGTGACACTTTGTTGTAGCATTTATGTTGGACACTGAATTAAGACACCATTGTCCTTATACTTTTCATTCTTCATAGAATTAAAATCAAGTCCCCTTTCTTTTGGGCACGGCATTGCATCACAAAGGATCTTGTACGTTTCATGCTTGATACAGTCACCGGTGGTGAGCAAGTAGCCTTTCCCAGAACGCCGACATTCTTCATTCCTTTTGTTGTGACTTGTGGCGTTTATTTTTGATATTGCATTATTGGGCTGGGCACACTTTTATTCTTCATGCAGAGGCCTCTTTGCTTGTAACATTTACATTGAGTTACAAATTACACCAAAAAAAGCTTTTATTCTATTTGTCCTTTATGTTTTGACCTTTGACCATTCATTTTGTGTTACAGCTCACTCTTTATGGAGTGACCTCCGTGTTTGTCGCATTTGCTCTGGGCAGTTTGCAACATCACATAGGCTCTTCTACTTTTCATTCTTCATACATTGACCTCTGTGTATGAAACAATCACACTGAGTTATATATTACATCACAAAGGTTTTTTACACTATTTATTCTTTATAGTTGGCCATTTATATTGGCCATTGTGTCACATCACAAAGGCTTTTACGCTATTTACTCTCTATATTGACCATGGTGTTACATCACGAGGGTTCTTATGCGGTTCTTTTTTCCTAGTGACCTCTGTGCTTGTTGAATGGGCAGTATATTACATCTCAAAGGCTCTCTTATTTTATGCATTCATCAAATCATGACCTCCATGCGAACATATTATTTGCATAAGGATGAAACTAACAAGATGCTATTTAATAGACACGTTGAATTAGACGAAAGCAGAGCAATAGATGAATCCTCATGGGCATACCACCAGAAGTATTGTATTTCAGACTGGGATTAAATGTATACCTAACTCTTCATTATTTCATAGAAAAATACAGAATTATTGATTGCTAAATTGGCCTTTTGAATGTAAGCATCACAGTTATAATTTTTACTCCATTATTAAATGGTTGGTTATACATTCATAGGCATCTATGAAACAATGGAAATTATTTGTCCATGTATAAAATTGCTCTATGACGAAACATAGTCATCCTGTCAACATTGTCCTGCTCTTCTAATATCATCATGAAAAATGGGTTTCAGGTCCAGTAATTCCTCTCATCTATAAGAATGTGATTGCTTTAATTCCATAGATATAATGATTCTTGATGATTATGGCTAATCTTCATGATAGGCACCCGTCATCGTCAGTTTTCCTTTTGAGTCTTTATTATAAGTATTTGTGTCTCCTGATTCCCTGGTTGACATTCGAGGTACAGTACAGTGTGATATTCTAAGTAGATTTCTGAAACTATAAAATAATGGAAATGTGTAGAAAACAGATGTAAATTTCAGGGGGAAAAGTTTTTATTAAGAAACTAAATGGGGTACAATCTGAAATTTGTTGGGGGAAAAGGCCAGAAGCAATGTCGGAAAACTTCCAGCCGATGCCGATGCGGTTGGAAAATCAGAAAGAAAGTCGGACTTGTGGACCGTATGTTGTTTGTCAGCCGTCAGCTTTCAATGTTTCTATGACATCAGAGAAGCAGTGACCTTTCACTATTTGCTGCCTGACCTAACAGCATCAGAAAGTAGTTTTCTTGCCTATTGGGTCCATCAAACTCTGGGTTACTGATTTGTAAAGATCACATCAATAAAATAAAGACTGTTATTTATATTTATTGCGTCTCCCTTCTATTGGACATGACTATATGTTTAAGGCGTGATCAATTCATTGATTTCCTTTCATTTCATTGAAAAGTTTGAACAGTCAAAATGACCAACTAAACACAGGTACTCAATGCACCCTTGAGGTGGCCAAACAGTAAATTGAAACCTCTCACTGGCTTGTTTTGCAGCTAGCTCATCCCTTCTTTGTACAAGCCAGAACTGTCAATCAAGTAAGAGGGAGGGAAGATAGATGCAAACCAAGTAGAAGAGAAAGTGCATTATACTGCCCACATGAAGGGTGCGCTGATCATTTATCCTTGGCTTGATCAGTCATTTTGTGCTGACAGATTTCCTTGTGGTATATACAGTATGTAGTATTACAGATGTGTCCTTTCTTACCTAAGCTCTTGGCTTTATAAATGTGGTGAAAAGTAAGAGTTTTATAAAAAAAAAAATAAAAAATTGTGCATTGCTATGACAGAAGAAATTTATGCTATGTGTCCACCCAGGGGTTGTGATATATGTTGTGGCTTATTTTGAGTCTTCTAGCATGTCACGATAACACACTGAATTTTTATGCTCATGTCATGAATTGAACATTTAAGAAGATCCCTTTAAGAAGGTTAAGTCAGAGTTCACATTTGTAAAAATATTTTTCTATAAGCATTTTCCATATGTATTGTGCTTATTAATATAAATACAGAACAAAAAGGAGATATACTTGGTTGGTAAAAATTAGCTTTTGTTTCTATAAGAACCCAGTGTAATGATTAGTCTAATTTGTCCCACACCCTCCTCCGACGTATTATGTGATCTATTATACATGGCATGCTAGGTGATACAGTTAAATTTCTAAGATTTAGCATGAGGCAGAGCTCAGAAAGCTAACGCCGCCCACACCAGGCTCTCTGTATACATTGTCTATTGACAGTGAGCTGCTTATCATAGCAGAGGTGGGATCAGACCAGCCCTTACAAGGCCAGCTAGTCACAGCAATAATAATCCCCTAGTAATAAAACCTGTCATCGTGACACATCTTTGAAATCTGTGACTTAACTCCCACCGCATGCTGTCCTTAGAGTACATAGCAAAAACTTGCAAACAGATTTCCTTTAATAGTGTTGCACTATGGAGGGAATATGCACCATAAAGTCTTATATACTAATTATACAGAAAATTAATCTTTAAGGCCTAATTCCAAATCCTTTAATCTATCATGTAATTATAATGACATGTCCCTATTGCTATGTATTCATTCCTTTATGCATTTCTTTTAGAAATGGTGTCCTGTATCAGTGACTTCCCTTTTCATATATGTTCAATGCCTGTGGTCAGCAATAGTGGCAGCTCAAGTGTTTTCTATTATGAATCCAAAGTTGTGGACAAGTACAGATACACAATTCTGGTCAAAAACTGAATTTTCAGTGTCTGACTATTAATGGGATATTTCACTTTAAGGAAAGTCAACCACAGACATCCTAATATACTTAAAGGGAATCGGTCAGCAGGTTTTTCCTATGTAAACTGAGATGCAGAATTCAGGGATGTGTCACTCTTCAAAGTTCTGCTGTTGTTTATTAACTGTGAAGGATTTCTCACTGGGAGATTAATATTGCTTAATCAGGCAATGCCCCCTCCCCCTGTGATAGGCAGTTCACTGTCCATGAACTTTGTATATTTAAATCCTGGTGTAGGCGGGGCGGGGGCAGCTTTCCCAACTCTGCTTCATTGCTAAATCTAAAAGCTCTGATTGTGTCCGAATGGCTGCACCCAGTAATCTACGTGATACATCGTTGGATTCAGCATTGCTTTGCCTACATCAGGCTGCTCTCAGATGAGGTATCAAAAACCTGCTGACAGATTCCCTTTAATATCACAAACAGTGTCAGTACCTCTCCTCAGATCCAGCTTTCCGTCTTGGTCTTGGCATTTTGGCTGCAGCAACGACATCACATAGACCAAGGAAAAATTGGCTGTAGAGGAAAGGGGTTAATAAGTTTGCAATGTGTGTGCAGGGATGGAATTATAGCTATGTCCCAGGACGGCAGGGAAACGCAGCCAAAAAGAACAAACCTGCAACTGGTCTACGATTCTCTCTGCCTGACACTGAAACCTAAGGGCATGGCAGGAGAGGAAGCTTAATGGGACCTATAGTAGGAAGCATGTTCTTCCAGATAAAAAGTTTAGAAAAAACTTATATATGTTCACATTTCACTAGTCAGCGATTAAGTCAGGACTTCACATCGATGAGGTGGGAAACATTTACAAGTTTGCAATGAGTTTGCTTATCTGTCGATAACTTATCTCCAGTGAGATTCAAAGGATCATTTTTTTATTTAAGCCACCCATTCTTTCTCAACTCAGAAAGAAATTGGAGGCAAGAATACAAATTAAAGGTTTTGGACAACTTTTAACAAATGCTTATTAGGGCCTTAACTTTTTTCCTGACCTAAAGGTTGTGGCTCTAAATGGTTATAGAGTCATTTTTTAAAGTGCATATTTATTTACAGTTTGATGAAGGAATTCTGTAGTCATTAACTCTCCAGCCCAGAACAATACTATTCATTCTTGACCTCTGTTGTAGGCCAAAAAGTCCCTTTGACCCATATGAGAAAATCCATTGTATTAAAGACCCATGATAGTTTGGGCAATTGGAAGTTTTGTATTATGGGCTGTAAGATTTCAATTATGCCACTGGTTGCTTTCAGCTCTTTGATACACATATACTTGATCAATTTTGACTCCTAGCTGCATTAGGATGTGTGTACTGTACTACTATTGGATCCTAATGCAAAATTTGTATCAGGACCTCCAACTAGCATATATAATATACTAGCTGAAGAGCCTGGCATTGCTCGGGCATAGATACTAACTACGATTAGTTAAAGCAAATTATAATGATATCTACTGTATATATATATATATAAAGCTGAGTATAGAGCCCCGCCCACTACGCATAGCCACATTCACTATAATATCCCACATCATCCCGTCAGCCAGAACTACCGGACTACTACACCTAATATCCCACATTGTCCCTTCAGCTAGAGCCACCGGACAACTACCACTAACATCTCACATCATCCCATCAGCCAAAGCCACTGGACTACTACCCCTAATATCCCACAACATCCCGTCAGCCAGAGCCACCAGACAACTACGCCTGATATCCCACATCTGCCTGTCAGCCAGAGCTACCAGACTACTACCCCTAATATCTCACATCATCCCGTCAGCCAGAGCCACCGGACTACTACCCCAAATATCCCACATCATCCCGTCAGCCAGAGCCACTGGACTACTACCCCTAATATCCCACATTTTCCCGTCAGCCAGAGCCACCGGACTGCTACCCCTAATATCCACATCATCCCATCAGACAGAGCCACCGGACTACTACCCCTAATATCCCACATCATCCCGTCGGAGCCACCAGGCTACTACCTCTAATTTCCCACTTCATCCCATCAGTGCCACCCGACTACTACCCTGTTATGGGTCACTGAGGAGGAAAAAATAAACAACAAGCTAAGCCTCAGAAAACCAGAGAAGTTGGTAACTATGCAGATTGCAGATCTCTGAACTTAACCGCACAACTAGCAGCAGTCGTGGGGCGTTCCTATGATGGTCCTAGATGCCTCATCACAACCGGAGAGCTACATAAGCCTAAAGCAGGAAAAGAGGAAAACTAACTGCCCCAGAGCAGACCCCAAAGGAAAGACAGCCCCCCACATGTATTGACGGTGAAGCAAGATGAAATTACAAACAAAGGCAGGAAAATAGGCTGAGCAAACAATGGGGCCCGGCTAACTAAAAAGGACAGGAAAGGAAAGACACTGTCTGCAATCTGCCAAAAAAAACCTACAAAAATATAGTCCAACACTTCTGATAGCAAAATTAACCCTGAAGTCACTAGACTTCTAAACCTATATCAGCACTCTGAAATATTCTGAGACAGAGCAAAAAAGAGGCCAATCTAATAAGGAACAAAAAGCAGAATGGCAAATACTGATTAATAGGAGTGGAAATTCAGCATAGCCCCAGCAGGGGCAAGCTGATTACACAAAAAACTGAATTGACCAACAAGCGCAAGTGTGAGCATTAGCAAAAAACAAACTTAACTTGAGAAGACTGGAAGAGAGCTGAAGTCCAGGACCTGAGAAGCAGTCTGAATCACCAGCACCTGGATAGGGCGCCGGCTGTCTTATATCCAGTCTGATACTCCAGAGATCCAATCCTTTTCTTCCTCATCAGGTGGCAGATCACTACCACTTAAACCAACAGCACTACCTCCTGTCACCACCAGAGGGAGAACAGAAGGGGAACTCTCAACTGGTGGAGCAGAAAATGAGTTCATGACACTACCCCTAATATCCCACATCATCTCGTCAGAGCCACCGGACTACTACCCCTAATATCCCACATCATCCCATCAGCCAGAGCTATTGGACTATTACCCCTAATAGCCCACAACATCCCTCAGCCAGAGCCACCGGACTACTACCACCATAGCTCCCAACCATCCAGATTCTCACAGGACAGTCCCGTTTTTGACCCCCCCACCCACGTCCCGCTTGGGACTGTATTTTTCTGGCACTGCACTGAGCCTACATGCTCCCCCATGCACCGACCCCATCATCGCTGTCCCAGAGAGACCCACTGCAGCCTGCCATGACGTCCTAGACTGTTCTGTGGCTGTGCACACAGGGCTTGTGATGAGGTCACAGGAGGGGAGGAGTCAGTGGTCACATGATCAGGGGCCTCCATGTCTTTACTCTGCAGGACTCTGCTGTGCTGGTTGTCATGGTGCTGGATGAGGTGAAGTTTCTGTGTGGGGTCAGGAGGAGTTTACAGTGTGGATGTAGCAGAGCCGTGCATGCACGAGGTGTACGGAGCGGAGCTGTGCGTGTATGAGATGTACGGAGCGGAGCCACGCGTGTACGAGGTGAATGGAGCGGAGCCGCATGTGTACTTGGTGTACGAAGCAGAGCCGCATGTGTATGGAGTATGCGGAGCAGAGCCGTGTGTGTATAGGGTGTGTGGAGCGGAGCCGTGTGTACAGAGTGGAGCCATGTGTGAACGGGATATACGGAGCGGAGCCAAGTGTGTACGAGGCATACAAAGCAGGCTTTTCCCACGGACACAGGAGTACACAGCGGAGCCCTGAGGAGCACTTTAAAACTCACACATGACATTCCAATGGAAGTGATGTGCTGGAAGCTGACTGTAAATGAGGTAATTTCATGAGGAGATTGTGACGGAACTATGGAGGCACTTCAGGGAATTTTTCAGATCCATCACCATGTTCTCCTCCTACAGCACAGACAGTGGGATCGCCTTGGAATTGGGGATGCCGGCCATTTGAGCGGATCATGATATATCCTGCATCAGGAGGCTCAGGTGGGCATTACAATGGGAGCCGGGCTGCTATATTATCTTTATAGAATCTTTCTTTATTTCTTTCATTCTCTCTTTGTTTCTTTCTCTGTTCTTTCCTTCTCTCTGTTTCTTTCTTTCTTTGATCTTTCTCTCTCTGTTTCTTTCTCTCTCTGTTCTTTCTTTTCCTCTTTTTCTTTCTCTCTCCAGTCTTTCTCTCTCTAATCTTTCTTTTTCCTTTCTCTCTCTGTTCTTTCTTCCCCTTTTTCTTTCTTTCTTTCTTTGTTTCTTTCTTTCTCTCTGTTCTTTCTCTCTTTACTTCTCTTTTTTTCCTTCTCCCTCTCTCTGTTATTTCTCTGTCTCTGTTCGTTCTTTCTTTCTTTCCCCTCTTTCTTTCTCTCTATCTCTCTGTTCTTTCTTTCTTTCCCCTCTTTCTTTCTCTCTCTGTTCTCTTTCTTTTTTCTCTTTCTTTCTCTCTCTGTTCTTTCTTTCCCCTCTTTCTTTCTCTCTATCGCTCTGTTCTTTCTTTCTTTCTTTCTCTGCTCCTTCTTTCTTTTTTCTCTTTCTTTCTTTCTTTCTTGCTTTCCCCTTTCTTTCTCTCTCTATATTATTTCTTTATTTCCACTTTCTCTCTCTGTTCTCTTTCTTTTGCTCTCCCTCTGTTCTTTTTTTCTGTCCCCTCTTTTTTCTCTCTCTGTTCTTTCCTTCCCCTATTTCTTTCTTTCTCTGTTCTTTATTTACCCTTTCTTTCTCTCTCTGTTCTTTCTTTCTCTCTATCTGTTCTTTCTTTCTATCTGTTCTCTCTCTCTGTTCTTTCTTTCTCCTCCTTCCTTCTTTCTTTCCCCTCTTTCCTTCATTCTGTCCCCTCTTTCTTTCTCTCTCTCTGTTCTTTCTTTCTTTCTCTTTCTTTTTCTCTGTTCTTTCTTTCCCCCTTGTTTTCACTCTGCTCTTTCTTTCCCTCTGTTTTTTTCTTTCCTTCTCTTTCTTTCTATCTCTCTCTAATCTTTCTTTTTTATTCTCTTTCTGTTCTTTCTTTCTTTCTTTCTTTCTTTCTGTTCTTTCTTTCTCTCTCTGATCTTTCTTTCCCCTATTTCTTTCTATTTCTTTCCCCTCTTTCTTTCTCTCTGTTCTTTCTCTTTCTTTCTTTCTTTATGTATTTATTTCATTCTCCTGTCTTTCTTTCCCATCTTTCTTTCTCTCTCTGTTCTTTCTTTCCCCTCTTGCTTTCTTTTGCTCTCCCTCTGTTCTTTTTTTCTGTCCCCTCTTTCTTTCTTTCTCTCTCTGTTCTTTTTTTCTTTCCTCGATTTCTTTCTTTCTGTTATTTCTTTCCCCTTTCTTTCTCTCTCTCTCTGTTTTTTTTCTTTTCCCTCTTTCTCTCTCTGTTCTTCCTTTCTCTTTCTCTCTCTGTTCTTTCTTTCTCTCTCTGTTCTTTCTTTTTATCTGTTCTCTCTCTGTTCATACTTTCCCCTCTTTCTTTCTCCTCTTTCTTTCTCTCTCTGTTCTTTCTTTCTCTCTCTGTTCTTATTTTCTGTCCCCTATTTATTTCTCTCTCTGTTCTTTCTTTCTCTTTCTTTCTTTTTCTCTGTTCTTTCATTCCCCTCCTTCTTTCTCCCTGTTCTTTCTTTCTCTCTCTGTTCTTTCTTTCCCCTCTTTCTCTCTCTGTTCTTTCTTTCATTCTCTGTTCTTTCTTTCCCCTCTTTCCTTCTCTCTCTGTTTTTCTTCTTTCTCTCTGTCCTTTCTACTCTCTCAGTTCTTTCTTTCTCTCTTGCTCTTTTCTTTTTCTCTTTCTGTTTTCTTTTTTCTCTCTCTCTCTGTTTTCTTTCTTTCTTTTCCTCAGTACCTGACAGTGTGCTCACAGTACCAGCCACTGTGCCCATAATGCCAGCCACTGTGCCCATAATGCCAGCCACTGTGCCCTCAGTACCAGTCAGTGTGATCAGCAGTGCTAAATGGGTGAGGTTGGGCGTGGACATGGGTGTGACTAGGTGTGAAATGGGTGTGGTTGGGGCGTGGTCTAAAAAATTTCCGCAGCACACTGTGCACACTGCAGCCTTTGTCTCGCTTTCCCGTCTTCAAAAATTGGGAGATATGCACTATGCTGTAACATCTGGACACTGCACAAGTACACAGCTTCCAACCCGCTGTGATTACTGATTATGGGCACCTACTCTCAGAGTCTGTGTTTTTTCATCTAAAAGTGTCCACTTTTCTGTGGCTGTTGGGACAGACAGACACATTCAGAAAAAAAATCACATGTGGAATTGATTTGAGCTCTATTCCTGTCATTGCAATTTATGGCTCTATCGGGGATTCAGGCACAAACCACTGGGCGCAGTAAAGAAAGACAGTATGAACAGGCACTAATGTAAAACACAGGCATTAGACATTAACCCTAGAACGCATACCTGGGGCCTTGCAGGCCCGCCCTGTTAATTGTTTTCTATTTTCTGCAAGATTACTTTAGTAAAAGATTACTTTAGTTGAAACTCTAGGTATTCCTCAGGTATATAGTTGTTTGTCATTTCCAGTTGTTCATTTATTTTTATGTTACAGGCATTTCGGTATAACAACTCTTTTTTGTGAATACCCCATATTCACATACCTGGGGCCTTTTAGGCCCGTACTAGGTTTACATGTGATCCTAAGTCTTTTTGTCTTGACTGTTGCTGGGGAAGACTTTGACTCAGTCTTTATGACTCTGCTGTTGCTATGAAGAGTGTGAATTCTGCCTGACTACATGGTCATGTGATCTTGGGAAGGAGGCTCCCTCACAACGTCATATGTCTCTGACATCATCATAGGTCCTGAACACTGTTCATTGTGTGCTACTTGCTGAAGAGACTTTGGAGGAAGTAGTCAGCTTTCTTGTTTCTTGAAAAAGAAACTTTCTGAGTTCCAAAAATCCAAAAGCTTCTACTGCACCTAAAAGAAAGTGGTGACCTGCTGAAGGTGAGAGGAGGGGTCTGCACTTTACCCTTAGCACACACACTAGCAAATAGTGTACAACCCTGATTGTAATCTTTTTTTTCATTTTAGTTTACTGACTTCTAAGGTTACAGTGGCACAGTCTACATCCAGGGGTTGACTGACCAAGAAATCGAAGCAATCATTTTTGATAGTGATGAAGACAGTGAACTTTCTTTGTCTGATGAAGAGTACATGCCACCAGCTAATGTCTCTACTTCATTGTCCAGTGATTCTTGAGATGATGAAGAAGTAATGGATCCAGCAGAAAGTACAAATAGAACATCCATAACTAATGTTTTTTGGAACAGTACTGCTGAGGTTCTTGGACGAACCCCATCACATAATATTGTAAGAGTTGCTCAAGGAACTGTAGGAATTCCACAATTCTTGTCCAAAAAAGATATGTTCTGTAAATTTTTTTCAGATGATATTGTAGATGAGGTAGTTTTGTGTACTAACTTAGAAGGAAAACGTATCGCTTCAGAAAGAAAAAAAAACATGGAAAAATATAACAAAAGAGGAACTGTATGCTTATATTGGCCTTACTTTTCTGGCAGGGAGAACAAAATCATACGATGTTCCTATCAGAGAACTCTTTATGAACCCTTTTTCAGATCCACATTACAAAGCTACAATGTCAGTCAATAGATTTGAGGATATTCGGAGAAGCCTTCGTTTTGATGACAAGAGAACTCGTCCTGTCAGTTGTTGCGGTCATTAGTAAAGTAGAAAAGGAACCTTTGAAAAGAGATATTCCTGCAGCATGTTTACTGCAACTTTTATATAAAAAAACTTTTAGACAAAAAAACATTATTATAAAGAGTTATATCGAATGCGTATATTGGGCGTTTTAAGCCCGTTCAGTTACTCTTTTGTTTTTTTTTGCACATAGTAATGTTTTGAATTATTCACATATTAAGGGCTGTGTTCCCAATGGCGCTGGGGTTTGCCAGGAGGTGATCCGTAATGGATCTGATCTCTTGGTAACTCCATTTAAGGCTGCTGGAATGCCGGGATTCCGCCAGCCTTAGCTGGGGTCGCCAGGAGGTCAGATCCATTACAGATCTCCTCCTGGCAGACACCAGCGCTAGTGGGAATGCATCCTTACTTTGCAATTTTCAAATAAACTTTGAAAATTATTTTTGTTTGAGTTATTCCATGTTATTTGCACACGGGCCTAAAAGGCCCCAGGTATGTGAAAGTGTAGATTTTTATGGTCATGCGTTCTAGGGTTAACTGCTGATCCTAACAATGGCGACACTACAATTACAGAACTATATATGCAGCACATACTGTATATACATATACATTATAGTTGTACACACATTATACTGTATATACTTTATAAATATAGAAACACAAACTATATACTGTATATACTGTACACAGACAAAAACAGTGTGTACAAGCACATACATAAAGTATATACACACAGAACATTCATTTTATATACAGTATGCTCACATACATATACACTTTATACATATATTTAAGCAAAATACTGCACAGATGCAGTATACAAATATAATATACCCAGACACACATCCTATATACTGTACCATGCACACATGCACCACAGATATACACAATCATACTATATACTATATACACATATACAGACACACACACACACACTGTACACTGCACATGTACACACACATATACACATATATATGTATACTTACCAGGTTCTGCGGTTTCACTTGTACAGATCCCAGCACAGAGGTTTAGGAGCAGCCGTGATGAGGAGGAGAGGACACAGACACACAGACAGGGCTGCAGACATCTTCCTGTCTGGGTGTTTGACCTCTGCTGTATGGCCCCTCCCCCTCACTCTCAACTTAACCTGACACTGCAGGGAGAGAGACAGGGTTGTGGAGGGGGTTGGGGAGAGACGATCAAGGACTGCCAAAGATGCACATCATTATTCACTGCAAGTAAAAAGCTTCATAGAGGGACTGCAGACGCAGGGGGCCCCCTTTGTGGGTGGGGGCCCTGGGCAGCTGCCTTGTCTGCCTGCCCCAAAAGCCAGCCCTGGACCTAGTGAATGACCTGCATAGAGCTGGGATAACCGTAACAAAAGCTACCATCAGTAACACACTATGCTGCCAGGGACTCAGATCCTGAAGTGCCAGACGTCCCCTGATTAAACCAGTACATGTCCGGGCCCATCTGAAGTTTGCTAGAGAGCATTTGGATTATTCAAAAGAGTATTGGAAGAATGTCATATGGTCTGATGAAACCAAAGTAGAACTCTTTGGTAGAAACAAAACTTGTCGTGTTTGGAGGAGACAGAATGATGAATTGCATCCAAAGAACACCATGCCAAACAATTGTTTGTTACAAGTGATGAGCAAATAGTGAAATATTTGGATAAAGGAAAATCAGCACAAATATATTCTAATATCACATACTAAATAAAGATTCACTGCGCTTATACTCAAAAAGACCTGGAAGCAATGCAAAAGTTAGTGTAACGTGATGGTACATGTTACACTAACTTTTGCATTGCTTCCAGGTCTTTTTGAGTATAAGCGCAGTGAATCTTTATTTAGTATCTGATTGTTTGCACTTTATCTAACAGGTCCTGCACAGTACCTGTTCTCACTTGCAGCTACTCCAGCGGTTTTTCTTACGGTGGAGCGCCAGTGTGTATCCTATATTGTTTCTATATTCTAATATCCCTGTATCCGAATATTGAATACAATGCAAGTTAATGGGAGAGCCAAATATTTTTCTTCTGGACCCAACAAACAGGTTTGGGGGCATGGGAAAAAAGCTGAAATGGATGGGATAGATAGATTGGTAGATAGATACTGTATATACATAGATAGATAGATAGATAGATAGATAGATAGATAGGCCTCCCCCACCCCCAGTGGTCAGTATATCGGCCATGGGCTTTGGCCGTCAAGTCACAGTCCGTCTGTGTCAGTAGATCCTTTTTAGTCTCCACAGTTTTCCAGTACTCCCCGTCACCCGACTTTTCTTTCCATGATTGGCTCTCCCGGTTGGAGCGGTCATAAGTCCTACTAACAGTTGAGCCCACTGTCTGGTCTGAGTCTGACCCATCTAGTACGTCACATGAGCTACTGTCCATGTCTCTCAGTCTCATACTGAGGGTAGAACTGCCACTTGCAGATTCTCAACGTTTTTGTCTTGCTGAAAGTCTTCTGCTACCTGCCATTTCATTATCTGGAGGGTAATTTCTGGTCCTTATACCCCAGGACAAAGGCGGACACCATCTCATGTTCTGCACCTGTTTCTTGATCTGCAGTCGGTCCAGTCGTAACTGCTCTATCTCCTTCTGGTACGTTACCCGATATTCCAGGAGCATTCAGATGTTCCTAAGGCTTTCCACAGAGCCAACAACAATGAATTGAACCATGTCATCTTCACCAGATACCTGGACTTCATCATCTGGCGGGATCCTCACCCTCGCCACATCGGATCTATTCACAAGGTCTTGCATCACTTTTCCAAGCCTTCCAATGACTCTCCCGACCAGAGGTTTGGGCACCAGAATTACGTCTTCCTCCAAGCCCAGCCGATTTTTAGCTTCCCTCACAAGCTCCAAACAATGAGCGGCTTTCCCATTACGGCTTTCCCATTACAGAATTACGTCTACCTCCAAGCCCAGCTGATTTTTAGTTTCCCTCGCAAGCTCCAAACGACGAGCGGCTTTCCCATTACTCAACATGATCAACTGTTTTGCGTGGAGACATTGCAGGTGCATATCCGTCAGGACAGCCACCCGCTTCTCTGTGTCTTCCCTGGTTGACAGTACAACCAACTGCTGAGTCTCAGGTGCCCAGTGCACCCTACACGCTTTGACCGCACTTTTAAAAGCCTCATGCACACCCTCACTGGTGCAGGCTTCTTGCACGTCTTTGGGTACCTCTATCACACACTTGAAGATCGAGGGTTCACTCTCTTCGGAAGACTCGCTTTGCCACGGAATTTTCCATCAAGACCTCCACTACAACCGGGTGATTGTCTTGTTGCGTGCTTAGGGCACAGCCTTCCTTAGTTTTACACTCTTCAGGCCTCCTTGTTAAGATAGGCCTTTGTAACTCTGCCTTGTTATCGCTCGGACACCGCCGCTATAAGTCTTCAACCACCAACGCCTCCTCTTGTGGAAGACCTCTTACTGCTTCTCTAAGCACTTCCACGTCTTCACTTGAGGCCTTATTCACACTTTGCCATGTTGACAGGTGACCTCTGAGCTCAGAGACTTCCTTCTCCAGCTCATCCACTCTGTGCTCAGCCGTTTGTCTCAGGGCCTTTTCTTGTATGTTATGCTCCTTAAATGCCTTTAGTTCGGCCTGTAAATCTGCTACCTTTTACTTCTTACTGGAACACTTTTTAACGAGGTCCTGGACATCCTGTGCTTCCTTCTTTCCAAACTGTGCCTTGACTGCCGAAAGCTCAGACTCCAGGTGGTGCATCTGCTCCAACTGCACGGAGTTGGCAACTTCCATACTCGCCACCTTTAAACTCTCCTTCGCCAGCTGTTGACAGGCCTCTTCATGCTCTTTCACCAAGCTTTGGACATGTGCTTCTACCTGGTGGAAACTGTCAGCTCGCTCTTTCCAGGTGCACATTTCCTGTGTCAGCTTGTCGATTTATTCCTCTAGTTGTCATGTGACATCGGTCGAATTGGCCAGCTTCTCAGGCAACTCTTGTATTTTGTCTGAGGGTGCAGTTTGTTCAGCCCCTTTTCGGCCCTTATGCCTCCGGCGACGGGAGGAAGACCTGCTATTTAAACTTGAGTCAGTATTACTGCACTCTTTTCCACTGTCGTCACCGTCTGAATGGGAGTCACCACCACCCAATCGGTCATCCTGAAACCAGCGGTCCCCATTGCTACCAGTGTCAGACTTCACTCCTGGAGCTTCCCTGTCTCCACCTTGTGAAGCACTGTGTTTCCCTTGTGTCTGAGTTTCAGTCTGCACAGCATTAGACTCAGTCCTAGTGGTTGCTACTGGCAATAACACGTCACAGTCACTCCACACAGTAAGGTAAACCCCCAAGATACTCTCTATCTGGGTGTCAGCTCTGCTCTTTTTATTTAGCAGATCATTATCAGTCACACTGTGGTACCCTTCAGGTGATGTCAGGTCTGTAAATTGGTGTTATTGCCTTAAGGTACGCCACCCCATCAGTAGAGAGGCCTCCATCCTCCTGCTGTAGAGGAGCTCCTCCCTCCCACAAGTCTGAAAACAGCCTAGAGTCCCGGCCTACTATCACCGGACAGGTTAAGTTCGGGACTACAGCGACATCATGGTTTTTAATGTCCCTGTCTGTCTCGATTATCACCATGGCTACTACATTGTCCTTAGTGCACCCATGGATGCAGGTGACCGCAATCTTCCTTTCGGACATTATAAATTTCTCTGGCCAGTCCTCACTAGGGTCACCATGCCCCCAGAATCAACCATTCCAAGCACATCCTCCCCATTCATCAGCAGGGCACACCCCTGAAGCTTCTCACCATGTGGGTAATTCATATAGCAGACTGGACATATATAGAATCATAGAATGATAGAATCGTAGAGTTGGAAGGGACCTCCTGGGCCATCTGGTCCAACACCCTGCTCAAAGCAGGATTATATATATAGTACACTTGCCCCTGGCAACAGTCTGTCTGCGTCACCCTTTTAACTTTGGGAAGCTCCGCCCCCTTTTTGGTTGCCACTCTATTTTGGGATACTGCCCCCTTTTGGGGCTCCACCCTTTTTGGGCAACTACTCCTTTTTGGGATACCGCCCCCTTTTGGGACTCCAATCCTTTTTTGGCACCCATTGCTGTCTGAATTACTGCCCCCTTTAGGGACACCACCCCCTCCCTGGGGTACAATCTGTGGACTCCGCACGGTACTCTCAGGTCCAGTTCACACAGAACATGTATGTCTCTCAGGCTTGTACTGGCCCTTTAAGAGATTGACCGCACAGGACTTCTGATGTCCTTTCACGACACCTCACCAGCTCCTGCAGGCACTGCCACAGCTCCTGCAGTAGCCACAAACTCACAGGCACCTCCGACTGCCGATCACAAGTGGCTACTAGCGTCACTGCAGCTCCTGCTGCTGCAGAACCTCTTGCTGCAACTGTAACTGCAGCTCCTGTTACCACAAGTCTCTGCATGCGTCTGCTGCGCTGTTTTCGTGGACCCCCCATCCACAGCAAGCTTCGTAACCCCGCCGAGCTACAGTCAGACGCTTGTCACCTTCGTGACCCCACCGAGCCACCACAAGCTGACTTGAGAAAAAACTTTGTGACCCCGCTGAGTCACAGCAAAAACACCTCACACGTGCATCCTGAACCATTGCCCATAGCAACCGAGTTTGTAGACCTTGTCCGTTGCCCCTAGCAACAAGGCTACCAGAGTGCCCTTAGCATTCTCCACCAATTGTAGAGATCCACCCTATAAGTGGACAGGGATTTACTCGCTTGGCCAGTCTTTGAGGCATGCGCAGGGCCACTCCGTGCTAAACAGTTAATTTGGTTTATTCAGCATCAGCATAAACCACTCTTCATGAACATAATAGCGAGTAGCTTCCAGTACAATGTCCGTTAAACATTCAGCGTTACCACATAAAGCATACAAAGTCACTTACTGACCCCGGGCAGCGTTACTCACAGTTTATCCCTCACGAGAAGCAGCCACACTGGGTTCACTGTTCCAGACAGTGCCTTGCTCACTAGGCCGTCTATAGTGCCAGAGCCACAGCCGGGCAGTAGCTCCCCTGCATAGAGCCATCACAGATTCTACCAGGTCTGGGCCTTTCCATGTGCTTCCCATGAAGTTCAGTCCCTGACACTTCCAACACACACAGGCCTTGCGGGACCTTGCACTCAGGATCAAAACACACACCCCTGTGACCAGACCTCAGACACACTATATAGTACATGACCACACCCACAACTGAGGTATGGATCACATGCATATTCTGCGTAGCATTTACAGCACCCCCTAGCTTTAACAGAGGTTACTGTACCACAGTATATATATATATATATATATATATATATATATATATATAGTTGTGCTCAAAAGTTTACATGTCCCAGCAGAATGTTTGCTTTCTTGGCCTTTTTCTCAGAGAATATGAATGATAACACCAAAACTTTTTCTCCACTCATGGTTAGTGGTTAGGTGAAGCCACTTATTGTCAAACTACTGTGTTTTCTCTTTTTAAATCATAATGACAACCCAAAACATCCAAATGATCCTGATCAAAAGTTTACATACCCCATTTCTTAATTTCGTGTATTGAACCCTCTAACATCAATGGCAGCTGTATTTTCTATAACCAGCCAAGCAAACCTGACAGATGAGTGCTGCAACCCTCAGTTGTCAGCGTTAGGAATGCTGATTATCAAGAATAGAGGGGTCCCCATGCCATATTTTTTAGCAACCCGCCTTGCCCCATTTTTGACAACCAGCCTTGCTAAAGCAGACAGCTGGGGGCTGGTATTCTCAGGCTGGTAAGTGATCATGGATATTGCCCCCCCAGACTCAAAATAGCAGCCCTTAGCTTCCCAGAAAAGGCACATCTATTAGATGCACCAATTCTGTCACTTTTCCCAGCTCTTCTCACTTGCCCTGTAGCGGTGGCAAGTGGGGTTCATATTTGTGGGGTTGATGTCACCTTTGTATTGTCAGGTGACATCAATCCCATGGTTTAGTAAAGGAGAGGTGTCTATAAGAAAAAAAATCTAAATCAAATATATTGCCTAACAAAATGAGGAATAAGGAGATGGAAAAGAAAGCATCTAAAAAATCGGTTGAGGGAAATAAGTGTAGGTACATTCTTGTAACCATGTTCAGTAGATCAAAATAAAGCTGTTAGGAATTCATCCAGTATGTATATACAATTAATATAAATAACTTTTCAGTATATTCATCACTGTGAAGAAATCATCTAGACTGCGGTATGGACTTGAGCAAGCTTCCAATGTGCAGACATATCCTGGGTGTGGGTTATTTCATGCAGACATGCAACTCCATGCAGTAGAGCAGAGACACGGACCAATGATGAGGGAAAAACAACTGCAGCGATGTTTTGAGGGACCTCCTCCTTTCCCATGCCTATGGCTTGAGGCTTGTGAAAGGGGCAGATTCCCTGAAAGGTCACATTAGGTGTGTTTCCCTCTTTGTCAATCAGTGTTCACAGGGATCAGTGCACAGGGATAACCCACACCCAGGATTTGTCTGCATGTTGGAAGCTTCCTCAGGCCCGTACCGCAGTCTGGATGATTTTTTATAGTGGTGAATATACTGTAAAGTTATTTCTATTAATTGTATATACATACTGAATTAAATATTTTGTGATAAATTATGAAGAAAAATAATTTGTAGTGCTGTTTTCTGTTTTGTATGAACTGTAGCCAGTTGATGGAGCAACTGCTATGCAGCTATTATACGAGTGGGACTTTAGTATTGAATAAGCCATTTTTCCAAATTTTGAATTGCAATTTTTCTCGGTAGATTTACTTAAGTACCCCAGTATAGTATTTAGGAAGAATAGGAAGATTAAAAATTACATTGCCATACCCAAGTCAGTAGTAGGGAGAAATCCTACAATTTTCTTGTATCATCCTATGAATAAAAGTAATGGGGTATATAGGTGTGGGAAAGTAAAATGCCTTTGTTGGATCATGCTGAGGCATGGTAGTAAGAATTTCCAATCAAGGGTAACGAGAAGTTTTTGATGTCAACCAATATGTGAACTGCAGCAAACCATTCACCATTTATCTGTTGGAATGTGATTGCCTATGCAGCCCATTCACAACAGAATGAACAGCCACAGATATAATAAAAAAATGGGATAACTAACCACAGTCTATCTAGACACTTCCTAATATGATATGTTAGTGCTATATAAAAATAAAGATTACTACTATTATTATTATTATTATTATATGCCATCAAAAAATCTAGAGAATTTGTACCTCACTATTCGGGAGCATAAACCTAAGACCAGTACAGATCGTTTAGGCTAGTTTCACACTAACGTATGGAGGAGCTGCGGAGGGATGCGGACTTCCTCTGTGAAGCTCCGCCCTCGGCCGCACCTCCTCAGGTCAGCTCCGCCTCTGTTGGCATGCGGCCTGTGTACCCTATCTTTAGCATTAGGTATGCAGACTGTGCCGATGTATGTGTCATTTTGACAGTGCGGCAATGCCACCAAAATGCAACATGTTGAATTCTGCGCAGGTCACTGCACCGTCAAAACGACGCATGCGGAGGCATTCGCATACATCGGCACAGCCTGCATACCTAATGCTAAAGATAGGGTACGCAGGCTGCATGCAGACGGAGGCGGAGCTGACCGGAGGAGCTGTGGTCGTGGGCGGAGCTTCACGGAGGAAGTCTGCATCCCTTCGCAGCTCCTCCATACGCTAGTGTGAAACTAACCTTACAGAGGCTAAACAATAGGAAATCTTTCTGAATATTCAAATTGACTATTTTACGTCCAGAAGGTTTAAATATTAGTAGAGAACATACAGGATAGTATAACTTTGACATTTAGGAATTGTATTGTTAATAATAATACATGTGTTTTTCAATAATGCATTAGAAACAAATACTACCGTATATCTTGTGCTCCTGCTGAAGAGGGCCCCCCAGAGGGATATAATTACATGAGGCATTTGTTTATGTCTGTATCTTTTCTTTTAATTGATCTCTTCTAATGAATCAACCAATCATATCAGTGCTGGTTTATTAACCCCTTTCCAATATGTCAGCTGATATATACAGCTAACATGTGCTTACAACAATCGCGATCCACCCGCAGCTGTTAACTAGTTAAATGCCGCTGTCAATTTCTGACAGCGTCATTTAACTCACGCTTACCAAAAATGCATCGTAAATCCCGCCCATCGGTAACAGGTCACCGATGGGTTAGCATTAAACTAGAGGTCTCCAGCAGACCTCTATAGTTGTCATTGCCGGAGTGCTATGAGTGTCGCCTGGTGGTCCTTACACTCTATCTCCTGTGCAAATTTCACTATGTTGCCACACTTCGTACCATTCCTTCTTCTTTTCAGAGCAATAAGAAACACCAAATGCTCCCTCAGTTTCCCAGCTCTTTTCCAAGCCCGAGCTGAGTGAGAGCTCAAACAGATGACGGCATCCAGCTATCATCACTTTTGGGGTTCAGACAGAATGTTGCATTACTCGTGCGAGGATTGCATCACATCGCAATCCTTAGACTGGCTGTCGACTCTCCTGACCTCTGCTTGATGGTATGTATTTCTATGCAGCTTTAACGATAAGGTCAAGTGAGCTGAAGGCAAGTCCAACGATTGTGATGCAATCCTCATTCGAGTAATATGACCATCTGACTGCTCCCTTTGGCTATGGTCAGACAGTCATAGATTCTCTCCTCCGAGAAAATCGAGCCTACTATACAAATGGCACTGATCCATATGACATACTGTGATCCAATTCTCTCAGATAAGGGAATCAGAGCTCACTGTGAGGAAAAGATGGAGAACAAAATTTCTCCATCTTCTTTATTCTGTGAGTCTTCGTAAATTGGACTGCACTCATGTGTCATCTGATGTGCAATTCTGTCAGTGAAAAAAAATTGTGCATCAGCACGGTCACATTGAATATTATTGGTCCCAGTGCTATCCGATAAAAAATTGGACAGCACTTGCCTGTGTGAGTGATCCCTTATTCTTAAAGGAGCACACTCTACAAGCTCACCCTTTGGTTTCTGCAGAGGGATTGCCATTTTGACTGCTGGATGCACATGAAGATTAGCCCCTGTTGGCAGCGCATTATTCAGAATACTCTCCAAGTGTATGACAACAGAGCTTCTTTATTCAGGAACAAACAGGAACTGTATATCATAAGTTTAATAGATCAGAAATAAATCATTTGTGTGTCTCTCTGTGCAGCATCTACAGCAGGCGGCTTCTCTCATACACAGACACAGGAAATACAGTCACGTGTGAGCCTCTGGGAGATTTTTTTTTAACTTTATAAACAGCATATAAATCTAGCAACTAAACACTCATAGACAGGAGTGGAGTTGTTGCACCAAACATATTCCAGCAGCCCCATTCAGTGCAACACACTCCACAAAGAAACTGAGGTTGTTTTAAATATTACAGCAACTAAATCTTCTTCCATATGAGCAGTAAATCGTTGAAATGTGTTTTGTGGTATGTGTGCTAAAATCTATGAGAAAGAATGTCTGCGTGAACATCCCATTAGGTGTCTCCAAATGTTTTTACTATTTTATAAAATGGAGTACTATTGATAGTTTTCTATTTTACCTATCATAGCTGCTGAAGAACCTCTTGTTTAAAGGAAAGGTGGCAATACATGTCATAGATATGCAGAAAACATTTGTGGTGCCAATGTAGCGTCACTCCTCACTGTGTAATCATCAGGTTCTGACATTAATGCTTTACATTGGCATAGACTATGTAATGGTGAGGATAGCCACACTTTCTAGTATAACTGCGGGGAGAAGCTGGATATTATTGCCATGTAAATAACAGCACATTTTATATAAGTAAAATAACTTTTCTCTTGATTTTAAAGCTCTTTGATACAAAAATAAAGCATATGAATAGTACATGAGTACATGAAGTAGAGGGTCACATTTGTTCTCCAGTTATCCATTACCCCAGGCCTTGACAGGTTACAAAATCAGAAGTCCAATAATGAAATAGAGTTTGCCTTGGTCCCATTCCATCTTCTAGGAGCATGTCTTTTCAAACATACTTTAAAAAAAGCCATCAAACCTATCAAAATGCATACATAGCTGCGAGGTGTTACAGATGACCTGCCGTAGAGAGGCAGATTGAGCTTACGGTGCATGATCTGTTTAGTGCGCTTTAAAAATGATGAGGTCTTATGATTCTATATTTATTCTCAGCAGACTGCCTGTAATGAAGTCAAGAAGCTTGTGGCTGTTTTTGCTGCTGCTCAGGGTCTTTCTTTCGGCCACATGGGGATGGATGGATTCAGATGGGAGCAGAAGGTTAAATTCCGCTACGGGGAGGTTACATCTGGAGGTAAATCATCTATTGAAATGCTCTTCACTTCAGGCGCCCTTGGTATACGCCTTTGTCTAAGTAGAATCTTTTATATCTGCTAACAGAACTACGTTTTTTCTAAGCTCAGAAAACTTGACTTTTACAAAGATATTGGCAAGCAAAGACTTGATTAATTCATGTTGACAGCAGAACATGTTTACAGAAGAATTTGTGATACTTGACAAAACTATGGTGACATTTACCTGACAGAGAATGATCTTCAGCGATTTACTAAAAGAAGAACAAGTTTAAAGCTTAGATTTAATGCTCTATGCAATATTATTATTATTAATAATTATATTAAAATACAGGAAATATATATATATCTTTGTACCGTGTTAGCCAGTAGATAGAAAAATATTCAGAATTGAGAGTCCTCAGTGGTTGATACCATTTAATGGCTAACTGAAAAGATGGTAATACATTGCAAGCTTTCAAGACTACTCAGGTCTCTTCATCAGGCTAGACTAATACAAAATCTGAAGTCACATATTTATGCACAATACAGCACAGAAAAAATGCAATAGATGAGACAAGTGACGTGAAGCAGAATTGTGATTATGGAAGAGGGAGAAACATAAAAATTGGACCAGTTCATAGATAAGGAGTCCGGATGTTTTATTGTCCTCTGATGGGGTCTCCTAATGTGTTGTGATGCCCCCACAAGGTCTTAGGAGCAAATTCCTTAATTGATGCAAAAAGACATAAATCCATGCGACACATATGAAATTACTGGTTTTGAAAGGTAACTTCACATCTCAGAGAGAGAGAAGAGTCTCTGAGTATAAATTTATGACGACCTTTGACACTATCAATGCTGGAATGAATGTGTCGCATGGATTTATGTCTTTTTACATCAATTAAGGAATTTGCTCCTAAGACCTTGTGGGGGCATCACAACACATTAGGAGACCCCAATCAGAGGACAATAAAACATCCGGACTCCTTATCTATGAACTGGTCCAATATTTATGTTTCTCCCTCTCCTATAATCATAATTCTGCTTCACGTCACTTGTCTCACCTATTGCATTTTTTCTGTGCTGTATTGTGCATAAATATGCGACTCTTCAGATTTTGTATTAGTCTATGCCTGATGAAGAGACATGAGTAGTCTCGAAAGCTTGCAATGTGTTACCATCTTTTCAGTTAGCCATTAAAAGGTATCACTGAGGACTCTCAATTCTGAATATATTAAAATAGATATATTAGGAACAATATTGCTAGAATTTGCATCTTATTTAATTGCTTATATAAGCAGATTTAACAGTTGGTCACAGTTACAATTTTGTAATTATTCTCTGCTATGGTTTATCCTTTTTACTGAGAAAAACTGTACATTTGTAAATTAAAACAAAGATATATATATATATATACATATACATATATTAATAACTAAGTGTATATGTATGTCTAGATAGATAGATGAAAAATAGATAGATAAATAGTTAGATACACAATAACTATATTTTTTGCATACTATATGTTAAAAAAACTAAGTGTTTATATTTCTTTGCTTATTAAATTGAGTAGAAATTAGACTCAACATGAATTAAAACAATTCAAATAACTGTTTTGGATTCAAAAGTGTGGAAAATCGGTTAGGCTGGTTTCACATTAGCGCTTTTTAAGCGCACGCACGGTCGGGGGTAGCTCCGCCCCCGAGCCGGCTCTCTGCCCGGCGTGCCCGCCCCTTGCTTGTAGCGCCACCTCCTAGCGCACAGCGGTGCCTGCGATCGGCGCACCCTATCTTTAGCATAGGGTGCGCAGATCGTGCGCAGGCCGTGCGCTAGTTGCGCTTTGACCTGCGCTGCGCACTTTTGACGGTGCGCCGTGCGCGCCAAAATCAAACTTTTCGGATTTCGGCGTGCTCGGCGCACCGTCAAAAGTGCGCAGCGCAGGTCAAAGCGCAACTAGCGCACGGCCTGCGCACGATCTGCGCACCCTATGCTAAAGATAGGGTGCGCCGATCGCAGGCGCCGCTGTGCGCTAGGAGGCGGCGCTACAAGCAAGGGGCGGGCACGCCGGGCAGAGAGCCGGCTCAGGGGCGGAGCTAACCCCGGCCGTGCGTGCGCTTAAAAAGCGCTAATGTGAAACCAGCCTAAGATAGACAAAAGATAGATACAGTTGAAACCAGAAGTTTGTTTGTGCAGATGAACGAGGCATCTTTAGGTATCTTGAAGTTGTACCCAAGGATGAGCCAGACTTGTGCAAATCCACAATTCTCTTCCTGATATCTTTGCTGATTTCTTTAGACTTTTCCATGGTGCTACACAAAGGAGCAGAGCGTTTCAGGTGTGCATTAAAATACATCCACAGGTGTGTCCTTAATTAACTCAGATGTTGCCAAACACATGATATCATCATATGGGCAGTCCAGAATTGTTTAAAGGCATAGAAATCTTAGTGTATGTAAACTTTTGACTTTGCAGTGAATAATAAAAATGCCATAAAACATTCTCTCTCTCTCTCTCATTCTGGCATTTGGCAAATATTAATAATTATGGTAATCCTAATTGACCTAAAACTGGAAAGGTTTACTCTGATTTCATGTCACATATTGAGAAAAACATGCATATGTATTTTTTTATATAGTGTATGGAAACTTCTGGTTTCAACTGTAGATAGATAGACATCGCAATAATGATTTATGTCCAAGCTAAGCCATTACCCATTCTAGAGTCAAGTTGCCAAGTGGAAATGAAAACAATTTACCTACTTCCTTTGAAACATAGCTGTAACTTACTAAGCATTGCTTTTTAATGTTTTCAAGTAAAATTAGAGCTAAAATTGGAAAAAAAAACTATTAAAACGTGTTTATTAGGTATGCATTAAAATCATTGGACTGACACACATAGATGAGTCACAAAATTGAACCCAAAAATTAGTTCACATATAATGTGGGTAATAAATTGATTAGGCCCTGCAACAAAGACAGACACACAGAAAGGGTGTTTATCACCCTAAGATTCTACCCTAAAATCTGTCTATATTGGTGCTCCTGCTCTTCGACAATAATTGCTGAAATGCCCTACATGGCCCTGATAACTGTAACTGTTAATACAGACTTAGATACATACTTATATACACCATTATACCATGCAATTCAGGGTAAAATTTTTAGAAATATTGCTTAGATATAAAGGCAGATTAGGACACGGTAAAATAAAGTATTAATTATAATAATAAAAATTATTTGTACATAATGCTAGAAGCTTCTTTGACGTGTTTATCCAAGCAGTTCATCATGAGGGTGATGTTAGATCAGAACGGTAGGATGGTCCACCTAGCATGGTGTCAGCTGATCAACCGCTTTGGGAAATGCTTAGAGGCAGCTACTAAGGATCTGTATTGATGGAGTCAACTTGTGCTGTGCCATGCATCATTTTGGTCGTATACACCTGCTAGAGGCAGGCACTCAGTCGTAGACTACATCTGAGTGTCCACCTCCAGGAGGCGAATACATTTGAAAATGAAATACGACAATGTACATATTGACTCCGTCAGCATCATTAGAGTCAATGGCTTCATCAATGCGTGCACCCAAATCCAGTTTTGGAGGGTTTTTGGACGTAAGCCATGACAGGACCTTAAACGTAGGACAAAGCGCAGTGTGATAACACACTTATTGACTCTCAGCTATCAGGAGGAGACTATCTGCTGTATTGTCTCTCATACACAGCACATCATGCAGAGAGGTGGCTTTTCATTCCTTGGTGCACAGACAAAAACAGAAGCAGCATGAAGGACGTTATAAAGCAGTACTGAGCAGTGTAGCTGTGAAATCACTTCTAGGGTGAGGTGAAGGACATATTAGAATGCTCAATATGATCTGACTGTCTATTTGCTTGTTTTCTCACACTGCTCCTCAAACATCCCTCTACCTCCTTTAATAAGTATAACGGGAGGTGTAACCTGACTATTCACTGTGATGATAGACTAACTTGTCTTTAGCAAAAAGGAGTTGAGTTGGTTTATCAGAGTAGATTTTGATTTCAGAAAGTCATATGGAGAGGGAAAGGTTTCTCATAAGTGGCTAAAGGAGTAAATGTCTCTGACAAGATATAATAGAAAGTTAGATGGAGTTGAGCTAGTTTCTCAGAGTGGATGGTGAGTTCGGGAGGCAGTGTGGAGGGGAAGACGCACCCTATTTCCAAATTGTCCTATTGGACAAATAATACCTTGCTTCCACCAATAGATGAATACATAAAATGTAACTTTTATTAAATTGATTAAAACATCTATGTCTCACTACGTTGTTTAAAATTAGCAACCAAAATAATAAAAGGTATATTGCTAAAGAAAGACAGTAGATAGAAAATGCTGCCTCACTAAAGTGGTTATAGTCGAATTATATTATCCTACTGGCTGAAGTATATATACAAAACGCTCTCTAGAGCAGTGGTCCCCAACCTTTCTGACCTTGAGAGTCACATTCATCTATGAAAGAGGGTCCCGAGCCACATTCAGCTCTGAGAGAGGGTCTTGAGCCACATCCAGCTTCGGCCCCACTCACAGTAGTGACACCCAGAGCCCCCATTACCGGTATAATTTCAGTCAAAGCTTTTCTACTGAAATCACACCAAGGCAGTATGCCAAGCTTCAGGCTTTTCTATCTTACCCCATTCAGATCTGCTCTTCTGTGCAGGACGACACACAAAAGTCACCATCTGGAGATCTGCTCTTAACAGCTGTTTGCTACACCTGGTGATAGTGCACCAAGCTGGCAGACAGTCGCAAGCCACCCATCACGGGTCCGTAAACCAAATGTGGCTCCCGAGCTACCGGTTGGGGAACCCTGCTCTAGAGCAACCAGTGTTAGATAGTGTTAGACTAATGTCCATTTGACTACAAATAAAATATAAGATTATAGCCCCCCATCATGTTTCACCGCACTAGTAGCATTATCAACGGGCTATAAGGCTACATGCACAGCATTACATCCATACATCAGCCGGTAGGCTAATAAAATGATATTATAACCACTATAGTGATGCAGCATTTTCTATTACTGTCTTTCTTTAGCAATATGCCTCCTATTTCACAGACTGCTAATTTTAAACAGGGTAGTGAGATATAGATGTTTTGATCGGCATAATAAAAGTTGCATTTCATATATTCACCAGCTGTTGGGTGCGATTGGGTGCGAGGTATTATTTTGCCAGTAGGACAATTTGTAAATACCGTGCTTTATATACCGAGCCACTAACTGCAGGAACAAATTAGTTTTTGTATATAATGAGTGGCAGAAGTGTCTTGTAAGAGGATAAAGAAGCAGATTTCCCTGAAAGCATATTTACAAAGTTTTCTATATTCGCCTGTGATATAATTTTATGCAAATTGTTGAAAGTACATATCCCTTTTAAAACACCTCACAAATCTTTAAGCATCACATTCCAATATTTGCTTGACCTGTTTATTCATGTAAAGTGTGTTGAAAATACAACTCCCAATTAAAGGAGTTTTCCCAGGAACAAAGTAAATTTTAAAGCTGATTTTAATCAATAGATCTTGAAATAATGATAATTTTCAGATAATTTTCATATTAAAAATATGTTCCTGTGCTGAGATAATCTTATAAATGTGCCCCTGCTGTGTACTGTGTAATGGCTGAGTCTGACCGTGCAGGGACATAGTCTGATCATACCACAGCTCCTGGGCAGGGGAGGTAGCAAAAGAGTTTACAGACAGGATAGAAGGGGATCACAACTCATTCTTTTTGGGAGATAAAGCATTTCCCTGCTTGTTTTTAAAAAATGTTTTACCTCAAAGAAAAATGATTTGAAATCCCATACTGTAATGTCTGCATATTCTTTTGCACCCCCCTTTGCGCCTTTGTTGCCAAGGGGCTGTGGTATGATCAGACGATGTCCCTTCATGTCAACACGGCCATTACACGGTACACAGATCATCTCAGCACAGGAACATTTTTTTAAACACATCCAATTGTGTAACTAATTTTTGTTCTAAGATATATTGATTAGAATTAACATTTTTTCGGGGAAAACCCTTTTAAATACTCATGGCATAATATACAGGGTGGGCCAGTTATATGGCTACACCTAAATGAAATGGGAATGGCTCGTGATATCAACTTCCTGTTTGTGGCACAGTAGTATATGGGAGGGGGGGACTTTCTAAGATGGGTGGTGACCATGGTGGCCATTTTGAAGTTAGCCATTTTGGATCCAACTTTATTTTTTTCAATGGGAAGAGTGTCATGTGACACATAAAACATATTGAGAATTTCACAAGAAAAACAATGCTGTGCTTGGTTTTAACATAACTTTATTCTTTCATGAGTTATCTACAAGTTTATGACCACTTATAAAATGTGTTCAAAGTGCTGCCCATTGTGTTGGATTGTCAATGCAACCCTCTTCTCCCACTCTTGACACACTGATAGCAACACTGCAGAAAAAATGCTAGCACAGGCTTCAAGTATCCGTTGTTTCAGATGCTGCACATCTCGTATCTTCACAGCATAGACAATTGCCTTCAGATGACCCCAAAGATAAAAGTCTAAGGTTGTCAGATCGGGAATCCTTGGTGGCCATTCAACTGGCTCATGATGACCAATCCACTTTCCAGGAAACTATTCATGTAGGAATGCTCGGACCTGACACCCATAATTGATGGTATGCTGTGGTATATGGGGTACAAAGATAGTGGGGCCATTCTTTATCAATGGAAACCTCAATGCCACTGGATACCTGAAATTGCTACATGATGATGTGCTTCCCTCTTTACGCACTGAAGATGGCATGCTCCCTGAGTTTTTCCAGCAAGATGGTGCACCACCTCATTATGGGTGTCAGGTCCGAGCATTCCTACAAGGAATCTGACCCCCTTAGACTAGCATTTCTTCTGCGGTGTTGCTCTTAGTGTGTCAAGAGTGGGAGAAAAGGGTTGCATTGACAATCCAACACAATGGGCAGCACTTTGAACACATTTTATAAGTGGCCATAAACTTGTAAATAACTCATGAAAGAATAATGTTACGTTAAAACCAAGCACTATTGTTTGTCTTGTGAAATTCTCAGTAAGTTTGATGTGTTACATGATTCTCTTCCCATTGTAAAAATAAAGTTGGATCCAAAATGGCCACCATGGTCACCACATATCTTGAAAAGTTTCCTCCTCCCATATACTAATGTGCCACAAACAGGAAGTTGATATTACCAACCATTCCCATTTTACTTAGGTGTATCCCTATAAGATAAGATATGGATAAGATATGGATAAGAATGAAGTGATCAAACAGAGTCAGCATGGGTTTGTAACTAATAAGTCATGTCAGACTAACTTAATTTCCTTCTATGACGGTATCACTGATTGGGTGGATCAAGGAAATGCTGTAGATATAGTATATCTTGACTTCAGCAAAGCATTTGACAAAGTCTCTCATACAATCCTTATTGAAAAAATGACTAAGTATGGAATGGACAAGGCAACTGTTAGGTGGATTCATAACTGGCTTAGTGATCGGACCCAAAGAGTGGTCGTAAATGGCTGCACATCCAGTTGGAAGAATGTCTCAAGTGGGGTACCACAGGGCTCTGTCCTCGGCCCTGTATTGTTCAACATCTTTATCAACGATTTAGATGAAGGAATTGAGGGTAAACTGATTAAATTTGCTGATGACACAAAGCTAGGAGGGATAGCTAATACTAGAGAAGAGAGAGAGAGAATTCAAAAAGATTTAAATAAACTGGAGAAGTGGGCAGCAACTAACAGAATGGTTTTTAACAGGGAGAAATGCAAAGTACTACATCTGGGCAATAAAAATGAAAAAAGCATATATAGAATGGGAGGAATAGGGCTAAGTGACAGCACATGTGAAAAAGACTTGGGTATACTAATAGATCACAGACTGAATATGAGTCAACAGTGTGATGCAGCAGCAAAAAAGGCAAATGCAATTCTAGGATGTATTAACAGAAGCATACAGTCTAGATCACGTGAAGTCATTATTTCCCTCTACTCCTCTTTGGTCAGACCTCATCTGGAATATTGTGTCCAGTTTTGGGCACCACATTTTAAAAAAGACATCAACAAACTGGAGCAAGTTCAGAAAAGAGCGACCAGAATGGTGACCGGTCTGCAAACCCTGTCTTATGAGGAAAGGTTGCAGGATTTGGGAATGTTTAGTTTGCAAAAGAGAAGACTGAGAGGAGACTTAATAGCTGTCTACAAATATCTAAAGGGCTGTCACATTGTAGAAGGATCAACTTTATTCTCATTTGCACAAGGAAAGACTAGAAGCAATGGGATGAAACTGAATGGGAGGAGACACAGATTAGATATTAGAAAAAACTTTTTGACAGCTATAGTGATCAATGAGTGGAACAGGCTGCCACGAGAAGTGGTGAGTTCTCCTTCAATGGAAGTCTTCAAACAGAGGCTGGACAGACATCTGACTGGGATGATTTAGCGAATCCTGCTTTGAGCAGGGGGTTGGACCAGATGGCCCAGGAGGTCCCTTCCAACTCTACGATTCTATGATTCTAAGTGGTCCACCCTGTACATTCATTTTTATTGGTGGCTCCGTTATTAGTGGTAGGAGGGCACCATTAACAGCTGTCCAACTGTAATAACTCTACCAAACCCTTTAGCAAAATATAATTCACTATGCGTGAAAAAGGCTAAAAATATTATGTTTACTACTATTTTTTTTAAATAATAAACACATAAATAACCATAGACTTTCAAAAAACTCTATAGTATAGATGTCAACTTAGGCCGCATGCCAAAACTTTCCTGCAGTGCAATTATATTTGGATCTCAGGAAGATACCAAATGTCTACTAGAGCTAGTAGATAACGCATTCACCACTAATAATACAAATCCCCTGTTTCTGATCCTGCACACTTTCTGGTTACTACAAGGCTCTTTACAACACGCCCCGCAGTAACACGCTCCCAAGCTATGAGACTCTTCCTTACCAGCATTCACCTGAGTTGGAAATTCCCTCCTCTTCGGCCTACATCAGCACGCGCTCCATTGTGCTCGCCCATACAGGGCGCATAGCACCTACTACCCTCTATTTCATATGTATTGAGATCTTACCCTTTTTGTTCACTCCCTACCACTCTGCCAATATCATTGTTTAAGTGCTGATTATGTACTTCTGATGTTCTCTACTTCTCTATACTTCCTTTTATTGGTTTTTCCAGATTCAATGTCTATGAAAACTTAATCTTGTTTCCCTATGAAAAAGTCAATCGTTTTTGATAAGAAGTAAAAACTTCCTCTTTTGTAGACATTTTTTTCAATACATAAAAAGGATGGCCCATCACTTTGGCCAAGTTTTCAATTTCGGGCCACTGTGTATTTGAGTTTGACATCCCTACTCTATAAACTAAGTTCATCACAAACCAGCTGCTACATTAGAGCAGCCTTTACTGCCCTGTGATAAAAATGTATAAATCTCTTGTTGATATAACACTGGTTTCTATGTTATCTGTGACATCGGGTTGCACAGAATAAAAATTTCAATGGCAAATTCCGCTCAACCGCATCGGATCATATACTGTATGTACATGCATATTGGGTTGTATATTGGATTGCTGTTTTTCTGTGTTTGTGTGCTGTCATTCATTTTATTACTCTTTTGAAAGAAATAGGTGTTTCCTTAAATTAAATTTGTTTGCCCTGCTTCATGTATTTTATATGCTAAATCCTGTATTAAAATGTATTCAATATAAATGGCATTGAAATATGTGGTGATGTATAGGCTGACAATTTGTAATAAATGAGCTCGGAGTAAACTACAAGGCTGCGGAAAGGTCACAGCTGATCTCAGTGATCCTGTTAGAATAATAACTGACATAAAGGCAAATCAGTGATATCTTGGAAATAAACTACGGTATATGTTTGTCTATGTGTGAAGTGATTTAAACTAAATTATGTGACATATATTTTAATAGCACTGGAAATGTGGAAAGGCAGCTAGTTGCAGTATTAGAGTTACAGCTTACCTGTCTGCTTTATCTGCTTAGTTTGCAGCTTGTGGTAATAGACATGTATAATTCAGTGCAATCTCAGAGTTTTATATCTGAGCTGATGTGAATGTGTAAGATGGGAAATGTTGTAGTTGGTAGACATTAGGATAGACTTTAAAGTGGAGAAGAAATGTATCACTGATTATTTTTGGTGAGTTTGTCATATACAGGTAGTCCCTGGGCAGATACGTTTTGTAGATTTGCTCATAACCTGGATATGTATGTAGGTTGGAAAAGGGCTGGAAAAAAGAAAACTCAGCTCACATCTGACGTTCCGGCTACCACTGTTCTTGCCGCCTGCCTACGTGTGCTACAGATCCCTATCATAGGGTGCACCATATCTCCTTTACTCTTTGCCACAGGCCACATCCAGGCCATTGCATATTACTGCGCAGTGACATATGGGGCCTGGACGAGACTGGAAGGTTGGATATGTGACACACGATGGAAGAAAGAAAAGGACCATAAAGAAAGCAGTAGTGCCCCTGGAGATGTTGCTAGTTTATTTAACCAATACTCATCCACTCTGCCATACAGTCCCCTTAATTCCATCTTTGGGCGCACCACATATCCAGCCGCTTTAGTTTAGGCCAGGACTTATGGTCTCATCCAGACCTCGAAGGTCACTGTGCGTCATTAGATTGTGATATCAACGTTATAACGTTATGATGTGCAGTGACCTCCGGGGCCTGGAAGTAGTCAGAAGTTTTGGAGATGCAGCATGCGATGACAGAAAGAAAAGGAACAGACTGCAAGCAGTGAGGCTTCATAAAAGGTGAGAATTTTTATCTTTCTATATATTTATTCACATCGCCATCCAGTTCTCTACTTTCTGTAATCAGGTTTCATTGGATCTCCAGTTTCTCCATTATAGTCCAGGACATTTGGAAACATCCAGTCTGGAGCTAACTGTGCATCATAAGGTTGAGATGATGATGTGACTTTTTGATGTGCAGTCAACTCTGGCCTGGAAGTTGCCAGGAGTTAGTAAAAAGGCCAGATATGCGGTGGAAAGAAGAGGACAGAATGAGTATAATAGTTGTTTTTTTTTTTACAACCGATATTCTCAACTAGGGGTCATAAGTCAGATGTTTGCCAGTTGAGACTTTCTGCAATTTTTTATATATAAGTTTAGAGACACAAAGCAATGACACATAATTCCTACTTAAAAATAATACTGAGGGATTTCCAAAAGTGGAATTTGCATATGTTGTCTCTGCCTGTTTTGGGCATATTCAACAAAATGGCACCCCTGAGATAGAAGCCAAAAAAATTATCCATGGTAACGCTATATAATAGATTTATCTGTCATTTATTGGATCATAGTGTGTGAAGCGGGCTCAAAGCTGATCCCACGTCACTAATGGTAGATGGACAGCAGTGGCCAGACATTAGCTCCGATCGCTTTTGTTATTTATTTAGATGCTGCTGTCAATCTCAGACAAAGGCATTTAAATAGATGTCATCCGATATGTCAGTGATCCTCAACCTTTCTTAACTCGAGAGCCACATTCATATCTGCGGGTCACAAGTCACATCGAGAGCCCCCCACTGTATTAGTGAAATTCAGCTCCTGACCCTCCACAGTATTGACACCCTTTACCCCATTACCAGTTTAATGACAGTCAAAGTTTAGCACTTACATTATCTCTCCAAAGACAAGGCCTCTATATGTGTATCTCAAAGGTCATCATCTGAAGACTTGCTCTTCATAGCTTTTTACTAGATCTGATGCTAATACATCAAGTTGTCAGACAGCTGAGAGCCACACATCATGTCTCACGAGCCACATGCGGCTCCCTAGCTACAAGTCGGGGATCCCTGAGGTATGTGATGGCCAGATTCTGATGGGTTGCCATGGCCATGATTTGTTCTATGTACCGCAATACTGTGGTAATGCAGTGCATATTATAAGAAGTCAAATGATTGCAGATTCAATTACTCTAGAGGAACTAACAATAAAGATAAAAATAAAAAAGCTATATAAAAAAGCAATAAAATAATTAAAAAACATAAAAATTTGAGTCACCCTTATTTTCACATTAAAATTAAATAAATAAAAAGGCACACATTTGGCATTGCCACATCTATAAAAGTCCAGTCTGTTAGAAATAAAATTAATTAATTCATATGGCAAATGGCATAAAGAGAAAAAAATCTAAATATTAAAATTGCATTATTTTAATCAACTCCCCTCTCTAAAAAAGCACAAAATAAAAAGAGGATAGAATTTTATATGTATGCCAAATTGGTGTTTCTAAAAATTTCAGCTCAATGCCCAAAAACACAGCCTTCACACAGCACCATCCATCCCATCCATACTCTTTATGTAAGGCCTCCTCAGTCCTCCCTTTCTCCCTGCTGCTGAGACTCTTAGCTTACGATCAATCAAGTGAAACTTTTGGTACTGGATCATCTAAAAGAAGCTTTACTGAACCTGACTGCAAATAAGACTGTAGTCAGAATCTACTAATTATCCTCAGTATCTGTATAGCCAATATACCCTGCAGTGAAACAGGAGCAATGAAGGAAAATGTAAGGCAATGTTATTAATCAGTAGCAGCAGGAAAATGGTGCGAAAATACTGAAACACAAAATATACTAGAATGTTGCTTGACTTTTCAATATACAGCTCTAGATATTAATTTACACACAAAAAACACAAAAATTGAGCTTGGTTAAAGTTGGTATACATGCAGCATATAAACACATGTTCACTTTGGCCATAAAACATTGAAAAAACCTACAAGAAGCAAAATAAACATAAACCCTGCTATAACTAAATAAGTAAAAAGCAAAAGTGTGTCCAAACAACACAGAGTTCTTAGTAATACTATCTTTGATCAAAAATAGCATGAAAGCCATCCCACCATCGCCAAGGTGACCCTGATCGAGATGGTCCTACACGGCCTAATACTAAAAACCAAAGTGAACATGCGTTGGATAGGGAATAACTTCCCAATTGCTTTGGGTCCGAGTGTTGAGGCTCGTACTGATCCCATGATCAAGGGCTCTGATCAGCCTTAACTGAATGGAGCGGTGGTCAAGCATGTACACGGTTACTCTATTCAGTTTAAAGGAAACTCCAGTAGGTTCTTGGGATTACTGAGCTCCTCAGTGGCCGAATCACCAGCGATTGGAAAGTTATCCCCTATACTATGGATAGGAGATAATTTTCAAACTTGATATTAACCCTTTAAAGACCGGGTAATTTTTTTGTTTTTTTTTCTCATTTCTTCCAAGAGTCTTATCTTTTTTTGTACAGCTGTCCTAGCAATATGAGATCTTGTTTTGAGAGACAATTTGCAGTTTTGTGTTTCTGAATTTTTTAATAAGGTTATATCTACTATATTTTTTAGGCTATTGTTAGTGGCTCTATATAGGTGTAGGGCTGAAGCCCTGTAAAATGGGATGTTGATGTTTCTACTGATGAGGTCATTGACTGTAATGATGCAGACAGAGTCACATTGTGTTTTTAACACGCAGAAGAAGCAACATTATGCTAGGTGGCTGAGAAACCCTTAGCGAAGCGAAATAAACTCTCCACATGATCAGCAGCATCTGCCTGGTCTGCCTGGTCTTTAATTGTGTTGGGTGTTCCTCTATTCTCTTTACCCCCTTCGCTGAGAGTGCAACTTTAGCCTTTGAATGATACAAAAAGCTTTTAGAGTTTGTTCCACATTTACTAGTCTATGGATATTATATTATATTTCTTGTATTCTGTATTTTTCACCACTTAAAATGCAGTGTTTGCATTAAAACAAAAATTGACCAAAAAAGTACATATAATTGATATCACCACATCTGTAATGGCCTGCTTTACAAAACTGGCATGTTATTTATTCCATACCGTGAGCCCAGTAAAAATTGCCAAAAATGTCGCTTTTTCATCATACTGATGATCATAAAGACATACAGTATATAAAAAAATGGTATAAATGAAAACACCAAACTGTCCTGCAAAAAGCAAGCTCAAATATGGGTCATTAAGTACCAAATTAAAAAGTTACAGCTCTCAGAATATGACGATGCAGAAACAATTCAGTTTTTGTAAAATATTGTTTTTAGCCTGTAAAAGTAACAAAGCATAAAAAATATAACTCTGGTAAATAAAATAAAAACAATAATTGATTTGCTGTTTTTTTGTTCATTCTGTGTAAAAAAACAAAAAGCCTATACAAATCTGGTATCACTGTAATCGCATCAACATAAAGAATAATGCTGTCTTTTCACTTATACTGCAAGGTGAACTGTGCAAAAATAAAAAGTAGAACTATGCTTGTGCCACTGTCTCTTTGTTCATTGTGTCTTACCAAAATCACAACAAGGCTCGGTTTCCATGTAAATCCAAAAGATGTGATTCAGTCGAAACCTTCAACAGAATCACTCACGAGGCAGATGGAGTCACTTTGAACTCCGTCTGGTCTCTGTTCCGGTGGTGTCCCATCATTTTTTTAATTGTCTTTTAAGTGCACAAGTGTGGTTAAACCGCAGTTCTGAACATGCCTAAAAAGATGGACACCACCAGAACAGATGCCAAACAGAGTCCAAAGTGACTTCATCATTATGGTGAGATGTTACATCTGGGGGTTTATTCTGAATTGCATTTTTGTGGGATTTACACAGAAACCCTGAAGTAAGTTCTCAATATAGAACTCAAGAATTTGATCAGAGCTTTATATCTGAAGCGATCAAAAAAACATTATGTAACCCAAAATTTTGCCAATAAAAACCTAAACTTATTAAGCACAAAATCAACTCCCACTCAGGTCCGTCATCTGTCACTGGTTCCCACCTTACTGGTAGAACAAAGACTATGGAAAACAGATCACGGCTCCAACACCCTCAAATTATATCCAGTGAAATCTGAGATGCCAAAGACAAATGTCCAGTCCTTCTAAGCCCCAATTGCAATTAACTGCAATAAACGACCCCATGTTTAGCATTAATAAAGTGGGGAAAGATCACTTAACAATTTATGGGCTGCTGGGCTGTTTGTCACCAGAAGCACAAGCTGGGCACAGTGTGTGGGGACAAAAATGTATGGGTACTAAACTGGTTTCTTTGCAATTCTCCAGAATAAAGCATGATGTTAATGTTGCAAAATATTTACTGCAGCCATAGATGAATTCATTAAGAGGTGCAATTTCTGCAATAGATTCCCTTTGGGGAGTTTTTCTGCTGTTCTGGCACCTTAGGAGCTCTGAAAAGATAGCGCACAAACTATTCTAGGGCTCAAAAAACTAAATAGTGCTCCTTCATTCTCAGCCGGGAAGTGCGGCCAAACAGTAGTTTCTGATGACATGTAGGGCATCACCGCATTTGAGAGAAAATTTGCAATAAATTGTGGGGTACAGTTTAACCTACTAACGCTTGTGTAAGTGACAAATTTGCAACTAAAAAATTTACATTTTTACCACAAAAATGTTATATTTCCACGTCCCAATGGTATAAAATACTGTGAGGCATCTGTGGGTTTAAAATACTCACTACACCCTTAGATGAATTCCAAACGCTGTGAAGTTTCCAATATGAGGTCACTTGTGTTTTTTTTTGCTGTTCTAGCAATTCAGGAGCTTGGTGTTAGGGCCTGCGGAACGCACCAAATAATATGAAAGACGATATGAGGTGGAAAAAGTGTTTTTTTTTGTTTTTACATCTAAATGTTATAAAGTTTTGTAAATTACGTGTAGGATAAAAATGCTCATTACTCCTCTAAATTAATTCCTTTTTGGCGTCTAGTTTCCAAATTTGGCAATAGAAATAGAAAACACCCTACAGCACATCAATAATGGGATGCTCACTCCAAATCCAAGTACCCAATTTGGAAAAAACAGTCCATCAAATAAAAAAGAAGAACAGCATCCAATCAAGGTGATGAAAAAAAGTAGTAAGCTTTATTCCGCCATGATGCAACGTTTTGACCAGTAATGGTTTTTATCAAGCAAGCTTGGTCGAAACATTGCATCATGGCGGAATAAAGTTTGCTACACTTTTTCATCACCTGGATTGGATGCTAGTTTCCAAATTGGAGTCTCTTATGGGGGGTTCTGCTGTTTTGACATGTCATGGTCTCTTCAAATAAAACATGGCATTCACAATCTATTCCAAACAAATTTATGCTCCAAAAATCAAATATCGCTCCTTCACTTCCTAGCCCTGCCGTGTGCCCAAACAGCAGTGTTTGACCACATATGGGTTATCTTAGTGTTAGCGTAAATTGCTTACCAAATTGTGAGGTCCATTTCCTACTATTATCCATTGTGAAATTACAAATTTGGGGCTAAAAAAACATTTTTGAAGACAAAATGTAATTTTTGCTTCCACCTCCACATTTTCAAATGTTCTGTGAAGCACCTACGGGTTCAACAAGCTCAACATACCCCTTCCAAAATTGGGTCACTTGTGGTTGTTTCTGCTGTTTTGGTTCCTCAGGGGTTCTGCAAATGATACATTGTGTCTGCAATCTACTCCAGCCAAGTTTATATTTCAGATACAAAATATTGCTTCTTCCCTTCTGAGGGCTGCCGTGTATCCAAACAGAACATTTTGACTACCTGTAGGATATCACCACACTCAGAATAAAGTGAGTAACAAACTTCAGGGTCCACTTTGCATAATACCTCTTGCAAAGTTGAAAACATTACATTTTCAACACGAAGACCTAATGCTATTAAATTCTGTGTAGTACCTGTGAGTTTAAAATGCTCACTATAACCCTGGATAAAATCACTGAGAAGTGCAGTTTCCAAAATGGGGTCACTTGTGTGGGTTTTCTGCTATTTGGGCACCTTAGGTGTTCTGAAAATGCAGCATGGTGCCCGCAATCTATTTAATCAAAATTTGTGTTCCAAAATTCAAAGGTGCTCCTTTCCTTCTGAGCACTACCACTTGTCCAAACAGAGGTCTCTGACCATATGTGAAGTATCAGCCTGCTCAGAAGAAACTTGGTATCAAATTGTGGGGTGATATTCCTTGTAAAAGTGATAAAAATTGGGGTTAAAGCAACATTTTAAAGGAAAAATTTGCTTTTTTTTATTCGATTTTGCATTAATATCTGTGTAGGACCTCAAGGCATAAAAAAATCTCCTGACAGCAGTTTTGAAGTAATTGAGGAGTGTGGATTTTAAAATTGTATCACTTTTAGGGAGTTTCCAACATACACGCCTCGCAAAGTCCATTTAAATCTGAATAAGTCCTGGAATAAGTTTTGTAAATTTCTTGCTGAAATAAGAAATTGCTACTAAACTTTTATCTCTTCTAACAGCCTAGCAAAATATAATGTTATTTGAAAAATGATGCAGGTGTAAAGTAGACATATAAGAAATGTTATTTATTAATTATTTTGTACAGCATAACTAACTGGCTTGAGAATATAAAGATTGAACGTTTGAAAACTGTGATTTCTTATTTGATTTTAGGCAAAATTCCAATATTTTCACAAATAAACGTAAAAGATATTAAATTTAATTTTACCACTAACATACAGTACAATGTGTCACAAAAACCAATCTCAGAATCATTAGAATACATTGAATCGTTCCAGAGTTATTACCACATAAAGTGAAACTGGTCAGATTTAAAAAAAAATGTGGCCTCGTCATTCAGGTTAAAATTGGATTGGCCACTAAAGAGTTTCCACATCAGAAGTTGAGTGTTGCTGCTTCATGTCTGGTGGGACCATGGCAGAGCAACCATCATGCACATGTGCAAAACAATTAGAATAGGATGCATGGAAACTAAACAAAATTACTTTTATCAGATATGACCTAAGTAGCGATAAGCACGTATACTCATTGCTCGGGTTTTCCCGAGCAGGCTCAGGTGTCCTCCAAGTATTTTGGCGTGCTCAGAGATTTCGTTTTCGTTGTCTTATCTGCATGACTTGCGACTTATAGACAGACTGAATATATGTTGGAATTCCCTAACAAATAGGCATTCCACACATATATTCAAGCTGTCTAGCAGTCGCAAATCATGCAGATAAGATGATGAACTCTAAATCTCCGAGCACACCAAAATACTCGGAGGACACCCGAGCATGCTCGGGAAAACCTGAACAACCAGTATACTCGCTCATTACTAGACCTAAGATTTCAGTGTAGAAATTGAACCTACTGTACAAAACCATGGCAGAGCTGAGTGCTTGTGACTGCCAAAGGGTGCCATGTTTCCAGTTGATAATCTGGGAGGGTTTTGAATTTTTGTCACTTCTTAGGCAACGGGAATAATTGAATGAGGCAGGCCAGAGTTTACAGTCATCATAGTGCTACTTACAATGCTATAGGCCAGAAAATACAGAACTTTATTCCTAATTATTATGTAGAATTGTACAATATAAATATATGTTATGCCCAAAGACTATTTCTGAGAAAAAAATAATGTCCATTTAAATTTTATACATACACAGGAAAAGTGCATTAAAAGAAGAATCCGGATGGAATTGCTTTGAAATGTGTGGTGCATACAAGCTTTTTAAATATATTCAGATGGAGGCAAAAATTAACAATGAATAAATGTTGAGTCAGTGGTTAATGCTAAAATGAAAAATGACTACTGGTGCCTGAGTCCTTGGCTGTCAGATACAGCATTTTGCCAGCTGTATGTTTTCTCTACTTATTACGGCGACTTCTGCTGGGTTTTTATCAGTAATGAAACACAGCATGATCTTTTTAACAATTGCAAACAAATGTTAGAGGAAACAGCAACCTTAACAACACATTAGGAATATTTTCTTATTTCTGCTCAAAAAACTAAGGATGAAAACGTGGAAGAAAGACGGACAGGCAAAACTGTACGAAAGCTGTGATCTGAATTTATATTTAAAGGATTGTCTACAATAAAGTAAAGGCAACATGAAGGTCCTGCATGACTCTCTCATAGGATAAGCAGTACTACAAGTAGCATGACCCTTTATATCTGTGGCTGGTTCGGGTGTAATCATTATTCGTAGACATGTTATTATAAGATATATAAACCAGCCCAAGTAAAGTTCCAGGATACATTCTACCAGATAAAAGACAACTCCTTGGAGGGAGTTTATCAAGGGTTATGCTTTAATTTTTTAAAGTTAAAAAGTCACAAATTGTGTTCACTTTTTTGGACTAAAATTGGAGACTAGTTGCTATAAAAAGGTGTATGTGGTTAGCAATAATGTTTAAAGCACCACTCCAGTGTCATTTTTATTGTAGAGCTGGAATGGTGCTTCTAATCTAAGTTCCTTGTCCCATCTCTCACACTTACCTGTTACCATCTTCACCTTCTTTCGTCGTTACTCCATCAGTTTGTGATTGTGACCTGCTGCATTCATCCAGTGTTTGCCGGAACCCAAGGTCACTTTTGATGACTTCCGCCTGCGTCCATGAGTTCTTCGTCGCCAATAACGTCACTAGTCGAAGCCGAACACAGCGATGCATCCCGGCCAGCAGGACGCCAACGACGAAAAAATGGCCCAGGCCATTCAAGCATGATCAGCGATATCCAGTGGGGGGGGGGCGGTCGCAGGTACGTGTCACACAAAGCGAGATCGCTGTTGCGTCACAAAATCGGTGACACTTTAGCAATCACGCTATGTCAGAAAGGCCCTTAAGAGAGACTCATTCTGGCTCATGAGCTTGTGACCATTACCCCTGACTTACAGTCAGTCAGAAGTTGCAGTCACAAGATGGTGCCATGGGGCCGGAGCAGTGCCGATAAAAGGTGAAGACAGTGACTGGCGAGTATAATATTGGACATATTAAAACTTAGCAGTTGAAACTGTGATCAATAAAGAGACATTTGTCATGTGCCCCGTCCAGAGTGACACGGCCAGCAGGCCGTTAACTGATACAACAGGACGCGGCACGTGTAATTGTCCTGTGTGATGCGGCCTGCAGGCCGGTAACTAATACAATAAGACAAGGAATAGGGAAAACCTGGGTAACAATAACAATGGTGGCCCTGTGATAGGAAACGGGGAAGTGGAGACCTCCTGCACTGCCCTGAGTCAGTGTCTCTACACTCCTAACGTTCCCTAGGCCAGTTTCCCACTGGGCGCTGATCAGGAACCTAAAAACCCTGACTTGCCCTGCACCTAAATCCTCGCTGGGAATTGTTCAGTGTGGAAATTAATCCCACCACTGCACTAAACACACATAAGGAAAAGTGACAAAACATGGGATCACCACTTAGATTTGCTCTGTTGCTTACTCTCTCAGCAACAGAGCCCACCACCTGCATGCATCTTTTCCTCCACCGAGTCCAACATCTGGGTGCACTGTCCAGAAACGGATCTTCTCAACATCATAGTGCAGCCTTGGAGCAAACAGAGTCCACACCTGCGTGCAGCTGTCCCGAAACATAGTCCAGCAAATGAGTCCAGCTTTTCTGCCAAAGAGTCCAACATTTTGAGTCCAGCTTTCCGCAACCGAGTCCAGCATTCTGCATGCAGCTCTACACCATAGCTGCCACTCCACCAAGCAATGCCAGCCCTCCTTGCAGACACCATAGCTGACACTCCACCAATCCATGCCAGCCCTCCTTGCAGACACCATAGCTGCTACTCCAGCACTCTGACTGGGCTGTCCATGACTCTCCTTCAACTACATTCTTTACCCAGACTTGCTTGCAAAAGAGGCACTTATCACCAACAGTGATTAACACACCTGATACTCTCTTATAGAGCAATCACACCTGTTACATAATTATGTGTACAAACTAAGGTAACCAGAGTGTAATGACCCTAATGGCCACCGGGGGGAAAACCACCTTTGGCACACAACCAAGGGAAAAAAAAGGTTATTTTGTGCATATAATCTGTCAGATCCAACCTGGATCGTGACAACATTTTGGTCTACAGCTTGACCTTGAAAAATGGAAAACTGCTTGGAGAGCGCCAAGGCAGAGCTATGCGATATTCATTGCTATGGAGGAGAAGTTGTAGACCGAAACATCTCTTTATTGTCTTGAAAATGCTACAAATAAAATTCATCTTTATTGATCACAATTTCGACTGCCAAGTGTTCATATATCTGTATATAGGATTGGATCCTACTTGTGCACCACCCATAAGAAGTGCCATATCTACGCTTTACATTAGTATACAGTTAGGTCCATATATATTTGGACAGAGACAACATTTTTCTAATTTTGGTTCTAGACATTACCATAATGAATTTTAAACAAAACAATTCAGATGCAGTTGAAGTTCAGACTTTCAGCTTTCATTTGAGGGTATCCACATTAAAATTGGAAGAAGGGTTTAGGAGTTTCAGCTCCTTAACAAGAGCCACCCTGTTTTTAAAGGGACCAAAAGTAATTGGACAATTGACTCCAAGGCTATTTCATGGACAGGTGTGTGCAATCCCTTCATTGTATCATTCTCAATTAAGCAGATAAAAGGCCTGGAGGTGATTTGAGATGTGCTTGCATTTGGAAGGTTTTGCTGTGAAGGAAACATGCGGTCAAAGGAGCTCTCCATGCAGGTGAAACAAGCCATCCTTAAGCTGCAAAAACAGAAAAAACCCATCCGAGAAATTGCTACAACATTAGGAGTGGCAAAATCTACAGTTTGGTACATCCTGAGAAAGAAAGAAAGCACTGGTGAACTCATCAATGCAAAAAGACCTGGTCGCCAATGGAAGACAACAGTGGTGGATGATCGCAGAATAGTCTCCATGGTGAAAAGAAACCCCTTCACAACAGCCAACCAAGTGAACAACACTCTCCAGGGGGTAGGCATATCAATATCCAAATCTACCATAAAGAGAAGATTGCATGAAAGTAAATACAGAGGGTTCACTGCACGGTGCAAGCCACTCATAAGCATCAAGAATAAAAAGTCTAGACTGGACTTTGCTAAAAAACATCTAAAAAAGCCAGCACAGTTCTGGAAGAACATTCTTTGGACAGATGAAACCAAGATCAACCTCTACCAGAATGATGGAAAGAGAAAAGTATGGTGAAGGCGTGGTACAGCTCATGATCCAAAGCAAACCACATCATCTGTAAAACATGGCAGAGGCAGTGTGATGGCTTGGGCATGCATGGCTGCCAGTGGCACTGGGTCACTAGTGTTTATTGATGTGACACAGGACAGAAGCAGCCGAATGAATTCTGAGGTATTCAGAGCCATACTGTGTGCTCAGGTCCAGCCAAATGCAACCAAACTGATTGGTCGTCGTTTCATACTACAGATGGACAATGGCCCAAAACATAAAGCCAAAGCAAACCAGAAGTTTATTAAAGCAAAGAAGTGGAATATTCTTGAATGGCCAAGTCAGTCACCTCATCTTAACACAACTGAGCATGCACTTCACTTGTTAAAGACTAAACTTCAGACAGAAAGGCCCACAAACAAACAGCAACTGAAAACCACCACAGTGAAGGGCCGGCAGAGCATCAAAAAGGAGGAAACACAGCGTCTGGTGATGTCCATGAGTTCAAGACTTCAGGCAGTCATTGCCAACAAAGGGTTTTCAGGCAAGTACTAAAAATGAACATTTTATTTACAATTACTAAATCTGTCCAATTACTTTTGGTCCCTTTAAAAACAGGGTAGCACATGTTAAGGAGCTGAAACTCCTAAACCCTTCATCCAGTTTTAATGAAAGCTCAAATGAAAGCTGAAAGTCTGAACTTCAGCTGCATCTGAATTGTTTTGTTTAAAATTCATTGTGGTAATGTCTAGAACCAAAATTAGAAAAATGTTGTCTTTGTCCAAATATATATGGACCCAACTGTAATACTTGAGGCAGAGACCTTAGATTAGTATCACCACTCCAGCACTGAAAAAAGAGCTGAAGTGGTGCTTTAAGAAAGATTTTTTTACTTTTTCGAAAGGTGTAATAAAGTTGCAATTTTCACTTGTAAATGGGGACAGAAGAGAATCATTTCTAAACTTTCTAAACTTCTATGCTTCTAAACATTTGCCAATATGATCAAACATTGTGCAATACTTTAGTAAATTTATAAAAATATCGCCAACACATGTAAGAACAACTGAATTCAGAAATGATATATTGTCCCCCCACTTTATGTTCTGTTGAATTAATTTCATTCATTGCCACATCATGACTGGCAACCCAAGGGCAAGTAACCTGGAAATAGCAAATGTGAGAATTTTGTGTACTTAAAACAGGGTGTTGGGTGACTGTACTCATATCAGTGGGTAATTTCCAGAGAGCAAATGTGCAGTCCACCAAATAATAGTTACAATGTTACATTTTTTCTACATTCAAAGATAACACCTCTCAAGGGATTTTATTATAATCACATCATATTTTTCTGTATAACTGCTTGATTGACAATATTTGTATCTTAATGGTCAAAGTCTTTAATTAGAACAGTTAGTTAGAAATTGAACAGATTTGGGAGATAATGCCTTCTGTTCTTCTACAACTAGAAGAAGGCTCTTCTCCTTCTTTCCCTTCCACACCAGGTCACAGATCAAAGTATTCATAGTTTCAAAAATACTTACTGGTGAATCTATATTGAATTGTTTCCAAGAAACAAAAATACAATTTGGATCAAAAGGGCCATTTTAACAAGTGTCACAGTGGAAGCCACAGATATGCAGATTTTTTATAGTCCTATACATACCTCAAGACTTTGACCCCTAAAAATGAAAAAGAAAGCAAGCTGCATCATTTGTAGTGATTTATCAGATATATGAATCCTGGGGTCCAATGGAAACAAGAGGGATTTCTGATCGTTAACAGGTAGACCTAAAAAAGCTGCAAACACTTGAATTTATGATGTAATCTATCAATTTTGATCACTGACCCACAAATAATAGAAAATGATCTGCCTTTACAGATTTTTTTGTTCTTTCCTAGTTTGTTTACATTCTTTCATTCTTTTCCTTGATAATATTCACAAGAGAAACTGTCAGAGCAAAAGGCAATGGGCAGAACTGGCAAACCTACTACATAGCTACATAGCCTTTTTCCTGAATTTGAGTGTAACATTTTAACTCATGAATGAAACCTTTTCCAATATCGGGCATAATAGCACGCCAATGTCGGATCCCCCCCTTTGATGTGGCCTCCGACTGTGAGCCCACATCTTTTCTGGCACATTTCAGCTGTTTTGAACAGCTGACATGTGCCACTAACAGCCGCGGGTGGAATCACGATCCACCCACAGCTGTTAACCCGTTAAATGCCACTCTCAAACTCTGACAGTGGCATTTAACAAGCGCTTCTGGCAAGAGAAGAAAATCCCGCCCATTGGCCCACATGTCACATGACCGGGGGTCGCTGATGGGCTGGCATGGCAATCAGTGTTCTCCAGCAAACCTCTATGGTTGTCACCGCTGGACTGCTATAAGCCCTGCCTGGTGGTCAGCGCTCATAGCAAGTCAGCAATTCTGCTACATACAGGGGTTCTGTTCATCGCCTTTATGTAGCAGAGCCGATTGGGTTGCCGCAGCTTCTACTCTCCCAATAAGACTATTGAAGCATGCCAAACATAATAAAAAATGTTTTTAAAAATATAAAAGAAATAAAAGTTCAAATCACCCCCCTTTCACCCAATTCAAAATAAAACAATACAAAATAAAGTCAAACATACACATATTTGGTATCGCCGCATTCAGAATCGACCGATGCATCAGTATAAAAAAATAATTAACCCAATCGCTAAACAGTGTAACGAGAAAAAATGAAAACGCCAGAATTAAGTTTTTTTGGTTGCCGCGTCATTGTAGTAAAATGCAATAACGGATGATCAAAAGATTGTATCTGACCAAAATGAAAATGGTATAATTAATAATGTCAGCTCAGTATGCAAAAAATAAGCCTTCACCCAACCCGAGATCACGAAAAGTGGAGACGCTATGGGTATTATAAAATGGCGCCATTATTTTTTTAACAAATTTTGGAATTTTTTTTCACCACTTAGATAAAAAAGAACCTAGACATGTTTGGTGTCTATAAACTCATAATGACCCAGAGAGTCATAATGGCAGGTCAGTTTTAGCATTTAGTGAACACAGTAAAAAGGCAAAGCAAAAAACTATTGTGGAATTGCACTTTTTTGTAATTTCACCACACTTGAAAAGTTTTTTCCCATTTTCCAGTACACTATATAGTAAAATCATTGATGTTGTTGAAAAGTACAACTCATCCCATGAAAAACAAGCCCTCACATGGCCATATTGACAAAAAAATTAAAACATTATGGCTTGTCTCTACCCATCCTATTAAACATTATGTGGAAAGTAGAGGGAGGAGATGTGAGAAGCATGGTAAGAAAACAAGCAGAGGGTAAGATCTTACTGAGCTTTCTAGGAAGCCTTTTAGCTCAACCCAAGCTGGATTTGTATACAGCAGGACTGTTTGTGCGCTAAGGATTGAAGAGCAGGAATACCTCTATGTGTGCTGTGTTGTGTATAGAAGCCATCATAATAGATAGTCTAAGAGATAGTCTCCTCCCAACTGCTAAGACTCAATTGCGAATTAGAGACAGAGCCTGTAGTGGAGAAAACTGATGAAACGTGCAGATTTATCATATAATGGCCAGAAATATTAATATTTCTCATTTATCAATGCCGAACAATTAATGTTGAAAAGTTACATGAAAGAACAGATACTCTTTACTTATAAGAGAATGGAATTAATATTGTGTAGTATTCCAGTTAACAATTTAATCTCTGACTCACAATGGAATTGCCTAGACTGAGGGGTGGATTATTTAAGTGATGATGATACTCAGCCATTTAGGCTAGGTTCACATTTGCATATGGAGGCGCTGCGAACGTCTGCAGACTTCCTCCATGAAGCTCCACCCACGGCCGCACCTCCTCTGGTCAGCTCTGCCTACTTCTGCATACTTCTGCATGCAGCCTGTGTACCCTATCTTTAACATTGGGTACGCAGGTCGTGCAGATGTATGCGGATGCTTCTACATGCGTCGTTTTGACAATGCAGAGACTCGCATCAAACGCATCGTGTTGGAATTTTATGCAGGTGCCACATCGCCAAAACGACACATGCGGAGGCATCCGCATACATCCACATGAGCTGCGTACCCAATGTTAAAGATAGGGTATGCAGGCCGCATGCAGAAGTATGCGGACGTAGTCCGAGCTATCCAGAGGAGGTGCAGCAGTGGGCGGAGCTTCACGGAGGAAGTCTGCAGACATCCGCAGCTCCTCCATACGCAAATGTGAACCTAGCCTTACTTGTGAACTTATCTGAGGCAAGAGACTGGGGAAGTGGTGGTTGGAATGTAAGGTTTTAAACACTATGGATAAATCAAAATTATTTAATTCATGGTATAAATATTTTTAGCTTATTTTGCATGAAGTCTAGAAAATATCATAAGACTTTAACAAAAAAACAGTTTGTTAAAAGTCATTTTTCACGTACACATAAGGTGAAACTAGTACTACTCCAGCTAGGGATGTGAACTTTTTGATCTTCAGAGCAGTGAAATGCTGAGCACAGCTGAGACTACTGAAATGCTTTGATATAATTACCATCACATGAATAAAGATGTTCCTAGTGTAATACTCTGTATAATATAATGTAACTACATCTGATTAATGTAATTTCTAATGAATGTAGATTACTTGCACATTAAGGGCAAAGAAAAAGTTAGGTGCATTCTATACTATAACATATATTTTAGTAGCATTTTTTTTAACTTAACCAAAATTGAAAATACATTCTAATTAACCCTTGTTCATCCAGAGGAAACAATACAACAAATAAGTCATTTTTAGAAATTTGTTGCCATCAGCCTGTAGTATACATCATGTGTGTTTTCTAAGGGGTGGAGGGGTGGACACTGACAGCTTGGGACTGTGGCTGGACCCCTCTCCTTTTATATAATTTATAACAATTTAAGATATAATATACAGCTCTGACAAAAATTGAGAGACCACCACATGATAACCCTGTCATGGGCAGCCCATTCTCCAGACCTGAACCCCATTGAAAACCTCTGGAATGTAATCAAGAGGATGATGGATAGTCACAAGCCATCAAACAAAGAACTGCTTACATTGTTGGGCCAGAAGCAGTGTGAAAGACTGGTGGCAAGCATGCCAAGACGCATGAAAGCTGTTTTTAAAAATCACAGTTATTTCACAAAATATTGATTTCAGAACTCTTCCTGAGTTAAAACATTAGTATTGTTGTTTCTAAATGATTATGATCTTGTTTTCTTTGCATTACTTGAGGTCTGAAAGCACTGAGGTTTTTTATCTTTAATTTTAACCATTTTTCTTTGTCAGAAAAAAAAAATACAAAATTTATTGCTTGGAAATTCAGAGACATGCTGTCAGAAGTTTATAGACTAAAAGAACAATTTACATTTTACTCAAAAATATACCTATAAAGAGAAAAATCAGACAAACTGAACATTTGAAAGTGGTCTCTTAATTTTTGCCAGAGCTGTATAGTTTATATTATATAGTGTCCTCCTTCATTATGCATAATATTGCCCTTTATTACATAGTGCACTCTCTTGCTTTGTACAGCACCGCACCTTATATATCATATTTGTTTTGTGTTTTTTATTATTTGTTTTGTGTTTTTATTATTTATAACACCCTTTATTTATTTCATAATGTCTTCTCTTGTTTGATACAAAATGAAATGACTGATGATGGAACATGGTAAAGCTTCTTTTCTAGTGAATGAGGCTGTAGGACTGTTTTTGTGGTCAGATTGTGCTCCATCACCAGTCATTTTAAATCTAATGAGAAAGGACTCTATTTAATAAAGAGATGGCATTGTGAATAACATAAATAACAAGAATAGGTTATGTAAGAGACTATACTATGTGTAACATGAGATGATAATGATACTATGTAATAATTAGATGGTGCTTTATATTATAACAGAGGATGCGATATAATAAGGTATGGCACCACACATAACTTGAGAAGAAGCGATGTATTAAGGAATAGTGTCATACATAATAAAAGAGGAAACTATTTCATTAAGGATGGCGTTATACAGTGGGTGAAATAAATATTGAACATGTCACCACTCACCAATTTTTAACTAAATATATTTCTAAAGGTCTTACTGACATGAAATGATCAACATATGTTGGTAACAGCTCATTCAATTTAAATCAAACCATAGATGTCCATAAATTAATTTTTGTGTAATAATGAGAAATGACACAATGAAAAAGTATTGAACACATGAAAAAAGAGAAGTGCAACAAGCCATGGAAAGTCATGACACCAGCATAAATCTATCAGTAATTAGAAAGCAATACTGTCAATTAATGAAAAGTTGTCTCATTACCAAGGTGCCATATAAGAAACATCTCATGATGAGTAAAACCAGTCACAAGACCTTTGCAACCTTATTGTAGCAAACAATACTGATGGCATTGGTTACAGAAGAATTTATAAACTACTGAAGGTTTCAGTGAGCACTGTTGGGGTCAGAATCCGGAAGTAGAAAGAACATAATTTTATCATAAACCAGCCACGACCAGTTACTCCTCACAATATTTCAGGCAAACGAGTGAAAAGAATTATCAGAGGAGTTGTCCAAGAGCTAAAGACCACCTGTGAAGAGCTACAAAAGCATCTGGATTAAACAGGCACAAATGTTTCAAAAAAACAATACGTAATGTACTTAACCTTTGTGGCCTGTAATCAGCTCATTACATAAGACTCTATGGCTGAACAAAAAGCATGTTGTAACTCATTTAAAATTTGGTGTACAACATTTAGACAAGCCAGAGAAACACTGGGAGAATATGGTCTGGTCAGATAAGACCAAAATTGAAGTCTTTGGATGCCATAATACACACCATGTTTGGAGGCCAAAAGGTACTGGATATCACCCCAAAAATACCATATCAACAGTGAAGATTGTAGTTTGGAAAATCATAGTGTGGGGCTGTTTTTCAGCTAAAAGTACTAGCAAACTTCATATAATTTAAGGAAGGATGACTGGACAAATGTACAGAGACATTCTTAATAAAAATCTGCTGCCATCTACCAGGATGATGAAGATGAAATGAGGGTGGTCTCAGAGAAAGAAAATAAAGCTACTAGAATGGCCCAGCAAATCACCTGACCTGAATCCAATAGAAAATGTATTCTCTTCTATAGCTATTGCAAGAGCTGTGCAGGGCTGATGTCATGTTGACGGTCTCTGATTGGCTGGCGAAGTGTATTGCAGCACAGGGAGCCGGTAGTTCCCTGCGCCACAATACATTTCAGTTGAATGTGCATCCTCAGATGCACCTCCAGCTAAAGTAGGTGGCGGTGTCTGTGGGTTGTCCTCCATCTCTGGGCCCTGGTACAGCTGCATCAGCTTCTCCTGCGATATATTTGCCTCTCTTTCTCATTAAGGCACTTCTTATCTCTTATGAACTACAAAATTATGTATTTCTCATTTAATATAAGCCCTATGAAGTGCATTATAATGCTATTATCTTCTTTATGACCTTAATTTCTTAGTTTCTTTCCATTTCTGATGGCTAAATTTACCCAAGACCCTCTAAAATGATTATCTAGCCCCTACAAATTCCTTGAATATTATTTCTCATTATGATTCCAGGATTTTAACATATATTTCACACAGTACCCTATCCAAATTCATACTGGTAAATACATTTAGAAAAAAACTGAAAACTCAGCCGGAATATGACATGAAAACATACATGATGTAAAGGCATGTTCACACTGGCCATAGAAACAATTTCAGTAATTTTGTATTCAGTACAAATAGAGTGTAGTTACTGTCCCAGTTGGGTATACCTTGTCACGGTGGAACAGCTCTATGCTTTCATTGATCAAAAAACAGTGTTTACTAAATACCTTATGTTAATTATTTAATGCACTTGCTTTTTTACTTATTTATTTTCATTAGGGTATATACACACGTTGTCTTTTCTATAGTTTTACTTGTTTCTATTGTAAGGTAGCACTCACTGAGTGTATTGGGGGACACTCACTTGGCTGCAGATAAACCAGGTCCGGTACAGGCTTTTCACATAACACAGTCCATACGGTTTATTGTATACGGCATAAACCATGGCAGCATGAGGAAATGGTAACAGTCTTACAGCAGACCAAACAAATGTTCATAGTGGAGCTATGCTCACGTAGCTCTGTGTTCACACAGGCTGTGCTTTGCCCAGCACTCAGACTCAACAGTCTTTCAGTTAATTCCCCCTGTCCGGGTTACCTCTTGGAGCTCCTTCTCCAGATGCCGACTAGCTGTTAGTCCTTTCTCTCAGGGGAACGGCCGCACTGGACTCACCGATCCGGACAGTGCCTTATTCACTAGGCTGCCTCACAGTTCCTGAACCACAGCCGGACAGTGGCTCCCCAAATGCAGTCTGTCACAGACGCTGCTCTCACACGTGGCCTGCCGGGACCTTCCACACGGACCAATCAGATCCAAGCACTCTCCCCCTGTGACCTACCCTGGTCACCTTTTATGGTCCGTAGCCATGCCCACCAGTGGATCACATGGCTATGACCTCATCGCAGGTCCTATTTCAAACAGACACACGCAGGCTTTATCCTGGGTGTTCAGTGGAGTTATCCACCTTTTACCTCATTGGTGGCAACGGTGCTATCTTCGAGTCACTGTGCTGGGGTTGGTAGCAGCGACTACTCTTATAGCAATGTGGCGGCTCTGTGCGTGGGGTTGGCGGTTGCTCCTATATGTGCAGTGTGGGGGCTCTGTGCTGGGGGGTGGCAGCGATGGTTTTTTGTCCAGCGTCGGGGCTCTACTGGCATTTCTTCAAAGCCCGGAGGTCCCGGCAGCTCCATTGCTGCGATACGGTGGCCTCCGGGAAAATGGCTGCTGGGGCCCGCGCATGCTCAGATTCAGATCTCGTCTCCTGAGAGGAGACACCGCCGCCCCCCAGCACAGAGACCCGCAGATAGCACTGCTGCCACCAATGAGATAAAAGGGGGATATCTTCACTTACACCTTCCCTGTGAGACGCCCCCTCCCTTCGTCATTGGGACCACTCCCCCCCACCATATGCAGATTGGTCCACACCCACCCTATAAGATGAGACACGGCATATAAGACCCCCGACTTTTAAGAAGATTTTATATTTTAACTGGAAAAGTTGGGGGGTCGTCTTATAAACCCAGTTGTCTTATACGCCGGAAAATGCGGAATGTAAACTAGTAATAATATATAAGGTTTCAAAAATATCATCCAAAAATGTAAAAGTAAAGATATGAAAATTGAGCAGATGACAAATTAGGCAAGCCCTTAGACATAAAAATCAGAGAGTGCTGCTGGAAGTTAGAAATCGCTTGCTATTTTGAGGACAATCTCTTCTTCAGGGCCTTGTAAAAAACTCAATGTGTTAGAAAAATAAAGCATAGCCACCTTCACCCCTTTTCTGAAGAAGCAGCTCATACTGGCACAGGTGAAGAGTAGTAGAGTACATGTTCTTTACTGCAGATAGATGCGACTAGAAAGCTAGAAAGGCCCCGATTCATCATGGTGTCTTCACCAGCTTTCTGGCTTAAATCACCTTAATAAGTCGCCAAATTCTGGTACAATTTGAATCGATGCTTAAAAATTGGATATGGTTTCAAGAAAAAAGACCTTGACAAGACCATTGTATGCTGAAAATGTTGTAACCTGAGATATAGCAACTTAAAGGACTACTGTAATAGTTTTCCTTGGTGCTATTACATGTAGTAATGTAACAGATCTGCTGGACATTGCTGCTTATCTTGTCTCCACATGTACTTGCTGGGATGCATGCAGATCAACCAATGTCATGGACCTGTACTATTCGTCAGAATGTAAGGACTGATTTTGTATGCATCCCTTGTAGGTAATTGTATTGATGGCATCATATCTTGTTACGTTGTACTGTTTAGGTAGAGATCTGTTGAGTTTCATAACATAATTTGTGGGAAATTGGCATATGTGGACAGGACTCACTCTAACACGATATAAAGCAGAAGTGCACAACCCACCCACATGCGGCCAATCTTGCTCCTGATTGCCGCTCATGCAGTGTCTGATATGTGAGTAGTGTGTGTGCTGCATGTGTCTGATATGTGAGCAGTGTGTGTGCTGAATGTGTCTGATATGTGAGCAGTGTGTGCTGCATGTCTATATATCTGAGCAGTGTGTGTACTGCATGTGTCTGATATGTGAGCAGTGTGAGTGCTGCATGTCTATGATATCTGAGCAGTGTGTGTGCTGCATGTGTCTGATATGTGAGCAGTGTGAGTGCTGCATGTCTATGATATCTGAGCAGTGTGTGTGCTGAATGTGTCTGATATGTGAGCAGTGTGTGTGCTGCATGTGTCTGATATGTGAGCAGTGTGTGTGCTGCATGTCTATGATATCTGAGCAGTGTGTGTGCTGCATGTCTATATATCTGAGCAGTGTGTGTGCTGCATGTGTCTGATATGTGAGCAGTGTGTGTGCTGAATGTGTCTGATATGTGAGCAGTGTGTGTGCTGCATGTGTCTGATATGTGAGCAGTGTGTGTGCTGCATGTCTATGATATCTGAGCAGTGTGTGTGCTGCATGTGTCTGATATGTGAGCAGTGTGTGTGCTGCATGTGTCTGATATGTGAGCAGTGTGTGTGCTGCATGTCTATGATATCTGAGCAGTGTGTGTGCTGCATGTCTATATATCTGAGCAGTGTGTGTGCTGCATGTGTCTGATATGTGAGCAGTGTGTGTGCTGAATGTGTCTGATATGTGAGCAGTGTGTGTGCTGCATGTGTCTGATATGTGAGCAGTGTGTGTGCTGCATGTCTATGATATCTGAGCAGTGTGTGTGCTGCATGTGTCTGATATGTGAGCAGTGTGTGTGCTGCATGTGTCTGATATCTGAGCAGTGTGTGCTGAATGTGTCTGATATGTGAGCAGTGTGTGTGCTGCATGTGTCTGATATGTGAGCAGTGTGTGTGCTGCATGTCTATGATATCTGAGCAGTGTGTGTGCTGCATGTGTCTGATATGTGAGCAGTGTGTGTACTGCATGTCTATATATCTGAGCAGTGTGTGTACTGCATGTCTATATATCTGAGCAGTGTGTGTGCTGCATGTGTCTGATATGTGAGCAGTGTGTGTGCTGAATGTGTCTGATATGTGAGCAGTGTGTGTGCTGCATGTGTCTGATATGTGAGCAGTGTGTGTGCTGCATGTCTATGATATCTGAGCAGTGTGTGTGCTGAATGTGTCTGATATGTGAGCAGTGTGTGTACTGCATGTGTCTGATATGTTAGCAGTGTGTTTATGTGTGTGCTGCATGTGCCTGATATGTGAGCAGTGTGTGTGCTGCATGTGTCTGATATGTGAGCAGTGTGTGTGCTGAATGTGTCTGATATGTGAGCAGTGTGTGTGCTGCATGTCTATGATATCTGAGCAGTGTGTGTGCTGCATGTGTCTGATATGTGAGCAGTGTGTGTGCTGAATGTGTCTGATATGTGAGCAGTGTGTGTGCTGAATGTGTCTGATATGTGAGCAGTGTGTGTGCTGAATGTGTCTGATATGTGAGCAGTGTGTGTGCTGCATGTGTCTGATATGTGAGCAGTGTGTGTGCTGCATGTGTCTGATATGTGAGCAGTGTGTGTGCTGCATGTGTCTGATATGTGAGCAGTGTGTGTGCTGAATGTGTCTGATATGTGAGCAGTGTGTGTGCTGCATGTGTCTGATATGTGAGCAGTGTGTGTGCTGCATGTCTATGATATCTGAGCAGTGTGTGTGCTGCATGTGTCTGATATGTGAGCAGTGTGTGTGCTGAATGTGTCTGATATGTGAGCAGTGTGTGTGCTGCATGTGTCTGATATGTGAGCAGTGTGTGTGCTGCATGTGTCTGATATGTGAGCAGTGTGTGTGCTGAATGTGTCTGATATGTGAGCAGTGTGTGTGCTGAATGTGTCTGATATGTGAGCAGTGTGTGTGCTGCATGTGTCTGATATGTGAGCAGTGTGTGTGCTGAATGTGTCTGATATGTGAGCAGTGTGTGTGCTGCATGTGTCTGATATGTGAGCAGTGTGTGTGCTGAATGTGTCTGATATGTGAGCAGTGTGTGTGCAGCATGTGTCTGATATGTGAGCAGTGTGTGTGCTGCATGTGTCTGATATGTGAGCAGTGTGTGTGTAACTGATATGTGAGTGGTGTGTGCTGCATGTATCTGATATGTGAGCAGTGTGTGTGCTGAATGTGTCTGATATGAGAGCAGTGTGTGTGCTGAATGTGTCTGATATGTGAGCTGTGTGTGTGCTGCATGTGTCTGATATGTGAGCAGTGTGTGTGCTGAATGTGTCTGATATGTGAGCAGTGTGTGTGCTGCATGTGTCTGATATGTGAGCAGTGTGTGTGCTGCATGTCTATGATATCTGAGCAGTGTGTGTGCTGAATGTGTCTGATATGTGAGCAGTGTGTGTGCTGCATGTGTCTGATATGTGAGCAGTGTGTGTGCTGCATGTGTCTGATATGTGAGCAGTGTGTGTGCTGAATGTGTCTGATATGTGAGCAGTGTGTGTGCTGAATGTGTCTGATATGTGAGCAGTGTGTGTGCAGCATGTGTCTGATATGTGAGCAGTGTGTGTGCTGCATGTGTCTGATATGTGAGCAGTGTGTGTGTAACTGATATGTGAGTGGTGTGTGCTGCATGTATCTGATATGTGAGCGGAGTGTTCTGCATTTATCTGATATATATAATAAGACCTGAACAACAGCATCTAGGGAATAATTAGCAATTTCGACTAGACGTGCAAGGCCTCGCTCAGTGTAATTGAATTGAGTGATGCCTTTTACATTTAGCCAGCCTGAAGCCATAGTTATGCATGGTGCACATACAGTGACTCTGGACTTTTGTGACAAACCTGGAAAGCTCCTTCAGACAATGTGCCCACAATCTGGAAGTAGCAGCTAATCACGGAGGTAAACCAACATGTGTTCACTGAACCATGCATATTTTCCACATCCAATACTTTCATTTCTGTTGCGGAGGCTAGCATCTCAGCCAGAGAAATTGACGTGCTGCAGCCTTGAAAGACGTACCGCATGTCATAGTCAGTGGCTGATCCGCAGGCGTGCATACACACACAGTGGACATGGGATTTCAAGAAATCTCAACCACTATGCTGTAACATCTGGCTGCTGCGTTTTTGACACTGCATAAATACTCAGCATCAAAATCGCAGCAATATCTGATCATGGGCACATACCCCCCAGGATAGGCCATCAACATTATATTCAAAGAGAGCCACTTTATGTAAATATTCACCAAATTGATGTCTCACTTCCTTCTTTAAAATTTACTTCTTTGAAAAAGACCCCTTTTAGTCCTCAAGAGTATATTAGGTAAAAAAATATAAAAATACTAGCTAAATTTGAAATATATGATAGAAATATATATTATAATATAATATACAAGTGCTTATCACTAAGTTAGAATATCATCAAAAAGTTAATTTCTTTTAGTTCTTCAATAGAAAAGGTGAAACTCGTATATTGTATAGAGTCATTACAAATAGAGTGATCTATTTCAAGTGTTTATTTCTGTTAATGTTGATGATTATGGCTTACAGCTAATGAAAACCCAAAAGTCATTATCTCAGTAAAAAAGAATACTTTATAACACCAGCTTGAAAAATGATTTTAAAATCTGAAATGTTGGCCTACTGAAAGGTATGTTCAGTAAATGCACTCAATACTTGGTCGGGGCTCCTTTTGCATCAATTACTGCATCAACACAGCATGGCATGGAGGCGATCAGCCTGTGGAACTGCTGAGGTGTTATGGAAGCCCAGGTTGCTTTGATAGCAGTCTTCATCTCATCTACATTGTATGGTCTGGTGTCTCTCATCTTCCTCTTGACAAAACCCCATAGATTCTCTATGGGGTTAAGGTCAGGCGAGTTTGCTGGTCAATCAAGCACAGTGATACTGTTGTTTTTAAACCAGGTATTGGTACTTTTGGCAGTGTGGACAGGTGCCAAGTCCTGCTGAAGAATGAAATTTTCATCTCCAAAAAGCTTGTCGGCAGAGAGAAGCATGAAGTGCTCTAAAATTTCCAGGTAGATGGCTGCGCTGACTTTTGTCTTGATAAAACACAGTGGACCTACACCAGTTGATAACATGGCTTCCCAAACCATCACTGATTGTGGAAACATAATACTAGACCTCAAGCAGCTTGGATTGTGTGTCTCTTCACTCTTCCTCCAGACTCTGGGACCTTGATTTCCAATTGAAATTTAAAATTTACTTTAATCTCAAAACAACACCTTGGACCACTGAGCAATAGTGCAGATCTTTTTCTCCTTGGCCCAGGTAAGACGCTTCTGGCGTTGTCTATTGGTCATGAGTGGCTTGACACAAGGAATGCGACACTTGTAGCTCATGTCCTGGATACATCTCTGTGTGGTGGCTCTTGAAGCAATGACTCCAGCAGCAGTCCACTCCTTGTGAATCTTCCCCAAATTGCCAAATGGCCTATTCTTAACAATTTCTTCAAGGCTGCTGTCATCCCAGTTGCTGGTTTGCACCTTTTTCTACCACATTTTTCCTTCCACTTCTTTATTCTCTTTATTCTCTTTATTCTCTGTGAAGAGCCGGCTTCTTTAGCAATGACCTTTTGTGGCTTACCCTCCTTGCGGAGTGTGTCAGTGACTGCCTTCTGGAAATTAGCCATGTCAGAAGTCTTCCCCATGATTGTGGAGCCTACTGAAACAGAATAAGGGACCTTTGTAAACGTTTAGGAAGCCTTTGCAGGTGTTTTTGTTAATTATTCTAATTTACTGAGATAATTACTTTTGGGTTTTCATTGGCTGTAAGCCATAATCATCAATATTAGCAGAAATAAACACATGAAATTGATCACTCTGTAATGACTCTATATAATATATGAGTTTCAATTTTTGTATTGAAGAAATGAAATTAACTTTTTGATGATGTTCTAATTTAGTGAGAAGCACTTGTATATTTTTAGCATGTAGAAAACAGAAAAAATACAAATTACAGATGATTATATTGGTCAGCAGAAATAATTTGTAGTAACCAAAAATTAACGGCACTTTCTCAAGATTATTCTATCACCTATCATCTGCACCTACATACTAAATAGAAAATAGGCAAAACTCAATAATATATACCAGTAACTCTACTACCTAATAATGAAATTGCAGGAACAATAAATCGATGTGAATGCTATTATGCCCAATGATGACAAAAGTCTTTCGGAGTGATACCTTTATTGGCTAACCAGAAAATAGTTTATGTTTTCAAGCCTTCAGAGAACAGAATATGATGAAAAAATGGAAACAAAATTTCCAAACATAACAATTTATTCAGGATCTGTTATGAGCACCATATGCAGAAACCCACACAATCAAATGCCTTGGCATTCTATCAATTGATTAATGATTGTCTGAGGATTGTTCTGTCACACTAAATGCACCTGGGTGCACAAATCTTCATGATCCACTGCTAGCAGCTCCCTTTGTAATTGCTGACCAAGGATTTCCCACATGTGTTTGAGGGGAGACTACACTCCAGAGACACTGCAGGTAATCGTAGCACATTTAGGCCATCCAGGCTGCTCACAGTAGAAGGAGCAACATGCATTTTCATGTTGTTGTGTTGAAAAATACCTCCTGGTACACTTTGGTGAAACGTCAGTTCTACTGGTTTTATGATTGATCCATTCTGTGTCGCAAGCGAAATTAGACGTCACAAAGCTGAAATACCCAACAGTTTTTTACATTTGTAAATTATAGATGCCATGTTATTTTAACATTGCTACATAAATGCAGTAAAAGTATAAAGACTTGCATAAACATTAGAAAAAAGGTGTCTGTACAAGCTTAAGACATCAGATAAGCATCTCATGTGTCCTCCAGACTGTCTCACACCAGAAATGTCAGGGAACATAAGAATCTCATTGTTGACATTTCAATGGATGAGCCTTTTCTTTGGGAAATAAACCATTACCAGATGAGTGCTTGGTCAAATATTCCTGCGTATGGGACATTAGGAGAGATAGCTGTCCGTCAAGTTATGGGCAGCCTTAAATATTTTGAATTATTTAGTACGTAACCAAGGTGTTTCAACAATAAACTTATCTTGAAATTCCACAAAAAAAATCAAGGCTAGTACTCTCAAAGCTGTGATCTGGCTCAGCCACTGGCCAGGAGGCATTTCCAATGATTTCACTGTGTCCAAGATAAGCGCATGAATTATCATTGAGAAGTATGTAGAAAGGGAAATATGGGTTCTCGTAGAGTATTATAATTTTATTGTTTAAGTGGTCTAAGGACGTTGATCTATAATTTTTATCACCCAGAACACTCCTTTAATTGAGGCTATCAAATCTTTCATCTGGATTCCATTGGCTCTTGTCAAACCAAGTCTCAAGGTAGAAGGCTCCTGGTACATTTTGAAGCGTGAGGGTTTTGAAATGAAGACATTTGTTTCGTTAGCTCATCTTTGGATTTTAATTCCGCTCTCCCATCGTTTTTGTTAAAGAATTCTAAATGTTCAGAAAATCCAATGCTGCACAAAAATCACAGAAATATTTTCAATATAAAGAGTCTTAAAAAAATAGTTTAATTGTGTATCCTTTACAGTGTATGGGAAAGTAAACATATTTATTAATTATTTGCAATTTGCATTTTTAATGCATTTAAATTAAAATTAGACTTGATAAATTCAAAATAAATTGTGTTTTGGATAAAGAATACATGCAGTATGATAATTATTTATATATGTAGATTGCTTCATTAAAGTTCATGCACCTGCTCAGGAACATCTATTTCTGATATCGCTTGTGCTTGTAAAATGTAGCAGAAGTTGGTAAAAACTGTTAAGGTTAAAACTTACAAGGTAGTGTAAAACATTACAGGGAATTGTCCAGAATCAGAAAAGGGGCTTTTTTTGTTTTTATAAAAGCACCCTTGTTGCCCATGGGTCAAGTCCAGTTTTAGAGTTCAGCTCTATTTACTTGAGGTAGATGTATTCCGATACCATGTTAAAGTCTAGGCAGTATGCACTGATCCTCTCCACAAAGCTGTGTCTCTTTCTGAAATAAATTCTGTAGGTTTTCTTGAAATAATATCCCAGCAGTAAATCCACGCTGTCCTGTCGTTTGACAATAAATGTTCCACACTGTGTGATTCTATTTCCTAATATTGATGTGAGACTCCCAAATCGAAAGTTAATATATTCCTCTGCTGTCTATTTTGTAACGGGAAATTATATTTAAGGGTTTGGAACAATACAGAGAAATAAATACCAACATGCATATACAACCTGGATCTAATAATGTATCTATCTTTAATTTTTAAACCTCGTGCAATATCTACAGTATGTAAATATCATGATTTTTTAAATAGCGAGACTAGCGGCAATGGTCAAATATTTCAATAGCAAACCATGATGAAAAAAATGTGTCTATTTATAATTATAATTAAGTCTTCATTGATGGGTATGGGCTTATATGCATAATATATGGAAATGCCACATTCATTGTGAGTGGTTTTCATTTTATTGAACTCAAGCCATCTACAGCTCTGGCAAAAATTAAGAGACGACTTCCAAATGTTCAGTTTGTCTGATTTTTCTCTTTATAGGTATGTTTTTGAGTAAAATATAAATTGTTCTTTTAGTCTACAAACTTCTGACAACATGTCTCCGAATTTCCAAGCAATAAATTTTGTTTTTTTATTCTGAAAAGGAGAAATGGTCAAAATAAAATAAAACAGTGCTTTCAGACCTCAAATAATGCAAAGAAAACAAGTTCATAATCATTTAGAAACAACAATACTAATGTTTCAGGAAGAGTTCAGAAATCAATATTTTGAGGAATAACCGTGATTTTTAAAAACAGCTTTCCTGTGTCTTGGCATGCTTGCCACTAGTCTTTCACATTGCTTCTGGCACAAAAATTTAAACAGTTCTTCTTTGTTTGATGACTTCTGACGATCCATCATCCTCTTGATTACATTCCAGACGTTTTCAATGGGGATCAGGTCTGGAGAATGGGCTGCCCATGACAGGGTTTTGATGTGGTGGCCTCTTAATTTTTTCCAGAGCTGTATATATTCTTGGAGGCCCAGCCTTATCTAAATAGGCAAAATAACATTTTATCTTCCAAGCAGAGATCAAGTCTAGTTATGATTTTCCCAAAAAATTTTAGCTGTGGTTCTGTAAAGTACTGCCATTGCCATTGCCAGGTTTAAATATTATTTTGTCTGGTTTATGTGCTACGACAGGAGGTTAGATGCAGACAGGGTTAACTATTCTACCCAGCCCAGAATGGGAAGAGCAATATGGGTACAAGGAAAGGCAGTTTAATGCTGTTATGCAGCTAGGAAAAGTTATTAAGATGTGATCACACCTTTGATCTTGTTGCTCACAGACCTGCATTGAAAAGGGTGTTTGTGTGCCAAGAAGAGAGAGACCATATCTGATAACCTGTTCTGAATGAATTAAGAATTGGTATATTAATTCCAAATCTCAGGAAGGAGGCTGTCATGATCCAGGACGGGGTTTCGCTTTGGCCCATCCTGGTCTGACTGGGGGTTAATGCTATTTAATGCTCACTGGACCTAGGTCCGGTGTCAGTTATACGCCTGCCTTGGCTGAGTTAGTTGACCTTGTGCGTACGTGTGCCTTGTGCCTGATATCTTGCTTGCTTGTTTGGTTTTGATCTGGTTCTGTCCCTGTTACGAGTTCTGCCTGTCCCTCTTGTACTGCGCTATCTCTCGTGTATGACTCTCTGCTTGTGACCCGACTTCTCTCTGCTCATCCCCTTGGTACCACGTCGCCCTCTTTTGTATGACCTTTGGCTTTGTCTGACCTCCCGTCTGTTTATCCCTCCTGTACCTCGCTGTCCGCACTGTGTATGAACTCTATTTTGCCTGACTCTGAGTGTTCTGTCTTCTCTGAAAGCAGGACGCTAAGCCCCGCACCCTTGCAGTCACGTGACAGTAGGTCCCGTGCCGGCTTGCTAAATTTCATCACTAAGGTCCTGTGCACCTATACTTTCTGGCTGTCCTGATCCCCAGAGGTCCCTACAGTGCGGGTGAGTTAAACACCTGACCCAGATGTCTCAGAAACTCCTTGGAGAACAACGAGTCCTGGCTCAGTCTCAGCAGCTGATCGCTGACACTGTGAAGAGGGTTTTTTCATCGGGGGCTGGGGATATTACATTAGTTTCCCCTGAGTCTCCAGTGAAGTTACCGGATACCTTTTCTGGAGATAAAAAAGAGTTCAGAGTTTTCAAGGAGGGCTGTAAGCTTTTTTTTCCTTAAGACCACACTCTTCTGGGGATGAAAGTCAGAGAGAGGGGGTTATTATGTCTCTGTTAAGGGGAGCCCCCCAAGCTTGGGCTTTCTCCCTTCCGACCACAGCCCCTGAGCGTATGATGGTAGATGCATTTTTTGAGGCCCTGGGGCATATTTATGATGAGCCTGATCGTATGCGTATGGCTGAGGACATGGTGATGAGTGTGTGCCAGGGGAAGCACTCAGCCGAGTGGTTTGTTCAGAATTCAGACGCTGGGCTGCTGAGGTCTGTTGGAATGATGTCGCCCTCCGGGGTTTGTTCCGTAGAGGCCTGTCTGAATATCTGAAAGATGCCTTGGCTCTCCATCCTCCACCTGATTCCCTGGAGGAGGCTATGACACAGGCCGTCCGGATGGATCGCCGGCTACGGGCGAGAGGAGTGATGCCAAGTGAAAGACCGTTATTCTCTCAAGGAAGGGGAGCCAGTCCGATATTGGAGATCATGGAGATGGGAACCATCGACCTCAAAGAAAATGAAAGGAGACAATGGCGCGTGGGAAAAGACTGTTTTCCCTGTGGCGATTCTGGACATTGGAGAAAGGTTTGCCCCTCCCGTCCACTAACCAAGCGACTGAGCCCGGGTGATTGTCGTGGAGGTCACCCAGGCTCTCAGGTACCTTTTTCTGCATTCTCTAAAATGTTGTTGCAAGTGGAACTTTGTTGTGGGAGTGTCTCCACATCCACTTCTGCCTTCGTGGATTGCGGATCAGCATTGAACTTTATTGACTCTGATTTGGTATCCAGGTGTAAGTTAGGGACAGTTAGGTTGGAGACTCCTATTCACATTGTGGCCCTTGACAAAACATCACTGGTAAAGAATGACATTATGTTTCGTACTGAAGAGTTTCTCCTTAAAGTGAGTTCCTTGCACCAGGAACGTATTTCATGTTTTGTGTTGGACAGCCTGCCAGCAGGACTGGTGTTGGGGTTCCCCTGGCTAAAATTGCATAATCCTGTAATTAATTGGGAATGTCGGGACATTGTTAAATGGGGTCCTTATTGTTCTGAGAAATGTCTTGATACTGTGTCTGTCGTCCGTCGGTCTGGAAGGTATTCCGGAGTGCCTGATAGACTATATGGACGTTTTCTCTGAAAAAGAGGCTGAGGTTTTACCACCACACCACCCATTTGATTGTGCCATTGACCTGGTTCCAGGTGCTAAATTGCCGAAGGCTCGCTTGTATAACCTTTCGGGTCCTGAACGGGCTGCGATGAAGGAGTATATTTCCGAGAGCCTCCGCAAGGGACACATTCGTCCTTCTGTTTCTCCTGTGGCGGGGGGGTTCTTTTTTGTAAAGAAAAAAGATGGTGGTTTACGCCCATGCCTCGATTTTCATGAGTTAAATTAGATAACTGTGAGGAATACGTATCTCCTTCCACTTATTCCTGGTTTATACAACCAATTGTCCGGAGCTAAGTGGTTTTCAAAATTAGGTCTATGGGGAGCGTATAACCTTATCCGAGTCCGAGACGGAAATGAATAAAAAACGACTTTTCTCACTACTGAAGGGTTGTTTGAAAATCTGGTCATGCCTTTCGGCTTGACCAATTTCTAGCGGTCTTCGAAAACTTCATAAATCACGTGTTCTCTGATTTTATTGGGTGTTTTTTGGTGGTATATTTGGATGACATATTGCTCTATTCTCCTGATAAACAGACTCACATTGGTCATGTTCGGGAAGTTCTCCAAAGACTCCGGGAGAACTGTCTCTTTGCTAAACTGGAAAAATGTTTGTTTTTTGTTCAGGAACTGTCGTTTCTGGGATTCATCGTGTCTGCTGAAGGGTAACACATGGATCCTAATAAGGTGCAGGCCATTATCGAGTGGGTTCAACCTTGTGATTTGAAGGCTCTGCAGTGTTTCCTAGGATTCACCAATTACTATCGCAAATTTATAAAGGGGTTCTCACAGGTGGTTAAACCCCTCACAGACATGACTCCAAAGGGGGCCAATATCAAGAATTGGTCAACCGCAGCGGTAGCGGCATTTCAGTTTTTGAAAACATGTTTCATGTCGGCCCCGGTTCTTGTTCAACCGGACCTGTCGGAACCATTTATTGTTGAGGTAGATGCCTCAGAGGTGGGGGTGGGGGCGGTGGGGGCGGTATTGTCCCAGGGTCCTGACACTTTGACCAATTTAAGACCTTGCACCTTTTTCTCAAAGAAATTCTCTCCTGCGGAGAGACACTATGATGTGGGAAATCGAGACCTTCTGGCCATTAAGTTGGCCTTTGAAGAATGGAGGCATTTTTTGGAGGGGGCTGTCCATCCTATAACCGTAATTATGGACCACAAAAACCTAGATTATATTGAGTCAGCTAAGAGGTTGACTCCTAGACAGGCTAGATGGTCACTTTTTTTTCCCGATTCAACTTCTCGATCACTTTTCGGCCAGGGTCCAAAAATGTCAGAGCGGACGCTTTGTCACGCAGTTTAGATCCGGTGTCCCCCCAGAACCTCCATCCTCCATTCTTCAGCCTGAGGTGGTGGTGGCAGGTATTTCGAATATGTTGGAACGAGAGATTCGGGAAGCCCAGTCTCTTGCACCGCCGGCTAAGCCGGTGGACAAACTTTTTGTGCCATCTCAACTTCGCCTTAAGGTCCTCCGGGAGTTCCATGACTCAGTTCTGGGTGGACATCCAGGGATCTCGGCTACCCGGAAGGCCATTGCTAGAGTATTCTGGTGGTCTGCTTTAGCCTCTGATGTTGGGGAATATGTGTCTGCTTGTGATGCTTGTGCCCGTGCAAAACCCCCCATAACAGGCCAGTCGGGGAATTGGTACCACTGCCAATTCCTGAGAGACCATGGACGCATTTGTCCATCGATTTCATCACCAACCTTCCCCCCTCCAAGGGTAATACCATCGTCTGGGTTGTGGTGGACAGGTTTAGTAAGCAGGCACATTTTGTACCTTTGGCAGCTCTAGCTAATGCGAAAACATTGTCCAGATTGTTTGTTGAGCATGTGGTGCGGTTGCATGGGGTACCCTTGAATGTGGTGTCTGATAGAGGAGTGCAATTTGTTTCCAGATTTTGGAGGGCTTTTTGTAAAAGGTTGGGTATTGGTCTGTCCTTTTCATCTGCTTATCATCCAGCAGACCGAGCGGACCAATCAGTTGCTGGAGCAAATTCTGCATTGCTTGACCTCAGACTGACAAGATGATTGGTGTTCTGTGTTACCTGTGGCTGAGTTTGCATTTAACAACCGCGCTAACCAGTCTACGGGTACATCTCCCTTTTTCTGCAATTATGGGTTTCATCCTCATTTTGGAGAATTATCCCATTTAAATTCTGGGTGTCCTGGGGTGGATGAGACGATCCAGCGGTTGGGGAAGGTATGGCGAGAGGTCCAGAGTAACATTACGAAGGCCCAGGACAAATTTAAATTTTTTGCGGACAAAAAATGATCCGCGGGACTGGTGTTTCAGATTGGGGATAAGGTATGGTTGTCCACCAAGAATATAAGACTCAAGGTCCCCTCTGCGAAGCTTGGACCCAAGTTTATCGGTCCTTATGAAATTACCGAGGCAGTTAACCCGGTGGCTTTTCGGTTGCATCTCCCGCCATCTCTGCGGATCCCAAATGTTTTTCATAAGGCCCTTTTGAAACCTGTGAGGCCCGCTGGGGAGGGATCATCAGCTTCCCCAACACCGGTTTTGGTGGATGGGCAGTCGGAGTACGAGGTGGAACGAATTGTCGACTCCAGGTTGGTCCATCGTGCCCTTCAATATCTGGTACATTGGAAAGGCTACGGTCCTGAAGAACACTCGTGGGTTCCTGCTCGATCGGTTCATGTGGATCGGTTGGTCCGGGCCTTTCACACCAAGTACCCTGAGAGACATGGTGGTCCAGTGGCCCCCCATTGAGAGGAGGGTACTGTCATGATCCAGGACGGGGTTTCGCTTTGACCCGTCCTGGTCTGGCTGGGGGTTAATTGTTCCGCCTCTCACTGGCAGAGGGCGGTTATTTAATGCTCACTGGACCTAGATCCGGTGCCAGTTATACTCCTGCCCTCGGCTGAGTTAGTTGACCTTGTGCGTACGTGTGCCTTGTGCCTGATATCTTGCTTGCTTGTTTGGTTTTGATCCGGTTCGGTCCCTCTTACGAGTTCTGCCTTTCCCTCTTGTACTGCGTTACCTCTCGTGTATGACTCTCTGCTTTTGACCCGACTTCTCTCTGCTCGTCCCCTTGGTACCACGTCGCCCTCTTGTGTATGACTTTTGGCTTTGTCTGACCTCCCATCTGTTTAACCCTCCTGTACCTCGCTGTCCGCACTGTGTAAGAACTCTGTTTTGCCTGACTCTGAGTGTTCTGTCTTCTCTGAAAGCAGGATGCTAAGCTCCGCCCCCTTGCAGTCACATGACCGTTGGTCCTGTGCTGGCTTGCTAAACTTCATCACTCAGGTCCTGTGCACCTATACTTTCTGGCTGTCCTTATCCCCAGGGGTCCCTACAGTGCGGGTGAGTCCATGCTCAGCGGAGGCTGTACGCCGGCGCTGTCAGGATCCTGATAGAGGCCAAAAACAAAGACAAGCGTTTATCTACAATAGAAAATAAGCTAGAGGGTATCCAGGTCTGAGAGTCATAGAGGAGAAGATGGCCAGGCTGGTACACAAGTTCTCCTTTAGGGAATTGAAGATACAGTGGCATAGACAGGAGCATGTGGCCTTTTGGACTTTGAGAATAATAGTGAGGAGTTGTACTTACCTACCTCAGCTAGTGAGGTCCTCATGAATCAACTGGACGTTGAGACTAGCTGTGAGGGGCCACAGAAATACACCTCAAGCCATGTGGTCCTCACAAGGGAATATGGAGGTTCCCATAATGGTTTGCTCATGTAACATGTAAAGGAAAGTGCCACCACATATAGTTGTAACACTCCTACCTCTGAATTGTGCAGTAAGATTATTCATAAACTCTTGGGCCTGCTATGTGATATATACATATACATCTCATGAAGTTGTTTAGTAAAGAAAAGTTTATTATTTTTACTCTGGTCTTCCTCATTCACATTTACATCATCTGGTCCTTGTCTACCATGTCAAGTGGCAGCATGTGCTCTACAGAGTCCCAAGGTAATAGCAGCACACACACCTAACCAGGACCTTCATTTTCCCATAGTGCGGCAGGATGAGAAGAATGCGCACCTTGGTCACGGCTGCCACCCTGCCTTTTACAGTTCAAGTATAGTAGCTCTGATATAAAATGGCTGTCTGATTATAAAAAACTAGATGGTGGCCTGATTCTATTGCATCAGGTATTCTAGAGTCCCAGCATTACTGGGACGGGAAGGTGCCGGGCGCGTGGAGCTTGTAGTGGAGATTGGGGGCTGTCGGAAGGTGAGTATATAACTATTTTTTATTTTAATTCTATTTTTTACATATTCTCACCTTCCCACGGCCCCCAATATCCACTCCACGTGCCCGGCATCTTCCGGTCCCAGTAATGCTTTGTGCAAAACACCGCTGATGACATCGCGCTCTCGTGAGTTTCGCGCAAAGCATTACTGGGACCGGAAGGTGCCGGGCACGTGGTGAGAGGAGGGAAAGAGTCCGAGGGCCGTCGGAAGGTGAGTATATCACTATTTTTTATATTAATTCTATTTTTTACAGGTTTATGCTACCCAGGGCCTGGAGGAGAGTCTCCTCTCCTCCGGACCTTGGGTACCATCCGTACATTGGGCGCTGTGCCGAACTGTGCCTGTCGCTGATTGGTCGTGGCATTGCGGCCGCGACCGATCAGCAAAAGGCGCAGCTTACCGTTACAAACAGCTGCGCCTGTCGCTGATTGGTCACTACCTGGTGGCCGCGACCAATCAACGACGTGGGATTTCGGATACAGACAGACAAACAAACAGAATAAGATGACTATATAGTAGATTTTACATGAAGAAATTTGATCTTTCTATAAATAAAACACCAGACTGAATTTAATGCTATCATGAGACCATGGCATTTTTCTTAAACTTTAATAATTGTTACTTTTTTACTTGATTACATGATGAAAAACATTTCTTGTTACTAGAATAGCTTATAGGGGTTCAATCATTGACATGCATAAGTATAAGGCCGGTTTCACATTTGTGGTTGAGTCTGCAGCGTTTGATGTGCATACATCCACATGCGTCCTGCGTACCTATCTTTAACATGGGGTACGCAGGGACATGCATTTGTATGCGTTCAGGTGCGTTTGCGCATTGGTTGCGTCATTTTGCGGTATGCGGCGGGGTGCGGCGAACGCATCGTGTTGCATTTTTTGCAGCGTCAAATATCCGCAGTCATCTACAGTGGGGAAAAAAAGTATTTAGTCAGTCAGCAATAGTGCAAGTTCCACCACTTAAAAAGATGAGAGGCGTCTGTAATTTACATCATAGGTAGACCTCAACTATGGGAGACAAACTGAGAAAAAAAAATCCAGAAAATCACATTGTCTGTTTTTTTTTCATTTTATTTGCATATTATGGTGGAAAATAAGTATTTGGTCAGAAACAAAATTTCATCTCAATACTTTGTGATATATCCTTTGTTGGCAATGACAGAGGTCAGACGTTTTCTGTAAGTCTTCACAAGGTTGCCACACACTGTTGTTGGTATGTTGGCCCATTCCTCCATGCAGATCTCCTCTAGAGCAGTGATGTTTTTGGCTTTTCGCTTGGCAACACGGACTTTCAACTCCCTCCAAAGGTTTTCTATAGGGTTGAGATCTGGAGACTGGCTAGGCCACTCCAGGACCTTGAAATGCTTCTTACGAAGCCACTCCTTTGTTGCCCTGGCGGTGTGCTTTGGATCATTGTCATGTTGAAAGACCCAGCCACGTTTCATCTTCAATGCCCTTGCTGATGGAAGGAGATTTGCACTCAAAATCTCACGATACATGGCCCCATTCATTCTTTCATGTACCCGGATCAGTCGTCCTGGCCCCTTTGCAGAGAAACAGCCCCAAAGCATGATGTTTCCACCACCATGCTTTACAGTAGGTATGGTGTTTGATGGATGCAACTCAGTATTCTATTTCCTCCAAACACGACAAGTTGTGTTTCTACCAAACAGTTCCAGTTTGGTTTCATCAGATCATAGGACATTCTCCCAAAACTCCTCTGGATCATCCAAATGCTCTCTAGCAAACTTCAGACGGGCCCGGACATGTACAGGCTTAAGCAGTGGGACACGTCTGGCACTGCAGGATCTGAGTCCATGGTGGCGTAGTGTGTTACTTATGGTAGGCCTTGTTACATTGGTCCCAGCTCTCTGCAGTTCATTCACTAGGTCCCCCCACGTGGTTCTGGGATTTTTGCTCACCGTTCTTGTGATCATTCTGACCCCACGGGGTGGGATTTTGCGTGGAGCACCAGATCGAGGGAGATTATCAGTGGTCTTGTATGTCTTCCATTTTCTAATTATTGCTCCCACAGTTGATTTCTTCACTCCAAGCTGGTTGGCTATTGCAGATTCAGTCTTCCCAGCCTGGTGCAGGGCTACAATTTTGTTTCTGGTGTCCTTTGACAGCTCTTTGGTCTTCGCCATAGTGGAGTTTGGAGTCAGACTGTTTGAGGGTGTGCACAGGTGTCTTTTTATACTGATAACAAGTTTAACCCCTTCACGACCTTTGACGCCACGTAGGCGTCATGAAAAGTCATGCCAGAATGACCCATGACGCCTATGTGGCGTCATGACTTTAAAGCCCCCCTGCAGGTCGGGTGACCTAGGTCACTGAAAGGTCACCCGACCCGCAGATACAGGGGGCTTTGTTCTTCACCACAGGGGGCGTGGCTTCGCCCCCACGTGGCTACGATCGCTCTGATTGGCTGTTAAAAGTGAAACAGCCAATCAGAGCGATAGTAATATTTCATCAATGAAAAATGATGAAATATTACAATCCAGCCATGGCCGATGCTGCTGTAGCATCGGACATGGCTGGAGACACCGATTCCACCCTTCCCACCGGCGATCGCCCCCCCCGCAACTGAATGACAGCGGCGATCTGCCGCCGCTGTCATCATCTGCCACCATCCCATTCCCTCTGCTCCCTGCCAGATTCCGATAACCCCCTCACCCCCTCTCACCTCCCCCGGCACCTTCTAAGTCCCCCTGTCGCTCCCGGTGTCCGGCGGGTCCGGTTCATGGGCGCCGCCATCTTAGAAAATGGCGGGCGCATGCGCAGTGCGCCCGCCCAAATCTGCTGGCTGCAGATTCTATTCTTTCATTTTGATCACTCTCACAGTGATCAAAATGAAAGAAAAAGTAAATAAACCCCCCGATTATCACCCCCATAGGTAGGCACAACTAATAAAATAAAGAAAATATTTTTATTTTTATTTTTCCATTAGGGTTAGGGTTAGGGTTGAAAAGAGGGTTAGGGTTGAAAAGAGGGTTAGGGTTAGGGTGGGAAAGAGGGTTAGGGTTAGGATTGGAAAGAGGGTTAGGGTTGGAAAGAGGATTAGGGATGGAAAGAGGGTTAGGGTTAGGGTTGGAAAGAGGGTTAGGGTTGGAAAGAGGGTTAGGGTTGGAAAGAGGGTTAGGGTTGAATTAGGGTTAGGGTTGGAATTAGGGTTAGGGTTGGAATTAGGGTTAGGGTTGGAATTAGGGTTTGAATTAGGGTTAGGGTTGGAATTAGGGTTAGCGTTGGAATTAGGGTTAGGCTTGTGGTTAGGGATGTGTTAGGGTTAGGGCTGTGGTTAGGGGTGTGTTGGGGTTAGGGTTGGAGTTAGAAATGAGGGGTTTCCACTGTTTAGGCATATCAGGGGGGTCGCCAAACGCGACATGGTGCAACCATTGATTCCAGCCAATTTTCCGTTCAAAAAGTCAAACGGTGCTCCCTCCCTTCCAAGCCCTGACGTGTGCCCAAACAGTGGTTTACCTCAACATATGAGGTATCAGCGTACTCAGGAAAAATTGCACAACAACTTTTGGGGACTAATTTCTTGTGTTACCCTTGGGAAAATAAAAAATTGGGGGCTAAAATATTATTTTTGTGGAAAAAAATGATTTTTTCATTTTCACGTCTCTGCATTATAAACTTCGGTGAAGCACTTGGGGGTTCAAAGTGCTCACAACACATCTTACATACGTTCCTTGGAAGGTCTAGGTTCCAAAATGGGGTCACTTGTGGGGGGTTTCCACTGTTTAGGCACATCAGGGGCTCTGCAAACGTAATGACGACTGCAGACTATTCCATCAAAGTCTGCATTTCAAAACGTCACTACTTCCATTCCGAGCCTTGACGTGTGCCCAAACAATGGTTCCCCCCACATATGGGGTACCAGCGTACTCAGGACAAACTGGACAACAACTTTTGGGGTCCAATTTCTCCTGTTACCCTTGTGAAAATAAAAAATTGCGGGCTAAAAAATCATTTTTTGAGGAAAAAAAAGATTTTTTATTTTCACGGTTCTGCGTTATAAACTTCTGTGAAGCACTTGGGGGTTCAAAGTGCTGCTCACCACACATCTAGATAAGTTCCTTGGTGGTCTAGTTTCCAAAATGTGGTCAGTTGTGGGGGGTTTCCACTGTTTAGGCACATCAGAGGCTCTGCAAACGTAACATGATGCCCGCAGACCATTCGATCAAGTCGGTATTTCAAAACGTCACTACTTCCCTTCCGAGCCCCGACGTGTGCCCAAACAATGGTCCCTCCCCTATATGGGGTATCAGCGTACTCAGGACAAACTGGACAACAACTTTTGGGGTCCAATTTCTCCTGTTACCCTTATGAAAATAAAAAATTGCGAGCTAAAAATTCATTTTTTGAGGAAAAAAAAGATTTTTTATATTCATGGCTCTGCGTTACAATCTTCTGTGAAGCACTTCGGGGTTCAAGGTGCTCACCACACATCTAGATAAGTTCCTTGGGGGGGTCTAGTTTCCAAAATGGGGTCACTTGTGGGGGGTTTCCACAGTTTAGGTACATCAAGGGCTCTGCAAATGTAACATGATGCCCGCAGACCATTCCATCAAAGTCTGCATACCAAAACGTCACTACTTCCCTTCCGAGCCCTGACGTGTGCCCATACAGTGGTCATCCCCCACATATGGGGTATCAGTGTACTCAGGACAAACTGGACAACAACTTTTGGGGTCCAATTTCTCCTGTTACCCTTGTGAAAAAAAAAATTGCGTGCTAAAATTCATTTTTTTTTAGGGAAAAAAATGATTTTTTATTTTCACGGCTCTGCATTATAAACGTCTGTGAAGCACTTGGGGGTTCAAGGTGCTCACCACACATCTAGATAAGTTCATTGGGGGGTCTAGTTTCCAAAATGGGGTCACTTGTGGGGGGTTTCTACTGTTTAGGCGCACAGGGGCTCAGCAAATGTAACATGACGCCCGCAGACCATTCCATCAAAGTCAGCATTTCAAAATGTCACTACTTCCCTGCTGAGCCCCAACGTGTGCCCAAACAGTGGTTCCCCCCCACATATGGGGTACCAGCGTACTCAGGACAAACTGGACAACAACTTTTGGGGTCCAATTTATCCTAGTACCCTTGTGAAAATAAAAAATTGCCAACTAAAAAAATTTTTTTAGGAAAAAAAAAAGATTTTTTATTTTCACTGCTCTGCATTATAAACTTCTGTGAATCACCTGGGGGTTCAAATTGCTCACTATGCATCTAGATAAGTTCCTTAAGGGGTCTAGTTTCCAAAATGGTGTCACTTGTGGGGGAGCTCCAATGTTTAGGCACACAGGGGCTCTCCAAACGCGACATGGTGTCCAATAACGATTGGAGCTAATTTTCCATTCAAAAAGTCAAATGGAGCTCCTTCCCTTCCGGGCCCTGCCGTGCACCCAAACAGTGGTTTATGACCACATATGAGATATCGGTGTACTCAGGAGAAATTGCCCAACAAATTTTAGGATCCATTTTATCCTGTTGCCCATGTGAAAATGAAAAAACTGAGGCTAAAAGATAATTTTTGTGAAAAAAAGTACTTTGTTTTTTTACGGATCAATTTGAGAAGCACCTGGGGGTTCAAAGTGATCACTATGCATCTAGATAAGTTCCTTGGGGGGTCTAGTTTCCAAAATGGGGTCAATTGTGGGGAGCTCCAGTGACTCTCCACAGCGACTCTCCAAACACGACATGGCAAGCGCTAAATATTCCAGCATATTTTCCATTCAAAAAGTCAAATGGCACTCCTTCCCTTCTGAGCCCTGCCGTGCACCCAAACAGTGGTTTATGACCACATATGAGGTATCGGTGTACTCAGGGGAAATTGCCCAACAAATTTTAGGATCCATTTTATCCTGTTGCCCATGTGAAAATGAAAAAATTGATGCTGAAAGAAAATTTTTGTTGGAAAAATTGAAATGTCCTTTTTTTCCTTCCATGTTGCTTTAGTTCCTGTGAAACACCTAAAGGGTTAGTAATCTTCTTGAATGTAGTTTTGAGTAGCTTGAGGGGTGCAGTTTTTAGAATGGTGTCACTTTTGGGTATTTTCTGCCATATAGACCCCTCAAAGTGACTTCAAATGTGAGGTGGTCCCTAAAAAAAATGGTTTTGTAAATTTTGTTGTAAAAATGAGAAATCACTGGTCAACTTTTAACCCTTATAACTTCCTATCAAAAAAATATTTTGCTTCCAAAATTGTGCTGATGTAAAGTAATCATGTGGGAAATGTTATTTAGTAACTATTTTGTGTCACATAACTCTCTAGTTTAACAGAATAAAAATTCAAAATTTGAAAATTGCGAAATTTTCAAAATTTTCGCCAAATTTCTGATTTTTTCACAAATAAACGCAAAAATTATCGATCTAAATTTACCACTACCATGAAGCCCAATATGTCTCGAAAAAACAATCTCAGAATCGCTAGGATCCGTTGAAGCGTTCCTGAGTTATTATCTCATAAAGGGACACTGGTCAGAATTGCAAAAAATGGCCAGGTCATTAAGGTCAAAATAGGCTGGGTCATGAAGGGGTTAAACAGGTGCCATTACTGCAGGTAATGAGTGGAGGAAAGAGGAGACTCTTAAAGAAGAAGTTACAGGTCTGTGAGAGCCAGAAATCTTGATTGCTTGTTTCTGACCAAATACTTATTTTCCACCATAATATGCAAATAAAATGAAAAAAAAACAGACAATGTGATTTTCTGGATTTTTTTTTCTCAGTTTGTCTCCCATAGTTGAGGTCTACCTATGATGTAAATTACAGACGCCTCTCATCTTTTTAAGTGGTGGAACTTGCACTATTGCTGACTGACTAAATACTTTTTTCCCCACTGTACATGCGGATGGCGTGTGTAAAATAACCGCATTACTGGCTATGGTAATGCAAGCGTACGCAACGACATGTGTATGTTTTGCATTTGCATACGCAAGAATTTACATAAGACATGCCCATTTGGCGTGGTTTGTGTAAATTCAAAATTCGCTGGGAAATAGCATTTGCCTATCGTCCGCAACTGCAAATGCATGCATGCGTTTGCGATTGCGAACAATACGCTGCAGATTCACCACAAATGTGAACCTAGCCTAAGTAAGACACATTCCCTTTTAAACATTGCTTGTTTTTGAATCCATGCTTTTAATTTTGCTAATTTTAAACAATGAAACTGTTCAAAACCACATATGGTCTATCATGATAAAGTGACTCATGCCAGCAAAAAAAAATTAAAAAAATGCAGTTTTCACTGCACACTTCCTACTTGTAGGAATCATGTTTCAGCTTGACCTTAGTACACTGACAGAGAACCTTCCTCCAGTTTAAGCATGTTAAACCGGCCACATGATGGAACAGTGGCTGCAGAACTGAATAAAGGTTTTTTTATTTATTTATCATCAGCTTTGCATAGATATTAGCTTGCAAAATTTTAATGCTAATATTTGCTAACAATAAGGAGGCATTAGCAGAGATTCGGCTTTGGGCGTGAATACTCCTTGCCCTGCATGAAGATGATAAAAAGAACATGAGCACAAAGATCAGACCTGCTCTTCTCTATAAGAGACATGCAATGACACATAGTCCTGCACTCTTCAGTGAGCTTTCTGCCAACATCTACTGTATTGTGACTCTTATCAGGGAAAGAGGAAAAGGGCACAGCTATATGTTATCATTGCAAACACTTCTTGCAGCTTTTCTCTCACAACACTGTCAGCTGTGCTCTACTACTCCTACCACACTGACAGTGCTGTAGGATGAGAGCTTCAAATGCAGAAAGGCTGTGTGTCATTATATATATCTAATGTACGAAAGCAATAGATTAGAAATTGAGAAAGGAAATGAGAAATTGAAAAATTAAAACTTTGTTTTATTCAGCTCTGCAGCCGCTATTTCATAATGTGCATAGTTTGACATACTAAAACTAGTAAAATACCTTCTTTAAAGTAGGGTCAGCAGTTGCCTTCATTAATATCTAAGGCTAGTTGCACACTAGCTTATTTTCCACGCAGCGCTCGGTGCCGCTAAGCCCTGCCCCCTGCCGGCTCCTTGCCCGCCCCATCCGGTCATCGCCGCCTACTATCGCACACGGCTGCATGCGATCTGCGCACCCTATCTTTAGTATAGGGTGTGCAGACTGTGCGCAGACCGTGCGCTAGTAGGATTTTAGCGTGCGCTGCGCACTTTTGCAGGTGCGCCGGTGTGTGCCGAACGCACCATGTTGCATTTTGGCATGCTCGGCGCACCTTCAAAAGTGCGCAGCGCATGGTAAAATCCTACTAGCGCACGGCCAGCGCACGGTCTGCGCACCCTATGCTAAAGATAGGGTGCGCAGATCGCATGCAGCCGTGTGTGATAGTAGGCGGCGATGACCGGATGGGGTGGGCAGGGAGCCAGCAGGGGGCGGGGCTTAGTGGCACCAAGCGCTGCATGGAGAATAAGCTAGTGTGAAACTAGCCTGAATGCAGCACAAAAATAAAATGGACATTTCTCGTATATAAGTAGGGTTATGTATTGCAGTATCAATCTCTTCTCCTTATTTTACTTTCCCTGTACATGTCACAAACCATGTGCACAGTATTCTCCTACAGAATTCAATGGGATTTTTTTCTCCCTTAGGATGATCATGTACTTAAAATAGTCATCTCATTCAACAGGTAACTATTGCCCTGACTCATTAATATAATAAAGCAGGCTCAGCTCAGTCTGTTTTGAGTCGGAAGTATGTTGTAAGCCTCTGCCAAATACTCTGTACTCTGACACTCCTGTGAGAACAAGGCATGTTGATGTCAAACTCCAATTCTATATGACCCTATAATCTGAAGCATGGGATTTTTTCTTTATAGTTATTTTATTTTATTTTGATTAAGACATGTTGCAATGCTCATAAGTTTTCCTCTAAAGACAGTTTCTGAGAAGGCACATACGGATAGTCAACTCTAAACATTACTAAGCTAGTATAGTTGTTCTGACTCTCATAACAACACACAATGGGTGAGAACCTCCATTACACATGGTCTAATTAATATTAATGTATGTACAGGGTGGACCATTTATATGGAAACACCTAAATAAAATGGGAATGGTTGGTGATATCAACTTCCTGCTTGTGGCACATTAGTATATGGGAGAAGGGAAACTTTTCAAGATGTGTGTTGACTATGGTGGCCATTTGGAAGTCGGCTAGCATGTCTTCTGCGGTGTTGCTATCAGTGTGTCAAGAGTGGGAGAAGAGGGTTACATTGATAATCCAACACAATGGGCAGCACTTTGAACACATTTTATAAGTGGTCATAAACTTGTAAATAATCTCATGAAAGAATAAAGTTACATTAAAACCAAGCACACCATTGATTTTCTTTTGAAATTCTCAATAAGATTGATGTGTCACATGACTCTCTTCCAGTTGAAAAAAATAAAGTTGGATGCAAAATGGCCGACTTCAAAATGGCCACCATGGTCACCACCCATCTTGAAAAGTTTTCCCCTCCCATTTACTAAAGTGCCACAAACAGGAAGTTGATATCACCAACCATTCCCATTTTATTTAGCTGTATCCATATAAATGGCCCACCCTGTACAATACAACACTTTGTGGCAATCTTCATTTTTGCAGCTGTTCTGACTCTGCATACAATATATCCTGCTTGCTCTGGACTACTCCTGTGTGAGACATAATGACACTGCTCTGATCTCACTGCAAAGCAATTGCAAGTTGAGCACAACTGATGTAAGTGTGATACTGACAATTTCAACTTATCTCTAAACAGGCAGTCTGGCTTATGGGTTAGTACAGAAGAGTTCACTGTGCTAGGAATTGAGAGGGTTTGTAATGTGACACAACTAGACTCATCTGCACTACCTCTCTCTCTCCACTGAACATGACTCATTCATAAGTTTATATCAGGAGATCAGAGCTGTATCATTATATCTCACATACAGAGAAACCTGTCCTATGATTTATGCTGGGGCATATACTTCTTTCCTCTGAGCATTGCTGCCTGCTTATAATTGGGCAACATCATACATGAGGGATCAGTACACGCGCCCAATGAAAACTCTCTGATAACACCCATTTGGACTTAACAAAAATTAACTAATTTGGGGGAAATATTTTCATTTCCAATATCTCCACAATGGGGAGGAAAAAAAAATGTTTTATTCCACTTTACCTATTATGTTGTGTGTGTCCACTTCAACATGAAAAATTTGATTTGGTGAAATGTCCTTTTTAAAAGTTAATGAAAAAAAACCCTGAAGTAAAAATTCCCAAAATGACATTCTACAATAAAGCTTATGATGTTCTGTTTTGTCATTTAACACTTGATGCGTGAGATAAATGGAGTATATATTTTTACCATACTCACTACTATTGAATTTTCACTTGGTTGAACTTGATGGATGTGTATTTTTTCAACTGCGCTATGTAACTATAGAATAGCAGCCATTTCTGTGAGTAAAGGGGGCTATTTTCATGGCTTTCAGTATACACTGCTTTAGAACTTAGCTTTACAAAGTTTTTCCAAACTTGCTTTTTTTCATATATGTATCTCTCAGTTCTAACTTTTAAAGTCCATTGCTTTCTTCCATAAGTTTATGATCCGACTGAAGAAACAGTTAAAGACAAGTGAAGCGCTGGAAGAATTTGATTGATATCTCTAATTTGTAGAGTCTCCATGGCAATGTGCAGCTCCTTTTCAAATCACAATTGCCGTAACATTTGTTCTGTTTTGATGTTCCTGCAATGACTGGAAAAAGGTCACAATGGTGTGATTAAATATAAGAGCTCTATTTTCTTATGGCCATCTACCTACTGGCTTGCAAACATCAGAAGTTTGATTTAATCTCATTTTATGTCTATTCTAATCAATGGACTGAAAGCATAGCTGTGACATTACTAATCTCTATAGCCCAGTCCGTATCTTACATATCCATTGCGTGTAGATCTGTTTGATGTAGTCCATTTCGTCTGCTTAGTTTCAAGAAAAAAATGTTACAACTTTAACATTTAAGTATAGTGCTGTTTTCTTCTTTCAATGTAATATATACACTGAACAGCTACTTCATTAGAGACAATGACCCGCTCATGATTGAAGCGTCCCTGTATGGAGATTAGACATGTAATGTCAGACCGTAGGTTAGTATTTTAGCAATGGGTTGAGATGCTCATGTCATAGATGGCATCAAGGGTTACAAATAATTTAGAATTGAATAATATATAATTGATCAGAGTCAGGTTAAATGCAGTAGACAGGCTTCTTTTTTAAAACCTTAGTAACTATTAGCTATGTCACTAAATTGAAAGGTTTTACAGGACAGAGTAGATTTATTTTGATGAAAAACAAAGATCAAATAAATTTTGCCTAACACCCTGCATTCACATTACATTGAAGGTGGTGGCTCAGAAAGAGTTAGTGTTAGTAGATCTGAGCGGATGTTACAAATTTTCCAAATTAATTGAATTTTCCCCAAATTTTGATTTGTGGCAAATAAATTTGCGCGAATTTCAATATTGGAAAACTTGTAATTTTAGTACAAATGCACATGAGGGAGATGAAAGAGAAAGAACTCAGCTGACCATAAGAGCTTACACTTTTCAGGCTAGAAAAAGAAAGAGTTTCCGGCAGACCATAGGAGCTTACACTATACACATGAGAGAGAGAGGACTTTGCTGAACATAAGAGCTAACACTCTACAGGGGAGAGAAAGAGATGGCCCAGTTGACCATAAGAATCTATATTCTACAGGAGAGAAAGACATACTCAATGAATTTGGAGATGGAAAACCATTCTGCTATGTAAACTGTGCTCCACTTGGAATTGGCGATCTCAAGTGCTGACAATCGATATACAGTACAAGGTATGGTAATCCATAAGACGTATGGCTGGAAGGCATTATAGGGAAGCTTGTGAGGCAACGAAAAGTGATGCTAGCCTGCTCTCTGATGCTTCAGCAGTGTTGGAAAAGGTGCAAGGCAAGGTTGGTTTTTTTGCGAATCGCAAATCAATTCTCAAAATGTTTGGATTTCCTTGAAACCATGAATTTCAGGAAATTCGACTTGAACTGGATCCTCCATGGAATGATCCACTCTTCTCTACCTGTTAGTTTATAGTACATGACAAGTAGGGTTCCCTTTTTGTAATCCCCTTTATGAAGCAGAATGGAAATAATGATCTATATGAGCAGCTCCTTTTGTGGTAGACTTAAGCTGCCATTATTTTGTAAGGACATCATGTACCGCAACCTTTACCCAACAGTTCCTTGAGTTGTGATTGGCTAGCGTTTCCATAAGAAAATGAGATTTTGGCCATGGGTGATCAGAATGGGGCTGGAAGCAGTTTGCTCTTTAACTGCACTCTAGAAAGTGGTGACTCTGACAATCTAATATGTATGTGGGCTATTGAATGGTAGATTTTGGTGATATGAGAAATATTTTATTCAGCTGGGAATATATAACTATAAAAAATGTTTCCTTCATACTTTGAAAAAAAAAAAAAAAAAACAAGCTTTGCCAGGGGAATGTTAGTGAAAATGGCAGTCATCATCAGTGCATTTTGCCAATAGATATATTGTAATAGGCCTAACATATTACAAACTTAAATCACATATACTCTATATGCCTCAAAATCAAATTCTTTGTTAATAACTGTAAAACGTATTACATGTTGTCAAGGAAAAGTTGATATTAACTGTGAAACACTTATGAAGATGAAGTTATGGCTGTACTGCTACTCTTAATCGCTGATAAATTGCCAATTAATTTTACCTGTCAATTTGGAAAAACATATACGCTTGTATACCCTGTAACATGATGCCTTTAGAAACTCTTTGGCCTCTAATTCCCAGTATTATACAGAGCAGCACCCTTACTATGTTTTCAAAATGCAGAAAATCAAACAACTAGAGAGGTATTCCTAAGTTTAATAAGCCAGAAACTGAGTCCACCTAATGAAAGTTATGTTGAAAAAAATTTAGAATGAGGCCAAGAAAAATATTAAAACTTTTCAGAGTTTTTTATTTATAAAATTAGAAAGAGGTGGACCAGATGTTGATAGCTGGATCAGTAAAGGACATAGGGAATCAATCCAAATGTTTGTTCAACCTACAGATATCCCTCTCCACTCCAACATTTACATGCATGTTAAACTAAAAATAAATGAGTGCTTAGTAGAAAAGAGGATCAAAATCAAAGAGAGTTGAATGTTGCATAGTTTCATAGCTCTTACAGTATGTTGAATATTCTGCCCAGAGGTGTATCTAGGCTTTCTGGCACCCGGGGTAAGAATTCGGTTCGCCTCCCCCCAGCACACAAGCGATTTGCACACTTAAGCCCCGTCACACACAGTGATCTAGCTAGCGAGATCAATGCTGAGTCACAAGTTTTGTGAAGCAACAGCGATCTCACCAGCGAGATAGCTGTGTGTGACACTTATCAGCGACCGGCCCCCCTGCTGGGTATCGCTGATCGTCCTCGAATGGCTAGGACATTTTTTTGATCGCTGGTCTCCCGCTGGCCAGCACGCATCGCTTCGTGTGGCAGGTGGGAGACCAGCGATCAGCAAGCTGGAGATGGTAACCAAGGTAAGCATCGGGTTTCTAAGCACCGCGCAGCACTTAGAAACCCGATGTGTATGTTAGATACCAGCACGCTGGTGCAGGGAGCTGGTAACCAAGGTACACATTGGGTTTCTAAGTGCCGCACGATTGTACCTTGGTTACCAGCTCCCCACCAGCGTGCTGGTATCTAACGTACACTGCGGGTAACTAAGCGATGTGCGTCGCTTGTTACCCGTGTATCGCTGTCCTGATCGCTGGTGAAGCTGCCTGTTTGGCAGCTCACCAGCGATCAGGTAGCGACACACCAGCAATCCTGACAAGTTCATATCGTTGTCGGGATCGCTGGTGAGTCGCTATGTGTGACCCCGGCCTTAGGCCTGTTTCACACTTCCGTTTTTGTGTCCGCCAAACGGATCCGTTTCCGTTTTTTTGACGGAAACTGATGCAAACGGATCCGTTTTTTTAAAAACGGATCCGTTTTTTTGACGGATCCGCGGTAACCGTAATGGAAGTCTATGGGACAAAAAAAACGGATCCTGCAAAAAATGGCGGATCCGTTTTTTTACGGAAAACAACGGATTTTGACGGATTTGAAAAAACGGAAGTGTGAAACAGGCCAGTCATGTACCGATGAGCTGCTCTTCTTAATGCTCTCAATGTTCAGTGAAAAACTGAGAGAAGCAGGAAGAGAAGCTCGTTGTCACAGGACCATAAGTATGAAAATCACATAAGAGTGAAGTCTCCATGTGATGACTACTGGAACCTGCAGAGCTGAATCCTGACATTGCAGGCTTCTGAATTGTCACAACGAATGCATTACACACTTTTAGGATTCTTCTGTACCGGTGGCAAGAGTACACAGTCATGTCAGCACAAGCATGTGATTTATAAACTTCTGGCCACATTCCGACTAGGCGTGCCTGGCTTCGCTCCATTCATTTTCATTGAGTGAGGCCACGCATGTCTAGTCAGCATGTGATCGCATGTAAGTAAATTACTGGCACGAGAGAATCCTAACAGCGTTCAGTGAGAACTGTAAGAATTCAGAAGTCTGCAGTCACATAGAATGACTGCAGACTCAGCACAAACCTGGACAACCCCTTTAATGTTCCTAACAAATAAAAACATGAGAATTAGTCAGTATCACAAATAATATTTACATCCAGGTACCTTATAGATGATGTTGTCTCTGGAGTTGTTCTCCTTCTTTTCTTCTTCCTGTCCAGACCACATGATGGGTTTTGTTATCCACAGCCGTCTCTGCAGATTTCCATCTTCTCCGGTCTTCTGCAGCAAATCTCCACACGATCCCCTTAAAGATAGAAGTGTCATTATAATGCTCCTAAATAAAAATATCTGCAATATACTGTCGCCTCACACTATTCACCTCCCTCCTCATACTGTCTCCTCTAACATCCCTCCTGTTCACCATATTGTCTCCTCATATATTTACCCCCTCACTCTCTATACTGTCTGCTCACACATACCCCTGACTTCCCATACTGTGTCTGCACACATCCCATCACCCTCACTCCCCATACTGTGTCTACATACATTTTTCGCATCGCTACTCACTGTGTCCACATGCCTTTACCTGTTCTCTCCCCATACTGTCTGCACCAATCCCCCCACTCACCATATTGTGTCTGCACCCATCCCCATACTGTTTCCTCATACATACTCTTCATTTTGTGTCCTCAAATCTCCCCACACACATTCAATCCCCCTATCCCCACTCCAAATCTCCCCACACACATTCAATCCCCCATCCCCACTCCAAATTTCCCCACACACATTAAATCCCCCCATCCCCACTCCAAATCTCCCCACACATTATGTACCCCCATCCCCATGCCAATTCCCCCACACATTAAATAACCCCCATCCCCACTCTAAATTCCCCTCACACATAAAGTGCCCCAATCCCCCCTCTAAATCCCCTGTACATTAAATAACCCCCATTCCCACTATAAATCTCCACCACATATAAAATGCCCCCATCCCCACTCCAAATCCCCCCACACTTTATGTATCCCCCATCCCCACTCCAAATCCCCACACACATAAAGTGCCTCCCATCCCCACTCCAAATCCCCCCACACTTTATGTATCCCCCATCCCCACTCCAAATCCCCCCACACTTTATGTATCCCCCATCCCCACTCCAAATCCCCCCACACTTTATGTATCCCCCATCCCCACTCCAAAACTCCAAATCCCCCTTAATCTTCGGTGGTCTTTCAGCTCCAGAGTGGAGCACAGTTACCATCAGCCTTTGCTCTAGGCGCTGAGGAGTGATATCAGCAGTGTGATCACTTGACCTGATCACGCTGCTGATGTCACTCTGACTCAGCAGTCAGAGCTTCAGTTGTACTGGAATCTGTACAGATGCCAGTACAATTGCTCCCTGGGAGCCTGCGCATGGCAGCTTCTCTACGCCGGCTGTCAGCTTGACAGCAAACACAGAGAACTGTTGTGAACTCATTTTCTGGTCTGCCTCTGGTTTCTGGTGAGGGAACTGTTTGTGCTGACAGAGGAGTTGTGAGTTCTCTTTCCAGGCTCCCTCTGGTGGTGGCAGGAGGTAATGAAGCTGATCTAATTAACAGAGACCTGCCACCTGATAACGAGGATGAGGATTGGACATCTGGAGTCTCAGACTGGATTTAAGACAGCTACTGCCTATTCCCATGCTGGTGTTTTTTTCCTGCCTCCTGAGGTCTTAGTTTCCAGCTCAGTTCCTGCCATCTCAAGCTAAGTTGTCTCTGCTAATGTTCACATTTGATTTGGTTTGGTCTATTCAGTTGTTTGTGTGGTCAGCCTGCCCCGGCTGGGGCTGTGCTGAATTTCCACTCCTATGTTACTGTATGTGCCAGTTTGCTTTTTCTCCCTTATTAGATTGGCCTCTTTTTGCTCTGTTCTTAGAATATGCCAGAGTGCTGACATAGTGGGCGAAGTCTAGTGACTTCAGGGTTTTTTTTGCTGTCTGAATTGCTGGACATTTTTGCAGGGTTTTTTGGCGTGATTGCAGACAGTATCCTGTCCCTTCTAGTTAGTGTGGGCCCCATCATTTGCTCAGCCTATTTTCCTACCTGTGTTTGTGCTTTCATCTTGTTTCACCGTCAATACATGTGTGGGGGCTGTGTGTTCCTTTTGGGGCCTGCTCTGGGGCAGTTTAGATTTCCCCTTTTCTTGCTTTAGGCTTATTTAGTCCTCCGGCTGTGACGAGGCATCTAGAATCATCGTAGGTACGCTCCACGGCTGCTGTTCGTTGTGTGGTTAGGATCAGGGGGTCTGCAAGCTGCGTATAGTTACCAACCTCTCTGGTTTTCTGTGACTTAGCTTGGTTTTGTTTTCCTCCTCGGCGACCCATTCATAACAGAGAATGGCCGACTTCCAGGCCAGGGAGCGGCAGACTGCAGCCACCAAGGGAGACACTGCGGACCGCCGCATTAGGCAGCCCGACTGCGCCCCCCTGCCGGCTGCACCCGGGGCACATGCCCCGGCTGCCCCTCCCTGGATATGCCTCTGATTCTGCCTCCTAAGATATAAGCCAACATAATCAGATACTTCTCCTTTAAAATAGGTTGTCATAAATATATTTTGTGTCTCAGCATTCTTTCTAACAGTTATTTTATGTTCTTTAAGGGCTCATTCAGATGTTCATTTTTCACGTTTTGTCTGTTTTTAATCCTAGTCATGGATAAACCTTTCCCAGCCAAGTCTATGGATCCATATAAAACTTCAGGCAGATCTTGATAATGTTCCGGCAATGGACAGGGTTTTGGGTCCATTCACTCATTTAAAAAATCCCAGTAAAAAGATGGCTCCAGTTGGAGGTGATCTGTCAGCTATAGATGTGTTTTTAAATCTAAGCACCAAGGATTTAAAGGAGTATACTCAGAAACAATGCAGGCACAACCTCACAAAAAGTCAAATGAATGCCCTTCGGGGTTTAGAAATGGATAAATCCCTGATATTCAAGCCCTCCGATAAGGGGGGGGGGAATATTGTGGTGATGAATGTGGAAAAATATGAGAACATGTGCCTCCCTCTCCTTAATGATGAAACTACATATGTACGAGTGTCACAGAACCCCACATCCCGATGTATTGTTGATCTAAAGACTATTCTATCTAAAGCTAGAACTGATAATCTGATTAATCATGATGAATATTCCTTCCTTCTCCCCCAGCACCCGGTGATGGCTACTTTCTACGCTCTGCCCAAAATCCATAAGGGCCTGGACTCCCTCAGGGGAAGACCCATCATGTCTGGAATTGGGAGGTTATGTCAGAACATAGGAGTATATATTGACAATATTATTAGACCATTTGTCATCTCGCTCCCCTCATATTTCAGGGACACAATGGATCTTCTCCGAAGGCTGGAGGGTATCTCCCTTGAATCGGACATCTATTTGGCTAGCATCGATGTGGAGGCCCTGTATTTCTCCATTCCACATGAAAGTGGTATAAGGGGAGTGCAACACTTCCTTGCCACAAGAGGGCGTCAATTCCAGGCCCATAATGAGTTGGTGGCGACCCTCCTGGACTTTGTTCTCCACAATAACTATTTTTGTTTTGATGGGTGTGTCCTCTACCAGCTCAGGGGCACCGCTATGGGCAGCCCTTGTGTGCCCAGTTATGCAAATTTGTTCCTGGGCTGGTGGGAGGATAACTTGGTGTTCACTGAAGTCCATGAGAAATATACAGCCCTCATTGATATGTGGGCCAGGTTTAATGATGATATCTTTATCTTGTGGAGTGGCACCAAGGAATTATTTCAAGAATTCATGCTGTCCCTGAATTGTAACAACATTGGGCTCAAGTTCACTTCTGACATACAGGAGAGACAATTACCATTTCTGGATGTAATGATTACAAAATCCACGAGGGGTGACAGTTTGGAAACAACTGTCTACAGGAAACCCACCGCAACCAACTCACTCTGGAGGTGGGAGAGTCACCACCCATACCCCCTCAAAAGAGAAATTCCTAAGGGTCAATACCTTAGGTTACAACGTAATTGTTCTGATAATGCTGATTTTAAGGTCAAGGCAGACGATCTAAGACAAAGATTTCTATCCAGAGGGTATCCGTACTGGGTGCTGAGGGAGGCATATCGATTTGAGAGCCATCAACCAAGGACTAAGTTGTTAACTCCCCACAATAGAGAAGAGAGGGTACCAAAAGAAATGAGACGAATCTGTTCTTTTGAAAATTGGGCACTGGCAGTGAGACAGATCATTAAGAAACAGTGGGACATTCTTAAAATGGACGAGGACTTGAGAGATGTGATTTGGGAAAGTCCCCAAATCACATATAGTGATAGTTTGGTACACAGTCACTTTGCCCCACCGAAACAGGAAACGTGACTACCAAGGAAACCGGTAGGCTGCTACAAATGCGGAAACTGTGCGGCATGTGATTCTGTGGAGGTGGGGAGGGAATTTTTCAATTATAATACACAGCAATACTATCAAACTATGGAATTCATTAACTGTAAAATTAAAGGTATTATTTACAGGGCTCAATGTGATTGTGGAATGACCTTTATTGGGAAAACGATCCGAGAATCTGAGAATTCACAAGACGTGTTGGTGAGCATTTGGGGGATGTTCGTAACCAGAGTGATAACCGTGATAACTGCATGCATCCTGCATTTTGGAAAACAGGTTAATATCGGTAGCAGCTGATGGAATGCAGGGGGTTAATATCAGTAGCAGCTGTATTTATTGCCCTAGGACACCATTCACACTCTGATCGCATTAAATGCGATTCTGGTAATTATGTGCACTGTGGCAGTTTCTGTTTCACGCGTCCTGTATTTTGGAATATAGGAGGAGGCTGCATTAACCTGTTTATGAGACCATTCACACTTTGGACGCATGAAATATGATATTAGAAACAATAAGTAATATGGCCATTTCCTTGCATGTGTCCTGCATTTTGAAAAACAAGAGGTTAATATCGGTAGCAGCTGATAGAATGCAGGGGGTTAAGATCAGTAGCAATTTGCGACCTGATGTCAGATGCCGGGAGAGGAGCTTACTAATAATGGAGTCTTTATCAAGAGTCCATGTGCTTTCCCCTCCAGGACTCCACTTGGTAGTGACAGTCACACTAGTTTGTTAGGCGCCTCGCCACTGCAGGGCCTGTGGACTTAACGGATAACACTAATTCTATATATCCTTTCCTACTGCTTTATATCTATTTGACTCCCCTGATGAATCCCCACCATTGGGGAAGAGAGGCGTAGGAAGCTTTTGTCTATTTTTCACCTTATCAGTGGGGGTGTCCACTACAGGATCCACTTGGGGCCTGTCTTTGTCAGGACAGGAATAACACTGGGGCACGACAGGGAGTGTGGGGGAACACTTTACATTACTGCTTTTCCCATGTCTCTGCTCCCCATGAGTGGATTGTCTCTCCAGCAGGGTACGCCCTGATGCTGGAATGCTATATCTAATACCAATGGTGAGACCAAACAATTTTTTATTGAGCACTGGCTCACATGAGCACTTTTTTGTAATGTTTTGGTGTGTTATGTCCTTTTCATGGTTCGTTAAAGGTTATGTTTTAATTGACTTTATGTGGGATACTCTCTAGGCTGTGTCCAACATTTAACCCCTGAGGGTTTGGAATAGTGTTAAAAAGCTCACATTATAGATGAGTGCATCCATATAAAACTCGGTCAAAACTGGGCTGCCATCCTAGTTGCATCATGGCGCTGTCTGATTTTTCTATTTGTTTGATAGAAGCTATGAAAAAAATCTGATGAAACTTTCATGATAGAAACTGAAACTCTGATCAAACAATGATTAAAATCTGCCACAAAATGTTGATGAAAAATAGGTCCCTTTTTTGCATACAAAAAAATCACAAACTTTGTAATTAGCGCTAACTATTCTATTTTGATAAAGTGTAAATTATTCATCAAATTTCTGTTAAGATTATACCATTATGCAATGTGTTGCTACACACAGAAAGTAGGAGAACTTACAGAGTATATGTACCCATTAAAAATATTCTTATTATTGAAATTTAAGATTTACATGACAAAAAGAAATCTAAAAGCCGGATGCTACTAGATACACATGCAGGGGGTGACAAAACAGCAAAAGCATGCATAATGTAGTCTAAATATATGGAAATCCCCAAGGAGAAGCTGGAATCACATGGCTAAACTTTACATAACATGTATATAGCAGAGTGGAGACTTAAATAGCCATATTAGGACTTACAGTTGTGACCAAAAGTATTGACACCCCTGCAATTCTGTCAGATAATACTCAGTTTCTTCCTGAAAATGATTGCAAACACAAATTCTTTGGTATTATTATCTTCATTTAATTTGTCTTAAATGAAAAAACACAAAAAGAATTGTCCTAAAGCCAAATTGGATATAATTCCACACCAAACATAAAAAAGAGGATGGACAAAAGTATTGGCACTGTTCGAAAAATCATGTGATGCTTCTCTAATTTGTGTAATTAACAGCACCTGTAACTTACCTGTGGCACCTAACAGGTGTTGGCAATAACTAAATCACACTTGCAGCCAGTTGACATGGATTAAAGTTAACTCAACCTCTGTCCTGTGTCCTTGCGTGTACCACATTGAGCATGGAAAAAAGAAAGAAGACCAAAGAACTGTCTGAGGACTTGAGAAACCAAATTGTGAGGAAGCATGAGCAATCTCAAGGCTACAAGTCCATCTCCAAAGACCTGAATATTCCTATGTCTACCGTGCGCAGTGTCATCAAGAAGTTTAAAGCCCATGGCACTGTGGCTAACCTCCCTAGATGTGGACGGAAAAGAAAAATTGACAAGAGATTTCAACGCAAGATTGTGCAGATGTTGGATAAAGAACCTCGAGTAACATCCAAACAAGTTCAAGCTGCCCTGCAGTCCGAGGGTACAACAGTGTCAACCCGTACTATCCGTCGGCGTCTGAATGAAAAAGGACTGTATGGTAGGAGACCCAGGAAGACCCCATTTCTTACCCCGAGACATAAAAAAGCCAGGCTGGAGTTTGCCAAAACTTACCTGAAAAAGCCTAAAACATTTTGGAAGAATGTTCTCTGGTCAGATGAGACAAAAGTAGAGCTTTTTGGGCAAAGGCATCAACATAGAGTTTACAGGAGAAAAAAAGAGGCATTCAAAGAAAAGAACACGGTCCCTACAGTCAAACATGGCGGAGGTTCTGTGATGTTTTGGGGTTGCTTTGCTGCCTCTGGCACTGGACTGCTTGACCGTGTGCATGGCATTATGAAGTCTGAAGACTACCAGCAAATTTTGCAGCATAATGTAGGGCCCAGTGTGAGAAAGCTGGGTCTCCCTCAGAGGTCATGGGTCTTCCAGCAGGACCATGACCCAAAACACACTTCAAAAAGCACTAGAAAATGGTTTGAGAGAAAGCACTGGAGACTTCTAAGGTGATCAGCAATGAGTCCAGACCTGAATCCCATAGAACACCTGTGGAGAGATCTAAAAATGGCAGTTTGGAGAAGGCACCCTTCAAATATCAGGGACCTGGAGCAGTTTGCCAAAGAAGAATGGTCTAAAATTCCAGCAGAGCATCGCAAGAAACTCATTGATGGTTACCGGAAGCGGTTGGTCGCAGTTATTTTGGCTAAAGGTTGTGCAACCAAGTATTAGGCTGAGGGTGCCAATACTTTTGTCTGGCCCATTTTTGGAGTTTTGTGTGAAATGATGAATGTTTTGCTTTTTGCTTCATTCTCTTTTGTGGTTTTTCATTTAAGACAAATTAAATGAAGATAATAATACCAAAGAATTTGTGTTTGCAATCATTTTCAGGAAGAAACTGAGTATTATCTGACAGAATTGCAGGGGTGTCAATACTTTTGGCCACAACTGTACATGCAGATATCACCTGCTTCCTGCAGCGTTCCCACTGCCCCAACGTACGTTTTGTTAACTCTTCATCCTGATGGTTCTCCTACTTTCTGTGTGTAGTTCTATATGTTTATGAGTTCAGCTCTTGAACATTATTAACCTTGGGTTTTGTGTAGCTACGGTAATTCACTATGCAATGTGACCAGGCAGAAATGTAGTATAAACATTAGATAGGTGTCGGACGAGCAGTCACCCATACACAGGAACGCTCACCTGACTGAGCTCTTCTTTAGGAGAAGATAAGTTTATTGTTGTTCTGTTTTAAAGAACTCTTTTCCTTTACATTACTTTGTTGGATATATTTTGTATATTTCAATATTTTCGATAATGTTTGCTTAAAAAATAATTAAAGCTCTAGAAAACCTTTATTTACGGCCCTTTCTTATCCTATTTGTGAATCTGAGAAGTAGTTATATAGACAGGGTTATGTTTATGTGGAGTATTCCTAGAAAAAATGCAAATGACATGGACTGAACTTTAAATCACATCGTTGTGGTGACTTGTTTATTCAGGGCGCATCAGCTATAATTCACTGAAGATAGGCAGAAGATTGCTTTTATTTGCACAAATCTGCTGTCAAGAGTTTAAATGGTTTAGTACGTGAAAGAAGGAATAAGACCCTGAACTGAAAACACATAATCAGCTTTCCACCAGTGAGTGGCTGGAATCTGATAGCATCATGTAATGTTACTTTTATTCGAGATCTGTTTTCTTGTAGAATTGTAAAGTGCTTTCCCCTGAACTAAGGAAATCAAACCACTAAATACTCAAACATGTTTTTTCCATTGTTGCTTCTCTTTAATATGAGCGGGATAGCAGAAAAGGAGCACACTTCACAGCACATGTCCTCAGCAGCAGTTTACAAACAAATGGGAATATTCAATTAACATTTAAAATGGCTAAAACACCACAAGGAGATCACTGGTCCATGCCACAGCGAAATTATTCTGCTTAATTAAAATGACAGGGGATGGCTGCTAAATGTCAAGCTATATACTCTGATAGTCAAGCTTGTAATGGTTTGAGACAGTGGCAAAAGATCATTTAGAAAGGTTTCAGACATCCCAAATACACAAGTGCGTCTAATGGGAAGATGTGGGTTAAGGATGGATTTAAAGCTGAATTTAATGAGTCATTACTTTGGAAAGCATACAAAAGACACGCTGCGAACAAACACATCAATTATAAAAAGCTATTTTATAAATTAAAAAAAAAATATATATATATATATGCATTTTATGCTTCCTTGATATTTGTCGGCGCAAGTCCCCAATACACAGTAACACTTGGCAGAAGTGTTTTTGTGTTTTCTATGATTAAGCCACTGCCACACTCCTCTGGCAGCGACTTATATCATCGCCAAACAACATGAAACTGCAAAGGCTGAACCTTTCTCTTTGAATGGGAATCACCTAGTCACGTTATATGGACAGCTGATCTCACCAAAAGAGAAGGTTCAGACCACTAATACGTATGAAGTCTTAAAGCTGAATTCTAGCATATTATGGAACTGCTTGAAATTGAAAGTCAAGCTTCATGCTATGACTGTTAAAGTAGGTGAAGATTTTTAGCAACAAAGAATTACTTGTAGTTTAAAAGAATAAAACAATGTGAGAGATATACTAATCCTGATTAAAGGGGTGTTCTCAAGTTACTAAACTGCATTAGTTACCCTGCATGAAAATAAGCAAGTTTGCAATTGACTTGCTTTTTCTATCTGCTGTCATTTTCCTGCAGTGAGTGCTTTCATCATTCATAGTGTACAGCTAGTTGGCATTGAGCTCAGTCACTAGTGCTTGCCCGACTGTGGCTGTGAGTGAGTAGTATTCAAATTCCAGGAGAGGGGTTTTAACGCCTAATTACAAACCACTGCTCTCTTCAAATTCCCTGTTATCTCTATGAAAATAAAATGAAACCACTGTACTATCTAGTATCTAGTAGCTGTAGCATCTAAAAAACAAACTACAAATAGCTGAATGTTTTACAGCAGAATTTTACTGAGCTTCATAGTTCTACTAATACTGCAGAGCTAAAGAATTGTCATTCAAGGAAAAGTGCCCACTCTGCCTTAAACTACAAACAACGGAAACTGTAAGGAGACTCCGTGTCTCTGAGCTACTCAAGAGACAAGAAGACAGCTATGCTTTAAACCAGACAGTCTATTAGTGTGGAGAGCCCCTTTGCCTAGATGAAATGACCTTTATTCCTCTTTGCAGCATTTGGTGTTAAGTCCTAGGGGCAGCGCTGTCACGGTTTCAGTCAAATACCACTTGTGTATAATGAGCGGAGGCAGTAATCGTGTCCCTGGCTCTGACTGACAGCCAGCTATAATGCTGAACTTGCTGTCAGTCAGTGCTGGGATGCATTGCTACAGCCACTGCCCTCTATACACACAGTGGTGACTGAAACCATGCTGGCACTGCCCAAGTAACTAAAGTCCAAGCATTACCGAGAGGAATAAAGTTGATTTCCTACAGGCAGCGGGGGTCTAATTGCAGGCATCCGGCAAATGTGGTGTAAACATGTAGGCTACCTTTACTTTTTGGAGCATGCAGAGCCAAATTTTAGCTTAGCAGGGAAGCAGTCGGAAATTCAAAATTGTATTTATTTGTCTCATTCTGACATAAGTAGTAAACAGATATGGGCAGTTAATATTTTTTTACCAATATTCCTTATTAGAATTTTTAATTCTGAATATAAAATCCAATCCTCCAATGTTTGGAGGCCTTTTTAAGGATGAGGGCCATAGATGTCACATTTTGGGTATTGTATTCTCTAAACCTGGCACAGTATATTTTGACAAGTCATTAGACTGTTTCCATTAGCGTGAATCAAAACTGTAAATTATAATAAAAGCTGAAAATTAGGATCACTACAAGAGAAGTAAAATAATGTATTCACCTTTTATAGTGAAATAAGGCTCAAAGGTGTATCAATGAAACATTTCTGGGAAAATTACGGAATATGAATGCAAATACAAATTTTGCATGTAATGTCCTAAAATATATAAAATTATTTAACTCAAAATTTCAATTAGAAAATAAACTTACTATGAAAATGTTTCAAGTTTTTGAAATAATGACACCATTATAGATTATTCATTATTACTAAAGTAAAAATATCAAAGGGAATCATCTTTATGGAACATAGAAAGACCAGAAATCTTTATAAATTATAAATAGCTTTGTTATCTTTGAGTCTAGCAATTATTTGGGCTTTGATGAAAGAAAATTAGTTGGCTACTAAAAAGGCCTGAAATAAAACAAACAGTTTTTATAGCTAAAAGCAAATGTAGAATCATCAAATGGCATCAATTGGTTAAATACAAAAATTCTGTGAAAATATAATTTGAGCTACTTTAAAAATGTAAGTATATTTTCATATTCTCAAATATTCTGTCATGCACATGCCCTGACTGGTGGCCAGGGGGTCGTGGCCCCACTGTGCCACAAACCAGACTACCCTGGATGGAACGTAACTAAGGCAGCTACCCCAGTCTTCACTAGAGCCTTTGATGGTGAGGTCAGGCTTGTGCAGCAGGTAGCTGCCAGGTGGCACTCCATGGCGGTGTCTGGCTGTGGCTGCTGATCCCACTTGGTGAGACGGAACACTAGGACAGGTACGAGTAGCAGACAGGCTGCTGAGCATGGCGGGCATGGCTGAGACACAGGCAGGTAGGCACGGCCAAGACACAGGCAAGCGGGCATGGCTGAGACACTGGCAGGTGGGCACAGCTGAGACACTGGCAGGCGGGCACAGCTGAGACACTGGCAGGCGGGCACGGCTGAGACACTGGCAGGTGGGCATGGCTGATACACTGGCAAGTGGGCACGGCTGAGACACTGGCAGGCGGGCAAGGCTGAGACACTGGCAGGCGGGCAAGGCTGAGACACTGGCAGGTGGGCACGGCTGAGACACTGGCAGGCGGGCAAGGCTAAGACACTGGCAGGAGGGCAAGGCTGAGACACAGGGGCAGGGACTGACTTGAAAGGCACAGGGACACAGGCAGGAAGGAGCGGTGTATGGAATAGGTAGGAACCTGTGCACACAGCAGGTGCAGGTCCTGGTACTGGCAGGAAGGAATGGTGTATGAAGGAACAGGTAGAGACCTGTTCACACAGCAGGTGAACCGCAAGAGTGCAGAGAGGTGATGCAGTTTGCAGCAAGAGGTTCCACAGCAGCGGAAGCTGGGCACAGGCAGAAATGCAGGAGTGCGGAGCATAAGCAGAGTCACAAGAGTACAGAGCAGGCAAAGCCACAAGAGTGCAGAGCACAGGCAAAGCCACAAGCATATGGAGCAGGCAGAGCTGTAAGAGTGCGGAGCACAGGCAGAATCACATGAGTACAGAGCAGGCAGAGCCGCAAGAGAGCTGAGCACAGGCAGAGTAACAAGAGTACAGAGCAGACAGAGCCACAAGAGTGCGGAGCACAGGCAGACTAAGAGGACACAAGGATAGACACAGTAGGGAAAGCATCCACAGACAAGGAGACTGAGAGACAGAGCTAGGACAGAGTACAGACAATGCAATGGTACGAGACAAGGTACAGAAACAAAGAGACAGGGACCAGGATATTCTGCCTCCTGGAGGGTGGCAAGGACAAGTAGGAGACAAGGTCAGGAGCAATAGCACAGAGACCAGGATATTCTGCCTCCTGGAGGGCGGACAGACAGGAACAAGGTAAAGCTAGGAATCAAGCCTCCAGAGAAGGAGAAACACAGGACAGGACCTGGCAACTCAGTGGCAAGACTCTAATTGAGTTATGACATTGCATAGGCAGCTACCACTGGGTGGAGCTGCCCTAAATTCTAGATGTGCAACATCTGAAACATCAGATACTGGAAGCCTGTGATAGCATTTCTTCTGCAGTGTTGCAGTCTTGTTGTCAAGAGTGGGAGAAGAGGGTTGCATTGACAATCCAACACAATGGGCAGCACTTTGAACACATTTTATATATGGTCATAAACTTGTATATAACTCAATATAGGATAAAGTTATGTTACTTAAAAACCAAGCACACCATTGTGTGCTTGATGTGTCACTTGACCCTCTTCCCATTGGAAACAATAAGGTTGGATCCAAAATGGCTCACTTCAAAATGGCCACCATGGTCACCACCCATCTTGAAAAGTTGCCCCCTCCCATATACTAATGTTCCACAAACAGGAAGTTGATATCACCAACCATTCCCATTTTATTTAGGTGTACCCATATAAATGGCCCATTCTGTGTGTATATATATATATATATATAAATATATATATATACATATATATATATATATATAGTGGTGTAGTGACCACTGTGTCCACTAGGGGGCACTGTATGGATGTCCCAGAGAGTGGATGAATGGCAAGATACTGAATAACCGTTATGTATCTCAAGGTGGGTGGCCTTGAGATGGAGATTTATGTATGTGTTAATCAGCAGTGATACTGCTGAGGTGCTGGTTCAATGTGTCAGGGACTAGTTACCTACAAACCCACCCAGGGGGTGTGTTTAATAACACTATTGTAAAGTGTATATGTGTGTGTGAAGGATGTGTGATGAGGTCATAGTCATGTGACCCAGTGGGCGTGGCTATGGACCATATAATGTGGCCTGGGTAGGTCACATGTGTGAATGCAGGGACCTGGTTGGTCCAGCATGGAAGGTCCCGCTGAGATGGAGCTTCCTGGCTAACAGCCAGTGGAGGGGCTGTGGTGAATGGCTGCATGTGTCTGAGAGTTCCCAGGGGAGGGAATGAACGTCTGCAGTAAGCTGAAGCAGCCATGAGGAAACCCGGACGTGGGCGAGATAAGTGAGGCTAAGAGAGCCTGTATGCTGGACATTGTACCACCTGTGTGAACACAGGGTTTACAGAGTGAAACTCTGCCATGGACGCTCTGCTGTTTATATGAAGTTTTGTTGCTGCTGTGGGTTTATGATGTTGAATAAACCGCATGGACTATGCTTGCTTTATGGAAAATCTGTGCCGGATCTGATTTTGTGGCTGCTGAGCGAGTATCCCCTAACAGCGCTACCTCACAATTGGTGGAGAAAGCTATGGGCATTGTTATAGCCTTGTTGCTGGGAGCAGCGGAAGAGGACTGCAAGTCGGTTGCTAAGGGCAACGCTGAGCCAGGAGAGGAGACGGAACGTCCTGAATAGCACACAGACAGGACACGTGAGTTTTGTGTGGTGTGTTGGTGTGGCCGGTGTGTTGGGAAACCCTGGGAGGAGGGTCTGCTCCCTGAATAGCACCCGGTGCGCCCTGTGTGTTGGACAGTCTCAGGCGGAGACGGTACATCCTGAAGAGCACACAGAAAGGAAACGTGAGTTTCTTGTGTGGTGTTTTTATTTCTTCTTTTCTCAACTCAGCCTGCGGTGGCTCAGTGGGAGTCAAGAGGGTGACAAGCGGCTTCCTGTAACTCGGCGGGGTTACGAAGGGGACAAGCGGCTTCCTGTAACTCGGCGGGGTTACGAAGAGGCCACCAGCCGCTGTGTGTGTGAACAGCAGCCGGTGGTGTCGGTGATCAGTAACAGCAGGAGCTGTGGTGGTGCCAGCAAGGACTTGTGTGGTATTGTTAAAAGACATAAACTGTGTTGTGTGAACTGTGGTCTGAGAAGACCAGTATAACGGACATGGGGAAGTTCCGAAAGGGGGCGGTGGCCCAAATTGGGATGTAGCCCTAAAGAGGGTGGAGTCCCAGAAGGGGACGGTGACCCAAATTGGGATGGTAACCCAAAAAGAAGTGGCGTCCCAGAGGGGGGCGGTGACCCAAATTGGCGTGGTAACCCAAAAAGGGCTGGAGTCCCGGGAGGGGGCAGTGACCCAAATTGGGGTGGTTCAGGAAATGGCAGCACTGACTGCCTCACTGGGTATGTCTGGGAAACAGCAGTGTGTCTGTATGAGTTTTGAGGAGTGTGGCATGTATTTTCCGGATAATGACGGGCCACAGGTGTGTACCGTGATGCTGCACCGAGAAGGAGTCTCTGGTAGACTGGACTCAGAGAATCAGGTGACTCTGACAGGAACTCCTCTCGTTTTATCTCTGACCGAGAAAAACGCAAGGGTTCGCTGCAAACACGGGGTCACGGTGAACTATGCCGTAGACAGAGTAGTGTTCGAGGGGACCAAAGGTGGTGAGTGCAAAGGGGGCGGGATACCACGGGACTTAGTCTATGCCTTGGAGAGGGGCCGGGACTTTGTTTTGTTTAATGATGTATGGTCGGACGATGGAGACATTTTGACTGTGGGGCCAGCAGACACTGAGACAGTGACGGCTCCTGACGTGGACAGGTCAGAGGTAGAACTGACCGGAAGAAGTACATCTGCCCAACTTACCAACCTGACGTCTCGTGATATGACGGATGGTGGGCTGGGAGATGAGATAACGGAGGTAAAAACACAGTTAAACGGTAACGGGACGGTTCACTCGGCTGACGGGACTGACCCAGTGGTACCCTTTGACAATATAATTAAAGAGGTAGTAGTACGCCACGTGCTGGCCAAAAGAGAACAAGATTGTGAGATACAGTTAATAAAGGAGACAGTGGAAGGACATATCGAACGAGAAAGAGTCCTGAGACAAATGGCTGAGCACAGGGTTGAGGAGCTCGAGAAAGAGGTCTTGGAGCTTAAAGAAACTGTAAGTGGTCTTCTGCGGGAGAAGAAGTTGGACAGTGAGGAACAGCGGCTGGGTCCGACGGGTGGTGGAATGGAGCTGCCGGTGCCCGTCTTGGCTGACGGTCGGGAAGAGATGAGATCTCGTGAGGTTTAAGAGCTGAGAACTGAAGAAGACAGTCACCATGTCGGGGCAACTGTATTGAGGGAAGTGTCCGTGGTAAAGCCAGAGCCTCCTGGCCAGGAATAGAGCAAGGCTACGACCTTCACGTTTTGTGATTGATGTACCAAAAGACATGCAAGAGGCCTGTGCTGAGGAAGGTGTACATGAGGCTTTCAAAGAGGCGGTCAAAGTGTGTAAGGTGCCCTGGGCACCTGAGACTCGGCAGTTGTTGATAATGTCAGCCAGGGAAGACACAGCAAAGTAATTGGATTAATGGCTCATGGAAAAGGTATAGTTTATGGTATATGTTCATAATTTAGTATGATCAAATCCACAAGTGAAAGAAGAAATAACTGAAGTAATAGTTATCTTTTCACTAGCCTATATTGGCAAGGTAGCAGCTATCAGTCACAATGAACAGTATACAGGGTATCCAAACTTTAGGGCCACGATGTCAGGATCAGTTGTCCATCCAGATGGACAGTAAGATGATATAAACAGACAAGACCCAGCCATAAAAAGGCAACGTCTGTCAGTGCTGTTTGAGAGATACCTCTGTGCAGAGAATGATTTCTGATGCCAAGGTTCTTATTCAGAAGACTTTGTTTTAGCCAAAGCTGTCCAGAAACATCATTTATATAGCTGTTATAGGGGTATTCTCAAGCCTGGAAGCTATACCTTCTCCATTGAAAAGTGGATAACTTCCCGAATGCTGGTATCTTGCTGAAACTGAGAACCGGGGCTTCGAAGATCCCTATATGAATGGATAGCTGGTCGATTGTGCCAACTCCAACTCCATTAATTTTTAATAAGACTGCAGGAGGTAGCCAAATTATGTGGCTGGCTGTTCTTCAGCACTCCCATGAGAATGAATGGAGTGTCAGTCCACTTGATCAGTCACTGCTTTATTCATGCAGAACTTTTTAGAGCAACAAAAAGGAAAAAGTAAATTTGAGCCGCACACCTTTAGTATTAAATTTATGTACAGGTGCACAAATAAGCTAAAAAAAAGTGCAACAGCCATCCAACTGTGTCAGTGAACACCTATACATGGAATGTTCCTATTACTAAATTTATTACCTCACCAAGTACCAAACCAGGCCTCATCTGAACTGGGGAAGTAAAAGGAAACCAAATGAAGCTTGTAATTAAAACCATAAAGAATATGTCTTGCAAATTGGGGGGGGTTGCCCCCTCCAGGACTCAGCACCTCTATCCACCATTCTTTCTCAAAAGGTTTTAATTGGGAGCTACCCTTGTTTTCTTATTACTTTTCCAGTTTATATGAGGCCTGTCTGTGCACATAGACAGGTAGGATATTAGAGATAGTGACCATCCATATTTTGGTGTACCTTGATGTGGTTGAATGGCTTTTGTGCTCTTTAATAAAAAAAAAAAAAAGAACTCTAACTAGGTAACTATCTTACGTTTTTAAGAAAATCAAGATGTGGGGAACAGAGGGCACAATAAGGTGATAGTTTATGGAGGGATAGTGGGTAAGTGCTTGGTTAACGCTCACCTGATGGATTTGTAGCAGGCACAACTTCTATATAGGTATGAATGAAAAACAGCTGCTGTCCCATGACTGGTGGATAGATTCTCCAGGAAATATTGGATCCAGTTGGATAAAACACGCTGGTGGGCTGCACTGTTGGAGTTATCCAATTCTTCAACACTGATGATAATAGGGGGGGCGTGGCCTGGACTGCAATGGAGTAAGAGGTGCAGCCCGAGAGCTCCTGACACAGCCTTTCTAAATCAACATCCATCAACCAGGAAAGACCCATCCTGACCAATTCTACATTGAAAGAATACTCAACGGCTATCACAGACCTACTTTGAAACCCCCATTGATTGTAATTCAGGAGAAATTAGAACTGCAAGGCCTGACCTCATTTCTGAGGCCTACTGAGGCCTACTAGGCCTACCGGTCCTATCTCTACCAAGACTGTCCCCTCCAAGATTATCCGTGGACTAATCTATCCCCACAGAATTCCCTGATGGGTGCCTTTCACAGAAGGGCTCATCTGGCCCAGGAAAAACTATTATAGCCCCTGTCTCCCTGTTCCTGTCGGCCCACCTCTCCGGCCCGCACCGCGGCTCCTTCAAGTTACATCGCAGCAAAGAACAGAGAAAGAGGGGCCCCCGGTGCTCCCCGAGAAGGTGCCGGTACTCAAATTTACTCCTACTACTATCCCCGGTAAGAACCGCCGCGGCCGTTTCTTTTATTACATTGCCGCCTCAGCCAAACGAGTTTCCTTCCTACTGCGCATGTGCAACAGCCCCACACCTGGGCTGATAACTCCGAGGCGACAGGGACAATAGCGGCAACCAGAGTACTGTTATTAATTCCTCCACAACCTCCGCTGACTTCGAAAAACCCTGTGGCCCCTACCCGCACTCAAAAACATTTCCTCCTACTAACCGGGACCCCCCACTGACCATCGGGAGTGAGGAGGAAATAAGGAGAATCTGCTGCCACGGCTAGGAGGCTAATTATACAAGCCGGCACACAGGCGCATTAGCCACAACCCCGCCTGTCATCCCCGTCTGCCGCGGGTAATTGTAATAAAAAGGAGGCTAAAACATTACCGCTCCCAACTCCTTCAGATCCCGGGGGATCCTTCCCTCCTCGCTGGACATCAGTGGAGAGCCACCCGGGTTGTCTGCAGCCTCCAGTATCCCGACATCAGAGCGGAGTTCACCGCTGACTAAGAGATACCTCAGTGCGCAGGCGCGCACACTCCTTACGCCAATTGCGTAGCTTACGTTACCCGGCTGCGCAAAAAACGTAGCTTAGGAAAAGAAAAAAAAAAAAAAATGAGCCAGAATAAATCAAATAATGTTAAACAAACCAAAATTCCGGCCCCCTCGGCCTCCTTGTCCCCTAAAGGGGGTGGAGACAAGGGGGGCAAATCTCATCTGGCCTCGGACAAAGTCAACACGATCAGCCCCACTAGATCCAGGACCCCACATAAAATCGCTCCCAATATGGACACTTCTGTCTCCACAAAAAGAAGGAACCCAGGAGCCCGAAACGAGAGATTCGCACCTCTAATCGACCATAAAGAAGACTCCGATAATGATTCATGGGCCTCATCTCCGAATTCCAGCCCAGCAAAATCCAAACCAAAACTGGACTCCCTTGACAAAGCAAACCTTGACTCTATTGAGCTATATATGACCTCCTTGGCTGAAAAAATAAATAATAATCTCAAAATTACCCTGGAAGCCACCCTCGAATCTCAAATGAAAATCTTCCAATCTACATTTGAATCTTTTAACAAAAAATTAGAAACCCTCGAATCCAGGATTGTCACAGTAGAAAAGAAATCCGAGGAGTCAACTAACGAGAGTCACCAAATCAGAACAGAGATCACCCAATTGAAACACAAGCTGGCAGACCTGGAAGATCGCAGCAGAAGAAACAATATAAAAATAAGAGGGATTCCAGAATCCGTTACCTCTTCCAAACTAGAAGACTATGTCCAAAAAGTCTTCAAAAAAATCGAACCGACTCTCTCAACCCATGATACCATCATTGACAGAATACACAGACTACCAAAACCGGCTCACCTACCTAAAGACACCCCAAGAGACACAATCCTTCGAATCCATTTTTTCCACACCAAAGAACGAATCCAAAATAACATCAGAGATAATGGAGGCTTCCCAGACCCATATTCCCATCTCAAGATCTTCACAGACCTCTCAAAGCACACCATAGAAGGAAGAAAAGCTTTTCAAGATATCACCATCCCCTTGAGAGACAATAATATTCAATACAAATGGGGCTTCCCCCTTAAACTCCTGGTCCTCCACAATGGCAAAACCACAGTCCTTTCCTCCATAGAAGAAGGCCACAGATTTTTGAAATCAATGAACATCAAACCCAGGAACAGACCAGCTTCATCCCAAGACTTCAAGACTCCGACCTGATCACCCGAGCGGTCTTAACCACCACAAGACTTTTTTCGTTCTTCCTCTTATTTAGTAGGCCACACAGTATTTACCTTTTGGGCCACTAATTTTGTCATCATCATTTAAATTGCAAAGATGGACTGCAGATTCTTTTTTCCTGTCAAGTGCCCTACTTGGCTGGGATGTTGGTTTATTCCTTTTAAAGGTTGTTTTCGGGATTTTCTCCCACGGACTTTCCACCGAGTCAGAGAAGAGTTTGCCTAGGGAACCTTCCCTGGTGGTCCCCCCCTGAGTTGAGCAGAGTTCGTCGCAGAAATCTGCTCCTGTTGGTCCATATAAGATAATTCTGACCAAATTTGCTACAAATTTGTCTAATTTGTCTTGTTTTTTCCATTATATTGTGTTTCAGTTGCAGCCAATTCAACCTCAACTTTATCCATCCGTGCCTAAACTTCTTCGTCAGCCACAACCCAACCGAGTTTAACAGCATCACAGGTACCTTCACAACCACAAAACACCACTCTGACAATGAAAATAAACCTGGCCACGTACAACGTCAGGGGTTTGAACAGCCCTAGGAAGCGCCATGTAATACATTACGAGGCCAACAGGCTGGGCTCCGATGTTGTGTGTCTTCAGGAAACGAAATTTAAAAGAGAGGCCCACCCCAACTTTTCCCACAAAAACTTTCCCCACATATATGAATCTTCGGGAGTTAAAAAAAAGGCAGGAGTTCTTACTATGATAAAAAATTCCATCAACTTTAAATTCATAGAAGAACTAAGAGATGAGAAAGGCCATTACCACATTCTAGTTTGCAATATCAATAACTCAACTGTCACTATTGTAAACGTCTATGTCCCCACCACAGGTCAAATCAGATTCTTAAACAAACTTCTAAAGAAAATCAACCTAATAAAAAAGGGTTCTTTAATATTCGCGGGAGATTTTAACATGGTCCCAAACGGAAAACTGGATTCCTCAGCCCCCAATAGACACAAGGCAGAAACACTAAACAAATGGATATATCACAATGAATTCTTCGACACATTTCGTTCCATAAACACGACTTCAATTGAGTACACTCACTTTTCAGATGTCCATCACACTGCTTCTCGTATTGACCTAATTTTAACCGATGTCTTTTCACTCCCCAAATTTACTTCCATTTCTATCCGCCCTAAAACGATCTCTGATCACGCTCCAGTAGTAGCTACATTCACCCTCGGCCCTGCTACCAACCAACAATTTTTATGGAAGTGTAACTCTTCTTTAATTAATATCCCACATTATAATGCAGAGATTACTACAGCCCTCCTAAATTACTTCAAAGAGAACAATACTGAACTTTCTAACTCTTTTACCCTGTGGAATGCCCACAAAGCTGTTCTAAGAGGCATCCTAATTAGAATATCCTCGAGACACAAAAGGGCAAATAGAGAGAAAATAACAGATCTCCAGAATCAAATCAAAACTAAAGAATCAATGATAACTGACAACACAAATTCGGGTTCAGTTGTACGTTCGGAACTCCTCAAATTACGACAAGAGCTTAAAGCCCTGATATTCTCGTTCCATGACTCAGCAGTTAAAAACAACCGCTTTAGACTATATCAAAATCTAAATCGTCCATCGCGTTACATGACTAACATCTTGAAAAACCATAGACGGAAAAACAGAATCGACACCATTCTTTCCCCTAAAGCTATCCCTCTGTCCCACCCACAAGATATTGCTAACTCCTTTGCCACATTTTACGAAAATCTCTACAATATCAATCAAAACTCACCCCTCCCCCATCCTAATCCTCTAGATATCACTTCTTTTCTGGCCAAAATTAACCTCCCGAAACTAGATGAGGATGACAGATCTTTTCTGTCATCCCCCTTTTCCGAAAAAAAGAAACTCTAGAAGCCATAAAACACCTCAAATCCTTCAAGGCCCCTGGCCCCGACGGATTTACGAATAATTACTATAAAACTTTTGCCAAAATCCTCACTCCTCACTTGACGAAAATTTTTAACACAGCCTCTACTGTGGGTTACTTCCCTAAGGAAATGCTTGAGGCCACCCTAATCCTTATTCCCAAACCCAATTCAGATACCACTCTTATGAAAAATTTTAGGCCAATTTCGCTAATAAACACAGATATCAAACTTTATGCAAAACTACTATCAAACAGACTGAATTCCATACTCCCCAAACTGATCAATAAAGATCAAATCGGGTTCATAATCAATAGACAATCTACAGACGGCACCAGAAGATTGATCAATCTTATAAAACTCATCAATACACACAAAACCAAATCCGTCATAGCTTCTCTTGACGCCGAAAAGGCTTTCGACAGATTAAATTGGGATTACCTCTTCGCCACCCTACATAAATTCGGCTTTCACCATGAACTAATTACGAGCATTAGAGCATTATACACCGACCCAACGGCCAAAATATATGTTAATAACCACCTTTCAAAAGTTTTCCAAATATCCAACGGCACCAGACAAGGATGCCCACTTTCCCCTCTTCTCTTTGCCCTAGCAATTGAACCCCTAGCTCAATCTATTAGAGACAACCCAGATATCCAAGGCATCAAAGTAGGGGATAAAGAATATAAAATTTGCCTTTTCGCTGACGACATTATTCTCACTTTATCAAACCCAATTAAATCAATTGTTAAAGTCCAAGAACTTCTGCAGAAGTTTTCGGACATCTCCCATTTCAAAATCAACATAACAAAATCCAAAATGCTAGCATTTAATCTGGACAACACTCTAACCAACTCTATTAGTTGCTCATGCCCATGGAGCTGGACTACAGATTACATCACATATTTGGGAATCAAATTCACAAATAAAGTCCCTTCCCTCATACCTCTAAATTTAAAATCCCTCACAGAGTCCATCTCTAAAGACCTAAACACATACGGGGAGAAAAACCTCTCCTGGTGGGGTAAAATTATAATTTTTAAAGCCTATATCCTCCCCAAAATAATCTATTTCTTTAGATCTCTCCCTCTACCCATTTCCACCTCTGCCCTTACCAGTCTTCAACTCATGACCAACAATTTCGTTTGGAACGGAAAAAAAGCCAGAATTGCGAAAAATGTTTTATATATGGCAACAGGAGATTTGGAGGAGCTGGCCCTCCAAATATTTCGGCCTACTACTCCGCATTCCTTGTCAAAAACAGTCTCCACTGGTGGTCAACCGTGGATCCTCCGGCATGGGCCGACATTGAAAAGGCTCTAAACAACAACAGATCTCCTTCTTTTCTCGTTCTGGAATCCATCCTTCTTAAAAAGGTTCTCTCCACTACTCATCCAATCTTTCAAGCTACCCTGGAAGCTTGGAGACTCCTAGCTAAACAAAAAAGTAGCGTCAAGAATACTGCCCCATTAGGGTCTCTATCTCTCGTTGTTTTGAGTCAGATCTACCCTCAATCTGGTCTGACCACGGTATCAAAAAATTCAGAGACATTTACGGACACAACCACATCTATCCCTTTAGCGATTTGAAAAATAAGTTCAATATCCCATCATCATCATTTCTTGACTATATTCAACTAAAAGAAATAGCAACCAAACTTAAAAAGAAAGACGCAAAACCCTCTGAGCCTTTCTCCAATCTCATTAATAACATAAACCACTGCCTTTTCTGGAAGATTTCATATATTTATATGTGGCTCAATAAGTGCCACGAATTTACCAAAACAAATAATATAATCAAGTGGGAGACGGAACTTGGGATAAATCCAGGAATAGAGGACTGGGAACAGGCATGCTCCTCCTCCATGTCCGCCACGTTATCCATGTCTCTCTTGGAAACCCACCAGAAAATTATTTCACGTTGGTACTACACACCAGCCAGATTAGCCAAGATATACCCTGAGATCTCCCCATTGTGCTGGAGAGGATGTGGACATCACGGGAATCTTTTTCACATATTTTGGCACTGCCCAGTGATCAAACCTCTCTGGAGAAATATTTCTCTCCTAATAAACTCCCTTCTTCAAAAACCCATCACCCTCTCTCCCCAATTGGCCTTGTTTTCTATTACCTCACAAGAATCACTCCAAACACTTTCACCTCTAATAATTCTCATCCTCCTTATTACCAAAAGCTCCATAGCTTTTAATTGGAAAAGACAGGATATTCCAACAATTGAAGATATAAAGGAAAAAATCTCCTTACACAAATCTTTCGAACTAAAACTAGCCACTATTAATGATAATATTAGCCTCTTCACTCATAAATGGCACAGATGGATTACATTATTTCCTACAAGCTAATTTTATAGCAATTGCTGCACTGATATTTTGTTGTTTGTTCTTTGCTCCAGAGACAATCTGGCTTGTATTAAACATATTATTATAGCATGGTTATGGTTATAAAATAACCTAGTCAATTATATCTCACAAATATTGTTATATTAATAAAAACCTGTTCGGACCAACTGGTCCTTCCCCCCTTTCTTCCCTTCCCTCCCCATTCCTCCCACCCTCCCCCTGAGACCTTCCTCACTATTGTAAAACTCTCAATAAAATTGGTTTGAAAACACTGATGATAATAAGGTTTTTTATTCACAACACGTTGCAATGCTGTTCCGATGTCTTTATTAAGTAAAAAAAAAAATCAACATACTTAAGTTTTTAACATTTATAGCATTATCTGAGTTCATGTATCTAATCCATTGTGCTAACATACAGTATATGAATATCTTTAGAGCCCTAGTTCTCAGAATCAATGGGAGTCCCAGTGGTCAGAACCCCAGTTTTTCAGAAGATTTCCCCTTATCTCATGGATATCATAAATTCCCCTTTAACAGCTGTGTGAATTATCTCTCTGTATGACTTTGATGATGCAAAACAGACATGCTCTACTAGGTACTGTAGTGCTATGCTCAGTGTTCTTAGCCAGGTGCTTTCTCTGTCTATTCATATGCCTTTTCTTATAACCATAAAAAGAGATCTGCAGCTTTCCTCTTTTTTTCTGTAAGTACTGGTATTTTTTTTTTCTCAATTAAAAAATTATGGGGAGCCTGCTTCACTGGAATCTAGTGAAAATAACTCATCCTGTAATAAGATTTATTAGAGTGTAATAGTAATAAAAAATAAAGTTTATCGATCATGTATGGAGAGTTGTGTCTACAACATTAAAGGATCAGTGGTTTTTGACACCTGTTAGCCAGAGTCCTATCAAAAACCAGAAACTTTGAGCAAAACTTTGACAACAGATCTAATTTTTCTAATCAATCACCCGTATATTGTTACTTTGTATAGAGTGGACATTGCAATGGATGGTGCTGGAGAGAAGTGCTGTGCTGTAGGTCTCCTGAAATTCTAGACTGTCTAGACCAGGGGTCCCCAACCGCTGCAGTGCCCTTGCCGGTCCGCGGACACAAGGGGAGCCAGGGGCGGTCAGTGGCGTAGCGGGGGCTGGGGCGGCGCGCAGCAGTTCTTAGCGGCGGCCAGGGAGCGATCAAGCAGCTCCGCTGCCTGCAAGAGGGAATAGCAGGAGCGGAGCTGCAAGGACCCGTCCAGCTTCCTGCCCGCCGCCCGCGCTTCCTGTCTGACTGACACAGAGAGGAGCGCGGCCGCTGCTGTGTCAGAGCGAGGAAGCGCGGGCGGCGGGCAGGTGAGAGGAGAGAGGTGGTGTGTGTATGTATGTATATGTATAATATGTATGTGTGTGTGTGTGTGTGTGTGTGTGTGTGTATGTGTGTGTGTGTGTGTGTGTGCGTGTATGTATGTGTGTGTGTGTGTGTGTGTGTACATGTATGTCTGTGTGTGTGTGTTGGTCTGTGTTTGTGTAGCCTGGCCCTGGAGGAGATGGGGACATGAGGAGAAGGCCATGAGGGAAGTGATGGAGAGACGGCAGTGATGGGGTGAAGGCAATGATGGGGAGAGGGGAGTGATGGGGTGAAGGCAATGATGGGGAGAAGGGAGCGATGGGGTGAAGGCAATGATGGGGAGAAGGGAGTGATGGGGTGAAGGCAATGATGGGGAGAAGGGAGTGATGGGGTGAAGGCAATGATGGGGAGAGGGGAGTGATGGGGTGAAGGCAATGATGGGGAGAGGGGAGTGATGGGGTGAAGGCAATGATGGGGAGAGGGGAGTGATGGGGTGAAGGCAATGATGGGGAGAAGGGAGTGATGGGGTGAAGGCAATGATGGGGAGAAGGGAGTGATGGGGTGAAGGCAATGATGGGGAGAAGGGAGTGATGGGGTGAAGGCAATGATGGAGAGAGGGGAGTGATGGGGTGAAGGTAATGATGGGGAGAGGGGAGTGATGAGGAGAAGGGAGTGATGGGATGAAGGCAATGATGGGGAGAGGGGAGTGATGGGGTGAAGGCAATGATGGGGAGAAGGGAGTGATGGGGTGAAGGCAATGATGGGGAGAAGGGAGTGATGGGGTGAAGGCAATGATGGGGAGAAGGGAGTGATGGGGTGAAGGCAATGATGGGGAGAGGGGAGTGATGGGGTGAAGGCAATGATGGGGAGAGGGGAGTGATGGGGTGAAGGCAATGATGGGGAGAGGGGAGTGATGGGGTGAAGGCAATGATGGGGAGAAGGGAGTGATGGGGTGAAGGCAATGATGGGGAGAAGGGAGTGATGGGGTGAAGGCAATGATGGGGAGAGGGGAGTGATGGGGTGAAGGCAATGATGGGGAGAGGGGAGTGATGGGGTGAAGGCAATGATGGGGAGAAGGGAGTGATGGGGTGAAGGCAATGATGGGGAGACAGCAGTGATGGGGTGAAGGCAATGATGGAGAGATGGCAGTGATGGGGTGAAGGAAATGATGGGGAGAAGGGAGTGATGGGGTGAAGGCAATGATGGGGAGAAGGGAGTGATGGGGTGAAGGCAATGATGGGGAGAAGGGAGTGATGGGGTGAAGGCAATGATGGGGAGAAGGGAGTGATTGGGTGAAGGCAATGATGGGGAGAAGGGAGTGATGGGGTGAAGGCAATGATGGGGAGAAGGGAGTGATGGGGTGAAGGCAATGATGGGGAGAGGGGAGTGATGGGGTGAAGGCAATGATGGGGAGAGGGGAGTGATGGGGTGAAGGCAATGATGGGGAGAAGGGAGTGATGGGGTGAAGGCAATGATGGGGAGACAGCAGTGATGGGGTGAAGGCAATGATGGAGAGATGGCAGTGATGGGGTGAAGGAAATGATGGGGAGAAGGGAGTGATGGGGTGAAGGCAATGATGGGGAGAAGGGAGTGATGGGGTGAAGGCAATGATGGGGAGAAGGGAGTGATGGGGTGAAGGCAATGATGGGGAGAAGGGAGTGATTGGGTGAAGGCAATGATGGGGAGAAGGGAGTGATGGGGTGAAGGCAATGATGGGGAGAAGGGGGTGATGGAGCACTTATTCAAAACCTATGGTGAGTTGAGTCACATTATAAATGTTATTTAATTATAAGTATGCACTGCTACACTACAACCGTGTCCATAGCCCCGCCCCCTTATGACCAAAGCCCCGCCCCTGCCACACCTCCATCCCCGCCCTGCCGGGCCATGGAAGAATGGTCTTGCTTGAAACCGGTCCCTGGTGCAAAAAAGGTTGGGGACCACTGGTCTAGACTATGCTTTTAACTTATCAGTCAAATTTTATTTTTTCCAGTGGGCTTTCCCCTCTTACACTTTTTGCTGAGTAGCTCATAGACTAGTAAGCCGCTTAACTCTTAGCACACAGCATATGCAATTGTCTTTTTGACAAGTTGTTCTGTACTATAGAGCGATGCCTGTGATATGATAACTGTGACTGCTAACATGAATATATATGTATGCAAATGGATTCCTAGAGACAAATTCAGACAGGGCAGTGAGTCCTTATAATTGCATATGCATTTATTTTTCACTAGCAGACAACATTAATATTCATGGATATGATCTTAAGATCATTCGAATTTCAATTAGAGAGTCTAACTCCAATGCAAATCGCACAAAGGTCCCCAGGTTACTCATTCACCTATTTATTATTGAAGAAAGAATTAATGTACTACAGGTTTTTACAATATGCATGTACAGATATGAAGCATCGAGACATCGGAGCTCATAGAATAATAATGTAGCAAACAAGAATAGCGAGGCTGACCCTGGCGACAAGTTAGATTTCAGCCATTAAGCTCTTCATTAGTTCATACATTCGGCACCCCTAGTTTTTACTAGTCCTTCAATTTGGGCAACTTAAAAGGGTTTTCCCATGAACAAAGTTAATTTTAATCAACATTTTAACCAATAGATTTTTGACTAATAATAAGGTTCACAATTGTTTAAAAAAAAGTTCCTGTTCTGAGATAATCTTATAAATGTGCCCCTGCTATATGTACTGTGTAATGGCCGTGTCTGACCATACAGGGACATCGACTGACCATAACACAGCTACTGGGCAGTGGAGGAAGCAAAAGTATATACAGACAGGACAGCACGGGATCACTGCTGATTCTTTATGTGAGGTAAAACATGCTTTAACTAGATAGGGAAATGGTTTACCTCCCAGAAAGCAGCAGCTGTGATCCCCGGCTGTCCTGTCTGTATACTCTCTTTTGTTTTATGATGCGCTAAAGAAAATATTCTATGAGGACTACTCTTGACTTTTCCTTAAAGCCTTATGTTTATTGTAGAACAAATGCCTATCTCTTGTATTGTATATAGTAAAACAAGAGTATGGCTAAAAGCTAAATAATGCAAGGAACATAATGCTAAAAGAGGAAAAAATGGATTTAACCCAACTGGATCATTTGTCAGCACAAAGAAGTATATATGCAGGTCACAGGCAAAACATTCCTTACCTGGCGCATTCCTGATGTCACCTAGGGGGACAATTTGATGCCCATAAGAGGTATAGTAGGAAGTACATGGACTTTCTGCGCTTAAGAAATTTAAGACCATTTTTCTGGACTTATGGATTGTGATGGAATCTGGTATTTAGGGTTATAATGAGTTTAAAGCTGGAAATACACTTTTTGAACGAAAGCCACATGTAGATACAGCATGAAAAAGAAAGCATCCTTCCTTTATTTTTCTAATTCTGTGTGGTTCAATTCGGGGTTTTATCTAAAAAAAAATAACCACTTTGAAAACAGTTCAAAAATAGCATGGGTGATTTCAGTTGTTTGAGAATCTACCACTTATTTATGAAGTTGTGAACACTTAAAGATATCATCAACGTAGAGACGTTCTTACACATCTGTACAGTCGTAGGTCAGAATATAGTGAAATGTTAGAATAGCTCCTTATGAGCTTTATCTAACTCTTGTATTTATGTTTAAAGAACAGAAATAATCTGAGCTTGTAAATCCCGTGTAGCTTTTCCTGGTGATTGCCTTGATTTGGAGACTCGATGTTGATTGTGAAGTCCAGATCCCTATTGCTTTTGATGAGCACTTTGAACAGTTGTAGTAAATAAAATGACAGCCAAATTGGTTTCACACCTTCCATAATCACCCGCAATGTAATATTGTTACATCAAGACCTGCCTCCAAATCTATGACTTTGCAATGTGTACGGCATCAATCAAGGACCAAGTTTTGCTTCAATGGCTTTTATATACACTATAAATCGTAAACTAGTGTCATTATCAAAATCTTGCTAAAAACTTAATGTGCTTTTTACATCAAGAGCAAAGCTTCTCTGAACTTATAAGGAGCCCCAAGAGATTGTAAGCTACATTAAACATTTTGAACCACATGAAATAGGAGTTTTAGGCAATGTAGAATACTTAACAAACATGGATTTAAAATGCTTGAAATGAGCTCTAAAAGCACAATTCCCTGTGAGTCTATGTTCTAGTAGTTTGTAATTTCAAGAAAACTACCAATTTATCTGCTTATATAAGACATCATTTGAAAAATGTTAAACAAATTAACATAATCATAATTGTTCAGTTAAGAAAAACAGATGTTCTTGGCAGGGTTAAGGCTGCTTTATCTAAAAGAAGAAGGCATGAATTGCTAGGGTTTATTGCAAGGTTCTGGAATATCAGACATATAAAGTAGACATGTAAAAGAGCGGAAAATAAATGCATTTCCACGAAAAAAAAATCACATATATTGAAATCAAATTAAAGTTATAAGTCGACAATCTACCGAGAGTGTCCGGTGGATGATTAGGGAAGACTGCACGTCATAAATACATAAGACTCCTGCTTCACACTAGCAGTAAAAGCAGTAAATGTCACCACATTTTATTACTGAATGAGAGGTTATATTAATATCATTGGTGGTCTACACTATTTTAGGGGTACATTATACATCCTTGGTACCCACTTTTCACGTGAAGTAGACTGGACGTCTTTATCAGGGTTATCCTATTAAGTTTTCTTTACTTGTCTTACAATAAATTTGTATAGGTACACATGTAGCAAAGGCTAACATTAGAGAGAAAGGAATACATTTGAGTGGATTTCAATTCTACTTCAACATTACGAAAATACATATTTGCCAAAATGGGATTTTTTTTAAGTAATTCAATACTGTGCAGATTTCAATAATATCTTTCTGATTCATGAAAGGCCATTGAATGGTTAACATTTTTTTTTAAATCCGCGCCGATTACTGCAGTGCTCACCTGTTTGGTCCTTTTGTTACTTACTGCCACCCATTCTGTCCCTGCCACATATTCAGACTTTTGTAGTGCCCTCCCAGCTCTTTGCTCGGCATGAAAGGCTCGGGGATTCCAGAACGAGTGGCAGGGCTAAAAGTAGACTGGATGGGTGGCAGTGAGTAGCAGGGGGGCCAGGTGGAGACGGCAAGTAGTAAGATGAGCATAACATGGGCTTCTTTTTTTAGCATATTACATTATTTATGCTTCTTTGTCTGGTGAGACTTGTCTGAAGAAAATCCACACAAACAAGATTATGTGTCTTTTGCCTGGATTCACTCATCTCTAGTTATCATGACTCACAGCAAACCATCTTGAGAGAATATTTCACAAAATCTTCCTTTAGACTGAGTATTAAGGTAACATCACATTGCACTAGCAGTAGCTACAGACCAGTGATTTGTAAAATTACACTATTTTTATTGTGATATCAGAATAGTCTGCTATCTGAGGAGATGCAATCTTTGCGAGATCTGTCATGGGGATGAGTGCACTTAACACTTAAAGGGAATCTGTCACCCCTTTTTTGAGATATCATATAATGATAAAAAAAATCAATCCTTAAAAGATACTTTATTGACCAATCATTAAAAAGTTTTCAAAACTTCAAAAAACAGGCAAACAAAAATAGGCTTATTGCTGATTTTCAAGATCCAGCCACAAACACTAGAGAGTCGTTCCAATATCAGGTAGAGGGTCACAAGCCTATTTGTCCCTATAGGGCCCTATATCTCTCTCCTACCTGACAGCGGAGGTTGGCACCCTCTTGATACGCAAATGGTGCCCCCGCTCCTCGGCGGCTCTCCCTAATCACCATGTTGACTCCTATGTAAATAACATCAGCTTGGAGTATAACAGATGGCCGGGAACAAAAATATAACAGATAATAACCCCATGCCACAAACCACCAAGACAAAAATGTGAGGAACAGTAACTGGAAAAAACTCTAATTTTTGGCAGATTTGTAAACATTTGGCTTATTGGCTTATTGTTTTTGGGCATGAAGAAATATGAAAATGTGCTGTTATGGGGGATTAGAGGTAATAGCAGCGGTTGGTGATTTGAAAAATGTTTATTAATGCTGTTTAAGAATACTCAGATGGTTGTATATCTGTTTTGATTGATACCTTACCCCCTTTATTTGAAACTGCCTTTGTCAAAGTACTATCACCCCGCCTACTATATATATTGAGGTGATTTTTCAGTGGCCATGAGCTAAGTTCTTACATATTTGTTAATTTGCTGATTTTATTTAATTTTTTTTTTTTGGGACAGTGCAATTTTGAGCCTGAGCGATCAATGGCTCATTGTCTTGGGCATGATGCAATATGAAAAATGTGTTGTTGGGGATTAGAGGTAATAACAGCGTTCTGTGATGTGAGAAATGTACATTAGTGCTGCTTAAGAACATCTAAATGAGTGTGTATGTGCTCTGATTGATATCTTACCCCCTTTACTTGCAACTGCCTTTGCTAATGCACTAATATCCCGTACACTGTATACATCGGTTTGCAGATACATTTTTCTATTATCATTAAAACATTTTTTGCCTTTGGGGGAGATTTTTTCAGGGATAATTCTAAGTTATTACCCCTGTCTCCCTTGGCCATATGTTCTGACACCCTCTTTCCTCTTTCTGGGTGAGAAGTGTAGGGGTCAGTAAGGGTCAGCCCACGTGGAGCGGGGGCACCAGAGTAACGTAGGGTGTAAAAGCTCCGCTGACAGGCAGGGAGACACCTAAATAGGGTTATTTAGACCCCTTTTCCTCCCAAAGCAAATGTTTACAAATCTGCCAAAAATTAGAGTTTTTTCCAGTTACTATTCCTTACATTTTTGTCTTGGTGGTTTGTGGCATGGGGTTATTATCTATTATATTTTTGTCCCCGGCCATCTGTTGTACTCCACGCTGATGTTATTTATATAGGAGTCAACAGGGTGATTAGGGAGAGCCGCCGAGGAGCAGCGGGGGCGCCATTTGCGTATCAAGAGGGTGCCAACCTCCGCTGTCAGGTAGGAGAGAGATATAGGGCCCCATAGGGACAAATAGGCTTGTGACCCTCTACCTGACATTGGAACGACTCTCTAGTGTTTGTGGCTGGATCTTGAAAATCAGCAATAAGCCTATTTTTGTTTGCCTGTTTTTTGAAGTTTTGAAAACTTTTTAATGATTGGTCAATAAAGTATCTTTGAAGGATTGATTTTTTTTTTTTGTATATGAGCCGTTGAATAATTAATCCAGAATTATATTTATTAAGAATTTTTGTATCATATAATGATATCATTCAATTGTGTGTCACATAAGGATTCTCTTAGGACTTTTGCTTCCACCTGACCCCGCACCTTTCATGCATAAATACCTTTTTTATATCGGTTCAGATGTATGTAAACTGCCACGGTCCGGTCCGATGGGCGGGGCTTATTCAACTGCTCCCCCCTTCCTGTCTTGCTCTACACAAGAAGAAATGCGTAGAGCAAGACAGGGAGGGGGGGAGCAGGTGAAGTCATAACTTTTATATTTTTCCTTCTGCATAGCCTTGTGAGAGCTTGTTTTTTGCAGGATGAGTTGTAGTTTTCAGTAACACCATTAATTTATCGTGTGATGCACTGGAAAGCAGTAAAAAAAAATTCCAAGTGCATTGAAATGAAAAAAAGGGAATTCCACAATAATTTTTTACATTTATTTACCATGTTTGCTAAACGTTAAAACTGATTCCCCAGGTTAGTATGATTATGCATATGCCAAATATGTATATTTGTTTTTTATACAAGTGGTGAAAAAATTGTATAAAATTGTGAAAAAAATAATTTGCTTTTGTGCCCATTTTCCGAGACCCACAGCGTTTTCATTCCTGGGGATATGATGCTGTGTGATGGCGTACACAAATGTTCGCCATTTTGTGTTCTTAGCTTTCATTTTTAATTAATTCCATTGTGAGACAAATACAATGATTTTTGCATTTTATTGCAGTGCTAAGATGGCCATAAAAATGTAATTCTGGTGTTTAGATTTCCTTTCTTCTCACGCTGTTTAATGATCATATTAATTTATTTTAAATCTAACTTTTAGGAATGCAGTAATACCAAATATGAATATTTTTTAGTTTTTAATTGTTTTATTTTTAATGAGGCAAAATGGGGGTGATTTGACATTTTGCATTCTTTTAATTTTTTTATATTTTTATAAACTTGTTTTTCACGTTTAACTATATTTGCTAGTACCTCTAGGAGACTTAAAGCTGCAGTCATCTGATCACCTGTACCAAGGCCAACTCCAAGTTTTCGCAACACATACCTCAATTCATGATGCACAGATATGGCAGAGAAATATAGATATTGTACAATGCTAAAGATTTCCCTTACTTCTTACACTACATGAGTGACCTCTATTGTAAACTGTACAATAGCTCAAAAACTCAACAGTATAGACCTTCATACAGTATTATTGGCACCACATAGTGCTTCTTACAGAATAATGAGTCCCATATATTGATCCATAGAGTATTATGGGCACCACATAGTGCTCCATACAGTATAATGAGTTCTGAAAAAGGCTTAGTTTATGTCAAATATATCTCTAGCGGTAACTTAAACTTCAGGAGAAGAAATGATCAAGTGTTTGATTTCAAACAGTCAATCCTTCTTTCCTCCAATATCATCTGTTGAGTACATTTTAGGAGGTTACCTGCCCAGGTCTCACAACTAGTGCACTCTCAGGATGCAGCAAGCCCATGTAATAAATATGGCGGCAATACAGGTGCAAAATACTGATGAGGCAACCACTCACAACCTATCAAATCATAAGGAGGGTGGCTGCTCAGTATTAGCTTGCACAAAAGAGGCTTGTATAGGGTACTGGTCACACACAGGTAATGCACAATGTCTGGCTTACAACCTATTAGTGACGCCCATACATGGTGGCTCAGTGGTTATACAAGTCCTGGGTTCGAATCCCACCAAGGACAATATCTGCAAGGAGTTTGTATGTTCTCCCTGTGTTTGCATGGGTTTCCTGGGGTTCTCCGGTTTCCTCCCACATTCAAAAGACATACTGATAGGGAATTTAGATTGTGAGCCTAATCAGGGACAGTGATGATAATGCGTGCAAACTGTAAAGCGTTGTGGAATATGTTAGTGCTATCTAAATGCACCTCATGAAAGCAGAAACCCTAGTTTACAAGGCCAAAAATGCTGTGCCTGGCTACACCATGAAAGATGAAGTGCAAAAAATATATATAAATAATATATGAGATATAGGTTGATATTTTGGCCAAGATATGTAAGCTCTCAACTCGCATCAAGGGTCCTCACAATTACAAGTCCTAACGCTAAACTTCACAGAAAAACCACAAAAAGAGGACTAAAAATTCTTAAAAAATGTTTGAATTTTGGAGGAATTTTAGTCCTGTTTTTGTGGTTTCTCTAGATTTTAGGAGGCCCTTCATACATACTAAATGCTAGACCAATGCTGCCAAATTTGTCTGGTTTGGCCAACTTTAGATTACATGAAGACATTTAGTCTCTCGCACTTTATGGAATACATCTACATATTCCATGTAGTCAAGCATACCTGTTTATGGGGATGATGCAGGAAATAGCTGTCAACAAATAAAGTACTTTGGTGGACAGTAATCTATTTTGTATTAATTGACTCTTTAGCAATCTTACATGACACAATGTCCACATTGCTAGCCCTGAAGTATAGATGTAGCATTATTTAAAACAGGCACTTGGTATGTGGTAGCATTTTCCCGTTGCACGGGATGGATCCCAGGCCTTGTCTGGTGCTGTGGTCTTCCATTCAGTCCTGGCTGCTGGGAATGCTTCTCAGAGCGGATGTCGGTCCCAGCATCTTGCTCAGGCTCGTGCCACATGTTTGGTTAATGCTGACTCTCCAGTCAAGCCTATGGTAACCAGTGTATTGCACATGCTGCATTGTGTTCTGGAGTCTAAGTCCGGAGATCACCATTGTAAGCATGTCTGTGAGGTGGTACCTTCTCATTGATGGTCGGACATCAGCTGCTCTGTTGATGTAGCAGCTCCAGATTGGTCCACGGGCAAGTTCCTGTCAGACTGGACATGAGCCTAGTGTATAAAAGGCTCTCAGAGGCACACGCTGCTGCGCTAGTATCATTTATGTGTGGTGTGTGTGAGTGGATACGCTACTACTCTGTTTGCACATGTGTGTACCACTCTTATCATGGTGACTGTGTGTCTGGGCAGGCAGTGTAGGTTGGGAAACTCCTGCTTGGCTTAGGGTCCCACACCTAGTGTCATATTAGCTTTATTCCTGTGACGATTAACAGGCTATTGCACTTAGTGTTCTTTTGTTCAGTACCGCTCTGTGAAGTATCGGAGCGGGGTTCTCAGTGTTCCACTCATACTGTGTGCCACTAACACATTGTGCTCAAGCAGTCGCTTGCTGTTTAGGATCCGTCAATGGTCACAAGCAGTAGTTAAACATCTCTGCACGGTGGACCCTGGGTTGCGATTGCACTTTATAGTTTATTTCAATTTTGTGCAATCCGCCAACCCTAACACCATGAATGTTCATTTGGCACCCAACTTTTATATATAACCTACATGACCTGAGCGCCTGAATTTAAAGCAATTGAGTGGCTGCAATGTGTGACACTTGGGATGTGCAAAGCAAGAACAATATGATATCTTCAAAAATGTTCAACTACACCCAATATTGTTGTTTTATTGGTTCTCTTTGTAGACTGTAGATGACTATTGGAAAGAATATCATAAGGATGTCTCCTTTTTTAACTACTGGCTATATGTTTATGCAAGGAAAATGTATCATTGAAACAAATAGCCCACACAATAATGCATGCAAGAGCTGGGACCACCCTCTGGCATCCAGTTGTCTTAATAGGTTATATAGATGGGGTTGTCTTTATGAGACATATTTCTGGAAGCTTTAGCTTATCTCTATATGAAAGCAATCGTCACACTTAATGTATTACTTTATGCTCCAGTGCGGTGTGTGCTCTTATTTGTTCCGACATCTCTTCACCTTATGTATAGTTTACTTTCGTGTGTAGGCATGGCTCTGCATTTATTATTGGAATAAACATTTTGTCTTTTCTCCGAATATGTACATCTGTTATACACGGCTTTTCATTTCTCTTTTGACCTAGTTATTTGATCATTTTATCAGCACAATAGCTGGAACATTTACCGAATCTCAGAGGAGTAGGAGTCCACTACTCCTCCCTACAGGTCTTAAACCTGAAACTGAGAACCAGGAATTCTTCCTCAGATTAAAAAAAGATTTGATATTGCCTACCATACACTTCAGATAAAATTAATTATGTTGACAAATGTAGTGTCACACCGTGTTCTCTCCCAGTCCCAAGATACAGGCTCTAATTAAATTGCCATGCCAGTACAAATAGCAAGCGTCCTGTATACAGCAAATTGTAGACATTACTCACTATAAAAATAGTAAGCTCTTCAGGTTAGTAACCTCTATCCTCTTGTATATTCACAAAATATTTTAGTGTTTTGCAGTGTTCTCTGCCTTGGATCATAATGCAAATAAAATACAGAATTATTAAAATATGCAATGTCACCTATTTATCTCTGTCTAACAGTGCAGCTATAAAGGCTATGACTAATAGGAAGCGAATGTACTATTTTTCATTAATAGGCCTAAAATGTTAAACATTAATAAATTCAGTATAGAAATCCAAATTTCCACTAAAACATCAGTGCGGTCCCTAGTATTGCTCTATTAAGCATTTTCATCAGGTCTTGGACTATATGGACACATATGTAATATATTACCACACCATATGATTCTCAATATGATCGGTGTGTGAGTATACGAGTAAGGCTGGGGTCACACTTGCGAGAAACTCGCCCGAGTCTAGCGTCTGAATACCCAACACTAACTCCGGCACTCAAACCGGAACGCCCAGCTGCATAGAAATACATGCAGCCTCCCAATCCGGTCCCGAGTGCCAGCGGCAGTGCCGGGTATTGAGATGCGAGACTCGTGTGACTTTCTCACAAGTGTGACCCCGGCCTTATGCTTTTACCCCTAGCAAACATTATTGAGAATAATCTAAGCCTATTGCAAGTATTGTATATAACTTTATTTGATTAAAGGGTAGTTCTCATCTACTTTTCTTTTAGACTGCAATGCTTCTAGTCCTCGGCTTCCTATTTTGCAGGGAATGGTGTGATCCTAAAGACTGACAGTATGTTCAGGCCATACGGTCACGCAGGTGGTCCAAACTATAGCCTCATTCCCCTGATGATACTTGATAGGTGAAACATGTTTGGGAGGCTATGAGCTACAGTACATATTTTGACCACAAGTCATATATTAGTATATATTCAATATTAGATCATGGATGCATCATAGAGTCCATTATGTGTCCAATATGTTTTTATGTGTTCAACATGTTTTTGATGTTTGATGCGATATTTAAAGCAGTTTTTTCCATTTTTTATGCACATAGGCTTGCACTAGGGAAAAATGATAAAATCAGATTTACTTATCCTCCCTGAATCTAGCATTGCCGCTCCATTGCTGCCCGTGGTCTTGGTTGACATGCTGCAGCAGTTATGTCATGACTACTGAGTACATAATCACTGCAGTCAATCACTGAGCTCAGCAGTTTGTGTTATCTAGCTAATCATATCCCCTGAGATCAATAATTGGCTGCAGTGGTTATGTGAGATGTAGTTGTGATATCAACCCTGCAGCCTATCAACAAAGACTGGGACAGCAGCTGAGAGTCAAGGAGGATGAGTAACTTTTATTCTAATGTATTTCCTAAGCGCAGGCCTATGACCATTAAAAAAATGAATAAAATGAGAAACTCATTTAAGGGCCCACACATAATTCTTGCACTAAGGCTCCTTTCTCTAATTGCCTGTCCATAAATGTTTGCCTATAATTATGGCAGTACATTTTGTACTGGGAAGCCATCGACAGGTAGGCTGAAAGAGTTACCACTCTTCACGATACAAACTTTATACATTAACATACAGATAACATAAAACTGAGGAGACTGTTGTGCTTTCTCCAAAACTTCTTTTTTTTTTTCAGATTTTAAAATCATTTTTCTTTTTAAATATTTTTATTGAAGTTTTTTCATAAAACTGGGAGGAGGAGGGGGAAGGGGAACAGAACAGGAAAGGGAAGGGGGAGGGAGAAGGGTATATGTACATAGGATGGGTGATGGTCATAAAAAAAATAGAGAACCCTTGTAACAAAACATACCTTAATAAGTATACAATATACTTATACCACTAAGAGGTACAATAATACTAAACCTTTAAAGAGGAGATGCATGAGGGCGGTCTAGTCCAACCACTTAAGGAGGTGCATGAAAGAAATTTAAACTCATCTAAATTTACTGTTCCAGACCTTCCATTAATTAGTGTAGGCAAGAATATTATTATTACTGACTGCGTACCTCCATTCGATAGCATTATATTTGTAGATTTTGTCTAGGATGTCTGAAAATTTGGGGGGGTCAGGTTTCTTTCAAAAGAAAGCCAATTATTTTTAACTACCAAAAGGATGTGTATAACTACCTGTCTGACCGACAGATGCAATTCATCCAAGTCCAAAGAACGCAATGCTTTTTGGGGAGCCAAGGTGAAGTTTCCTTAAAGAAGTCAATGCAATGAGAAACCTGGAGCCAGAGACATTTTAATTTCGGGCAACACCAAAAGATGTGGTAAAGATTCCCCTGTTGTCCGCAACCTCTCCAACAATGGGGGGAGTGGTCCTGGTTAATGTGGGAGAGTCTGATAGGTGTGAGATACCACCTGATAAGTAGTTTGAAATAAGACTCGAGAAGACTAAAGAGTCATTGATATGGTAGATTTATACGTATTTTTTATGGCGATGTCCCACTGCTCAACTGAGACAACAGTCCCAAAGTCATATTCCCATCTCCTTAAATATATGCTGTTGCAAGAGAGTTTCTCTCTTTTGAAAGAGGAATATATATTCCTTAAACTCCATGTATTTTTATTAGTAAGGTTGCACAGCAGTGAAGACACAATTTCATAGTTAAAAGATTTACCTATTAGAATTTTTTGTACCTTATCTTTCAGCATTAAGTAAGGAATCAATTTAGAGGAGGGGATATTATATTTGATTTTTAGTTCACTGAATGTGAGAAAATTAGACCCATCATGTATATTTTTTACTTTTTTTATACCTAAATTCCTATAGATTTTTGAGAGAGGGAAGTTAAATATTAAAGCCACCAATTGAAGTGGAAACCTCAAGGCCTGTTCGACTTTGTTAAATTTCTTATATGGTTTGATCAATAATCTCCATGCAGAAATGATGGGACTGAAAATAGGGTGAGAAGATATTCTTCAAAGCTCATGAAACAGGAAGTAGAAAAGTAAGTCTTGTAGAGAGTTAAATTTACTTAGGTCTCTCTCCAGGCAAAACCAAGCTGGAGGTTTCTGTTTGTTATTGAGCCAATACCAGCTTTGCTTAATTAATAAGGCAACATAGTATGCATGCAGATTAGGCAGACTCATACCTCCTCTGCTTTTATGCTTATATAAAATTTCTGACAACACCCTAGGCCTCCTGTTGTTCCACACAAATGATTTTAGTAGGCTTTGTAAATTTTTTATGGATTGAAATGGAAGAGTGATCGGTAGCGTATGAAAAAAATAGATAATTTTGGGCAGAATGATGGATTTCACAACCATCACTCTACCAAACATAGAGAGTACAGTTTGCCTGAAAAAGGAAATGGCCTGAGAGACAGTTGCAAGGATAACATTTAGGTATGCTTTGACAGTTCCTTGGATAGAACTAGCCAAAGTGATCCCAAGATAGACTATCCCTGTTTCTTCCCAGGCAAATTCAGTTCTTCTCTTTAGCTCTTTGATTTCCGTTTTTGTCATGTTGAGGGTCAAGAATTTTGACTTGTGAGAGTTAATTTTGAAACAGGAGGCCCTTGAAAACATTTCCAGGTCTGCAGCAAGTGCTCTGATGGAATTCAAGGGGTCCTGTAGGGTCAAAAAGAGGTTGTCGGTAAATAGCCCTATTTTAAAACGACGGGAGGGGAGATCAAATCCTGCAATATTTTTATTAGATCTGATCTTCTCCGCCAGTGGCTCCATCGCTAATACAAAGAGCAGGGGTGACTGGGGGCACCCCTGTCTTGTTCCATTCGAAATGGGGAACGGGTTTGAGAGGCTATTATTGGCATAGATTCTGGCACTGGGAGCAGAGTATAACGTGAAGACCGATGACAGGAATCCTTGGCTAAAACCAAATTTAGTTAAAGTTGCTTCCAAGTAAGACCAATTCAACCTGTCAAAGGCCTTTTCCGCATCCAACGCCAGAAATGCCGATCTACTATTGAACAGATTTGCCCTGATAATTAAATTCAAAACTCTCCTCATTGCATCCGCCGCCTGACGGCCCTCGACAAAGCCAATCTGGTCATCGGAAAGCAAGCGAGGGAGCATATTTTTCAACCTTTCAGCCAGTAATTTAGAATAAATTTTAATGTCGCTGTTTATAAGCGATATTGGCCTGTAATTTTGCATCTACTCCGGGTCTCCCCCTGCTTTTGGAATCAGAACAATTACGGCTTCCAGCATCTCTTTTGGGAAGGAGCCCCGAGAAGATGCTGCATTAAATACTGAGACCATATATGGAATCAAGGCTTTAGAAAAGTTCCTGAAATATTCAGAGGAGAAGCCATCCGGACCCGGGGATTTCTGGGTCTTTAATTTATTAATAACAGCCAAAAATTCTTTTTCCAAGAAGGGGCTATCAATTTGTTCCAGGTCTGATTGTGTCAATCTGGGAAGGTTGATATCCACTAGAAAGTTATTAATAGATTCGTGGTTTACCACAGGGCATCAGGGTCATCTTTAAGATTGTACAGACGCTGGTAAAATTCTGTGAATGATTTAGTGATATTCTTAGGGTATGTTTTGGTTTCGCCTGAGAGGGACACTATCCTGTTGATCCTTCTATTAACTCTTTCCCTTTTCAGTTTCACCATCATGTATCTGGTGGGTCTGTTCAATGATGTGTAAGTCTTAAGTTTTGAAGCCTTGATTACCACCTCAAATTCCTGGCTAACTTCGAGTTTTAGACTTTGTCTCAATTTTAGAATTTCCCCTTGAAGGACAGGGGAGGGACATGTCAAATTGTTTTGTCGTTCCGCTCTATCATTGATCTGTTTTTGTAATGTGGCAATTTTTTCTGTGTTTCTCTTTTTATACCTGGAGGAAATCTGGATGAGAGTTCCCCGTAGTACAGCCTTGTGGGCGTTCCATAATGTGAATATATCAGTTTCATCTGATTGGTTTTCATTAAAGAAGTTGGCAATATGATTTTCAATTGTCTAAATTCAGGTATTTTAAAGAGTGATGAGTTGTTTTTCCAGAGACGGGTATTATCACGGGATGGGTCTAGTGAGAATTGTGCTAAGACCGGGGAATGATCAGATAAGGATTTGTTCAAAATTCTAATACTTTGGAACTTCGTTAATGTGAAAATATTTGTAAGAATCAGGTCAATTCTTGAGGATGTCATGTGGACATCCGAATAATGAGTGTATTCCCTTGAAGATGCGTTAAAGCAGCGAAATTTGTCCTAATATTCAATTTGAATAAGCCAATTTTTTAGTACTCGGGCCGTATGCCTGACTGATGAGGAAGAATCCATGCTGCTGTCAGGGATTATATTAAAATCTCCAACCAGGATAAGGTCTCCGGACTTTGCTTTGTTAATTTTATTTTGGAGTTTGTCCAGACAAAGAAATTTGTCTTTTATTAGGAACATAGGTGTTCCCTACTATGCAGAGCCTATTATTGATGAGACAGACAAGAATCGGATATCTCCCCAAGGAATCCGTGGTCTTGCTGATCAGTTGGAATGGAACATCACCACTTACCAAAGTAATGACTCCAGCTTTCTTTGATGGACCTAAGGACTTGAATTGATGAGGGTAGTTTTTGTGCTGGAAATGTGGTTGGTGGTCGACCTCCATCTTAACCTCCTGTAGACAAACAATATGAGAGTGAAAGTGATTGATCTATTTCAATATTGCGAATCTCTTATGGGGGCTATTAAGGCCCCTAACGTTATAAGATAACATCTTGATAACCCTCCTGAAAAGGAAACCGTAGGTTAACAACTGAAAAGAAGCAGGAAACAGATAGACCAACTTGCCTGTTAAAGTTAAACCTAAAAGAACAAAGAAAATGGAGAGCTATCTTAAAAATAAAAAATAAGGTAGCAAAGTTCTCCTGGCGGACTTCAATACAGCTGAAGTCTCAACTTAATTTGGGGACAAAAATTACAAATATGTGGCCGAGATCCTGGAGGGACATCATATGTTTAGAGGAATATTGAATCAAACTAGAGAGGCTTATAGGACAAAAGGTAATTATAGAGGAAAGAATATATTACATCACTATTCTTAATCTCTGTCCCTGAAAGCTGGTTCCTCTCTGAGAAGAGCCAGGAACCGGTGGCCCTCCTGAGGGGTGTTGATTATGTGACTCTTCTCATTGTACCAAATAATCAGTTTAGTGGGAAAGCCCCACCTGTAGGGTACTTTGATTTCACTGAGTTTTGTGGTAATATCTTTGAAAGACCTGCGGGCATCCATCGTTGCTTTAGAAAATTCGGAAAAGACCGTTATATTTCCATAAGGTTCTAGAAAGGAGCCCCTTTCTCTAATAGCCCTCAGTAATTTCTCTTTGGTGCTAAAAAAATGGACTCTGAGAATGGTGTCCCTAGGTCTGTCTTGAGAAATCTCCTGAGGACGAGGGAGTCGGTAGATACGGTCAATATTTAACTCAAGATCTGTTAAGTTAGGGACCAGTTTCTTGAATAAGTTCTTTGTGTACCCTGAAAGACTATCTGGTGAGATGGATTCCGGAATACCCCTTAATTTCAAATTATTTCATCTATTTCGGACCTCGAGATCGGTTAATTTATTTTTTAGAAGTAGGACCTCCTCCTGAAGCACCGAATTTTGTTTAGAGAGGAATCTAGTGTTTTCTTCTACTGGATTTAGCCTTTTGTCATGTTTTTCAAATTTTTGGTTAAAAGTGTTACCCATTTCCTGCAGGGTCCTGGTTTGTGTTTCGAACCCCATTTTCATAGCGTCACTGAAAGATTTGAAAATACCTGCTAGAAAACCTTCCGTAACTTGTTTACTGGAACCAATATATTGGTCCAGATCAAGGGAAGGGGGTGCCTCCTCCATTACTGATGTCACAGTTTCATGTGTTCTTTTAACCCTGTGTCTCTCTGGACTATTGTTGGGGGAATAGTCATCATATAAACTGTCAGATTCCTCAGTGCAAGAATGAGATTTGCTCTCACGGTCATTAGGACCTTTTCTTTTGGCCGAGGTAGTGGTGTCCATCCCTTCTAAAGGAGGATGAGTCTTATTTGAAGGGTTGGCTGCACCTTTAGAGTTTCCCTTAGAAGAGGGCAAGTTAGTTTGAGATTTTGACACTGAGTTTTTTAAAACAAGAGCTAATTCCTTCTTTAGTAGTTTTATTATAGGTTGGAATCTGCGATTGTTTTAGAAAGGAAGACCTCGACTCATCTTCCTTTAGTGGGGATCCTGACTTGCCAGGGCTTAATAGGTTAGGGAAGTCTTCATATGACTGTGAAAGTGCTCCCATGTGGGACAGAGAATTTTTTTGACACTTAGTAATGTTTCTTGGCTTTGCAGTGGCCATTTTGTACAAGTACCTCTATGGCAAGATTTGTGTGAAAATAAAAATATACGAGAATTAAGTGAAGCACTAGATTTCAGTTTTAAGAAATAGACTCAATGGGATATGGCGTAGGTATTATGAGAATTCAGGAATATACGAGAATCATGTAGATTATGTACAAGACTTCAAAATATGTATAAGAGTTAATCAAAATTATCAGACAAATCAAGATATTAAAGTCTACCAGTAATAAACTCTTAGAATATCCCTCAACAAGAGTAGTGTGGCAAGATAGTCTTACAATATAAAATTAGTATACATGCAATCGTAAATCATTTTAAAGCTCAACCAGTCAGAGATCCTGTATTTTTGTAGGGTCAGCTACCAGTTTAGTAAAGGAGAAACAAGCTTGTGAGTGTCCCTTTAAAAGCTGGTTGGTACGCCAACCAGGTATTCCTATGGGGAACTATTCCCTCAAAGTTCCAGGGAGAGTAGAGATGAAATTTGAAATGTAGAATATATGATTTCAAAGTTTATATATTGCTTCCACTCTTGTGATCCACCAATGGTTAATACCTGAACCAATGGATTTGGTAGGAAGTGCTATAAAAATTATGCAGGTGAATGTATAAGTCCCAGGACACCAATTTTCAAATGTCCCTGGTAGTTGAAAGAAGGATTCTGTATAAGGGAGCCTAAATGGACAATATATTAGGTCCTCTATGACCTAGTAGCTCAGCCTATACATGAGAGGTGAATTTCCCCACTTTGAAATATTTCAGGGTGACCCAGGCAAATCACAGGTATATTCTGCGGTAAAGAAATCCAGCCCTGAGTAATTTTCAATAGGGATCAGCAAAGAACTCCCAGAAAACGGAGAGGAGTAGTAGTGATGCACCAGAAACCGAGGCCCCCTCAGAGCAAGTCCCGTGCTGCTTATCCTAGTGTCGCCACAGGGATTCTTTTCACATGCTGCGGATGTAGATCTAACCGATGCGTCACCTGCACACTGGGTCTAATGGGTTAGAAACCTGGTGTGCCTCGGTTTAGTGGGTAGCCAGGGGCGTCCCGAGGTCCATAGAGTCAGTCCCGTCGGTCTTCACAGGGAGAGGAATGTGCATGCTGTATGAAAACTTTATCCTGAGGGAGCGCACTAGTAGCGAGTAGTATTACTCAGCCACTCAACACCGCTCCGTCGCACCGCAGGTCCCTGGCCGGGATCAAAAGGTAGGGCTATTGATGTGTCTCAGATTAGGGGATAGGGATAGGTAGACCCTCTGCGATGTAAACCGCTGCTCCAAAGTTATTCCCACTACCGCATAGTCTTATGCATCCATCGGGACTATTTTCATGTGCTGCGGAAGAAGACCCGGCCGACGTGCTGTCTGGACACCAACTCCAGGGGGCCAGGAACCGAGTGTGCCCTGGAGTAACGGGCAGCAATGGGTACCTTAAGATTAGGAAGGCCAGACCCTGTGGTCCTTTCTGAGAAGGGAGCCTGCACTTGTCCTCGGATCCTCTCTTCAAAGGAGCTCACTGTGGAGAGTAGTATCACTCCGCTCCTCAGCCCTGCTCTGTCACTCTGCAGGCCCGCAAGGATTAAAAGTCAAGAACTTGGTTGTGCTTCTGTTTAAACAATAAAAACGAGTACCCCAAATCAGGGGATGATGAATTTAGGTATCTTTTTGTCATCGCTGCATTTAGTATGACATTTTCTCCACAGGAAAGACAATGGCACAGAGCGGTATCATTCCGCCGCTTCCTCACTGCTCTCACTGTCGACTTCTGGAAAGTTGAAATTTCACTTTTCCTGGACCAAGGAGCTTGAAAGTAGAATCAAAATGATCCAGGGTGTTCAGGGATCGCTTCTGAACCAAATAAAATTCTTTAAGTATACCTCCAGTGCTATGTGGGTCGCTTTGAGGATATCAGACCTGGAGCTCTGGACTCTTGCTGCCTACATAGCCAGGGTCCTAGGCCATGCCCCCCTGTATTATCTTTTTGAACTGCTAATCAGTAACTGCTAACAGGAGATTGAAGCCTCGTAACTCCCACCAGAAAGTCTGATGAAAGATGGTTTAGCCAAGGCTTACAGTGAGTCGGGAAAATGCCATCTGAGATAAAATGAGAGTCCTTACTTCTACCAAGAATCTGTGGCAACAGACTTTAGATGCCAATCATGTGAGCTAATAGACAGTAAGTGTTAAATTGGCTACACCAAAGACAAACTACCAGCTTTTATTAGGGTTTCCATGGAGAGAGTGTCACTTGGTTTTATACCTTGAGAAAGGCGCAGGTCCGCCATATATGCATTGGTATTAATTAACACCATTTTGGAATTCCAAGGCTCTTCATTACTGCAGCACAGTACAGCTAAATGCACCAGTTTCTATTTTTGCCTCTTATCCCTCTGTACCTTTTCCTCCAGCCACAGGGCAGCAGTAGTGGCTTTCCGTGCCTTTATAGATGTTTTTCCTGCATGCAACACCTCTAGGTGAGTCCTACCATTGATAATACCAATCTCTTACTAGATGGTATTGCCCAATTTGTGTGCGCTTCTGTCCCTCTCCAGAGCTTCTCCCTAAAACCAACACTATTATTATAGAGTACAATCAATAACACAGGTGAAATTACCAGATACAGGGGCTTGGTGGCAAATGAGGGGAAGTAAAGGCAAACCAGTTGCGGAATGCAAGAAATTGCTCAAGGAACGGTAAACACTACTACTGAAAAGGCAGAGAACTTACCTAGAGGACTCAGTCAGGCAGATTAACACTAAAAAAGGATCTTTTGTGCTAAGTATTTATTCTCTACAAAATTTATAATACGTTAAAGTAATAATGACATATTGAGCTACATTGTTTAATTTGCTATTTCAAAACATATATTTTAGGTTCTAGCAGGGTCCGAATTCTAGTTTGCAGAATTATTATGAATTGATTCCATATCTTGAAATATCAGGGACACATTAAACATATATTTAAATTGATGCCCGTTAGAGAACAATTATAAGAAAGGTTACGGCACAGGTTAAATATGGCCTTTCAATAAAATAAATTGTTTGGCATATTTTGGCTGATCCATCTCGGTGGTATTAAGGTCAGTTCTTCGTTTGACCTTTGACTTGAAACATTAAAGAGTTTGTAGAGGAGAGCGAAAAATCCATATAAAGATAAATCTATCTGTAAATCTAAGGCACTGCATAGATATATTGTATCACGGCAAAAGCTCTGTCAAAATGCAGCAGATGAAAGACGAGGGCCCAGTTATTCCGCTCTCACTCTCCGCCAAGCTCTATATATCTCTATTGTGTACTACATCATAAACCTGCCCGATACAATAGTTTTCAATCAGACACTTTCCAAAGGAGGATTGTTTGCCTTTCTATAACTTTTATCAGCTAATATAGCAATGTAACCCAGGCATCTGCTGCTTTACAATGCTTGGAGTTAGTGCATTGTATCATAGATGGCCACGTAAGGGTGATGGAAGCAAAGAAGAAAATCTGTCATTGTTTATGCCACTTACTGCTAATACTATTGTTACCGCCAGTACCGCTTTTACTATAGACTGGATGATTGCAGCGGCGTGCCATTGTGACACCATAATGTCATGGCAAGGAAACGTTATCACCCAAGTGTAATATTAGGAAAGCTACAGAGGACCAAAGTACGATACACTTTATTGATCCCGAGGGAAATTATGGAAAAATGCAGCAAAGGAAGATGAGAAATTTGACAACATCAACTGCATGCATTATTAAATATATCGTAGACCTGATGAGGCTGAGGTATCTACTTTGAAAATATATGTCAGAAAGGCTGTCCAATCCTGAAATAAAAATGTGTTTTATTTGTCCAGCTAGAGCTAAACTTATATGATGCTCTTTTTAATATTAGGCATTGCATACGCAGTCATTCTTACATGGATATGCAAAGTAGCTCCACCAGCTTTAACAGTTCTGAGATCTTTTCAGTGCTGCATACAGTTTGTATTGCGTAATCTTGTGACAGATGTGCTTTAATATATTGAATTTTAGTGATTTTCTTCTTTTGAGCATTAAGGTCACATTTTTAAGTCTCTCTACTCAAACTATACATGTATGATGTGTGTTATTGAACACTGAATCTAAGCCTTCTATTATTCCCGTTTTTACAATATTTGCCTTCAAATTGGACCACAAAAGAAGCATAGCTATAGGAATTGCAAATAATGTATTTGTATGGACGATCCCAACCTGACAGCTGATATAAGTGGCTGATCCACAGGCAGCAAGTATTAGACACTGGCCTCTGAAGCACGTTTCTCAGAAATACATACTTTAATAGCCGATAAAGACAATACCATGCTGGAGACAAGTCGGGCAGACTGGTCCCCAGCGGCTCTCCTCTGGATTGACAGGTCTCTGACTGCTTGCACCTATAGGGGAAGATCTGTCAGCCATTGGCAGCAGTTGACCCACTCACTCTAGTGGTCTTTATTATGGCTCAGTCCCCAGTGACTTTTAAAGTATGTTTTTCTCTGAAATGCTGCAGCATTTAAAGTCAAACGTACCTGGCTGAGATCATACAGAAGTGCCTGACACTGGTTCGGGTACCATGTATCAGCTGTCAAATTCAGTTTAAGAGGCTATCAGTGCTAAAATGACCTGCTGTCCAGTACTTTTAAATTACATGTCTATTAAAAAAAATTCTAACAAAAAATAGTCAGGTAAATGAAATTTCTAGCAAGTTTATTGACATACAAGAGGACAGGTGTCAAATTTGCATTAAATTCGGATTAAAATGTTAGAAGTAATATCTAATGTGGTAAATACAGAAACAAGAATAATCAGATGAAGTCAGAAATAAAGTAAAGAAAAAACTCTGAGATGCTGAAACAGCAAGACTTTTTATTTATTTTTTTAAAGGGTTGTCTCATTATCTTTCTTTAGAAGTGCATGCCTTTTCCAGCCCCAGCTCAACCCTTTTTGAGGAATCTTCCCAAAACTGGCGTGAAAATGCCAGATGTCACAATTTTTTTTTTGCATAAATGCTTTGAAGAGTCAGGCCTTTCAAAGGCAAAGATGAAAGACAAATTTTATATTTGTTATCTGTACAGATACTTGCAAAATTTCAAAATGGGACTCCAGATTTCCAGTTGAATAGAGAAGTGCAGTCATACGTTTATCATAGGAGAAATGTGTAAAGTGTTCTAAGTGTAAGAGATCTGGATCACAATGCAATGATAATTGTGGAACTACTAATATACAGTATGTTCTAAAATACTCCAATAACATAAACAGTATTGACCCCTTTTTGCTGACGGGATAGGTCGTCAGCTGGCAGTATCCCCCAATTTGAGGTGGGCTTTGGCGGTGAACCCACCTCAAAGCCGCAACATGTCAGCTGTTTTCAACGGCTGACATGAGCCCGCAATAGGCGTGAGCGGAATCGCGATCCACCCACACCTACTAACTAGTTAAATGCCGCTGTCAAAAAGTAAGTCCTCACCCAACCCGAGATCATGAAAAATGGAGACGCTATGGGTCTCGGAAAATGGCACAATTTTTTTTTAGCAAACTTTGGAAATTTTTTTCACCACATAGATAAAAAAAGAACCTAGACATGTTTGGTGTCTATGAACTCGTAATGACCTTGAGAATCATAATGGCAGGTCAGTTTTAGCACATAGTGAACCAAAACCATAAGCCATAACTACCATTAGTAAATGGCAGAAAAAGAGGCAAAAAGCATGATAATAAAATTTCTTCAAAATGTATTATTTACTCAATACATAAAATAAACAAGGGAATCTGCAAAAAAATCCACTGCAGGCAACTATTGGCACCTTTTTTATGCACTTTCCCTGCATATTTTACACACAAAATCAATTTTATTGCATTAAGCACTTTATTTTTCTGAGGTATAGGTGACTGGAATTTATATGAAATAAGTGAATGCTCATTCTGAGTGGCGCTATACACCATTTTCTCTACAGCGGATTTTTGTGCATTTAATAAAAGGCTGTGCTTTTTTCTATAGGGTGGCTAGCATTTTATATGCAGCAGATCATTATTGGCACTTTTTTCATTGTGAATTTTGCACATAATCTGTCTATTACATCAAGCATTTTATTATAATTTTTGCTATCTATCAAACAATAAGTTTTTGATGACATGAGTTTTATGGTGTTTTCCTGTCATATTTTCTGATATGGTTTCTGGTCTGTGTATTATCATGGCATTTTGTGCATATTCCCTTGTTTATTTTATGTATTGAGTAAATAATACATTTTGAAGAAATTTTATTATCATGCTTTTTGCCTCTTTTTCTGCCATTTACTAATGGTAGTTATGGTTTATGAATAACTTTTGAGGTGGTATTTATACATCTTGGACATTTTTTTGATATGTATTTAGTGAACCTAGCAAAAATACAAACAAAAAAACAGTCTGGGATTGCACTTTTTTTTGCAATTTCACAACACTTGGAATTTTTTTCCCATTTTCTTTTACACAACATGGTAAGACCAATAGTATCTCTGAAAAGTACAACTCGTCCTGCAAAAAATATGCATTCAAATCGCCATATTGACAGGAAAATAAAAAGTTATGGCTCTGGAAAGAAGGGGAACGAAAATCAAAAACGAAATAATGAAAAAAGCTCCAGTCATTAAGGGGTTAATGATCCATATACCTAAGTATAGTTATTAGAATCTTATCACATAAAATCTTGGTAAATGCTGTTCCATGGCTGAAAATAGACATTATCTACTGTGCGATTGTCTTATTAGCCATGATGGTGACCTTATGAATAATTAATATGCTGTATTGCTTTGATTATGTAAATCTTCACCTAGTGAAAGAATTGTACTTGCATTTAATTTACATGTAATGACAGTGGTAGTTCATGAAAATACAGTACTGTGCAAGAGTTTTAGACAGCTGTGTAAAAAATAAAGCAAAGTAAGAATGCTTTTGTGACCCTAGTTACTACTCACAGACTAGCCGTGAGTTGGGGAAGTAAATGAGTCCAAGGTCAAAAGTCAGGAGAGTATGTCATAAACAGAGGGTTGAGGCAAAGGTGTAGTCAGGTCACAGTCCAGGGTCAGAATTCCAAGAAGGTAGCGGATTAAGATAAAGAAGCTAGGCATATGGATGGTCAAAGGAAATCCAAGGACAACCTAGATCAGAATACTAGAAATCAAAGCACAGAGTAAGGCTGGGTTCACATTTGCGGTTGTGTGATGATGCTGGTGATGATGACAGCAAACAGGTTTTACTTAATGTTGTGGTTAGGATGACAGAAGGACACGCGTGGTGAGATGGGGGAAAGAAGACAACTTGAGACTTGCTCTGATTGATGTCCTGCTTGGCAATGATCTGGTGATATCAGTTCATGTGCTTATGGAGCACTGTAGATCCTATTTTGTAAGAGCCGGGATGTCCACAGCATTTTTCCTCTTGTAGAGCCTGCAGAGAGCTAAAGATTCAATGTGCAAATGAACTCCCATAAGCGAGAAGCCCACACATATGACTCACCACCAAAGTTGCCTGATCTTTCAGGAGCTGTAGGGCCTCCACCACCAATAAGCGTTTGCAGCATCACCTGCTTCAGAACTTACTGCAGGAAAACATGATTTGGCCCCAAAGGATGTTTTTAATGCACTTTACTTGCTGTGGGTATCATATATGTCAGCACCCTCCTCCTCTGATTACTTCAACTCCTCTTCCACCGTCTGTTTGGCAGGTTTTGTCCGGTGTAGAATTATCATCATCAGTTTTTTTCTTTTCCATGACATGGCTGACAGGTACCTCTGTTTGTGAAAAGTCTAGCGCTCCATACCCACCAACCTAATTCCCACCCTGAAGTTAACCCTGACTTAGAGTTCTGCAACTACATAAACTGTCCCTACCTCTTTGGTTTACAGAGTTTGCAGCACAAACTGCCTTATAATTACATTGCTTATCTCGTTAATCATCATGTCATCTGACTACAAAGGATGACTTTTCACGTCTTTCAAAACATCAACTGGAAAACTTTTTTCTGGTGTAGAATGTTCTGGAGTGCCAAGGCTTCGTGAGATACAGGACTTTGGGGCAGAACAGAAAAAGGTGGCATTAGCAATATACAACATTAACTATTATGATGGTGGAGCATGTGGACAGAACAAAACACTGACTTCAGCTGATGATGTTACCTATAGAGGCTGCATCATAATGTTCTGCACTTGGCTAGAAGCAAAGGAGGCTAAATGGGACTTGCTTTTTGTATTGCTACTGCCAGGCCTGTTGCTGCCAGCATTGCCGGTGGTGTTAGAGTTTCTGCCAGTGGCAACCACATTCTTTTCCCTGATATATATTTTTTTATTGCCCTTGCCATTTCAATTGCCTGTGCCATATACAGATTTAGGCAAAGCCTAAGATAAAAACAAAATTAGCAAATACCCATAAGTAAATAAATATATAGCAATAGTGCATGAAGATAATATAGGATACTTAGCTAACATAATTTTGATTAAAAAAATAACACAAAAGCCATCCCACCACAACAAAGTGACCCTGTTCAGGACAGTCCTAATCTCTAGTATTAACTACTTACCATATGTCAAATTACATAAATGTGAGTAAGAGCAGAGCAGAACTGAGACCCCAACTAATGGACACCCAGCCATGGGGAGCTATATAAAATTAATGTTCAGCTCAAAGAAAAGGGAGGCAATACCCTGATTTGCACAGACCTCAACCTCAAACAAAAAACAAATAGCATAGGGAACTTAATTAGCATAATTTTGTGAAAATTATGTTAACTAAGTACCCTATGTTATTTTCATGAACTAATGCTATTTATTTATTTATTTACTGAAGGGTATTTTCTCATTTTGTTTTTATCTTAGGTATCTGTATATTGGCCAGTGTGAACATGCACTTGCGAGATGCATGTATACCAATTCATATTCCTGTTCATATTCCAGTTCATCTCCTTAGGCTTTTGCACTCTGCGAAAAAGGTTGTGGCAATTTGAGTCGCAGATTGTTTCAGTTTCAATTTGTGTGTTTCCGCAGATTTCAGGCTATTCCACTTGAATTTAATCCTCCACTGATGGAACTGCTCATCTCTCCTCAAGATAATCCACCCAGCATAACCCTGTAGGTGTTGTATACTCCAACAGAGAAACCCAAATCTACAGAGGAGTAGTGCAACAATGATTGTGTTCTTCCTTGCCATGTAGGGCGCAGTTTTTATCAATCAGTTGTGCTTTTCCTGGTGTTTTATGCTTGATTAAAGCCCATCTGATGATAACGTTGAGCTTCTGGTACACCGTTCTTGTGTCCATCCAAATAAAGAAAGCTCTACATGTAGCAATTTTTCATCAAGCTCTAAGATTTCTGTAGGATCCGTTGTCCTTGGCTTATTAAATGCTATGCTAGAAGGAATAAAACAAGGCTTCAACTCCAAATTGTAAATCACTGTAGTAATTTATGTTGTGTGTTTTTAGCTCATGTGACAGACTATCATAAATCAGTCTACAGCTTGATTCCTTCGTGGCTTACCAAGTTAGCTTAGGAAAATAATTTTAGAATTTCAGAAAATGAAATATCTAAATTTACAGTATTGGAATAGAAATCCTAGAATTGGATGTTGATGAAAAAGACTTATAGCCCTGTAAAAATGTAATACTTTCGACATTATAGGATAATTTAGGGAAGTGTAATAGTTTCACCCCAAAGAATCTGAACAGTGAGAGAACTCATTTTGGGGCCACCAAGCACTAATATAGCAATGTAAAAGGATTAGACTTGTTTTGCCCCATTTATATGAAGCAATCAGCATCACTATATGAACGAATCATCGGAGTGATTGTTGGTTCACATAAAGTTCTATTATTGTCAGCAGGACATCCTATTCACCAGAGGTGATGGACTGCCAAGAGCTGATGATTTTAATGTAAAAAAAAATCTGCTGTTTGTTTGCAGAACATTTACACAAGCCACCGATTGGAAGCTAGTTTTCATCTGCCAAGTCATTGTGCCTTGTAGCTTTTCATTTACAGAGCAAAATGCCCCAACTTTTGTCCAAAATTGCACCAAAATGTCCAATTTTTAGACTTTGGAAACACTGTGCTGCGTTGTTAACAGTTTTAAAAAATGGATAGTAACAGCATCACTAAAAATAAATCCTAAGGCCATTATAAAAAAAAAAAAATTTGTGAAATCTTTTTCATGTAACTAATTTATCCCAAACAAAGACTGGCCTACATAGGCCGCACCTCCACCATCAACAATATCCAAAGACAATAGGATGCATGAAGTACCATCCTAGAAGAATGCATTGACATCTACCTCTGGGATGAGATGATGACCTTCATGTTTGGAGTCTCTTTGTCACTGTACCTTTTTTATAAATGTTTTTAAATATATCTCTCTTGCGTATCTAATAAAGTCTACCTTTTTATCTCATGCTTCCTATTGTTTTTTTGGATATAACTAATTTAACACTTAGCAAATCTGCCACAGAATAGATCATTGCTCCTTGAATTTGCATAATTCTAAATTCTGTCAAGTATTTAAGGTCTTCAGTTTGTACTGTAGCTTTAATGGAGTTAAATGATAGGACATTATAACTTTACAAAGTAACAGTATGTTTTTGAAACATCGATTGATTATAAAAACAATAACCACTAAAAAGTATAACCCATAAAAATATTTTATTACAATTTAAATATTTAAAAGAATTTTTTTTACAGTGCATCAATACTGCTGGGCATTATATAAAGAGAGGGGACCAACATCATGCATAGTATTCAGTAGTGTTTTTAAGCCTAATCTAGCAAGTTATAACCAACAACTACATATAATAAAATCTAAATATCACTTTTCCACATATAATAGGCATAAATACTAAAAAAACAAGCAGGATGGCAACACTACATATATAAAAATGCTGAGACAGGTCCCCACCGCCCCAACGCACGTTTCGTATTAAATCTTCATCAGGAGGCGTGATATGTTTATGCATAAAATATACATTTATGCACATGATTTGAAATTAGCAATTGCTCTTCATATAAACTAATCCCATAAATGCAGCCACTTCAGAGAATTTTAGTGAGCAGAGCCAGAAGTGACCTGAAGGAGAACACGATAAATAGAAACCCTATATATCTAATGGAACCTGACGCTCATATTCCTCGGCAGGAGAACTGAAAGCTCATGCACTTGAACACAATTTAAGGTTTCTCAGATAAGACAAATTATTTTCTGAGCATGCTGAATAAGAGCTACAGAGCAATTTTAATAATTGTAAGCAAGCAATGTACAAACAAATGTGCCAAACCGTTAAGGCGGACAGGACTTCACGCGACTTGTCCTGCAAATGACATTGAAGTCTGAAATGGAACCCTAAGGGGAAAAAAATTAATCTATGGAAGGCCTATATCTGGTGGTTACAAATGATTTTTTTTCATGCCCATTACTAAAACACGAACGATCTGCTGCTGAAATAAAATTATACATTTCAGTTGCGGCAATCAAGAACTCTTTATTTTTAAGCTTTGCAATTCTTACCATATTACTAAATGTTTATATGTTGTCACACTTACACTTAGTATTAAATTATTTAACATTGCAATCTCTGCATTTCTTTAAATAGTACGTATAAAATATATATTTATATATATATATATACATATATATATATTAATCAGAAATATATATATGTATATATATATATTTATTTAATTTGGGGGATGATCAATATAGCTGTTATATATAACAGCTAACTTTGAGCCTCAATAAATGGGATTTTTACTATATTAATACTGATGGCCTATGAAAGGTGGGCATAGGCAAAATATTAAATTAAATAAAAGGGATGGGAGTGCTAGTCATGCATGTATGTAATCAAACATTTATATAAATGCAGATTCAAACTCGCATGCAAAATTCCAACTATAAGAACATTAGATGTTTATTCACTATATAATTAGAAAGAGAAAATCACACAACACAAATAATTTATAAAACCACAATAGATTATACAAAGATCACTTTCCCAGGGCCAATATAATGTACCTCAAGGCTATTCACTTTCTCCAAGACACAATAGTCCTATATCCAGAAAAGAAACACATATATTGAATATGCAAAAAAAAAATGCAAGAAATCAAAATGAAGATAGATTTTTTTACTAAAGCGGATAAATGTACAGGGTGGGCCATTTATATGGATACACCTAAATAAAATGGGAATGGTTGGTGATATCAACTTCCTGTTTATGACACATTAGTATATGGGAGGGGAGAAACTTTTCAAGATGGGTGGTGACCATGGTGGCCATTTTAAAGTCAGCCATTATGGATCCAACTTTATTTTCTCCAATGGGAAGAGGGTCATGTGACACATCAAACTTTTTGAGAATTTCACAAGAAAAACAATGGTGTGCTTGGTTTTAACGTAACTTTACTCTTTCATGAGTTATTTACAAGTTTATGACCACTTATAAAATGTGTTAAAGTGCCCATTGTGTTGGATTGTCAATGCAATCCTCTTCTCCCACTCTTGACACACTGATAGCAACATCACATCCATAATGACACAATCTCTATAAAAATAAAATAAGCACAGCAAAAATGTTCAAAAGGTGTATAGAAAAGTATCACTAAAGATGTCACTTTGTGCTTCAAAGAGTGGAGACCCCCAAATTCAATTTTTTTCAATATACGGCCCACATACCCAGCCAAGTTTGAGACCCCTGGTCTATGAGGCTGTTCACACGTCTGTGTTGTTTCACTGACTATGTGTCCATGCAAAACTCATGGAGACATGTTTGTTTTTACCGGTATCATGGATGAAAAGTTTCAATTCTAGTCACATGTGTGCCATCCATGTCTGTCTTTAACAATGCAAAGGACAGGACAAGACTTACAATTTAATTATTCATCCATGAAAAACACTGACGACACATTGATGGTAAAAATGAACACGTGGACAAATCACTGATGACACACTGATCCAAAACACTTATGATGCAGGTACCACTTTTTCCACATATGCGTTTAAACACAAACATGAGGCCTTAATCTCTGGAACAGCCTATCTCAGGAGCTGATCACAGGCAAAGCCTTCAATGGCTTGGAAAAGTAAAAATTGCTCTTTTAGAGCATACAGATTCAAGCATTATGGTTGTACCTATACCCCATCCTTTCAATCAATATCCCCTCCTTACCCTTGGTTACACCTGAGGGGCATATGTCTTTTTTTGTTTAACCATAGTAATTACATACCCTATCGGTATGTTTTCTGTATAATGGCATTCCCGCCCACAGAGCTGTATGGTTGTCTTGTTCGAAAAAAAAATTTATCCTTTAATTTTCTTCAAATATTAGCGAATACAAATTATACATATATCGTACTTTATTTGTAAAAAATACCCTACAATCTAAAGATATCAGCATTCTCCCGAGTTCTGGCAGCTCTGCTTTCAGCTTAGGTTCAAAAGAGAACAGCATTGCGTTAATGGGTTAGATTATACAACCAGAATTGGAGAGCCTGCAATAAAGTTTTTCATCTCAACTTTCTCAATTATCATAATCCTCCCTTACAATAATTTAATTTAGTGTTATTACTGGTAATTTAACTGCTCTTTTTATCTTTCTTTACAAATAGATTATCTACTTACATCTCCTACCTTGCCCTCCCTTTCTTCCTTCCCTCCTTTTCCTTCTTTCCCTCTAATTATTTCTCCCCATAATCTATGTCATGCACACTATGACTATTTCACAGACAAAACCCAAGAAAAAAACAAAATGAGGATATGGTCACAGTGTGAACGTGCTCTTACACATTGCCTGTATACCAACCTATGCTCTGGCTCATTTATTTGGTTTTGCTGTAGTTTCTTGTACTTGGTACAAACAGGGGGGTGGTCCCACTTTTAAGCTAGGAATGTCATCTGTATAGCTTCCCATGGGCAGGTGTCTGAACAGTTGGGCTCTTGTCCTGCTCTGCCCCATCTACATTGAGGTCAGCTGACACAAGGTGAGGTTTTAATGCTAGAGACAGGATATGACCATCCCGATTGGGTACACCATGTTGGGGTGGGATAGCTTTTTTTTAATCAAAATAGTGTTAACTAAGTGCCTTATGTTATTTACATGTCCTATTACCATTTACTTATTTACTTCCTACAGGTTATATGGTGATTATGTTTTTTTCTTGGGTTTTGTCTCTGAAATAGCCAGATTGTGAACATGCTCTTACACATTGCATGTATACCAACTTATGCTTTGGTTCATTTTTTGGTTTTGATTTATCATTAATAGTGATGAGCGACCCTGTTTGGATAAGGCCTAGTGTCTTCAGTGTGCTTGAAAGATATGTCCAAGTCCCTGTGGCTGCATATCTCGTGGCTGTTGCCTAACAAACAGGCAATCCCTGCATGTGGCGCTGCTGTCTAGCAGCCATGAGACATGCAGCTGCGGGGACTCGAACATATGTTTCGAGCATGCCGAAAACACTCAGCTAGCACACAAGCATGCTCATAACTCCTTATCCCAGCACGGTCACTCATCAGTAATTATTAACTGTAAACTTAATTTTCTTGCCAAATTTGGTGATCCAGCTGCCAAAGCCAAAAACAAATTTTGGCAGAGTGTCCCGTCGATAAAGCGTAAATGCATATAATCACGACTCGAATCGCTAAGATATTTTTTTACAGAGTGCAATTACCATACCATGACTTTTGCATTTCATGTCATCTCAATTGTGGTACCTTTGGAAGAGAGATATGTCATAGATTAGTATAGATAATGCTCAAGTGTGTGTATGTATGTATGTGTATGTATGTGTGTATGTCTGTATGTCCGGGATTGGCATCCGCACCGTTGCAGCTACAGCCACAAAATTTGGCACAGTCACACGTCTGGACCCCGAGAGTGTCCTAGGCTATGTTGTGAGGCGAAATTTTAACCCCACACGTTCCAATTCACCAAACAATTTTGCCCCTATCTACATAATGGGGAAAAAGTGTGTGTGTGTATCAAGCCCCGCCCCTCATTATGATGTCATAATGGTTGCCATGGCGACGCTGATGTCATCATAGGTTGCAAGCCCCGCCGCTCATTATGATGTCATAATGGTTGACTATGGGATGGAGGATGTGTGATGGGTATATGGGCACTGGACTATGGGATGGAGGATACAGTCATATGTAAAAGTTTGGGCACCCCTATTAATGTTAACCTTTTTTCTTTATAACAATTTTGGTTTTTGCAACAGCTATTTCAGTTTCATATATCTAATAACTGATGGACTCAGTTATATTTCTGGATTCAAATGAGGTTTATTGTACTAACAGAAAATGTGCAATCTGCATTTAAACAAAATTTGACCGGTGCAAAAGTATGGGCACCCTTATCATTTTCTTGATTTGAACACTCCTAACTACTTTTTACTGACTTCCTGAAGCACTAAATTGGTTTTGTAACCTCATTGAGCTTGAACTTCATAGCCAGGTGTATCAAATCATGAGAAAAGGTATTTAAAGTGGCCACTTGCAAGTAGTTCTCCTATTTGATTCTCCTATGAAGAGTGGCATCATGGGCTCCTCAAAACAACTCTCAAATGATCTGAAAACAAAGATTATTCAACATAGCTTTTCAGGGGAAGGATACAAAAAGTTGTCTCAGAGATTTAACCTGTCAGTTTCCACTGTGAGGAACATAGTAAGGAAATGGAAGAAGACAGGTACAGTTCTTGTTAAGCCCAGAAGTGGCAGGCCAAGAAAAATATCAGAAAGGCAGAGAAGAAGAATGGTGAGAACAGTCAGGGACAATCCACAGACCACCTCCAAAGGCTTGCAGCATCATCTTGCTGCAGATGGTGTCACTGTGCATCGGTCAACAATACAGCGCACTTTGCACAAGGAGAAGCTGTATGGGAGAGTGATGCGAAAGAAGCCGTTTCTGCAAGCACGCCACAAACAGAGTCGCCTGAGGTATGTAAAAGCACATTTGGACAAGCCAGTTACATTTTGGAAGAAGGTCCTGTGGACTGATGAAACAAAGATTGAGTTGTTTGGTCATACAAAAAGGCGTTATGCATGCGCTGTATTGTTGACCGATGCACAGTGACACCATCTGCAGCAAGATGATGCTGCAGGTCTTTGCAGGTGGTCTGTGGATTGTCCTTGACTGTTCTCACCATTCTTCTTCTCTGCCTTTCTGATATTTTTCTTGGCCTGCCACTTCTGGGCTTAACAAGAACTGTACCTGTGTTCTTCCATTTCCTTACTATGTTCCTCACAGTGGAAACTGACAGGTTAAATCTCTGAGACAACTTTTTGTATCCTTCCCCTGAAAAGCTATGTTGAATAATCTTTGTTTTCAGATCATTTGAGAGTTGATTTGAGGAGCCCATGATGCCACTCTTTATAGGAGAATCAAATAGGAGAACTACTTGCAAGTGGCCACTTTAAATACCTTTTCTCATGATTTGATATACCTGGCTATGAAGTTCAAAGCTCAATGAGGTTACAAAACCAATTTAGTGCTTCAGGAAGTCAGTAAAAAGTAGTTAGGAGTGTTCAAATCAAGAAAATGATAAGGGTGCCCATACTTTTGCACCGGTCAAATTTTGTTTAAATGCAGATTGCACATTTTCTGTTAGTACAATAAACCTCATTTGAATCCAGAAATATAGCTGAGTCCATCAGTTATTAGATATATGAATTTGAAATAGCTGTTGCAAAAACCAAAATTGTTATAAAGAAAAAAGGTTAACATTAATAGGGGTGCCCAAACTTTTACATATGACTGTATGTATGACGGTATATGGGCACGGGACTATGGGATGGCGGATATGTATGATGGGTATATGGGCACGGGACTATGAGATGAAGGATGTGTGATGGGTATATGGGCATGGAACTATGGGATGGCGAATATGTATGATGGGTATATGGGCACGGGACTATGGGATGAAGGATGTATGATGGGTATATGGGCACGGGACTATGGGATGGCGGATATGTATGATGGGCATATGAGCACGGGACTATGGGATGGAGGATATGTATGACGGGTATATGGGCACGGGACTTTGAGATGAAGGATGTGTGATGGGTATATGGGCATGGGACTATGAGATGGTGAATATGTATGATGGGTATATGGGCATGGAACTACGGGATGGAGGATGTGTGATGGGTATATGGGCATGGGACTATGGGATGGAGGATATGTATGATGGGTATATGGGCAAGGGACTATGGGATAGCGGATATGTATGATAGGTATATGGGCACGGGACTATGGGATGGAGGATATGTATGACAGGTATATGGGCACGGGACTATGGGATGAAGGATGTGTGATGGGTATATGGGCACTCGACTATGGGATGGCGGATATGTATGATGGGTATATGGGCACGGGACTATGGGATGGAGGATATGTATGATGGGTATATGGGCACGGGACTATGAGATGAAGGATGTGTAATGGGTATATGGGCATGGAACTATGGGATGGCGAATATGTATGATGGGTATATGGGCATGGAACTACGGGATGGAGGATGTGTGATGGGTATATGGGCATGGGACTATGGGATGGAGGATATGTATGATGGGTAAATGGGCACGGGACTATGGGATGGCGGATATGTATGATGGGTATTTGGTCACGGGACTAAGGGATGGAGGATATGTATGACAGGTATATGGGCACGGGACTATGGGATGAAGGATGTGTGATGGGTATATGGGCACTCGACTATGGGATGGCGGATATGTATGATGGGTATATGGGCACGGGACTATGGGATGGAGGATATGTATGACAGGTATATGGGCACGGGACTGTGGGATGGCGAATATGTATGACGGGTATATGGGCACGGGACAATGAGATGAAGGATGTATGATGGGTATATGGGCATGGGACTATGGGATGGAGGATATATATGACGGGTATATGGGCACAGGACTATGGGATGGAGGATATGTATGATGGGTATATGGGCACAGGACTATGAGATGAAGGATGTGTGATGGGTATATGGGCATGGGACTATGGGATGGTGAATATGTATGATGGGTATATGGGCACGGGACTATGGGATGGAGGATATGTATGACGGGTATATGGGCACGGGACTATGGGATGAAGGATGTATGATGGGTATATGGGCACGGGACTATGGGATGGCGGATATGTATGATGGGCATATGGGCACGGGACTATGGGATGGAGGATATGTATGATGGGTATATGGGCACGGGACTATGAGATGAAGGATGTGTGATGTGTATATGGGCATGGGACTATAAGATGGTGAATATGTGTGATGGGTATATGGGCATGGAACTATGGGATGGAGGATGTGTGATGGGTATATGGGCATGGGACTATGGGATGGAGGATATGTTTGATGGGTATATGGGCATGAGACTATGGGATGGAGGATAATTATAATTTGCTATAACTAACTACAGTTAGTTACTATGCCCGGGCAGCACCGGGCTCTTCAGCTAGTTTCATATAAATGAACATAAAATGCTATAACCACAAAACTATAGTGAAGGACTGAACTACTGACTTCTAACATAGACTAACAATTTTTAACACTATTGGCATAGGGAAAACCGTGGACAGTTTTTTTTCTTATTTCTATTCCGACCACAAAGAAGCTTTCTATTTTCTAAATTTGCTAAAGGCATTTTCCAATTTAAAAAAACACTTTTTCTATTTTTGGCACCATTCTCCACCACAATGGCCATTGTAATTTACTTATAGCAATGAAATTGCCTGCTTTGTCCTGTTCTTTACATCAGTCAATGTCATTGTATAGTTGTTAAAGGGGATATCATGGACTTAAAATAAGTGCCTTAGCACTAATAGGTATGTAGCTGCTAACAGATATTCCTATTGCACCCGGCACTGGTCTTTGACTTGTGCAGAAGATTCAGTTGCGCCTAGTCAATAGAGCAGCAGTTTCTCTTCCTGCTGACAAGATGGGACTACTGGAGTCATGCTGATTGACAGTTAGCTTCCCCCAATTAGGTAGTGGGGAACTAACTATCATTCAGCGGAAATCTGTGACCGCTCTGTGTTGGCAGAGAATGATGCAGGGCACCACTTTGTTTTTAAATTTGCCCATTAAAGATCTTACGCTGACCAAGCATTCAGCTTAGTCCATGCATTTTCAACTTCACATTGACAGAATCCCCAAAACAAAGTGTCCTGGATGACATCCTGACTATCAGGCTGGTCTATTGTACAAATTCTCATCATGTGACTGGTAAGAATAAATGAATCACTGTAAAGATGTATGCAGAGCAGGCACTTTTACTAATGCAATTAAATTACAAGGCTCATTGTGGTGGAGAATTTTGCCTATGAATGACAAAACCTTCTTTGAAAAACCCTTGTTTTGCTTGCCTTTAGGCTAAGCAGTTATTATGAGCAAAAAGTATTCAGTCTACTATACCTACAGAAAAATTACAAATTCTAACTGAGGCATTAAGATCTACTGCTGATTGTTTTGCTATACATTGGGAGGCTTCCAGGTGACTTGGAGAGATGGGTGGGCCCAGTCACCTACATACCCACCCAAGGGGTGTGTGTCTGAATACCCAAGATGAAGCCTGTATGTGGTTGTGTATGTTTAAGGACCTGTAGTGATGTCATGATCACCTGACCAGTGCATGTGATGTTACCTAACTTGTGGGTATGGATAGAGGCTACCTAATGGAGCCTGTGTGTTTGGCACATGTGGCAGTGCTGTCTAGTCTGAGCCAGAGGAAGGAGGGCTATGAGATACCTATGGAGTGGTCGGTCTGACAACAGTGAGTGTTACTGACCAGGGTCAGTGAGAGACATTGTGGGATACCTCTAAGGATAAGAGGTATCCGGGAACCTGTGTGGCTGATACCAACAGGTAACGGACAGGGATCCCTGGTATGCTGACCGGGGTCAGAAAGACTGTGTTTAGGCTATAGAGCCTGTGTACTGGACATGGCACAGCCTGTGTGCCCAGAGGCCTGACAGAGCCAAGCCTTGTTTATGGACATTGTTATTTTGTTGGATCTAAAGGCTGCTTTACTTTGTGTTTGTGCTGCTGGGGATATGGAGCAATAAACCCAAGTGAACTTTTAAAGAAAATTAGAGTCCTCCTGCATGTTATATCGCTGCCGAGCAAGTACACTCCAACCTGCTAGTGATTGATACGTCACAATGGCTATCTCTTCTATTAACTTTTTGGACCACTGTCATGCCATAAATGTGGCATTTTGTGTTGAATTTTGAGAAACCACTTGCTGTATTAGTTGTGTTGAGCCTTTTAATCTTTTCTTGTGTGATGGGTGTACTGCAAACAGCAGAACGTTTGGAAACTGAGCTAATAAACCTAATTTGCAAAAAGATTTAATAATTTTAGATTGCAATTGTCTATAATAAGCTGTAAACGAGACAAGTATTAATCAAAGTATTAAATCAAGCAATCAGTAGTGGCAGTGCTTGTCAGTATATTTCAGATTATATTCTTTTCATGGCTGAAATGTGTAATTCATGATAAAGTTTGACTATTCCTTCCCAGTAATTGGTTCAGATCTATGAGTTAAAGTGTAAAATATTTTAAAATAACAAGCAGTAGGAAATCTAAGCCTTTTTGTGCTAGATGGTGAATAGATGATCATGAATAGGTCCATTCCTCTCTCTGATTGCCAGCATTATAACATGCAAATTCCTGATATTTAAGAGGTCTGTTTCAGAAAATTTCAGAGTAACATCACATTAGTTCTGTCTCTTGGGATTTTATAGGACATGTATAATTGTCTTATTTCTGTGTTCAGTAGTCATTCTGCTATAGTTAGAGCAAAGGAGTTTATTCCTTTTTAAGAGGCCAAAAATGCAAAATGTTATAAAAGTTACTTATTATTGTTAAAACCTCTTGTGCAATGATTTATACCACTATATATAGGTAAAATATAACTTTTATTTAGTTATGCAGATAAAAAACCTAATAAAAAGCGCTCATGTGCTAGTAATGTGTAAATAAATGGACACAACTTTCTTCTCCAAAAAAGGGTGAGGGGTGACTTACTCAATTAGGCTTACATTCTTGTTTTTGAATAAATAAATTCCAATGATCATACCACTCTACTGTGAGGCAGTGACTGGTGTTACTTGTGAGGGTCACTGTATGTTCTCCCCAGGATGCGCACGGAGGTGTACTGAGGCCATGCGAGGGCATTGCAGTCACAGGTGTAGCTGTGGTTGCAATGCAGACTAAAGTGAGTATAGGTCTTGGACATGCTGGTTGTCCAAGGCATATTTAGGGAAAACCTGCTCTGGGTTTTTGTGTTTGAAACAGACTGCAGTATGGTAGTGGTGTATTCCGTTTCATTCCCAGCTCGGGATTTCCATGTGGCTGAAGGACACAGATTACAGTTGAAAACCTGGCAGTAAAGGGTTTGGGTGTGTTAGGGTCAGTGTCAGTTTGGTCTTTGAAAGAATGCAGGGCAGTCGGCTCTGCATAACTCCACCTGTGTGAGGCAACAAAGGCAAGTGGTGCCTAACAGCCAGGGCAGCTGGAAGGCCTGGCACCCACAGCATGCACAGCGGTGCAGTCACCCACGGCATCAGGTCGTGGAAGTTGGACTGGCGTGTTTAGTGACTGTAATCTGGGAGATATGTGCCCGGTTGGGAACCAGAGGTGGACTGTCTTGTGACCGGCTGCAAACCGGAGGTGGACTGGCTTGTGCCAGGCTGCGAACTGGAAGATAACATGTACTGTGAGAAGAACATTAACACGGTGGTGCAGTTGTCCATGGCACCAGTCCTGAAGATGGACTGGCATGTTAAGTGACTGTGTAATCTAGAGGAGTTGAACCTTAACATGGGGGTGCAGTTACCCATGGCAACAGGTCAGATGCAAACTGGTGTGTTTAGTGACTGTTATCCAGAGGATATGTGCTCGGCTGCAAACCAGAGGTGGACTGTCTTGTGCTTGGCTGCAATCCAGAGGTGGACTGTCCGGTTTCTCGGCTGTGAACCAGAGGATATCATGTGCTACGTTTTGTGAGTTGAACATTAAAGAGCCGTTTTGTTTTTGAACTTTGCTGGGTCACTGCCTCATCACAGCACAGTGTGCTACTGCTGCACTGCACTGCATACACATTTGGATTGATATATTTACCAGTGGTTTCCCTATAGATGTTAACAGGCCTATATTTGATGCTCATACAATCAATGTTCAATGACATTTACGCATCTCCAACCTGAAAAACCAATGAGGAAACATCCGATCATCATCCGATGGAGATCCTAGTCATAGCCTCCATCCGATGCGTTTTATCATTCAAGACTCATCAGGGGAGGGAGGCTATGGCTAGGATCTTCAATGGACGATGAAAAAGGAGCAGTGTGGGAAAGATTACACCCCCCTCTCATACCCAGTGAGAGCGTTCTATTTATTGCTATTTTGACTTGTCATGTATGGGTCAATCTATGTAATATGCATGCACTCTGCAATTGCTGCAATCTTTTTGATAAGGATACCAGGTCAATTAATGTCTAGATTCCCATATTGAGTATAAAAGTGGTTCTCTGGTGATATGAGAAGGGGTAGCACATGAATGTGCGGCTGTTTCCTCATTGGTTTTTCAGGTTGGAGACGCATAGCTGCCATTGAGCATTGATTGTATGAGCATCAAATATAGGTCTGTTAACTTCTAAAGGGAAACCACTTGTAAATATATCAATCCAAATGTGTATGTAGAGTGGTAAGATCTTTGGAATTTATTCACTCAGAAACAAGAATGTAAGCCTAGTTGAGTAAGTCACCCCTTACACTTTTTTGGAGAAGAAAGTTGCGCCCATTTATTTTCACATAACTAGTATGGATTCAGGAAATATTTTTGAGTAGGAGTTGGCAGAAAGTGGAAAGGGCTTGGATGTGTGGTTTGAAGGAGAGATCAGAGTCCAGGGTTCCCCTAAGGCAGCAAGATTGCGGGACTTAGTACCCACACAGTCTGGCTCATGCCTCACCTACTCTATTGTGCATCTGACTTAGTGACTACTGACCTAGCAGTAGTGGGGGAAAGTATAGAGAATTGCTGTGTGGCCTCTGGAGTATTTATGACTCACTATTGTTGGATCACTTACCTTTTTGTACCGTAATGATTTGTTGTTCCATTGGAACTAGATATCTAACGCTATAAAGTGTATATGATATTTGATTCTTATTGAATTTGGTGTGCATCAGGATCTGTATTTAGTCTGTCAAACAGCATGCATATATGGTATATATATCATTTGATTGTGTGACACATGTGCCATCAGATAAGACTGTGTGGGATATTTTCTGAGTATTTTACTCTTACCTTCTTTGGACCCAAATCCTCTGTCCTTTTTTGCTTGGGATTTTAAATGTTTTTAACAACTTGTATGTGGTGTTTACAATAAAAATTGTTATTTTTGAACCAAATTATTAATGTGGTGATCCCAATTCTTTGATGCATTTACTTTTTTCTGGTTTGGTAGAAAATTGCGGGACTGGGGAGAGTGAACAGCTATTGACTTTGATGGATAGGTCTGTTTTATCAATGTTAAGTTTTAAAAATATAGGAGAGAAGAAGGATGAAATAGTGGACAGATATCGTTGGATTCTGGCTACATTTAAGGGTTTTACGTAATAAAAACAAGGAAAAAGAGTCATCGTCTGGAACAAGAAGAGAGATGACCCTGCCCGTAAGCGTTCACAGTATACAAGGGATGGGTGAAAGGGCTGTTATTCTGCCTAACTAACCAATGTGTGAACTTTGTAATTTAACCCTTGGATGCCGGACCAACCGATCTGCATGGACCAAACGCACAGACACCCTTGACCGGTCCTCAGGACCGTAACCTTTCCAGTGGAGCAAGTACTGCAGTGAATGGCGAGGCAAACGAGAAACCACCCGTTCCACCTCATACTTGGTCTGACCATCCACCACAAAAGGCGGAGGGTGCGAGGGAGACTCACTTGAGTAAGGCACCAACGGCTTCAGAAGCACTTTATGGAATACATTAGGGATCCACAATGATGGAGGCAAGCGCAGACGAAAGGCCACAGGATTAACCACCTCTAAAATTTCATAATGGCCGATTAACTTGGGACCCAACTTAGCAGAGGGAATCCTCAATCTAATATTCTTGGTGTATAACCATACCTTATCCCTCACCTGGTAAGCCGGCCCCACAGAACATCGTTTATCCGCAAAAAAAAATTATACTTGGACCGAGCCTCCCCAATGTTTCTCTGAACCTCCCTTCAGATCTCCCCCAACCACAGAAAGGCCGAATCAACCCCTGGCCTCTCTGAATCCTGCTGAGAAAACTCACCAAAGTGAGGGTGAAATCTATAGCTGCAGAGGAACGGGGAAGTTTCAGTGGACTGATTGACACGATTGTTGAAAGCGAGCGCAAGTTTCACAGGAAGACACAAACCCAGTGATGTCAGAAGCCAACGAAGGCCACCAAAACAGCCTAGTGATGACTTTACACATGGCTGAGATTCCAGGATGCCCACTCAGAGCCGAGTCATGGAACTACCGAAGCACCCTTAACCGATACTGAACAGGCACAAAGAGCTTATTATCAGGTATGGACGAAGGATCAAGAGATTGGGCCTCAGAAATCTCTCGTTCCAATGCCGAGGACACCTTCACTCCGCACTGAAGAATGGAGGAAGGAGGTTCAGGAGGTGAAACTGGATCCAGGCTACGAGATAAAGCATCAGTCTTCACATTCTTGGACCTGGGTCTGAAAGCAATAGAAAACTGAAATCGGGGAAAAAAAGTGATCACCTTGCCTGTCTCGGAGTCAAATGGTGGACTCGATGTAAGACAGTTTCTTGTGATCTGAAATGACAGTGATACGATGGACAGCCGCCTCCAAAAAATGCCTCCATTCTTCAAACGCCAATTTAATGGCCAATAGCTCCCAGTTACCCACATTATAATTCCTCTCAGCAGAGGAAAAGTATCTCGAAAAGAAGGCACAGGGTCTTAAGTTAGTCAATTTTGTGGGCCCCTTGGACAGCACAGTCCCCACTCCCATCTCCGAGGCGTCCACCTCTATGACAGATTGTTTAGACAAATCAGGCTGAACCAGTAAAGGAGCAGTCATGAATCAGTTCTTCAAAGAAGAAAACGCCACCAAAGCTGGAGCTGACCAGTTTTTGAGATCATCCCCCTTACTAGTTAAATCTGTGTGGGGTTTGACCACCTGAGAAAATCCCTTAATGAAATTTCTACAATAATTGGTGAAACCCAGAAAACACTGAAGACCCTTGAGATCTCTGGGTTGCATCCAATTCACAATAGCCTGTACCTTCCTATGGTCCATACGAAACCCCTCAGCAGACAAAATGACCCCTAGGAAAGACAATTCCTGAGCAAAAATGAACACTTTTCTGGTTCAGCAAATAGTGAGTTATCCCTAAGCCTCAGAAGATCTGCACGGAGGTGGCCCTTGTGACTCTGTTTGTCAGAAGAATATACGAGGATGTCATCCAAATAAATTACCATGAAACGTCCACTAAAATCTGAGAAAACATGATTCATGAAATTCTGAAAGACTGCTGGCGTGTTAGTCAGGCCAAAGGGCATAACCAAATTCTCAAACAGACCCTCAGAGGTGAGAATTGCAGTTTTCCACTCCTCCCCCTCCTGCATACGGATGAGATTTTATGGCCCCTGAGGTCAAACTTAGAGAACCACCTGGCTCCCGACAATTGATTGTACAAATCGGATATAAGTGGGAGGGGATAAGTATTTCTTATAGTGATTTTATAAAGTTCTCGAAAATCGAGGCATGGGCGTAAACCACCATGCTTTTTCTTCACAAAAAAGAACCCCGCCGCCACGGAAGAGACAGTTGGCTGTATGTGCCCTTTACGGAGGCTATCAGAGATATACTCCTTCATAGCGGCCCGCTCTGGGGCAGAGAGATTGTACAGATGGGTTTTGGGCAATTTGGCACCTGGAGCAAGATCAATAGCACAGTTTGATAAATGTATTCTATAACCAGCCTGATTTTTTTAAATATATAACTGACATTTACTTGCAAAGATAATTAAAAAGAGCATAAAATATAAAATTCATTCAGAGTGACACCAGTGTTCACTTGTTTTAGGTTCTGTAAAATTGCAATTGCTTGACAGAATAAAAATCTTTCCTCTCGATATATTTCCTTTGTGTGTAAAATACAGTATATTCTTTACTTCTAAGACAGTCTGTCATCTCCGTCATTGTTATGCCATTAAAGGAGAAAACATTGATGAGTTAAAGAATAAACGGCAATTTCCTATTGGAAATCTGACACGTTAAAATGGTTGTCGGAGATCTGATGCTAATGATTCCATTCACAGTGATTTGAAGGTAATTTTACCTTATTGATGTTGGAAACCTAACACGTCTCGGGGCTTTTTTAGAGACGACCATAAAAATATATTGGAACACACTGTAAGACTTGCACTAAATTTAACATGCAAAGTTTCAGTGCTGTGAAAAAATGTTCTCCCTTTCCCGTCTTCCTGATCAGGGTATATTCACACACGGCAGATCCAGTGCTTATATCTGCAACTAAAATTAGTTATATTGATCTGAATGGAGTTGTGTTGTCATCAAACACATATGTGGCGCCCCTGAGGGTCCTGTCGCCACAGAGGTACTACACCTCACCCAGAGGTGTGGTACCCCATTCTCAGGTAAGGCAGGAGCACCACCCAGGACTCAAACACCTGCACCCAACACACAGTATAGCAGCAGAGCACCCTGGATGTACCCTATGTTTCATCCCTGGCTGGGTAGTAAAGGGTTTTGGGAGGTGGTTGGAGTTGGTAGGAAGAGAGCGGGAGAGAACAATTCAGTTCAGTCAGGAGGAAGGAAAGTGGAGAGACGTGTGTGAAGCAGCTCCCTGCCAGGAGGAGCTGCTGAAGGAGGGAAAGAGACAGAAGGAAGCTACCATAAAGCAGAAAGGGTCTTAGGGGCATGGTAAGTGCGGATGACATCAACGAGGCCTGTTCCAGTATTGGAGAGACCAGGTTGCATGGGGGTACCGGCCCCCTAGTTTAGTGGAGAAATCACCACACTCAACTAGTAAGCCGGAGGCAGGGGCACCTGTAGTTGTTCCAGCCACAAGCCACAGTTATCTTCACCGGAAAGGCAGCTATAGGGGAGCAAGGGGACGCAGAGAGGACGTCACCCGACAAGGTCCACGGCTGCTGGCCTGGGACACTGACTGTGAGATGTTGGGCAGAAATCCAGCACAGTGAGATGGCCAGGAGAGGCATATACTAAAAGGAGTCCTGGAAAGGTGTGTCCTGATTTACCTGGGAGTTTGCTTGACCCCTCACCTGGAGAGCACAGCACCAAACGGGCACCTGAGCATGCCAGAACAGTGAGTAAACAATTGGAACTGCACCCAGCCGTGTCCTCTAATTATTCCTGCGTCACCTGCCCTGCATCACATCCAACAACATCACCTTTAACATCTACACTCAAGCTGCCCTGGCATACAGCTCTATCTGTGGAGAGCTATACCATCTCTGCTACCCTGTCACTATTCCAGAGGATCTGCATAGCAGCAGTGTCGGTCTCCTGACCGAATACCACAGGTGGCATTACGAACACATTATTATAAACCCTATAAACTTTATCCCTTGTAAATATCCCCTTTAATTGGACGCACAGGGCCACGGACTGGGTCACTGCAGCTGTGACACATCCCCTTTTAAATACTGAGTACCCCACGGACCTAGCGGGTGATCCACATATATTACTGCAAGCTTCATTCTAATGGATAGGACAGTTGTAAAACAATCTGCAAGGCAAATCTGAAATTCCAGTATGGATGTGATTCCATGAAACAAACATGCAGGAGAGATGTGAGCTGCTGACACTCATAGCTCACAGAGGATTCAAATTGAAATCAATCAAAAAACAAGACCCAAAGTCAAAGTTATCTGGTGTCATACGATGCATGCTTTGCATTGCTGAAAATTTATTTAGAGGGAATCTGTCAACAGGTTTTATCAGATAATCTGAGAGCAGCACAATGTAGATAAAGAGGCCCTGCCTCCAGAGATGTGTCACTTACTGGACTATTTGCTTTAGTTATGATAAAATCACAGTTTTACAAGCTGGAGATTATCACTACAGGACTAGTAAACCTGCTGCCTGGCAGTCCTCCATATTCATGAGTTCTTTATATCTCCACCCCCAATACTGATAGGCAGCTTTGTACCCTTGAGTAGTGTCCACAGAAAGCTGCCAATCAGTGGTAGGGGTGGAGTTTTATAGAGCTCAGCATTTATAGAACTGCTAAAATTGCATCAGAGAAAAAAGGGATTTTATCAAAACAGAAGAAAGCAACCCAGAATGTGATATATTGCTGGAATCAGGTTCTCTGCCTCTATATCATGCTGTTCTTTGATGGGGTATCAAAAACCCGGTGTCAGATTCCATTTAACAAACTTTTATTAACAGTTTATTTGAAGGAAGGATACCAAAACAACCACTGCCACTGTTTGTGTTTTAAAATCAATAAAATTCATTAGCCATTCTAGAAAAGTCTATCCCTTCATTATGTAATGCAGCACTTGTGTTGCCCATAGATCCATGTGTAGACATAAATGTTGGTAGTCACACGATTTACCCTTGATGCAAGCTTTATCATTGCTTGCTGGTGGTAAATTTGATTAGTGCATGCTCACATACAAGTATTCCGATTTTCTTCTATTCTCATACACTGAAAGCTTATATTACTCACAGAACAGGATACATCCATCAAAGCAGGCACATGGTTAAATCATTTCACAGTCCTCTGCTTGAATGCCAGGGGCATGATGATTACTGTTAAAAAGGAATCTGTCAGCAGGTTTTTTAACCCCTTAGTGACAGAGCCATTTTGCAGCTTAATGACCGGGCCACTGTCAATTTATGAGGCTTTAACTCTGGAACGTTTCCATGGAGCCCGCTGATTCTGAGACTGTTTTTTCGTGACATACTGTTCTTCATGTTAGTGGTAAAATTTCTTTGATATGACTTGTGTTTATTTATGAAAAATGGAAATATGGCAAAAATTTAGCAATTTTCAAACTTTTATATTTTTTTGCCCTTAAATCAGAAAAATATGTCACACAAATTACTTAATAAATAACATTTCCCACTTGTCTACTTTACATCAGTACAATTTTGGAAACCAATTTTTTTTTGTTAGGAAGTTATAAGGGTTAAAAGTTGACCAGCGATTTGTCATTTTTACAACAAAATTTACACAACCATTCTTTTTTAGGGACCACATCACATTTAAAGTCACTTTGAGGGGTGTACATGACAGAAAATACCCAAAAGTGACACCATTCTAAAAACTGGATCCCTCAAGGTGCTCAGAACCACATTCAAGAAATTAATTAACCCTTTACGTACTTCACAGGAACTGAAGCAATGTGGAAGGAAAAAATTAACATTTAACGTTTTTTTTTTTTACAAAAAAATTACTTCGGAACCATTTTTTTTTATTTTCACAAGTGTTAAAAGAGAAAAGGAACTGCAAAATTTGTGGTTCAATTTCTCCTGAATACGCCGATAAACCATATGTGGGGGTAAACCACTGTTTGGGCACATGGCTGAGCACGGAATGGAAGGAGCGCCGTTTGACCTTTTCAATGCAAAATTGGCTGGAACTGAGATCGGACGACATGTTGCATTTGGAGAGCCCCTGATGTGCCTAAACAGTGGAAACCCCCACAAGTGACCCCATTTTGGAAAGTAGACCCACTAAGGAACTTATCTAGAGCACTTTTAACCCCCAAGTGCTTCACAGAAGTTTATAACGTAGAGCCGTAAAAATAAAAAATCATATTTTTTTCACAAAAATGATCTTTGCACCCCCAATTTTTTATTTTACCAAGAGTAGCAAGAGGAATTGGACCCCAAAAGTTGTTGTGCAGTTTGTCCTGAGTATGCTGATACCCCATATGTGAGGGTAATCCTATGTTTGGGTGTAGGGCAGAGCTCGGAAGGGAAGGAGTGCCGTCTGACTTTTTCAACGCAGAATTGGCTGGAATTGAGATCAGACGCTATGTTGCGTTTGGAGAGCCCTTGATGTGTCAAAACAGTGGAAACCCCCACAATTGACACCATTTTGGAATCTCGACCCCCTAAAGAACTTATCTAGATCTGTGGTGAGCACTTTGATCCCCCAAGTGCTTCACAGAAGTTTATAACATAGAGCTGTGAAAAAAAATCATATTTTTTCCACAAAAATGATCTTTTTGCAACAAAATTTTTATTTTCACAAGGGTAACAGGAGAAAATAGACCACAAAAGTTGTTGTTCAATTTCTCCTGAGTATGCCAATACCTCATATGTGGGGTAAACCACTGTTTGGGCGCACGGAAGAGCTCAGAAGGGAAGGAGCGCCATTTGACTTTTTCAATGCAGAATTGGCAGGAATTGAGATCGGACACCATGTCGCGTTTGGAGAGCACCTGATGTGCCTAATCAGTGGAAACCCATTACAATTGACACCATTTTGGAAACTAGGCCCCTTAAGAAACTTATCTAGATTTGTGGTAAGCACTTTGAACGCCCAAGTGCTTCACAGAAGTTTTTAACGCAAAGCAGTTAAAAATTAAAAATCATTTTTTTCCACAAAAGAGATATTTTCACCTCCAAATTTTTACTTTCACAAGGATAACAGGAGAAATTGGATCACAAAAGTTGTTTTGCAATTTGTCTTGAGTAGAGTTGAGCGACTTTTGGTTTTTTAGGGTCGCGTTTCGTTTCGTGAAACCCGACTTTTCCAAAAGTCGGGTCGAGCAAGATCGTCCGATTATAGGGAAAAGTGGGGGTCGTCCCGAAACACGAAACCCAATGTAAGTCAATGGGGAATAAAAGTCGGCAGTGAGAGGAGGACAGGAAACACACCTACAGTGCCCATTTGAATGCCAAAAGCATCAATTCTTCTTTCTTAAGCTTGTCAACCTTAATTAACTTCATAATACAAGTTACGCACTGAAAAATGGGGGTTATTTGGCTACAAACTGTGGGGGGGGGGAGGGCTGGCTCCAGGTTTCCATGTGCCCTGGGCGAAAAAGCGCCCCTTTAACACATACCACAACTCATCATGCTCCGATTCGGCAGAGAAATAGCGGTATAGTACAATGAAAAATACCTCACTTTTTACATCTCATGACGAGGCCCATCTATTTCTCCATACAGAATCATTGGTCCCATATAATGTTTGAAACAGTATATGATGAGCTCCACATAATGCTACAGTATATGTTGGTCCCCATGGATGAAGCTCCACTGTCTTATGGGCCCAAATAATGCTCCAAACATAATGGGCCCCATTTCTAATGCTCTAGTGTATAATGGGCCCTGTAAATGCTGCTCCAGTGTCTGATGTCCACCTTTGGAATGTTCCAGTGTATGGTGGGCCCCATCTATCATTCTCCAGAGTATAGTGCTCCCCAAAAATTGCTGTCCCAACATTGAAAACAATCAAATAAGTCTCCTCGCTAGGGAATCCCTGTACTTGTCTGGACAGGTGCTGTAGCTTGCTTAACAGCTCGCCAGCCGTTCTCACGCCCAGTATGGATTACACGTGATTGCACAAAGGTGAGAAAGGGTACCGTATCCCCAGATAACATGTATGGATAGCGTACACATTCAAAATATATGTCTCAGGAGGCAGGCTCAGACGGTGTTAGGCCCAGTATGGATTGCACGTGATTGCACAAAGGTTAGAAAGGGTACCGTATCCCCGGATAACATGTATGGATAGCGTACACATTCAAAATATATGTCTATACAGCATGAGGCAGGCTCAGACGGTGTTAGGCCCAGTATGGATTGCACGTGATTGCACAAAGGTTAGAAAGGGTACCGTATCCCTGGATAACATATATGGATAGCGTACACATTAAAAATATATGTCTATACAGCATGAGGCAGGCTCAGACGGTGTTAGGCCCAGTATGGATTGCACGTGATTGCACAAAGGTTAGAAAGGGTACCGTATCCCTGGATAACATGTATGGATAGCGTACACATTCAAAATATATGTCTATACAGCATGAGGCAGGCTCAGACGGTGTTAGGCCCAGTATGGATTGCACGTGATTGCACAAAGGTTAGAAAGGGTACCGTATCCCTGGATAACATGTATGGATAGCATACACATTCAAAATATATGTCTCAGGAGGCAGGCTCAGACGGTGTTAGGCCCAGTATGGATTGCACGTGATAGCACAAAGGTTAGAAAGGGTACCGTATCCCCGGATAATATGTATGGATAGCGTACACATTCAAAATATATGTCTATACAGCATGAGGCAGGCTCAGACGGTGTTAGGCCCAGTATGGATTGCACGTGATTGCACAAAGGTTAGAAAGGGTACCGTATCCCTGGATAACATGTATGGATAGCGTACACATTCAAAATATATGTCTATACAGCATGAGGCAGGCTCAGACGGTGTTAGGCCCAGTCTGGATTGCACGTGATTTCACAAAGGTTAGAAAGGGTACCGTATCCCTGGATAACATGTATGGATAGCGTACACATTCAAAATATATGTCTCAGGAGGCAGGCTCAGATGGTGTTAGGCCCAGTATGGATTGCACGTGATTGCACAAAGGTTAGAAAGGGTACTGTATCCCCGGATAACATGTATGGATAGCGTACACATTCAAAATATATGTCTATACAGCATGAGGCAGGCTCAGACGGTGTTAGGCCCAGTATGGATTGCACGTGATTGCACAAAGGTTAGAAAGGGTACCGTATCCCTGGATAACATGTATGGATAGCGTACACATTCAAAATATATGTCTCAGGAGGCAGGCTCAGACGGTGTTAGGCCCAGTATGGATTGCACGTGATTGCACAAAGGATAGAAAGGGTACCGTATCCCTGGATAACATGTATGGATAGCGTACACATTCAAAATATATGTCTCAGGAGGCAGGCTCAGACGGTGTTAGGCCCAGTATGGATTGCACGTGATTGCACAAAGGTTAGAAAGGGTACCGTATCCCCGGATAACATGTATGGATAGCGTACACATTCAAAATATATGTCTATACAACATGAGGCAGGCTCAGACGGTGTTAGGCCCAGTATGGATTGCACGTGATTGCACAAAGGTTAGAAAGGGTACCGTATCCCTGGATAACATGTATGGATAGCGTACACATTCAAAATATATGTCTCAGGAGGCAGGCTCAGACGGTGTTAGGCCCAGTATGGATTGCACGTGATTGCACAAAGGTTAGAAAGGGTACCGTATCCCTGGATAACATGTATGGATAGCATACACATTCAAAATATATGTCTATACAGCATGAGGCAGGCTCAGACGGTGTTAGGCCCAGTATGGATTGCACGTGATTGCACAAAGGTTAGAAAGGGTACCGTATCCCTGGATAACATGTATGGATAGCGTACACATTCAAAATATATGTCTCAGGAGGCAGGCTCAGATGGTGTTAGGCCCAGTATGGATTGCACGTGATTGCACAAAGGTTAGAAAGGGTACCGTATCCCTGGATAACATGAATGGATAGCGTACACATTCAAAATATATGTCTATACAGCATGAGGCAGGCTCAGACGGTGTTAGGCCCAGTATGGATTGCACGTGATTGCACAAAGGTTAGAAAGGGTACCGTATCCCTGGATAACATGTATGGATAGCGTACACATTCAAAATATATGTCTCAGGAGGCAGGCTCAGACGGTGTTAGGCCCAGTATGGATTGCACGTGATTGCACAAAGGTTAGAAAGGGTACCGTATCCCCGGATAACATGTATGGATAGCGTACACATTCAAAATATATGTCTATACAGCATGAGGCAGGCTCAGACGGTGTTAGGCCCAGTATGGATTGTACGTGATTGCACAAAGGTTAGAAAGGGTACCGTATCCCTGGATAACATGTATGGATAGCGTACACATTCAAAATATATGTCTCAGGAGGCAGGCTTAGACGGTGTCAGGCACAGTATGGATTTGACGGCCCAGATTACACAGCGGAGGAGCAGGGAGAGGTAAAGATTGCAAATGCTGGGGCCCTGCCCAAGCAAGGGGGGCCCACTCGTGGGCGGCGGTACTGGCACTGGGCCCCTCATAGTACAGCGGTGTGTCTGACGGCGGGTGTGCACCACCACCGTCAGAGACACTTGATTGCACTATGAGGGACCCTGTGCCAGTGTCCGCGCCCAAGAGTCGGCCTACCCACCTGTCCTGGGCAACGGCACTCGCACGGTGTCGTGCGGTAGGTGGTGACCCCGGCCATGGGGGGGAGGCAGCACAGTGAAAAAATCAGAATGCCCTAGGACTTATGCAGACCAAACAGATAATAATGAATGTCCCCCATGAGACATGATAAGTGACCTTTTTATCATTTGTTGATTGTATTTGAGGATGTTTATCTCTCCAAGTGAGAATAGCTGCTGATTTGGCCTTCTTTTGAGGTCATTCTATCTTTGTGGGTCACATGATATCATGATATGGTAAATGTTTTTATTGCTGTATTATCTGTTTGGTCTGCATAAGTCCTAGGGCATTCTGATTTTTTCATTTCTTTCTATCCTGGAAATTGTTTTCCCCTCTGTGATATTAGGGATCACTAGGGAAGCGAGGGATAGTCCTCGTTGAGTGGGGGCGCCAATATCGTACTATTAGGGTGCCAACCTCCACGGATAGGAAGGTATCAGTCAGGCCTTAATGTAGGGCTATGCAGCACCTTATACTAGGTCTAATTTTTGACATTTTTTCAACGTCACTGGGAAGGTGTGTTTTATGATCATTAATAAAATTGTGTTTTTTAAGGGGATTTTTATGTACACTGCCTCAAGATGTACACTGCCCAGCCATGACTCAGTTTGTCGCTTCAAGTACTCGGCCAGCACCTCGGCGGTGTGTCTGTCGCCCAAACACATCATCTGCAACACAGCCTGCTGACGCTTTCCACTAGCTGCTCGATAGGGGGACACATCGTGTGCAACAGTGGCAGCTGCAGATGGAGTGCTCGTACGACTGCGCTCTGTGGACGAGCTTTCGCTTCTGGAGGAGGTGGAGGAGGAGGAGGGTCGAACGCCTACAGCCAACTGTTTCCTATACTGTGGGCTAGGCAGCACTGTCCCACCACCGCTGTCCCCTGTGGACCCTGCATCCACCACATTAACCCAGTACGCAGTGATGGACACGTAACGGCCCTGGCCATGCCGACTGGACCATGCATCAGTTGTGAGGTGCACCTTTCCGCTCACTGACTGCTTGAGTGCATGGACAATGCGGTCTTTCAGATGATGGTGGAGGGCTGGGATGGCTTTGCGAGAGAAGAAGTGGCGACTGGGTAGGTCATAGCGTGTTACTGCATAGGCCATGAGTTCGCGGAAAGCTGTGCTTTCCACCAACCGAAAGGGCATCATCTCAAACGAGATTAGTTTGGCAATGTGGGCGTTCAAACCCAGTGTACGCGGATGAGAGACTGAGTACTTTCTTGACCTACTCATAGTGTCTGGGAGGGTGAGCTGGACTTGAGAGCTGCATATGGTGGAAGTAGCGGTGGACAGGGCGGACTGAGAGAGGGTTGATGATGGTGATGGAGTTGGTGTTCTTTCTGATGGCCTAGAATCAGTCTTTCGTTGATATAACAGTGGGATTCCCTGACTGCTGTGGTCTTGCAACGACACCTCAACATTTGCTGCTGTACTAACCGGTGGGCTTACAGTGGGGGAAACAATGTAGAGTTGCTGACTACCTTCGTTGTGATCAGTTGCACATGTGGCACTTGAGGTTTGGTGTTGTGTCCATGCTTGCAAGTGCATGCTGGTTAAATGTCTAAGCATGCAACTGGTATTCAAATTTTTCAGATTTTTCCCTCGGCTAAAGGTCTTTGCGCACTTCTTACAGATAACCTTGGCCTAATCATGAGGATTTTATTCAAAAAAGTGCCACACTGCACTCTTCCTACTTTGGCAGACATTTTGCGGCCTAGCACGCTGTGATCTTTTGACCCTCTGGACAAGCTGTCCAGCAACTCTTTTGATGTTTGGAACCTGTCATTGGAGTGCTCCGGGCCTGCCAGATAACAGCTATTGCGATGTCGATGTCTGCTGTGGATGCTCCTCATCTGAGCTATTGGAAGCAGCACCCTCTTCCCCCAATGGATGCCAATCTGGGTCAACAACTGGGTCATCCATCTCCTCCTCTTCTATGTCATGTGCACCTTCCTCTGTGTCACCGTGTATGGTGGTATAGTGTGCGGGAAGGGGCACCTGAGTCTCATCAGGGTCAGAATCTGGCTCTGTACACTGCGAGGACAATGTAGTGCTCTGAGTGAATGTACCAGCAGAATCATCCATCAGCGGCTGTGCATCAGTGCACTCCATGTCAGATTCATCTTGGCCTGGGTAATTCACCATTTCACTTGATAATCCAGGCATGGTATGTGAAAACAGCTCCATGGAGTAATCAGTAGTATGGCCTGCGTCATCCTTCAATCTTGGTTGGGGTGAAGGACACAAGGAAAGGTGTGGTTCATGAACATGAGCCTCCAATGACGACTCAGTGCTTTTACTTTTTACAACTGAAGAAGAGGAGGCGATAGAGCTGGAGGCTGAGTCAGCAATGTAAGACAAAACTTTTTCCTGATGCTCTGGCTTTAAAAGCGGTTTGCCAACTCCTAGAAAACTAAGCGATCGAGGCCTTATGTAGCCAGACGATGACGCAGGGTCAGCACCTCCTGCATTCGGTCCTATTTTGCTCTTGCCACTACCATCAGATCCACCACCAACACCATCATTACCAGCTGCCAACCCCCGCCCAATTCCACGGCCTCTTCCACCAGCCTTCCTCATTTTTGGTAGAAATGTAGACAAAATCCAACAAACTATATAGTAATGTAAAACAAGGTACAAGGTGTCTATAGGACAGGGGAGATTTTGAATTTCTGCACACACTTGTGGACAGTGGACACTTTTGGATTGTGTGAGGCCCACTGATATCTGAGCGCTATGTGACAGGCTCGATGGCACAGCTGTGACAAAAGTGACTAGAGGATAAGGGAGATTTTGAATTTCTGCACACACTTGTGGACAGTGGACACTTTTGGATTGTGTGAGGCCCACTGATATCTGAGCGCTATGTGACAGGCTCGATGGCACTGCTGTGACAAAAGTGACTAGAGGATAAGGGAGATTTTGAATATCTGCACACACTTTTGGACACTGGACACTTTTGGATTGTGTGAGGCCCACTGATATCTGAGCGCTATGTGACAGGCTCGATGGCACTGCTGTGACAAAAGTGACTAGAGGATAAGGGAGATTTTGAATATCTGCACACACTTTTGGACACTGGACACTTTTGGATTGTGTGAGGCCCACTGATATCTGAGCGCTATGTGACAGGCTCGATGGCACTGCTGTGACAAAAGTGACTAGAGGATAATGGAGATTTTGAATTTCTGCACACACTTGTGGACAGTGGACACTTTTGGATTGTGTGAGGCCCACTGATATCTGAGCGCTATGTGACAGGCTCGATGGCACAGCTGTGACAAAAGTGAGTAGAGGATAAGGGACATTTTGAATTTCTGCACACACTTGTGGACAGTGGACACTTTTGGATTGTGTGAGGCCCACTGATATCTGAGCGCTATGTGACAGGCTCGATGGCACAGCTGTGACAAAAGTGACTAGAGGATAAGGGAGATTTTGAATCTCTGCACACACTTTTGGACACTGGACACTTTTGGATTGTGTGAGGCCCAATGAATATCTGAGCGCTATGTGACAGGCTCGATGGCACAGCTGTGACAAAAGTGACTAGAGGATAAGGGAGATTGGATTGCTTTTAAAAAAGCAGTTTGTGGAGCAGTGGGTAAACAGCAATGCCAGCCTGTCAGGAAGCCTTAGAAGGCAGCCCAACAACCAACACCACTGATACACCACTATATAGCCTCCCCTTGCACTGCACACACAGTGACTGGTGTGTTGTGCAGGCCAAATTGCTAGCAGCAGAAGCAGTTTTTTTTTCTTCTCAGCAGGACAAAAAAAAAAATTGGGATTGCTTTTAAAAAAGCAGTTTGCGGAGCAGTGGGTAAACAGCAATGCCAGCCTGTCAGGAAGCCTTAAAAGGCAGCCCAACAACCAACACCACTGATACACCACTATATAGCCTCCCCTTGCACTGCACACACAGTGACTGGTGTGTTGTGCAGGCCAAATCGCTAGCAGCAGAAGCAGTTTTTTTGTCTTCTTCCCTGCCTAACGCTCTCCCTACAGAATCAGCAGCAACCTCTCCCTATACTAAGATCAGCAGAAGTAAGATGGCGGTCGGCGTGCACGCCCTTTTATACCCCCTGTGACGCCCACCAAAGCAAGCCAATCACTTGCATGCCCTTCTGAAAGATGGTGGTGACCCGTGCCTATGTCATCACGTTGCCCACAGTGTCCGTGGATCCTGATTGGCTGAAAAAGAGCGCAAAACAAACTTTTGAAACGCGACTTTGGCGCGTAAGTCGCCGACTTCGTGGCCGACCTCATCCTAGGGTCGGGTTTCGTTTCATGAAACCCGACTTTGCCAAAAGTCGGTGACTTTTGAATTTTTTCAACCCGTTTCGCTCAACTCTAGTCTTGAGTATGCCAATACCCCATATGTGGGAGGGACCACTGTTTTGGTACATGGCAGGGCTTGGAAGCAAAGGAGCGCTGTTTTGGAATGCGGATTTTGATGGAATGGTCTGCGGGAGTCATGTTGCGTTTGCAGAGCCCCTGATGTGCCTAAACAGAAGAAACCCCCCACAAGTGACCCTATTTTGGAAACTAGACCCATCAAGGAGCTTATCTAGATGTGTGGTGAGGAATTTGAACACCCATGTGCTTCACGGACATTTTTATCGCAGAACCATGAATATAAAAAAATCATTTTTTTTCCACAAAAATGATTTTTTTAGCCAATTTTTTTATTTTCCCAAGTGTAACAGGAGAAATTAGTCCCCCAAAGTTGTTGTGCAATTTGCCCTGAGTACATTGATGCCCCATATGTAGGGAAAACCACTGTTTAGGCACACGACAGAGCTCAGAAGGGAGAGAGCACCGTTTGACTTTTTAAACGCAAAATTGGCTGAAATCAACGGTGGTGCCATGTCGCATTTGGAGACCCCTGATGTGCCTAAACAGTGGAAACCCCTCAATTCTAACTCCAACCCGAACCTCACCACATCACTAACCCTAATCACAGCCCTAGCTATTATCCTAATTACAACCATAACCACAACACACCCCTAAGCCTAATCCCAACCCTAACTATAACCATAATCACAACCCTATCCCAAACACACTCCAAATCCTAATCCCAACCCTAACCATAACCCTAATCACAACCCTAACTGCAACACACCCCAAACCCTAATCCCAACCCCAAGCGTATGTTTCCACCCTGTGTGCTGGCAGCGCATTGGACACAGCGGATACCCGGCTCCACCCAAAGCGCTGCCAGCTTTTGTATGCGTGGTGATTCCGGATGCGTTCATTGAACTTATGCAGAATTACCGCATCCTATCCATAGACTGGGTAATTTATGTTGCGGAGACAGAGAGTGCTGAAGAAAAATGTTTCTAGTACCATGTTAGCCAGTTGAAAAAATGAGAGCATTATTGTGTCAAGCTGTGTGCTGCTATTTACTTACAGTGAAGGTTTTATCACCAGGACATCATCACTGCTGTGACTAGTTGCTGTACACTTGCTAGTCCAACTCCACCCCTCCTTTTATATGCACCTCACTGTCTATAGTTAAGCACACTGAGAGCCTAGTGTGGGTGGGATTAGCTTTCTCAGCTCTGCAGCAATTGCTAAATCTGAAAGCTCTGATTGTGTCAGAACTGCTGCAGACATTAAACTAAGTGATACATTGTTGGATTTCAGGGTCTCTTTTCCTACATTAAGCTACTCTCAGATGAGGTAGCAAAAACCTGCTGACAGATTCCCTTTAAACACCACCGGATCCACAATTAGCAGGGGTTAGAGCTTTCAGAAATATAAGTCCAATGCTGGAGAGAACGTGGGGCAGGACACTCACATGCATGGGCCATTTTACACTTATTCAGGCCAGGTGAAGTGCTAGATAATAAATGCAAAAATGGCGATTACCTCTGGATGTCCTTCTCTACTTTCTCTCCTGTTGTGATGTTTTTGATACATTAAAGAGGATTACAAGGCTTTTTGGTGAGTACCACTTTCATTTTTTTTAAATGATGCTATATGTTTTTGGAGATTCACAAACTGGCAAACTCTTTTAAGGTATGGGAGGGTTCATGGGACCAGATATACTGTACATACAGGCCCCTGATGTAAATCTGTACTGATCGTGTGATTACCCTATGAGATTTTATAAAGAGTGTTTTTCCATTTAGATTTATCTTTTGGAAGAAGTGTGAATGAAATAATGAGGGTTAATGTGTGAGGCGCCCCTGCGGATCAGTCGCCACAGAGGTATTGCACCATATCCATAGGTGTGGTACCCCGCTCTCAGGTAAGGAGGGGTCATTACCCAGGATTCTGACACTTGCACTCAACATCAGTCCTCTCATGGCCAGGGGAGAGCTGGATAGAGGGTGTGGGTGGAGAAAGAGGAGTAGGGAGGAGCTTGCAGTAAGTGAGCAGTGACATTTGGGAAAAGGACAGTCAGTCTAGGTTGTGGACTGGAGCCATGAGGAGCTCGTCACAGCTGCAGACGACAGTAACAGGAGAGAAAGGACAGAAAAGACAGAAAGATAAGCTTTGAAGGAAGAAGGGGTCCTAGGGGCATGGGTAGTGAGAAGACCACCCGTGGGTCCCGTATCCACGCTGACCGTTGTCAGGTGGAGGGACCAGGTCGCAGTTAGGGCACTAACCCCAAAACTAGTGGAGAAACTAAGGACTCAGCTAGAAACCCAGAGGCTGCAGTATCTGCATGTGCTACAGCCAACTCCACATACATTCGCTGAAAAGGCAGACATCTAGGATCCAGGGGCCTGACCAACATCGCCCGACAAGATCCGAGTTTGCTGGCTTGGGACACTGTATGTGAAGGCGCAGGCCAGGAGAGGAGGGAACCAGCACAGTGAGACGGCCAGGAAAGGAACATCTGAAGGGAATCCTGGCAAGGTGACTACCAATTTACCTGGGGACTGTAACAACAGAACTGTGAGTAAAGTGTGAAGACTGCACTCCGCTGCATTAACTGCCCCAGTGGACTGAATCTGCAGTGTCGGCTAACACCTTACTTGCCGAGTACCACAGATGGCGTCACAAATCTCTTATAAACTTCATCCCCTTATCATTTTCATTGGAGGCCCAGGGCCATGGACCGGGTCACTGCTGCCGTGACACATCTCCTTAGGAACCGGCCCGGTGCCAAGTACCCCCCCGGCCCTGACGGGCTCTCAAATATGCATTTATATAAAAATGCATCATTTATATAAGACTTGATTGGAACTTATAGGTAGAAAGACAGAAAAATAATTCAAATCTAAATCTAGCCCATCTTTATGTACTTACATTAAAGATATGAAAAAGAATCACGTCATAGACAAAGTAAAATGTGTACATTAAAATAAAATCAGTCGGTTAATACCTTTCTCTTAAATAACATCCTCGCCTCCAGTTATTGTACACACAGGTCTTTAATTTTAACGCTCCACAAAGGATGCTCTATTTTTATGTTTTATTCATATTTCATGCTAATATATTAAGCAACTATCTTGAGAGGCATCCAAACTCGAGCCACACCAGTACCAGATGTTCAGCATTGATAGCAAAATTCAATTTTACGTGAAAGTTTTAGATTAGAATGATCCAGTTATCTAATAGTCCATGTAGAAGCCAGTTATAAATTACGTCATGAAAATATGACAGGAGAAAAATGTTCTATGCTAAACATGGCAGCACACGGAGGAAAAACCCATAAAGCCTATGTGGCACACAGTAATTCACCTTGAAAAGTTCATTTTTATTGAGGTTTCTCGCTTTCCTCTGTGCTTTAATATGCATATATCAAATTACGCTTTTACTGCACTATTAAATTCCAACAAGTCAGTCATATAAAACCAGACTTCAATAAAGGGTCGTTTTACTGTCCAGAACATGACCATGAATAGTCCTGCTCTCCTATGATCACTCTATGTGATAGATACCCTCAAGCTCATTGTCATGTATGTGATCCTTGTGGTTGTGAAGTCCGTGTACATCTGTTCTTTTATTTCTTTATTCTAAGCTACAGAAACATTTTGCCTCACGTTGCAGTTAATTCATTGGTGGGCCCAGTACAAATGTTTCATGAGTGGGACCCTCTAATGAACATTATAAATTATCATGAAAAGTTTTCTATATATTTGGAAATCAGTTTTTACCTAATAATCAGAAAGTTGTGAACCCATAGTTGACGTCTTCCATGGGTCACTACTCATTATTTCTCCCCAAAGCAGCTTTCTTTCAGTCATAACAGGAGAGGGCTCTGAAATCAATAGTGCCAAAATAATTGTAACCCGAAAACTAATAATTTATTTATTATACATTGCGCCATCTTCACTGCTTCCAGTAGGGCTAACAATCTAAATTTCCTATCAGTATGTCTTTGGAGTGTGGGAGGAAACTGGAGAACCCGAAGGAAACCCATACAAACTCCTTGCAGATGTTATCCTTTGTAGGATTTGAACCCAGGTCCTCAGCTTTCTACACAACAGTTCTAACCACCGAGCTGCCCCCTGGACTATTATATTGCAAGTTTGGTAATATATCATTAACCCACAATAAGGGGAGCAGCTCAGCAGAGTGATAGAGTAATATCTGATACCTTATTGGCCCATGAGGCAACATTTTTGTTCAAGATACTGAAATTGAGAAAAGTTGTGTCCAGTATTCTTTTACAACACACTGCTGGAGTACTGAACCACTTTTTATGGAATTTTGGAAGTTTGGTTCAGACACTACCTTGGAGGCTCAGCATCCCATAATTTAGGAATCTGATACTGCTTCAACTTTGCTTTTTTAATATACAATTTAGATATTTTTACTTGAAAGCAGTCCACTGTTTTACAGTAATAATAATCTTTATTTTTAAATAGCACTTACAAATTCCGCAGCGCTTTACAGTTTTGCACACATTAGCATCGCTGTCCCTGAAGGGCTCACAATCTAAATTCCCTATCAGTATGTCTTTGGAATGTGGGAGGAAACCGGAGTTTCCGGAGGAAACCCACGCAAACACGGGGAGAACATACAAACTCCTTGCAGATGTTGTCCTTGGTGGGATTTGAACCCAGAGACCCCAGCACTGCAAGGCTGCAGTGCTAACCACTGAGCCACCGTGCCGCCCAAATACAGTAAAGTATTTTGGTCAGTGTCTAAAACCTTCTACTAAAAATCTCTATGAAAAAGTGTCAGAGTATCAGCTCACGTGAATGAAAAATGTGACAGGAATCCAAAATGTTAAAATTATTAGAATAACAGTAAAACCAAATACCAAAACCAAAAATATAGATGCTCTTGGCATATTCAAAACCTAAACTTAATAGCAAAGCCACAAAAAGAGGACTAAAAATCCTCCAAAAATTCAAAAATATTCAGGATTGAGAGTCCTCAGTAGTTGATACCTTTTAATGGCTAACTGAAAAGATGGTAACTAGAGTTGAGCGATACCGTCCGATACTTCAAAGTATCGTATCGGATGGTATCGGCCGATCTTTAAAAAAAGTATCGGTATCGCCGATTCCGATACCGGAAGTCCCATTCAAGTCTATGGGACTTCCGGTATCGGAATAAGAAAAACCCTTTCCTGCCCTTGTACAGCCTCTCTGGGGTCTGTACGGGCCTTTCGGGGGGCTGTGCCGGCCTGCCAGGGGGTCTGTGCAGGCTCCGGTGGTCTGTGCCGGCCTGCCGGTGGTCTGTGCAGGCTCCGGGGGGCTGTGCCGGCCTGCCGGGGGGCTGTGCCGGCCTGCCGGGGGGCTGTGCAGGCTCCGGGGGGCTGTGCCGGCCTGCCGGTGGTCTGTGCCGGCCTGCCGGTGGTCTGTGCAGGCTCCGGGGGTCTGTGCAGGCATCGTCCGATGGGACTACAAGTCCCATCGGGCGATGCCTGCTACCATGACAGTGATTGACACATTAGCCAATGATGGGACAGTAGTAGTCCCATCATCCGGCTAATGTGTTAAATGTAAAAAAAAAAAAAAAAAAAAAAAAAAATTACATGCTACATACATACAACATGCATACTACATACATGCTACATTCATACTACATAAATACTACATGCAACATACATACTACATATATACTACATGCATGCTACATACATACTGCATGCTACATACATACCACATATATACTACATACATACTACATGCATGCTACATGCATGCTACATGCTACATACATAACACATATATACTACATGCATGCTACATACATACTACATGCTACATACATACTACATGCATGCTACATACATACTACATGCTACATACTACATATATACTACATGCATGCTACATACATACTACATGCTACATACTACATATATACTACATGCATGCTACATACATACTACATGCTACATACATACTACATATATACTACATGCATGCTTCATACATACTACATGCTACATACATACTACATATATACTACATACATACTACATACATACTACATGCTACATACATACTACATATATACTACATACATACTACATGCATGCTACATGCATGCTACATACATACCACATACATAACACATATATACTACATGCATGCTACATACATACTACATGCTACATACATACTACATATATACTACATGCATGCTACATACTACATGCTACATACATACTACATATATACTACATGCATGCTACATACATACTACATGCATGCTACATACATACTACATGCTACATACATACCACATACATACTACATATATACTACATGCTACATGCATGCTACATAGATACTACATACATACTACATGCTACATACATACCACATACATACTACATACATACTGCATGCTACATGCATGCTACATACATACTACATACATACTACATGCTACATACATACCACATATATACTACATACATACAATACATTCATACAATACATACATAGACATACAGTACATATAACATAGAGTAACATACTTACCAATACTTGTCACATTGTTCCCCGAAGCCATTGTCTTTTCCGGAATAAATATTAACATAACAAACCACAAAAATACTCACCCACGATCCGAAGCAGTCCACGAGTGTGTCCCATGACGATCTTGGGTAGAGAACTGCAGCATCAGCTGTTGCTGCCGTTCTCTATGGGCTGCAGGAATCCAATGACGGAAGGTAGGTATCCTTCCGCACTGTATTCCTCCGCCACTTAAAAAAAAAAAAAGTCCCTAGTCTCACTTTATGCCATTGCTGTGTGGGAATTTCCCACGCAGCAATGGCATAAAGTGAGACTAGGGACTTTTTTTTTTTTAAGTGGCGGAGGAATACAGTGCGGAAGGATACCTAACTTCCGTCATTGGATTCCTGCAGCCCGTAGAGAACGGCAGCATCATCTGATGCTGCCGTTCTCTACCCAAGATCGTCGTGGGACACACTCGTGGACTGCTTCGGATCGTGGGTGAGTATTTTTGTGGTTTGTTATGTTAATATTTATTCCGGAAAAGACAATGGCTTCGGGGAACAATGTGACAAGTATTGGTAAGTATGTTACTCTATGTTATATGTACTGTATGTCTATGTATGTATTGTATGAATGTATTGTATGTATGTAGTATATATGTGGTATGTATGTAGCATGTAGTATGTATGTAGTATGTATGTAGCATGCATGTAGCATGCAGTATGTATGTAGTATGTATGTGGTATGTATGTAGCATGTAGTATGTATGTAGTATGTATGTAGCATGCATGTAGCATGTAGTATATATGTAGTATGTATGTGGTATGTATGTAGCATGTAGTATGTATGTAGTATGTATGTAGCATGCATGTAGCATGTAGTATGTATGTAGCATGCATGTAGTATATATGTAGTATGTATGTAGCATGCATGTAGTATATATGTAGTATGTATGTAGCATGTAGCATGTATGTAGTATGTATGTAGTATGTATGTAGCATGCATGTAGCATGTAGTATGTATGTAGCATGCATGTAGTATATATGTAGTATGTATGTAGCATGCATGTAGTATATATGTAGTATGTATGTAGCATGTATGTAGTATGTATGTGGTATGTATGTAGCATGTAGTATGTATGTAGCATGCATGTAGTATATATGTAGTATGTATGTAGCATGTAGTATGTATGTAGTATGTATGTAGTATGTATGTGGTATGTATGTGGCATGTAGTATGTATGTAGCATGCATGTAGTATGTATGTAGCATGCATGTAGTATGTATGTAGTATGTATGTAGTATGTATGTAGCATGCAGTATGTATGTAGTATGTATGTAGTATGTATGTAGTATATATGTAGTATGTATGTAGCATGTAGTATGTATGTAGCATGCATGTAGTATGTATGTAGTATTTTTTTTATTTTTTTTTTTTTAACATTTAACACATTAGCCGGATGATGGGACTACTACTGTCCCATCATTGGCTAATGTGTCAATCACTGTCATGGTAGCAGGCATCGCCCGATGGGACTTGTAGTCCCATCGGACGATGCTTGCACAGACCCCCGGACATCAGCACAGCCCCCCGGCAGGCCGGCACAGCCCCCCGGCAGGCCGGTACAGACCCCCACAGGGTGCACAGACCACCGGCAGGCCGGCACAGCCCCCCGGCAGGCCGGTACAGACCCCCACAGGGTGCACAGACCACCGGCAGGCCGGCACAGCCCCCCGGCAGGCCGGTACAGACCCCCACAGGGTGCACAGACCACAGGCAGGCCGGCACAGCCCCCCGGCAGGCCGGTACAGACCCCGGGCAGTCCACACAGCCCCCCGGCAGGCCGGCACAGCCCCCCGGCAGGCCGGCAGAGACCCCCGGAAGGCCCGAAATGACGGCGCATCATGATGCGCACACACCGCGCATCATGATGACGTCAGTCTGTCAATCAACTTTGAACTTCCGATTCCGATGCCGAATTCCGATATTGAAAAAATATCGGAAGTCGGTATCGGAATTCCGATACAGCAAGTATCGGCCGATACCCGATACTTGCGGTATCGGAATGCTCAACACTAATGGTAACACATTGCAAGCTTTCGAGACTACTCAGGTCTCTTCATCAGGCTATTCATCAGGCTTATTCAAGAATTAACACAGCAGAAAAGGAGGGGAGCAGCGCCTACCTGCCCAGGTCTCCAAACAAATGCAGGATGCAGCCAACCCATGTAGCAAAGTTGGCGGCAACACAGGTGCAAAATGCTAACAAGACAACCGCTCACAGCTTACCAATTCATGGAGGGGGTGACTGCTCAGTAGAGATGAGCGACTTTGCCTTTCTTAGGCTATGTGCCCACGTTGCGTTTAAATCCAGACACTGAAAACCGGACGCCTTCCCAGAAATTGCGTGTTTTTTTCTGCACGATTTTATCGCGATTATGTTCGCGATTTTGCCGCGATTTTTGCGTGCGATATTCAAGCACTTTCCAAGCGATTTGAAGCATCACTTGGAAAGTGATTGACAGGTTGGTCACACTCATCAAACATAGTGTTTGACAAGTGTGACCAGGTTTTTACTATTGAGGCCGCCTATGCGGCCTCAATAGTAAAAGAAAGAATGTAAAAAATAATTAAAAAATAAAAAATCGGGGTATATTTACCTTCCAACGTCCCGCGCAGGCTCAGCGACGCTCCCGTTCCCAGCGATGCCTTGCGAGACCTGTGATGACGTTGGTCTCGCAATGCTATAGTGATCTCACAAGACCGCCAGAGTCACGCGAGACTACGTCATCACAGGACCTTGCCGCAAGGCATTACTGGGAACGCTGTGGCCCGGGAAGGCAGCGCGGGACGTCGGAAGGTAAATATACCCCGATTTTTTATTCTTTTTTTACAGGGGTATGGTACCCAGGGCCTGGAGGACAGTCTCCTCTCCTCCACACCGTGGATACCAACCGTACATGAGACACTTAACTTCGCGCATGGTGGGCATAGCCACGTGCGGGAAGCAAGCGATTCTCATGCATTCCTATGGGTGCGGAATCGCGGCAATTCTTTGCGATTCTGCACAAAAGAATGAGCATGCTGTGATTTTTTCCGCGATGCGATTCCGCTACGGAAAAAAGCGCAGCATTAGCACAGCATGTGCAGAATGCCATAGGAATGCATGGGGTGCGTTCTGTACAAGATTTTTAAACGTTTTCGCAGAATTTTTGCGCCGAAAATCGCGGCAAAAACGCTTAAAAATCGCATTGTGGACACACAGCCTTAGGGTTAATTCGGGTTTCATGAAACCCGACTTTCGCAAAAGTCGGGTCGAACGAAATCAGCCGACTATAGGGAAAAGTCGGAGGCCGACTGAAACACGAAACCCAATGCAAGTCAATGGGGAAGCAAAGTCGGCAGGGAGCGGAGGACAGTAAACAGACCTACAGTGCCCATTTCAATGCCAAAAACATCAATTCTTATTACTGAAGCTTGTCAACCTTTATTTACTTCATAATAATAGTTACGCATTGAAAACTGGGGGTTATTTGGCTAAAGTTGTGGGGGGTAGGGCTGGCTCCAGGTTTTCGTGTGCCATGGGCTAAAGAGTGTCAGTGCGCCCCTTTAACACATACCACAACTCATGATGCTCCAATACGGCACAGAAATATAGGTATAGTACAATGACAAATACTTCACTGCTTACATGACATGACTGATCTATTTTAAATTGTACAATAGCTCAAAAAAGGACAGTATATTACTCCATACAGTATTATGGTCACCACATTGTGTGACATACATAATAATGAGCCCCATATATTTCTCCACACAGAATAATTGGTCACATATAATGTTCCATACAGTATATGATGAGCTCCACATAATGCTACAGTATATGATGCTCCAGTGTATGATCTGCCCCATTTAGAATGCTCCAGTATATGATGGGCCCCATGGATGATGCTCATGTCTTATGAGCCCAAATAATGCTCCATATATAATGGGCTCCATTTCTAACGCTCCAATGTATAATGGGCTCTGTAAATGCTGCTCCAGTGTCTGATGTCCCCCATCTGGAATGCTCCAGTATAAGATGGGCCTCATGGATGATGCGCCAGTGTATGATGGGCCCTAATAATGCTCAATATATAATGGGCTCCATTTCTAATGCTCCAGTGTATAATGGGCCCCATAGATGCTACTCCAGTGTCTGACCTGCCCCATTTAGAATGCTCCAGTATATGATGGGCCCCATGGATGATGCTCCAGTGTCTTATGGGCCCAAATAATGCTCCATATATAATGGGCTCCATTTCTAAAGCTTCACTGGATAATGGGCCATGTAAATGCTGCTTCAGTGTCTGATGTCCCCCATCTGGAATGCTCCAGTATATGATGAGCCTCATGGATGATGCTCCAGTGTATAATGGGCCCTAATAATGCTCAATATATAATGGGCTCCATTTCTAAAGCTGCAGTGTATAATGGGCCCCGTAAATGCTGCTCCTGTGTCTGATGTCCCCCAATTGGAATGCTCCAGTATATGATGGGCCCCATTTTTAATTAACCCAGGCATGGTATGGGAAAAGAGCTCCATGGAGTAATCTGAAGTGTGTGCTGGTGTGGGTGAAGGACACAAGGAAAGGGGTTGCTCCTGACCAGAAGCCTGCACTGACAACTCAGTGCTTGCATTTTTTTAAACTTCAGAAGAGGAGGCGATAGAGCTGGAGGCTGTTTCAGCAATGTAAGCCAAAAACAGTTCCTGATGCTCTGGCTTTAAAGGCAGTCTACCTACTCCCAGAAAATGGAGCCTTACAGGCCTTCCAGAGGTACACCATGACGTAGGCTCAACACCTCCTGCCTTAGCTGCTATTGTGTTTTTGGCACTACCAGCAGATGCACCACCACCACCATCAGCACCAGGTGGCCCCCCACGCCCACGTCCGTGTCCTCTTCCACCATACTTCCTCATGCTTTGGAAAATGGACCCAAAATACCAGCAGATATATGGTACTGTATCAGAAGCGTACAGCTCTATACAGTCTAGGTATAACAGTAAATCTCCATATATATTTCATGAGTCATACACAGATGCTCACAGGCTCAGTGTGGAGTACACAGTAAAATAAAAAGTTGGAAAAGGGTACAGTATCACCAGTTACAATGTATATATAGTATAGTGTAAAGATTAGGAATCTCTGTAAATATTTCAGGAGGCAGACACAAATGTTCTCAGGCCCAGTTACACAAGAATATGAAAAGCTGTAAATGGGTAATGTAACACAAGCGCACAGCTGTATACAGTGTTGGGGTAATCTTAAATCTCCAAATATATTTCCGGAGTAACAGACAGATGTTCACAGGCTCATTATGGATTACACCAGAATCTAAATAGCAAAAATGGTTACTGTATCAGAAGCGTACAGCTGTATACAGTGTTGGTCAAATTTGAAATCTCAGTATATATTTCCGGAATCACCCTCAGACGCTCACTCAGTCTGGGTTTGACCATAATAAAAAATGCTATAAAAAAGGTACTGGATAACAAGATAGCAAGTATATATATATATATATTATAGGGTACAATTGAAATCTCCGTATACATAGTCCCGTAGTCACTCTAAGACGCTTACTCAGTATGGATTTGACCATAATACTAAATGTCGAACAAAGGTACTGTATAACAAGATACAAGCTATATCGAATATAGGGTAGTAATTGGTATCTCCGATTCACCGTATATATAGAAGGCGTAAACCACACACGCTCGCTCCCAATGGATGATAATGAAATAAAAAATTTTGAATAAAGGTACTGTATCAGTACATACCAGATGTATCCAGTCTAGGGGTAATTGTAAACTTCCGTTTATACTTCCGGAGTCAGACACAGACACTCACAGGCTCACTATGTATTACACCAGAATTTAAAAAGTAGAAAAAGGGAAAGGTATTCGAAGCGTACAAGAGTATACAGTGTTGTGGTACTTTTAAATCTTCATTTATATTTCAATCTCAGTAAGCCAGTCCAGACTCTCCGCTACTGGAAACTACATGGATACAAGTACAGACGGAAAGTTGAGTGTTAGCAGAAATTTGGGAATTACTGATTGTGGGAAAACCTCCCGGTAGATGTTGCAGAGGCGATGCATACCCTCAATTACTGTGTCTGTGGAGATAGCGAAAACGGTTCTTTGTGAAGAAAGGATTGCTTTATCGCAGTAGCGTGGATCACATCACCGTTACTCGTCTCCATCAAATTGTGATCACAGGGAGAGATGTAGACATGGTCCTCACTGCTTATCATGATGTGTCTGGTCATTTTGGAGTGCAAAAGACAGAAGCCACAGGCCGTAGGCGATTCTATTGGATTGGCAAGAGAGGAGACATTGAAAAATGCTGGCAGGAATGCCACACGTCTGTGACTATCACAACTGTGAAAGGTGATCATAAAGCACCACTGCATCCGCTTGTAAGTTGACGTCCATTACAAATGGTAGCAATTGATCATCTGAAGGTAGAGGCCAGCACGACAGGCCATAACTACATCTTAACCATCATCAATCAACACACCAAGTTACTACTGGCCGTCCCTGTGAAGGATTTATCTGCCCAGACTACACAGCAGTGGAGCAGGGAGAGGTAAGAATTGCAACTTGCAAGTGCTGTGGCCAGGACCAAGCAGGGGGGCACACTCGTGGTCAACGGTACTGGCACAGGACCCCTCATAGTACGCTGGTGTGTCTGATGGCGAGTGTGCACCCCCACCATCAGAGACACTGTATTGTACTATGAGGGGCCCTGTGCCAGTGCCGTCAGCCATAAGTGGGCCCATCCATCTGTTCAGAGCAATGGCACTTGCCTGGGTGCGCCAGGTGTTGACCAGAGCCCTTGGGGGGGCAGCCCAGTTGGGGAGGTTTAAAAAATGGCATATGTTGATGTGTAGGCTGGACATTCAGCTGCTGCAAATGGCGGAATTGGGCAAGTCCAAGGAAGAGGAGGACAAAAGCGAGGCAGTTTTCTGGCAACCTATGTGTCATCAGGGGAAGGTGGGACAAAATCCTTTGAAACCCATGCATGGTTCATTTTAATGAAGGTTAGATCATCAACATTTTGGGTCGACAGAGGGGTCCTTTTTTCTGTCAGGAATGATCCAGCAGCACTGAAGACTCTTTCAGATAACATACTAGCAGCAGGGCAAGCGAGCTCCTGTAAGGCATAGTGTACCAATTCAGGCCAGGTGTCCAGTTTAGAGGCCCAATAGTCAAAGGGTATTGACCTGTGAGGGAGAACATCGATATGGGAGGAGAAATAGTTTGAAACCATAATTGACAACTCCTGTCTCTCCTGTCACTTTTGATCGATGCAGTATTAGCAGTCGTGTGAGCGGTACTTGAAAAATCATTCCACAACATGGTCATTAAACCCCTATCACCAACGCCACTTTGGCTGTGTGCAACACGAACACCTCTTCCATTGTGTCCACTACGGCTCGTGGGAGAACCAGCACCGCTGCTGTGTGCTGGGAAAGCCTCAAACAAACGGTTTACCAGAGTTGCTTGTTTGTTAGCCAATATTATCTCTAGGTTATCCTGTGTAATGATGTTGTGTATTTTGCCTTTATAGCGTGGATCGAGGATGCTGGCCAGCCAGTAGTCATCATCCTTCATCATTTTGGCAATGCGGGGGTCCCCTTTTAGGATCCGCAAGGCATAATCGCACATGTGGGCCAATGTTCCAGATGTCAATAATGCACTGCCACTGCTGGGTGGAGGAGCTCTTTCTGGCAAATCCACATCCCTACAGTCACGCACAAACACTGTACATGACCTTGGAACACCAACATTTTCTCTTGCCCCCTGAGAAGCATCCTCCTGCCCAAAATAATCATCCCCATCATCATCCTCCTCTTCCTCTTCTTCCTCCACCTCGTCCAGGACAGATCCCTGACCAGACAATGGCTGACTGTCAGCAAGGCTTCCCTCCTCCTCCTGTTCCTCCTCCTCTGCTGCAGACGCCAGATCCTTAATGTGCATCAAACTTTGCATGAGCAGACGCATAAGTGGGATGCTCATGCTTATGATGGTGTCGTCTGCGCTTACCAGCTGTGTGTATTCCTCAAAACACTGAAGGACTTTACAGAGGTCTTTCAGCATTGACCACTGCACACCCGACAATTCCATGTCTTCCCTCAAACTGCCTGCCCGTGTATCCTCCAACAAATGCATTACAGCCTGCCTCTGTTCACACAGCCTCTCAACCATGTGCAGGGTGGAGTTCCACCTTGTTGCAACATCTATGATTAGGCGGTGCTTGGGGAGGTGGAGCAATCGCTGCAGCTTCTGCATATGACTGGAGTGTATGGCCGAACGACGGATGTGCGAGCACAGTCTTCGCACCTTATGGAGCAGTGATGTTAACTCTGGATAATTATTAAGGAAGCACTGCACCATCAGGTTCAAAGTGTGAGCCAGGCAAGGTTTGTGTGTGAGTTTTGCACGGGCTATGACTGCAACAAAATTACAGCCATTATCACTGACTACCTTGCCTGGCTCAAGATGTAGCCTGCCCAGCCATGACTCATCTTGTCGCTGCAAGTAGTTGGCCAGTACCTCCGCGGTGTGTCTGTTGTCACCCAAAGGCATCACCTTTAACACAGCCTGCTGACGCTTACCACTAGCTGTTCGATAGGGGGACACGTCGTGTGCAACACTACCAGCTGTGGATGGAGTGCTCGTGCGACTGTGCTCTGTGGACGAGCTTTCGTTTATGGAGGAGGAGGGTCGAAAGCCTACAGCCAACTGTTTCCTATACTGTGGGCTAGGCAGCACTGTTTCACCGCCGCTGTCCCCTGTGGAACCTGCATCCACCACATTTACCCAGTGCGCAGTGATGGACACGTAACGACCCTGGCCATGCCTACTGGTCCATGCATCTGTTGTGAGGGGCACCTTTCTACTCACTGACTGTTTTAGTGCATGGACAATGCGGTCTTTCACATGCTGGTGGAGGGAAGGGATGGCTTTTCGAGAAAAGAAGTGCCGACTGGGTAGGTCATAGCATGGGACAGCGTAGGCCATGAGCTCGCGGAAAGCATCGCTTTCAAATAAACGGTAGGGCATCAGTTCTAATGAGATTAGTTTGGCAATGTTGGCGTTCAAACACAGTGTACGCTGATGAGAGGATGGGTACTTTCTTGTCCTACTCAGATTGTCTGGTAGGGTGAGCTGGACTGGAGAGCTGCATGTGGGGGAAGTAGCGGTGGACCGGACTGAGTGAGAGGGGGTTGGTGATGGTATTGGTGGTGATGGCCTAGATTCAGTGTTGTGTTGCAAAACCATTGTGATTCCCTGAGTGCTTTGGCCTTGCGACAACACCTCCACATTTAGTGCTTGTGGTGTGCTTAACGGTGACGGTGGTCTTACAGTGGGGGAAGCGATGGAGCATTGCTGGCTACCTTCAGTCGGAGCAGGTGCACATATGCTACCTGAGGTTTTGTAGTCTGTCCACGCTAGCAAGTGCATGTTGATTAAATGTCTAAGCATGCAACTGGTATTCAAATTTCTCAGTTGTTTACCTCGGCTAAAGGTCCTTCCACACTTCTTACATGTAACCTTTGCCTCATCAGTAGGATTTTGGACAAAGAAGTGCCACACTGCACTCTTCCTACTATGGTATACATTTTCTGGCCTTGCATGCTGTGTTAAGTTGACCATCTGGTCAAGCTGTCCTGCAACTCTTTTAGTTTTTGTTCCACGTTTCTGGACAGCTACGGGCCTGCCAGATAACCGCTGCTGCGATGTCAATGCCTGCTGCGGATCCTTCTCCTTATCTGAAATATTGCCAGTGCCACCCTCCTCCCCCCATGGATGCCAATCCGGGTCAAGAACTGGGTCATTCATCACCTCCTCTTCAAAGTCATCTGCACCATCCTCTTTACCTTCCTCTGTTATGAATGAGTCACCGAAGGAGGCAAAAACAGAAGTACTAGCTAAGTCCAGAAAACCAGAGAAGTTGGCAGCTATCGGATTACAGACCCCTGATCCTATCAACAACAACTAGCAGTAGCCGTGGGGGGTACCTACGGTGCCCTACACCCCTTGATCACAGCCGGAGAACTACATAACCTAAAGACAGAAAGGGAAATCTAAACTGCCCCAGAGCAGACCCCAAAGCAATAGGCAGCCCCCAACATATAAGGACGGTGAAGCAAGATGAAAAAACACTCACACAGATAGAAAGATAGGCTGAGCAAATGATGGGGCCCAAGCTAACTAGATAGGACAGGATAGAAAAGCTGCTGTCTGTAATCTGCCAAAACCCTATCAAAACAAGAGCCAACAGCTGATAGGGAAAAAAGCCCTGAAGACGCTAGGCTTCAAAAAGACTATATCAGTACTCAGGTATTTTCTGAAGACAGAGCAAAAAGGAATTCAGCACACCAAAGCAGGGAATGGCAGAAATCCAGAAAAACAAGGAAAAACAAAACCAAAACACTAAGGCCTCTTTCACACATCAGGTTTTCGCCGTCAGGCGCGATCCGGCGCTTTTGACAGAAACCGGATCCGGCGAAATGCAATGCCGGATCCGGTTTCCCCCCCATTGACTTGCATTTGCGCCGGATCGCGCCGGATGGCCATGCGTTTCATCCGGTTTTCGCCGGATCCGGCAATGTGTCGCAATGTGTCGCGATCCGGCGTCTGGAAAAAACGTCTACTGTAACGTTTTTTGTCTCCGGCGAAAAAGCCGGACACGCCGGATCCGGCGCGTCCGGCTTTTTCACACAATGAAAGCCTATGAGCGCCGCAATGCGCCTGATCCGGCGAAAGCCGGATCCGGTGACCGGATCCGGTTTTTTTGGTCTGAGCATGCTCAGTAGCTCTGCCCACAAGACATATATAAAAGCAAGACAGTGGGACCCACAGCCACACCCAACATGCCACCCAAGAAAGCAACCAAGCGAAGCAGGAGAAGGCAGGAGACCACTGCAGCACCATCAGCACCACCACCACCCCAAATGGAGCAGCAAATAGAACATGCTGAGGAGGGGAGGCCAGCAGCAGATGAGAGACGGTAATTATCAAATCCCCCATTCCTCCAAACTAGGGCCATGGAATATCAAGATATTCATTGGCCCTTTGTTTCTCTTTATTCAACAGCCGCCAAAGAGATGCAGCAGCAGCAGAAATGGCATCACTGGCAGCAGCAATACCCACAGCCATGGAGTCTGGCCATCAACAGGACAGCACATCTTCTTCTGGGAGCCCTCCCTCGCATCGTCAGCGTTTGACGGTAAGTTTTTATTTCCAAAATCCATCATCTCTGTAATATATGTCTATTCATTGCCTTTTATTTCAAAACAGGAATCACAAGATGAAGAGGAGCTCCCAGAAGAAGAAGGAAGGGGTGGACAGACACCTGGAGTGGGCTCACAATTGGTAAGTTTTTTGCATCAAACGCAGAAACACAACATCACACTACACACAACACATAGAAAACAATGTTCTGCAGACCACACACAGCAAACAAATGCCTACATCCAAAGACATAAATTTTTTGTTTTCTTCTCTAGTCTTCCCAATCTGGTGCTCGGCCAAGAGGTCCTCGCAGTGCCTCCCAGGGTCGTCGGCGACAGCAACGCGGCGGTCACCAGCGTGTAAGTATAAATATTTTTGCTTTTTTTTTGCACTTTTTATTTCATTTCTTTTGTGGAGGCTAATTATGTTATTTTTGTCTTTTTCTTTAACAGCCTTCACAGCGTGCTCCCGACTCTGAGGGTGAGGATGGAGGACTCGATGTGGACCACCTCATCGATCTCGTCAGAGAAAGGGAGCCGCTCTGGAATATGGCTGACCGCCGCCACGCTGACCTTATCGTTACCCGACGACTCTGGGAGGAAATCTGTTCTCTCCTTGTGGGCCGCTGGGAGGACCTCGAAGCTCGGGCCCAGATTAAAGAGCGTAAGTATATACAGTACCGGTTACTTGATGTAAACCAGTGTTTCCCGAACTCCAGTCCTCGTGGTCCCCACGGATCATGTGTTCAGGATTTCTATTTACTATGGAAATCCTGAAAACATGACCCCTGGGGACCATGAGGACTGGAGTTTGTGAAACACTGATGTTGTATACTAACCACTCCTTTCTCGTTTCAGGGAACAGAATTGTGAATCGGTGGCGGTCTGTGAGGGATCGTTTCAAGAAGGAGTTCAATAAAGAGATGCGGGCCCCGAGTGGATCTGGAGGACGCAGGAGCAAGTACAAGTACGCACAAGCCCTGTCGTTCCTCCGGGAAACAATGCTCACCAGAAGGTAAATATTACACACCACATGTGAAAAAAATGTTAGATGTAACTTTTTTTTTTCAGCCAGGGCCATACCATGTCAGTATTTTAATTGTTTTTTTTTTCTCTTTATTCCACAGCACGGTGAGCAGCACTCGGGAGCCTGCACGATTGGACCCTTCTGAGGCGATCCCTGAGGAGACCGGCACCGAGGGACACTTCGACCGCCCCGGTACATCTGCACCTTCCCAGCCTTCCCACACATTCGACCCATCTGTCCCATCCACCAGCACAGGAGCATCGTGGCCGCCTACATTACATGAAGCTGCTGGTGAGGAGATCGATTTCCCTTTACCCCACCCTTCTGCCCCTGCCACCTCTAGTACACCTGCGGGTACTGGGCGGCAGCGGCAGAGGGGTCAGGAAAAGAGTTATGCGCAAGAGTTCTTGCATCTGAATGCATCTTTCCAGAACTGTCTCAAAGTCTTGTCAGAGCAAATCTCCGCAGGCTTTCAGCACATCAACTCCAGCATTCTGGAGGTGAAGACACTTCTGCAAACCATGCATTCAGAAGCAAGATCTTCGCCAAACCACACCTTTTTCAGGTCTGTTGTGGAGCGCATGGCAACACTATCTCCTACCCAGCAGATGCATGTAATGCATTTGTGCCACGGTGCTCTACAGCAGGTTACCTCCCAACCTCCACCTCCCACCACTGTAGTTCCTCCACCTGCACCCCCTCCAGCCACTTTCCATCCTCCCCCTCCTATTACATCTGCACCCCCTCCAGCCACTTTCCATCCTCCCCCTCCTATTACATCTGCACCCCCTCCAGCCACTTTCCATCCTCCCCCTCCTATTACATACCAGCAACCTCCCCAGTACCAGACATCTCCCCACTTCCAGCAACCTGCCCCGTACCAAACTCCTTCCCCGTACCAAACTCCTTCCCCGTACCAAACTCCTTCCCCAAACAACTTTCCATCAACATCATCTGCTCCTACAGTCCCTGCCCAACCCTCCACTCCACCGCCCACCACCTCTTCTGCCTCCCACATGTCCACCCATTCTGTAGCTTTTTCCACACCTTCACCTCTAACTGTTCCTTCCCCACCACGATCCCAGTCCTCTCTCCACACACCCAGTGTCGAAGTGTCCCGCAGCCCCTCCAGCAGTATTTCCACCCCACAGTACACAGAGTTGTAATGTTTTTTTTTTTGTAATAAAAATGCCCATTGGGTTTAAAACCTTTATTAAAAAAGTTTTTTGCACTTTAAAAACATAAAAAAAAAAAAATTTAAATAAAAGTTAAATTATCGTTTCACAATGGTTGTCTGTCATTTCTTTCTGCGGCGAACTATGTTTTAAAAAAAGGTTAAATACAGGGTATTTCAAAGGTAAAAAGGTATTCAAAACCAGGTATATAACTGTGGGTAAATTTTAGCTTTGTACCACAGTTGTGTTCCTGGTTGTGTTTGAAGCAAAGTATTTCACCTAAAAAGTTGTGTTTATTGTTGGTGATTTCCTACCAATGTACACAACTTTTGTTAAAAGGTGAAATACTTTGCATAAAACACAACCAGGTACACACCTGTGGCCTAAAGGTAAAAATAGTAAGACCATGACAAGATAGCCAACTTTGGTTGGCAAAGGTATATACTGTTGGTCCAGAAGGTACACAAGTTTAGGGCACAAATCTTTCACACTCTGTCATCCCAGTGTACTCTGCCTTGAGGTGACATAAAGTATAGTGGAAAATTGTCCCTGAAACCGTCACAGAACTTCTAGTGGTAATATTTCCAATGACAACATCCATCTTCGCCAGTAACTTGCTCTTCTCTCCAACCTGCACTTTCTTCTCTACAACCTGTCAAAGAAGGGCTGTAGGAACATGCTATATCTAGTTTTCCAGTAGCCAATCCCGTTCGGAAGGCCAGAAGGGTCAATTTTAAAAACCGGATCCGGCGTAATCCGTCGAAAAACGGATAGAAAAACGGATAGAAAAACGGATGAACCGGATGAGACGGATCCGGTTTTGTCTGTCAAGAACAAGACGTATCCGGCAGAAAACCGGATCCGGCACTTCAGGTTTTACAAAACATTTGCCGGATCCGGCATTCCGGCACGACACCGGATCGCGCCTGACGCCGAAAACCTGATGTGTGAAAGTAGCCTAATACAAAAAGGAGAGCAGAAAACTTAGCTTTTGAGGAGCAGGAATCAGACTGGTCTCCTAGAATCCCTCAGAGAGATCACCAGCAAGGCAGAAGGGCGTCGGCTGCCTTATATCCAGTCAGCAATTCCCGTCACCCAGTCATCATCATCCTGCCCAGATCCTTTGTAATCAGCCTCACTACCTTCCTTCACCAGAAGAGGGAGTTCATCAGACCTCAATGGTGAAGGGGAAAATTAACTCACAACATTCGTCTGTGTCACCGTGTAAGGTAGTATAGTATGCGGGAAGGGGCACCTGAGTTTCATCAGGGTCAGATTCTGGCTCAGTAGACTGCGAGGGCAATGTAGTGCTCTGGGTCAATGTACCAGCAGAATCATAAAGCAGTGGCTCTGCATCAGTGCACTCCATGTCAGATTCATCTTGGACTGGGGAATTCTGGATTTGACTGGATAACCCAGGCATGGTATGTGAAAACAGCTCCATAGAGTAATCTGAAGTGTCGGCTGCCGCATCCTTAACTTTTGGTGAGGGTGAAGGACACAAGGAAAGGCATTTTTCCTGACCAGAACCCTGCACTGACGTCTCCGTGCTTGCAGGTTTTGAATGTTCAGAAGAGGAGGCAATAGAGCTGTTCCTGATGCTCCGGCTTTAAAAGCGGTTTTCCTACTCCAAGAAAAGGGAACCTTACAGGCCTTCTTGGGCCAGACGATGACGCAGGCTCAACGCCTCCTGCCGTAGCTGCTATTGTGCTTTTGCCAGAACCAGCCGATGCACCACCACCATCAATACCAGCTGCAGCCCCCTGCCCACATCCGCGGACTCTTCCACCATACTGCTTCATGTTTGGGAAAATGTACCAAAAATACCAGCAGAGAGATGGTACTGTATGAGGAGCGTCCAGCTGTGTAAGGTGTATTAAAAAAATTAAAGTTACGTATATATTTTGTTAGTCACAGACGCTCTCCCAGTATGTATTTGACCGTAATTCAACAAGCAGATATACGGAACTGTATCAGAAGTGTTTAGCTGTATGCATTTTTTTGTGTAACTAACAATCTCCGTATATGTATTTGTGGAGTGTCACACACACATGCTGACTCTGTATAGATGTGACTGTAATGCGAACGGCAGATATACAATACTGTTTGAGAATCGGACAGCTCTATATGGTGTCTGTATGGAAAATTGTCAATCTCCGTCTATTTTTAAACGGAGTGACACGCTGTCTCAGTCTAGTTTTGACCGTGATCAAACAGCAGATATACGAAACTGTTTGAAAAGCGGACAGCTCTCTAAGGTGTAGGTCTGGAAAAATGGAAAATCTCCTCGGCTTGTTTTTCCAGAGTCCCACACAGATAGCTTGTATTTGTCTGTGATACCAGCTGGTACACGGTAGTGTGTGAGGTGCGTACACCGCTATACGGTGTCTGTATGGAAAATTGTCAATCTCTGTCTATTTGTATATGGACTGACACACTCTGTCTAAGTCTAGTTTTGACCGTCATCAAACAGCAGATATACAAAACTGTTTGAAAAGCGGACAGCTCTATAAGGTGTAGGTATGGAAAAATGGAAAATCGCCTCGGCTTGTTTTTCCAGAATCACACCCAGATAGCTTCTATTTGTCCGTGATACCAGCCGGTACATGGTAGTGTGTGAGGAGCGTACACCACTATACGGTGTGTGAAAAAATGAACGCTTGGTAACTCACAGTCACTAGAACAAAATAATAAAAGTTGGAGTGCTTTCAAAAAAGCAGTTTGAACAGCAGTGTGCAGACAGCAATGCAGCTTTCAGGTAGCGCTAAAAGGCAGCCTAATCACCACCAGCGCTGCTGCACACAACAAAAATCCTCCTCTTTCACTGCACACTAACTGTACAGTGAAAAGCACTATCAGCAGAGGCTATTTTTTTTCTTCTTCCCTGCCTAACGCTCTCTCTATTCAGAATCAGCAGCAGCACCTCTCCCTATTCTAAGATCGGCAGAAGTAAAATGGCAGTCGGCGGTCTCAGCCTTTTATACCCACTGTGACGCCACACAAAGCCAGCCAATCACTTCAATGTCCTTCTCTAAGATGGTGGTGGCCGCTGCCCATGTCATCGCGTTGCCCACAATGTGCATCCACCTTTATTGGCTGAGAAAAGGCGCTGGAAGCATTACTTGAAACACGACTTTGGCGCTCTGATCGGCGACCTCATGGCCGACCTCACGCTATGGTCTGGTTTCGATCGGCGAAACCGGACTTTAGCTAAAGACGGCTATTTTTGAATTTGATCGACCCGTTTCGCTCAACTCTACTGCTCAGTATATGATTGCACAAAAGAGGCTTGTATAGGGCGCTGTTCACATGCAGGTAATAAACAGTGTCTGGCTTCCATCTTATTAGTCACACTCATACTATTAGATCAGGCGGACTGGCCAGCATTAAATGCATCCCATGTGAACACCCCTGTATTCATTCAAGACCCAACGTGCTGGGCTTGGCTGCACCCTGAAAAATAAAGTGCTTAAAAATACATGTAAATATGTGAAATATTGTTCGATATTTTGGCCAAGATATGCAAGCTCACAAGTCGTGCCAAGGGCCCCCTTTTCTGCTGTATTAATTCTTGAATTTTTGGAGGACTTTTAGTACTCTTTTTGTGGCTTTGCTATATCGGCCAATACCTCACATATCTATATGTATTTTGTGCACGTTAGGTCTTGTATTACAGGGGTGTTCACATGGGATGCATTTAGATAGTGCTGGCCAGCCAGTCTGCTCTAAGAGGATAGGCGTGACTAATAGGCTTTGATGCATTTTCTCTACTATAAGCATTTTAGTTAGGAGAAATTCAACTTTTCTACAGACACTAAAATCCCAACCATCCTGTCGGAGACTGCAGAGACTGAACTCTATACCAAAATCTAGTTAACCTATTGGTCAAAGGGACAATAATTGCTCTGCTCAGCATTAATAATTATCTGCTTGGTTTTCATACTCGTATTATTTTCATACATTTTTCCTCACTTGAGTTATGGTTCAGTATCCTCTGGTGTTTTGAAAGGTCAGTAATCACAGTTTGAAAATAGGAAACATCCACTGGCATATTGTTTGACAGAAGACATTGATAAAGCAACAGATTTCAGCATCGGTGCTTTCATTGCAGTGCTTAACTGGATGTGCTATGACATCAGTGGCCTTATTTGTTGTCCTTATGTGTTGCCTTCAATACAATATTAATATGCTCTGAATTCAAAATGTCACAAAGTTTACTGAAGAGCATGTTTGCTAGTTTTACACCCATTACACATGCTTTGGAGTAATTCCAGCATTTTCTGGGTCCCCAGACTTGGAGTAATGACATCACTGCATCTGGTACCGAGGCATCATGAGAAAAGTCTAATCACTAGACGATGTCTTCCATGGCCTGAAGTTATCAGTGCTATGGATGTAAATTTTCTGTATGAAAAGATTTAGTTTTCTGATACAGAAATCCAGATCCCAGTTTCAAATCATTTAAAGAACATAGACACATACGAGGAGTTTTATTTTTTTTTTTACAAAAACACATATAAAAACATTTTTGCAATTTGGTTTCATTAAAAATGTTAAGCATTTACCTTCTATAGCCTTCGTGTGGCATTCTCTTTTGTTGTCTGCAGAATCCATCAGTCAGCCTATGCTGACATGGCTTTAAATACTGTAGTTTCTTTCTGCTGATTTATGATCACATGAAAGTTTAGATCTCCTTTCATGTGGTTTGTGGTCATAAATCAGCTGAGAAGAGTTAAGGAAAAGAGAGATAAACTCCCGTCAGTCTTAACTAGTGATGGGTGAACTCTTGCATGTTCACATCTGGTGGGTTCGGCCAAACAGTTAAAAAAGAGTTTGGTTCGGGTATCAGAACAGCACCCGAACCCCAACCTGAACCGCAACCCCATTCACTTGAGTGGGGGGCCCGAACATCCAGTGTGTTCTACGCAATCATGTGCATGACAGTGCAGCAAACACTGCTTCTGATCTATGCTAAAATCACTACTGCCAGTGAGAGAGCTGAAGTTCACACGCTGTCAGATAACAGTGCGAGCCTGCAGCTGAGATCAGAGGTAAAATGTTTGCCTCTGCTTATTGGCGTCGGCTGATGAGACTACTACACCAGTAGTATTCACCAGCCGGCACCTGCATGCTAAATAAATAATAATTGAAAAAAATGGCATGGGTTCCAATGTATTTTTGATAACCAGCGAGGCAAAACTAATAGCTGCGGGCTGTAACCATTTACTGTCAGCTTTAGAAAGGCTGGTTATCAAGGATAGAGGGGTCCCCATGTCATTAATAATTTTAACCCCTTCATGACCCAGCCTATTTTGACCTTAATGACCTGGCCATTTTTTGCAATTCTGACCAGTGTCCCTTTATGAGGTAATAACTCAGGAACGCATCCTAGCAATTCTGAGATTGTTTTTTCATGACATATTGGGCTTCATGTTAGTGGTAAATTTAGGTCGATAAACACAAAAATTATTTGTGAAAAAAACGAAAATGTGCCGAAAATGTTAAAAATTTTGCAATCTTTAAATTTTGAATTTTTATTCTGTTTAATCAGAGTTATCTGACACAAAATCATTAATAAATAACATTTTCTAAATGTCTACTTTACATCAGCACAATTTTGGAAACAAATTTTTTTTGTTAGGAAGTTATAAGGGTTAAAAGATGACCATTTTTACAACTAAATTTACAAAACCATTTTTTTAGGGACCACCTCACATTTGAAGTCACTTTGAGGGGTCTATATGGCAGAAAATACCCAAAAGAGACACCATTCTAAAAACTGCAACCCTCACGCTACTCAAAACTACATTCAAGAAGATCGTTAACCCTTCAGATGCTTCACAGGAACTAAAGAAACGTGGAAGGAAAAGCTGGATATTTTAATTTTTCCAACAAAAATTTTTTTTTAGCATCAATGTTTTCATTTTTGCATGGGTAACAGGATAAAATGGATCCTAAAATTTGTTGGGCAATTCCTCCTGAGTACAATGATACCTCATATGTGGTCATAAACCACTGTTTGGGACCACGGCAGGGCTCAGAAGGGAAGGAGCTCCATTTGACTTTTGAATGAAAATATGCTGGAATACGGTATTTAGCGGTTGCCATGTCACGTTTGGAGCGTCCCTGTGTGGCTAAACATTGGAGCTCCCCCCCACAAGTGACTTCATTTTGGAAACTAGACCCTCAGAGGAACTTATCTAGATGCATTGTGAGCACTTTGAACCCCCAGGTACATCACAATTGATACGTAAAAAAAAAGTCCTTTTTTTCACAAAAATTTTCTTTTAGCCTCAGTTTTTTCATTTTCACCCGGGCAACAGGATAAAATGGATCCTAATACTTGTTGGGCAATTTCTCCTGAGTACACGGATACCTCATATGTGGTCATAAACCTCTGTTTGGGCGCACGGCAGGGCCTGGAAGGGAAGGAGCGGACACCATGTCGTGTTTGGCGAGATCATTTTGGAAACTAGACCCCAAGAAACTTAACTAGATGTGTGGTGAGCACTTTGAACCCCCAAGTGCTTCACAGAAGTTTATAACACAGAGCAGTGAAAATAAAAAATCATTTTCTTTCCTCAAAAATGATTTTTTTAGCCCGCTATTTTTTATTTTCACAAGGCTAACAGGAGAAATTGGACCACAAAAGTTGTTGTGCAATTTGTCCTGAGTACACCTATACCCCATATGAGGGGAACCACTGTTTGGGCGCATGGGAGAGCTCAGAAGGGAAGGAGCACCATTTAGGTACGCAGACTTTGATGGAATGTTCTGCGAGCATCATGTTGCCGTTTGCAGAGCCCCTGATGTGCCTAAACAGTAGAAGCCCCCCACAAGTGACCTCATTTTGGAAACTAGACCCCCCAAGGAGCTTATCTAGATGTGTAGTGTGCACTTAGAACCCCCCAAGTGCTTCACAGAAGTTTATAAACGCAGAGCCATGAAAATAAAAAATATTTTTTTTCCTCAAAAATTATTTTTTAGCCCGCTATTTTTTATTTTCCCAAGGGTAACAGGATAAATTGGACGCCAAAAGTTGTTGTCCAGTTTGTCCTGAGTACGCTGGTACCCCATAAGTGGGGGGGGACCAGTGGGCACACATCGGGGCTCGGAAGGGAAGTAGTGACGTTTTGAAATGCCGACTTGATGGAATGGTCTGCAGGCGTCATGTTACGTTTTCAGAGCTCCTGATGTGCCTAAACTGTGACAACCCCCCACAAGTGACCCCATTTTGGAAACTAGACCACCCAAGGAACTTATCTAGCTGTGTGGTGAGTACTTTGAACCCCCAAGTGCTTCGCAGAAGTTTATAACACAGAGCCATGAAAATACAAAATCATTTTTTTCCACAAAAATAATTATCTTAGCCCCCAATTTTTTATTTTCCCAAGGGCAACAGGAGAAATTAGACCCCCAAAGATGTTGTGCAATTTTTCCTGAGTACGCTGATACCCCATATGTGGGGCGTAATCCACTGTTTGGGCACACGTCTGGGCTCGGAATGGAGGGAGCACTGTTTCACATTTTGAAAGCAAAATTGGCTGGAATAAATGGTGGCGCCATGTCGTGTTTGGAGACCCCGTCATGTGCCTAAACAGTGGAAACCCCTCAATTTTAACTCCAACCCTAACCCCAACACACCCTTAACCCTAATTCCAACTTTAACTCTAACCACAAGCCTAACCCTAATCCTAAACCCAACCCACCCCTAACCCTAATCTTAACCCTAATTCCAACCCTAACCCTAATTCCAATCCTAACCCTAATCCCAACCCTAATTCCAACCCTAACCATGATTCCAACCCTAACCCTAATTCTAACCCTAACCCTAATTCCAACCCTAGACCTAACCCTAATTCCAACCCTAACCGTATTTCTAACCCTAGTTTCAACTCTAATCCTAATTCCAACCCTAACCATAATTCTAACCCTAATGGAAAAATAAAAATATTTTCTTTATTTTATTTGTCCCTACCTATGAAAGTGATAAAGGGGGGGTTTATTTACTTTTTTTTTATTTTGATCATTGTGAAAGTTTAGCACATTGATCAAAATGAATGAATGAATCTGCAACCGGCAGATTAGATGGGCGCACTGTGGATGAACCCGCCATTTTCCAAGATGGCGGCACCCATGATCCAGGACGGCGGGTCACCGGGACGGCCAGAGGGACATAGGAGGTACCGGGAAGGTGAGGGGGATCAGAAGGTGGGGGGAGAGGAGGGAAAGGGGAGGGAAGCAGATGTTAACCGTGACGGCAGATAGCCGCCGTCAGTCAGTTGGGGGGCCGATCTCCCCAGTCAGTCAGTGGGGGGGGTCAGATCAGTGTCTCCAGCCATGCCCGATGCTATTGCAGCATCGGCCATGGCTGGATTGTAATATTTCACCAAATTTCATTGATGAAATATTACAAATTGCTTTGATTGGCTGTTTCACTTTTAACAGCCAATCAGAGGGATCGTAGGCAAGTGGGAGCAAAGCCACCCCCCCGGGGTGAAGTACAAAGGGTCCTGTGTGTGCGGGTCAGGTGACCTTTCAGTGACCCCGGTCACCTGACCTGCAGGGGGGCAATGAATTCATGACGCCACATAGGCTTCATGGGTTGGATTGGCACCGACTTTCATGATGCCTACATGGCATCAAAGGTCGGGAAGGGGTTAAAAAAGAGCATGAGGTACCCCACATTTTTGACAACCAGCCAATCTAAAGCAAACAGCTGGGGGCTGGTATTCACAGGCCAGTAAGGGGCCATGGATATAGTCCCCCTAGCCTAAAAATAGCAGCTGCCCAGAAAAGGCACTTTTATTAGGTGTGCCAATTGTGGTGCTTAGCCTGTCTCTTTCCACTTACCAAGTGGCAGTGGCAAGTGGGGTTCATATTTGTGGGGTTGATGTCATCTTTGTATTGTACAGTGACATCTAGCCCACAGGTTAGTAATGGAGAGGTGTCTATAAGACTCCATTACTAATCCTATAAATATACAGACAGAATAAAGTCTTTTATTTGAAAAAAAAACACACTTTTACTTTTATTTCAGAATAACAAACAGCTATTCTCACCTAATTCCCATTCCAGTGCAGCCATGGCCTTCTGTAAAAAAAAAAACAAAAATAAAAAACACTTGTATCCATCACCTGTCCGTCTTTATGTCCCATACCGTAATCTATGTTTAGGATAAACAATTTTCAACTTTGACGGTGCGAAGATGCGACCGTCTAGGCTGAGAACCACTGAGGAATGAGCTGCTGAAAGCTCAGCCTCAGTAACAGTCAGTGACATCATTAATGTTACCGCAGGTCACTAAGGCTGCATTCCCAGGCTGGCCCCTGAACTATGGTGACCTTGATGCAGAAAAAGTCTCATTGTTGTTTCAGAAAGAGTTTATAGTAGTTTCTAGCAATGAGCGAACATGCTCAGATAAGATGTTATTCATACATGATTATGTGCTGATTGCTAGGCGCAGAGTTCCCACCACTGCACAGGAACAAGCCATATCCGCAGAGGTTCCTGCTCAGCAGAGATGTCGGCCCCAGTGTCTTGCTCAGGCTAATGCTATGCTGCCCCAGGTTCAGCTATAGCATTCAGCATTAGTCAGCGGCAAGCAGACACCCCTGAGACTGTCCTGCTTTTCTCCATCTGAGCATGACCGTGAGATGACCGCTCATTGGTCGTCGGAGGTCACATGCTCAGGTCCTCAAGCAGCTCGGATTGGGCCATCAGGAAGGTCCAGGAAGGCTGCAGATATAAAAGGATCGCAAGGCCATGCGCTAGTATAGTCCATGTGGAGTGTTGTATGCACGTATGAATGTCTCTGATGAATGACTCATGAAACCTCTACCCTTGGTACGCATGTGTTGTTCAGCCTTGCCAGGTAGTGCCTAGGTTGATAGCGCAGGTAGGAGGCAGAGTCAGGGACTAGCTTCAGCACCAAGTAGTGGCTTTGCCTGTACTCCACTGTGCACTTGGTCTGTATTCCACAGTAGCCAGCATCTATTAGTGGCGTTCGCAGGTGCTATGCCGTGTGCTTAGTGGGACTAGAGAGGCTCTTACCACGCGTCCTTGGGGCAGAGTATTGTGACCGTACACTAGCGCTGACTTCGCTGTGCCCTGTGACAGTCAACAGGGTACGGCATGTGTCTTATGCAGTTCCGTGGCTCTGTGAAGCAACAGAGTCCATCTCTACTATATACTGGGTGGCGTCTAACCCACGTGTGTCCAGTGCGATACCGCCATTTAGTGTCTGCCATTACCGAGCAGCAGTTGACATTTCTGCACGGTGGACCCCGGGCTGCGAATGCACCTTATTACCCTCTTTATAATATTTGGTGCGTTCCACCAGCCCTAACACTGATTGTCTTCATCATGCTCGAAAGATATGTTCGAGTCTCCGCAGCTGCATTTCTTATGATTGTTCGACGGCCACAATGCATGCAGCGAATGCCTGTGTTGCTGCTCTCGAACAGCCACGAGACATGCAGCCGAGGAGACTCGAACATATTATTTGTGCATGCCGCAGACAGCACACGAGAATACTCAAATAAGACATTATCTGAGCACGTTTCCTCATCCCTACTAGTATCCTTATTATCACAGGCAGTAGATCTATAGCATTCAGCACCTCTATATACAGCTGAATACACAGGAACCATCAATCACAATAGCTGATGTCACAGCTCCCCCTGTTTCTACTCCCTTGACAATCACCTTTGCAATTGCTCAATAGACACATTAAAGGGAACAGGTCAGCAGGATTATACATAGTAACCTACACACAGTGTCAGGTCGGCGCCGTTATACTGATAGTTATAGTTTCATTACGCAAACTAGGGGCAGGTCAGTGAGGGATCAGTGACCTGTCAGCAGTCTGCATTATGAATACCTAATCAGAGCATCACACACATGAACCCCGCCTTAGGGCACGAGAATCTCATTAACACAAAACTGAAAATAAAGATTAAGCAACAACCACAAGACAGATTTCATCAACCAAGGTATCATTGTAATCAGTATAACGGCGCCGACCTGACACTGTCTGTGGGTTACTGTGCACAATCCTGCTGACAGGTTCCCTTTAAATTTAGGTTCAAAGTCTGTTCATTGTGTCTAATGATCATGTGCTCTATCCTGAAACAACAGCAATTTAAAGCCTAAAAATGCCAAAGTGGGCAGTGCAAGAATTTTATTTTCTGCTTTTAATAAAGATTGTGATATTGAAAAAAAAAAAAAATTACCAATTTTTTTTAAATATATATTGAGCAGAAAAAATATGATTGTTGTATTCCGATGAGACATTCCTTCAGTGGAAACCTGCCGTGTTAAAAATTGGATTGGATCTGACTGAGATGATATACATTTTTGTGGGAAAAGTTTCAATTAAACTAATTACTCATTAATATCCATGGTGTTTTAGGCATGTGAATCCAGTAGGCGGCCTTATACAGTGATTGACAGTCTTCCTTGTATGACTGTGTGTGTGTAGACATAGCTGTCAATCACTGAATAGGACCGCCCACTGGACTCATGCATGGAAAACTACCAGGATATAGTGACTAAAATACACAACATAGTGAATCTTTTACAACAAACCTATAAATCATTCTGCTAAGCTTCTCCTTCTCTATATATTTATACCGGCCCAGTTATATATGATATGGCAGGCACACTTTAATATACACAGAAGATAAAATAGGAGCCCGCCATGGTGACATCCTTCTGATAAGAAAAGGGGAAGAGTAGATGGATTCGGTTCACCTGGTGGAGTTGTCCAGGTCAGGCACAGCTATGATGAGAGTAGTAGTGAAGTTTTATTCCTCGTATAGACTTTGGCTCCACCTGTTAACGAGGTGACAGAACGGCTCATTAAAGTAGTAGCAAGGGAAATAAAACAAACAATGTGATGGGCGCTGTCACGAAGAAGACAGCGATGGGAAATCGTAGAAAAAATAATACTCATAGCATAAAGAAATTACAAAAGTTAACACTGGAGCTGGGAAGCCATCTTCATAACTATAATAATGAAATGGCTCGCCAGTGTGGTGTGCAGTAAGAAGAAAGGCTTTTTCTCAGGCTCAAGCTGTTGTGCAGGGATCTGCTCTGAATCTGATCATGTAACTAACTATAGAAATGAAGATCAAAATGATACAAGAATCTTGTGTCAGCCCGCTCTCTGAGAGGATGAATGCAGGCGAATTCCTCATTCTATTGTGCGTTATTCCGAATGGAGAACTTTCCTGTTGCTAAAGAGATGTTCATGCATATTAGCTGTCCCCGCTCTTCCTGCACTCAATGCCTGGTGTCATATCTCTAACAAGCTCCTATTGCCAACCTGTTATCAGGTGCTCACACGAGGAGACAAATACATAGTTATATAGCTGGAAATCTGGGATCGTAGTCGTGCTATACATTGTGAAATGTAGAAACGTTGTGACGCACAATGATTTACTATGGGGACTTAACCGCTCTGTAAATTGGTTTTCTCTTTACTTATGATATCAATTAGTGATGAGCGAGTATACTCGTTGCTCGGGTTTTCCTGAGCATGCTCGGGTGTCCTCCGAGTATTTTGGCATGCTCGGAGATTTAGTTTTCATTGTCTCAGCTGCATGATTTGTGACTTGTAGACAGCCTGAATACATGTGGGGATTCCATAACAAACAGGCATTCCACACATGTATTCAAGCTGTTCAGCAGTCGCAAATCATGCAGATAAGACAAGGAAAACTAAATCTCTGAGCAAGCTAAAAAACTCGGAGGACACCTGAGCATGCTCAGGGAACCCAAGCAATGAGTATACTCGCTCATCACTAATGTCAATATTTATATTTATATTTGCTGTTCATCTGGGTGCTTAATATTCCTTTTTGTTGTTGAATTTCTAACATGCCTAAATATTTCCATTAAACAAACAAAAAATGAATAAACCAGCCCTTCAAAGACCCTTAGTTTGATCCCCGAGAATCCTCTCATATGTATACTGGGCTCCAGTCAGTGTATATCTCTTTCAGGAAAAACTGGGTGAGGTACAAGTAATCCAGCAATGCTAGACAACCCTAGCTAAGTATACTTTGCTAAAGGCTTTGGTAACTTATGTTACTGTGCTGGAACTTTTAATGAAAGTGTAGGGAAGGTGACCTGACGGACGGACAGACTTGTCAGAATAGAGAAAGGAAGGTTTGCACAGTTTAGACAGGTGTCAGTTAGTACAGTGGGGAAACAGCTGAGAAAGTGTAGTGGACGTGCAGTACCTTGGGTTGACCATTAGAGGGCAGGGAGGAGTGTGAGCAAAGGACTTGACATCAGCTTAGGGCTTAGGAAACCGTTGGTCATGGGGGGCGGAGTTACAGGGAACCAGGAATGATATAAATTTGACAGGAGGGTTCCAGAAAGTTTCAGTCCCCAGGGGGAGCTCCAGTGACAGGAGGACTACGACTGTTTGTGCACTGTGAGGAAAACTAAACCAGGAGGACTGAGGAGAGAGAAACTCAGGGGGGTGGTCCTGACACCAAAGTACCGCAATATAGACGAGGCACCGAGGTAAAGCATACCGTATTGAGAGAGATGACTGATCAGTAAAAGTACTGTTGGTTTACGGGCCTAAGGCGTCCACAGTGACAGATCTGACAGGAGTGTCGAAGAGTGAAGAGGGGACGGTGCGTATATGTATGTCCCCAGTGTAAAGTACGGTGTGCGTGAAGCGGCCCTGGAAACGGAGGGCCGATAAGTGAAGTGAATTGAAGTGTGGTGTACTTCGGAGGCCGTCAGATGGACGGCAAGAGAATAAACTTGGACCTGTTGTACCTGACACTTGCCTCCATCGTGTCTCTGTTACGTCTCTGCACGGTAAGAGAGGGACCACCCCCCAGTCCGGCCCACCGACCCTACACTTGGCGTAGTCGGCAGGATCGCCGCCGCTAATATGTCATCTTCTGCGGCAGGCCTGCCCTAAAGAATGGAGAAAGACTTGGACTACACAGCTTGGATTACAAACACCTGTGGATTACAAATTACCCACCTGTGGAGTACAAATTGTGAATGCTATGGTGGATCTGCGTTGCCAGCAGAGGATCCGGGGTGGTACCAGGTGCTGTGCAGTATGGCCATGTTGCTTCAGTGCAGAGGAGAGGTCCAGGTGTTTGCAGTTGTTCTGAATGGACTGGGACCCCCTCCAACGTACCCCAGGGGGAAGCGGTATGTACCCGGAGGCCGACGCTCCCATATACTGGACCCTGGCAGATGGGTGGAGAGGCCTACCATTGCCCCACCCAGCAGAGGGAGTGGCACAGAGGAAAAGCTTGGCTGCGGCTGCTTGGTGCCATTCGACTGCTGCCCAACGGACGGTATTAGACGCTATGGGTGTCGAGGCATCTGGCGCCTGGAGTGGCGATGGTGGCAGGAGGTCGAGCTTCGCCAGAAAGCGTCCCCCTCAGAGCCACGGGCAGGCAGCTGGTTGTTGATTGGAGAAGCGGAGCCTGTGCGGAACGTGGGAACGGCCGCCGAAGTTACCAGCGGAGAGCCTCCCTGCGGAGCCCCTGAGCCTGGAGGCTAGCCCCGCCGGATGGCGGGGTGAAGAGCGGAGACTGCGGGAAGAGCCGCATGATGACTTGATGGAGGCCACAGCGCCGGGGAAGGTGAGAGTTCCTCCGGCCCCGACAGTGGCTCCGCAAGCGACCCCCACCATTCAGCCGCAGCACGTGGCATTCTATGTCCCTGAGAGCCCGGCCAAGGAGGGCCCTACCATATACGCAGAACTGAGCAGGGCCTCCGCTCCTGGTCAGGAACCACTCCACCCGGTGGCGCTACGCCCGGTGCCACCGGTGCGGAGTCTGACCGTAGAAGACACTGTTGCATCCCCTCTTCCGCTAGCGACCGCATCTTCAAAGGCGGCCACTGCCCTGGCTCCGGATGAAAGTTCAGGTGCGGCCTACCCTGCGGCCGCCGCTGCTGTGCCGGCGCTGGAACCGGCTGAAGCCTGTTTGACAGGCCTTGTGATCTAATCTTCCAGGAACACGGCTGCTCCCACCCACCACCTGGCCCCAGCGGCTGCTGGGCCGCTGACATCATCGGCCGCCTCTGCCCCGCTCTCTTCTTCGGCGGAGCCCCGCCCACCGGACTCCAGAGCCTGCGCTGTACCCTCCGTCTGGGTCGCTGAGGTTATTAAGAAAAAGAAGGCCCGAAAGCAGGAGATATGGAACCTGCTCCATGAAAAGGGAGAGGCAGGTATAGCGGCTAAGAGATCTATGGGACGGCTGGTGTATACCAACATCGCCAAAGGATATGGCTTTATTCGGGATGAGACTGGCCAGAAAGTTTATATAAATGTGACTTCCATTCGTCGCGGTTGGGCTTTGAAAGAAGGAGACTTAGTGTCGTACTACAAAGAGTACTGTCCCCGCGGTTATTATGCGGTGGCCGTACTTGCAGAGCCCGAAGAATGTGAACCCCCGTAAAGAGGACTTGTGTGGACACCCTCTGTATCCCAGGAGCTCCACGGCTGTGGAGCCCCTCACTTCTGACCACTAAAAGTGGGTTAGACTGTCGGGAGTTCGATGCACCGTTGTGCAGGTCATATGGACAGTTATGTTTAAAAAAAAAGCAACAAAAAAAGCAAAGTTTTTTGTTGTTGTGGTTTAACTGTTTTTTCTATTTCCTTTTTCTTTCTTTCTTTTGTCTATGTTCCTTTTAAAGGAGAGTATTCGTAAATATGTTTGCCTGACAGAGCGGGGATACGAAGAAAAGAGGGAGTATCCATGTCCAAGGAAGGGGGGGGGAAGAAGATATGCAACGTTATGTTGTTATATGTTGGTTTTAAAAGCAAAGGAAAATGAAAAAAAAATATTAAAAATGGGGTACTTGTGATATTGTAAAGTTGTTTTGTTGTATAATATGCACAAGTAAATGCAACAGGTCCGGGTAAGGGAAGGTCTGAGGGACCAAAGGGAAGTGTGAGATCCGAAAGGGGTCTATGTGTGGAGAAGGTCTGGGAGACCGAGACGCCGACCATGACATGTAACTGAAAGAAAGGTAAAAGAGATGGAAGACGTGAGAAAGACAGCCATCCTAAGTCAGGTCCCCGACACCACGGACACCCCTGAAGGAGGAAGGTGGACGCCGGCAATGATCTGGTAGGTGTGAGGCCTCTATCATGGCGTACCGGACAGTGGAAGGTGACAGAAGGGGCGAGTAGGGGAAGGTACACGCCATAGAGAGAATATGGGTGTACCTAGCCCAATTTGAAAGACGTTGTCATGTGGCGTGTGCGCTGGTGAGTAGCAGTAGGCTGCTCAGAGCACGGTGCTCCCAGTATGGTTCGGCCCCCCGCGGGTAGTGGGTTTGGCCCAACAACTGATCCGACAACAGAGTGTAGGTGAAGCTTCAGAACGACGAAGGCAGGGATTACGATTGTCAAGGACGATAATAGACAAAGGAAGGGGGAGTGTAGGGAAGGTGACCTGACGGACAGACAGACTTGTCAGAATAGAGAAAGGAAGGTTTGCACAGTTTAGACAGGTGTCAGTTAGTACAGTGGGGAAACAGCTGAGAAAGTGTAGTGGACATGCAGTACCTTGGGTTGACCATTAGAGGGCAGGGAGGAGTGTGAGCAAAGGACTTGACATCAGCTTAGGGCTTAGGAAACCGTTGGTCATGGGGGGCGGAGTTACAAGGAACCAGGAATGATATAAATTTGACAGGAGGGTTCCAGAAAGTTCCAGTCCCCAGGGGGAGCTCCAGTGACAGGAGGACTACGACAGTTTGTGCACTGTGAGGAAAACTAAACCAGGGGGACTGAGGAGAGAGAAACTCAGGGGGTGGTCCTGACACCAAAGTACCGCAGTATAGACGAGGCACCGAGGTAAAGCATACCGTATTGAGAGAGACGACTGATCAGTAAAAGTACTGTTGGTTTACGGGCCTAAGGCGGCCACAGTGACGGATCTGACAGGAGCGTCTAAGAGTGAAGAGGGGACGGTGCGTATATGTACGCCCCCAGTGTAAAGTACGGTGTGTGTGAAGCGGCCCTGGAAATGGAGGGCCGATAAGTGAAGTGAAGTGAATTGAAGTGTGGTGTACAGTCATGGCCAAAAGTTTTGAGAATGACACAAATATTATATTTTCACATGATCTGCTGGCCTCTGGTTTTTATGTGTGTTTGTCAGATGTTTTTATCACATACAGAAATATAATTGCAATCATATTATGAGTAGCAAAAGGTTATATTGACAGCTAGAATGAGTTAATGCAGCAAGTCAATATTTGCGGTGTTGACCCTTCTTCTTCAGGACCTCAGCAATTCTCCCTGGCATGCTCTCAATCAACTTCTGGATCAAATCCTGACTGATAGCAGTCCATTCTTGCAAAATCAATGCTTTTATTTTGTCTGAATTTGAAGGTTTTTGTTTGTCCACCCGTCTCTTGATGATTGACCACAAGTTCTCAATGGGATTAAGATCTGGGGAGTTTCCAGGCCATGGTCCCAAAATCTCTATGTTTTGTTCCCTGAGCCATTTAGTTATCACCTTTGCTTTATGGCAAGGTGCTCCATCATGTTGAAAAAGGCATTGTTGATCGCCAAACTGCTCTTGGACGGTTGGGAGAAGTTGCTCATGGAGGACATTCTGGTACTATTCTTTATTCATGGCTGTGTTTTTAGGTAAGACTGAGAGAGAGCCCATTCCCTTGGCTGAGAAGCAACCCCACACATGAATGGTTTCAGGATGCTTGACAGTTGGCATGAGACAAGACTGGTGGTAGCGCTCACCTGGTCTTCTCCGAATAAGCCATTTTCCAGATGTCCCAAACAATCGAAAAGGGGATTCATCAGAGAAAATGACTTTACCCCAGTCCTCAGCAGTCCACTCCCTGTACCTCTTGCAGAATATCAGTCTGTCCATGATGTTTTTCCTGTAGAGAAGTGGATTCTTTGCTGCCCTCCTTGAGACCAGGCCTTGCTCCAAGAGTCTCCGCCTCACAGTGCGTGCAGATGCACTCACACCTGCCTGCTGCCATTCCTGAGCAAGCTCTGCACTGCTGGTAGCCCGATCCCGCAGCTGAAACACTTTTAAGAGACGGTCCTGGCGCTTGCTGGTCTTTCTTGGGCGCCCTGGAGCCTTTTTGGCAACAAGGGAACCTCTCTCCTTGAAGTTCTTGATGATGCGATAGATTGTTGACTGAGGTGCAATCTTTCTAGCTGCAATACTCTTCCCTGTTAGGCCATTTTTGTGCAGTGCAGTGATGACTGCAGGTGTTTCTTTAGAGATAACCATGGTTAACAGAAGAGAAACAATGATGCCAAGCACCAGCCTCCTTTTAAAGTGTCCAGTGGTGTCATTCTTACTTAATCATGACAGATTGATCTCCAGCCCTGTCTTCATCAACACCTGTGTTAATGGAGCAATCACTGAAACGATGTTAGCTGGTCCTTTTAAGGCAGGGCTGCAATGATGTTGAAATGTGTTTTGGGGGATAAAGTTAATTTTCTAGGCAAATATTGACTTTGCAAGTAATTGCTGTTAAGCTGATCACTCTTTATAACATTCTGGAGTATATGCAAATTGCCATTAGAAAAAATGAAGCAGTAGACTTTGTAAAAATTAATATTTGTGTCATTCTCAAAACTTTTGGCCATGACTGTACTTCGGAGGTCGTCAGGCGGATGACAAGAGAATAAACTTGGACCTGTTGTACCCGACACTTGCCTCCATCGTGTCTCTGTTACGTCTCTGCGCGGTAAGAGAGGGATCACCCCCCAGTCCGGCCCACCGACCCTACAAATGATTAGCAGGTTTTGGCGCTGGCTTGTCCTTTGCTCCCAGACATGGTTTTCTCTCTTGACCTCAATTTAGGTGTTTGGCTGATTCATTACTGAAACCTTCTCAATTAGATATGAATAAACCAAAATAAAGTACAAACTGATAAAGACTTAAAAAGTTTTTATTTAATTACACAATAAAAGGAAAACCAAACAAGTTGGACATAATACAATACCATAAAATGTCATAGTATAAGAGGATAGTTACATAGTAAACACATGGGCCATGAATAAATATAGTGATCATAAAAAATCCATCAGCAATCTAAAGTGCATATAGTAAGCAGACACAGGGTCTGAAAGTTCAAATAAAGTGCATAGGAAATGTAATAAGATCATAGATAACCATGATCAGTGGCTCAATGTGTCTCCAGCTCCCTCCAACGTACGTTTCGCCTACCGTGGCTTTCTAAAGGTTGGAGGGAGATGGAGACGTATATGCTATCTGTGTATATAGTGAGTGATTCTCACTGATTGTTGGCTTGATTCATTAATGAGTTAAAGGAGTTCTCCGGGACTTTAACATTGATGACCTATCTATAGGGTACTTCAACCATGTCTGCTTGGTGGGGGTGCCGGCACCCCCAACTGATCAGCTATTTCCAATGTTGACCGCTGGATCTGTTCAGTTGAGGAGCTTCAAATGACAGCTTCGTCGACTGTATAATGGCTACGGCCAGGTAAAAAACATACACCCCCTATTCATATCAATAGAGGGCAGATGTGCAGTTCCTGACAGTGTCTACTGTTCTGTTGATGAAGTACAGCTACATAACTGTGTATATCCTACCGACACCGAGAAAAGAAGACCGGCGGGGGTGCTGGTGTCGCACCGACACTAATCAGACATTGATAACCTATCTTAAGGATAGGCTTACAATGCTAATGGCTCACACAACCACTTTAGGGAAGGTGTGCGATTTTTGCATTTCACTGGTGGAGGGATGCTATCTAAGCGCAGTTTCACACGTCCAGATATTTCCGGTACTGCAAAACACGGTACTGGAGATATCCGTGTCTGTGTCTCAGTGTCTGTTCTACATGTGGCACACATGTGGCACATGTGTGCCATCTGTGGGCCGCATCAGTACCACACGGACGGCTGAAGGGGAAGTAGAACTACAGTAAGCGCTGTTCCCCTGCATGTGGTGCTGAACACGGCTGTCATTCTCCCTGCTCTGTCGGTAACAGAGAGAGCAGGGAAGAATGAATGAAAAAAACAACAACATGGAGACCCACTTCCGGAGCTTTGTCAGGTTCTTCCCACTTGCCAGGTAGTGGTGGCAAGTGGGGTCATAAGGGAATTACTGTCACCCTTCTATTGTAAGGTGATATTAAGCCTGGCTTAGTAATGGAGAGGTGTCAATAAGACACCTATCCATTACTAATCCTTTATGGTGCTGAGCTCACAGGAGTTCATGCTGGCAGCTGACACAGACTCAGTGACATCACTGCTAGTCACTGAGCCTGTGTGTGACGGGCCTCGAGGGCCGTGGGGTACTCGGTTCAGGGCCCGTCGACTTCAATGGGGGATGGTGTCACAGTGGCCCTGACCCGGTCCCTGCCCCCAGGCAGTCAAATGAAAAGGATGTTTGTTTTTGTTGAAGTGTGATAAATTTGGAATAAAGGTTTATAGATGAATAAGTGACACCACCTGTGGCATTCTGGTCAGAGGTGACCAGCGCTGCGGTGCTGTTCTCCTGAGACTGTTGGGGTGATGCAGCTGAGGTGACAATGGCTCTTGACAGGTAGAGCAGTAGTCCCAGGGCTGTTGAGAGTTGTTTTTAGGGGTGATGGTGTCAAGCGGAGTGGAGGATGTAGCAGTGCTGAGTGCTGGATGTAGAAAGGAGACAAGGACTCAGTTGAATGCAGTTCCAAAGGGCTTTACTCACTGTCTGGTGAACACAGATGCCCACTTCGGTGCTGAGTCCTCCAGGTCAGGGGTCCAGTAAACTCCCGGGTAGAGCAGTAAACCCCTCCAACACTCCCTGTCAGTATATTCCTTCCTAGGCCATCTCACTGTGCTGGTTTCCACTCTCCTACCCAGCACCTTCACAGTCAGTGTCCCAGGCTAGCTGCCGCGGATCCTGTCAGAATTCGTCACTCAGGCGGCTTCTTAATCCTATGTGGCTGCCTTTCTGGGAAGGTAACTGTGGGAATCGCTGTGGCCCATACAGCAACCACAACTGTCAGCTTGCTAGTTAAGTTCATTGTTCACTTCGCTAGGCTAGGGGCTGAGACCCTTCTGCGACCTAATTTCTTCCCCCACCTGACGGCTATCAGCGTGGGACTCTAGAAATATCACTCCTTCCTTCAGGGAGCTTTCCTTCAAAGCCAATCCGTCCAGCAGCTCCTCCTGAGAGGAGCTGCTCCAAGCGCATCTTTCCACTTGCTCTTCCCCTGAGGGAACTCTCCTAACTCCTTTCAAATCTCCTACTCTTTCTCCAAGCTCCGCCCACTCGCTATCACTCATTGACTGTTCTAAATCACTCCACTTTCTAAGCTCCTCCCTTTCTACCTACCTTCCCCAATAACCCCCCAACACCCTTTCCTAGCCAGTCTGGGATGAGGTCATCCTCCCGAAGGGTACACTAGATGCCCCGACTAACTAGTGTGTGTTGGGTGCAGTGTTAGGAGTGTGGTAAAGTGCCCCCATCTTACCCAGTCATGAGCTACCACACCTCTGGATGAGGTGCAGTACCTCTGTGGCTACTGGACCCGCAGGGGTACCACATGTGCGCTGCTTCCCATTCATTCCCCAGTAGTTTACAGCCTGAGTGGTCGCATTAGCACTGCTCCAGTTGTAAAGTGATTATCCCCAGAAATGGATTGCACATCGGGAATGACTGTACGCCGGACAGGTATTGTATATTGTTTTTTGTTTTTTTTACAGGAAATCGAAGGATTCGAGATGGGATTAAAAGCTCCAGAATAGGCGCATATAATAGATGCACCTTTTCTGGGCAGCTGCGGGCTTCTGTTTTTAGGCTGGGGGCCCATATTCATGGCCCCTTACCAGCCTGAGAATAGCTGCCCGCACCTGTTTGCCGGGTGGGTTCAAAATATAAGGAGGACCCCACGTCATTTTTTTTTCACTCATTCTTCCCTGCTTGCGCTGTTGCCAGCAGAGCAGGGAAGAATGACAGCCGCGTTCAGCACCACATGCAGGGGAACAACACTTACAGTAGCCACTTCTTCCACGGCGGCCGTCTGTGTTCACAGAGGACAGTGTACACTGTTCTACGCGTGCACGTGTGCTGTACGCGTGGCGGCCCGTGTGTCCGAGTCAAAATTGACATGTCTGAGTGTTTTGCACACAGACACATGGTCTGTGAAAACATGCTGACATCTGCATAAGGCCCATTCATTTTAATGGGTCTACGCGTGTCAGTGTGTCCGGTATGTGAGAAAACTGTCACTACACGTATCGGAGCCACTGTCATGTGAAACAGGCTTAAAAGGATAGAAGGTGTCTGTTCAAGAGATTCTCTTAAAAAGGACATGCTTTTTTGTGTCTTTTTCTGGCCCTTGGTAGTAGGTCATCTTTACAGTTAGGGAGCTGATGTATTATTAGTACTCAGCCTGAATGATGTGAATTATGTTTTTTTGTGCATTGGACTTGATATAAAGGATGTTCTTTTGTTTTATATGTCACTGTCTCTCTGTCTGGAACACCGCACTGAACTTGCTCACTGTGCCAGTGCGTGTGTCCTGAGTAAAGTGAACTGTGCTCAAAGATACCTGTGGAGCGGAGCAGCAGCCGAGTAGGTGCGTACTTCAGAACAGCAGGACCTGAAGCATGTGACTGCTGGGAGCGTGGCCTAAGCTCCAGAGAGCTAGGAGCTGCAAGAGAACTCCTAGCGGGGTAACTGAGAGACAAAGTTACCAAGGGGCATAGACAGGGAGGATAGTCAGGATGTAGCCAATGTGTCATACACAGAGATAGCTGCGAGGTACAAGAGGGGCGAGCAGAAAGTAGTCAGATAACAGGCAACGAGTCATACACAGGGCAGGATAGGGCAGTACAGAATCAACAGGCAAACTCACAACGGGGAACAGAACCAGGTCAGAACCATATAAACAAGCTATAACAACGAACAGGCACACGAAGGTCACCACACTCGGCCAAAGGCAAAAGTATAACTGACAGGGGTTGGAACCAAAAAGAGGCCACAATCATTAACCCCAGGTGTGCAGGTCAAAACCTGCACCGAGCTCCAGACATTAACCCCTGACGTGCAGCTCAAAAACCTGCACTGGGATCATGACACTTTCACTGCATTGGTCCAGTTTTGCCGACCTCTAAGTAGCTAATATTACACAGTATTCACTCACTAATAGCCCACTAGTATGTACTGGAAATCACAACTTATTTCATAGTAAACATATTAATCTGTTTATAATATAACGTATATTTGTTCTAAGGGACTAATAAGAACTAATAAGGAATATGCTGTAAATTCAATGTGTGCTAGAACGTAGACAAATGACTATGGACTAACTCAGAACTGCAATAGCATAGAAAGAATAACATAAATATAAGATCCAGAAAATGAAAAAAAATACTTATGCTCACCTCAGCAGGTCCTTCGCTCTTCATTGACCCCATACGATCCTCAATGCAGCTTCTTATCACTGTGTTGAATCCCATCTCATGCTAGGCCAGGACTTAAAACTCTGATGAGGCTTGTGATGTTTCTTCCAAAGTGTTTAAGGCCAGAACCTTATGACATTATGAAGTGCACAAAGATATTGCACATGCATGTGAGGAAACTCTTCAGAGCTGGACGTTTCAGCCTAGCATTAGGAGAACTGGAGATGTCGATGCTCATGTCAGTGATAAGAAGATGTGTAGAGAACCGGAAAGGAGACGGTGCACACAATGTAGCTGAATCAGCACAAAAGCAAATTACAAAAAAATCCACATTTTGTTCAAAGCAAATTTTTGTTAATATATGCCTACTTTGTATGTATATGCAATTCATATTTAATATACACTGCTCAAAAAAATAAAGGGAACACTAAAATACCACATCCTAGATATCACTTAATGAAATATTCCAGTTGCAAATCTTTATTCATTACATAGTGGAATTCGTTGAGAACAATAAAACATAAAAATGATCAATGTAAGTAAAAACTAATATCCCATGGAGATCTGTATGTGAAATGATGCTCTAAATCAAAGTGGAAAATCAAATTACAGGTTGATCCAACTTCAGTGAAAATGCCTCAAAACAAGGAAATGATGCTCAGTAGTGTGTGTGGCCTCCACGTGCCCATATAAAATATATATTTAAAAAATTTATATATACTGTATATATATACTATATTTGTTCATCTTTAATAAAAACTGTATATAGATGATTGATAGATATCATAGATGGATTTAGATACTGAAGATTGATAAGGAGAGAAGAAATGAAGGTAGATATTTCCCATTCATTTTCTATCATTTAGTTATACAATTTATACACTAATTAGGTTGATGTAACAGAACAGATAATCAGAGGAAGCTGATGTTTTACTCAGGTTTAACAGATACTTTTAGGAAAAGAAGAAATATATTGTACATTTATGTATTTGTATTCATTACAGCTATATGCAGCCTGAGGAGCTTAGTGTGGTTCTCTGGTAAAAATCTTCCAGCAGACAATAATTCTGTTACAACACTCGATTCTTATCAATGTCATTTCATGCTATGTCTCAGTGTGCTGCAAGAACATCTCGAAGACCCCTAAGGCTTCTTATTTCCTTACCCTTAGGAGGAAAGAAGAAAGAATGATTTAAAATTTTGAGCGTTCTTTAACATTGCAATCCAATCAGATGCATGGGGGTCTGAGGCAGGAGAACTTGAAAATATGATTTCACACTCTGTCAGTGGAGCGAACACTAGTTGAAGTTACCACGTCTGATTAAGATAAACAAATAAATGTTCTAATACATTCTTTTACAAGGCGGGAAGGAAAAACGTGTTCAGCTTATAGACTTCAATGAATTACAAATGACTCATGGATTGGAGTTTTCTCGGAGTGAATTATCATGGAGCTCCGTGAGCTGAGAATATTTTCAGAGAAGGTAGCAAACGATGGCATAATCACATCAGTCAGGAGCACTGCTTGAGACTTTTCCGCAGGAGAGTAAAATAGATATAATCACTGCTTAGCAGGATTTCTATTCACTGTTTATCAATTTTAGCACGGTGAAAAAAATATTTACCCCCACTCCAGATCTTAACTGAATATTTAAATGCTCACTGTACTTTCAGGCATTTGATAGAGAGACATTCAGATGTGATATGTAACGCAATAAATATGCATTTGCTCATTTGTTAGGCGGCATGTAGGCTTAACACAGATTTCAGTTCACCCAGGCAACAGACAAGTCATTGGACAAAGTTTGGTGCTATGAATGATGGGAAGTGAAGGAAATTAAGTTCCTGCTTCTACAGTGCTGGCAGAATGCAGCTAAAAAATAACCATCCATTTGAGAGGAATGGTTAGTAAGTTACAAAGACTGCAAATCAGGAACATTTTTGGTAATTTTACACTAGCAAGAGAATTAAAAGCAGTTTTAATGTGTTACGGGAGATGAAGGCAGTGGGACCATGCTTTTCCATGGATTTTGTGTGAAAGCACAAATAAAAGAACATGGAGTTTTTACACTGCATTTAGGCACTGGTTTAGTGGCCCAGTCAGGGCTTACGTTCTAACTCCCCCACAAAAAGGGATTTGGAAGTATGGGCCGATGGGCCCATGGATTATAATATTGCCAACAGAGAGAAAGTGCGATCTACTGTGTGTCATTTTAGGGCATGTACACCTACTGGAGGAGGACAACTAGACGTAGCAGACTGCATCTGTGAGTCCGCCTCCTGTAAGTATATACTCACGAAAATGATACATGGCAGTGCGCATTTCTGCTCTGTTGGCACTATTATAATATATGGCTTGTTGACACATATTTCTGAATCTCATTTTGAGTGGGGTTCGGATGTAAACCCTGACATGACCACTGAACAGGCACCTAAATGCAATGTGAATGCACCCTTGGCCAAAATGGAATACTTAATATAAAGAACCTGGGCACTCACAGATTTTATTTACTGTACTGTTTATTTTGCTCCTGCTTCTTCCCAGAGTATTGTGGGTTGTTTTACGTTTTCAAATCTGCCATACAGTTCCAGAGATATGTACCCTTCTTAATTATTACATTTTATGGTCTCTGATGGCGAACCAAACACGGACCCCAAACACGGGCATCACCAGGAAGTCCGTGTTACTGTTGGGGTTTGGCACCCGAACACCGGGTGTTTCTCACACTGTAATATGCATGACAGTGCAGCAAACTCTACCTCTGATCATCTGTAAAGTTATTACCGCTGATCAGACAGCCGCAGTTCCCATGCTGTCAAATGACCTCATGAATAGTGTTGAGCGATACCGTTCGATACCCAAAAATATCGTATCGGATGGTATCGCCCGATACGAAAAAAAATATCGGGTATCGCCGATTCCGATACCGGAAGTCCCATTCAAGTCAATGGGACTTCCGGTATCGGAATTTAAAAAAGCCCTTTATTTCCTTGTTGGCTAATTCTACATAATTGAAAACAAATAAGAATCATGTAGAATGTATTGTTGGAGGTGGATGAGACATTAAAAGCATAGTGGTTTATTCAAATCACATGGCATAGCATTAATTCCAATTTTTTTTTTCAATACGTTCGGAGATAAAAAGATATTGACTCTGTTAACCTTTTTTATATTTTGTCAGATATGTATGTTTCACAACTTCCATGCTCTTCACCTTCTTTTGTACTTCTCCCACACTTTCTCCTTCATGATCCGCAGCAGTAGCATTTTTTTCATCAACTTTTTCTTCACCTTATTCATCTTCTTCTTCATCTTCTTCCCATTAATTTTTTTTTCCATTCTTCATATTCTTCTTATTCAGCTATTATTAATTTTAATATGCTATTTCTTCATCTTCTTCCTATTCTTCTTTGTCTTCATTTTCTTATGGTGACAGGCATTCCTGTAGTACTTATCTATAAAAGTTATAAGATTACACCTTACGTTCTGCCTGTCACTAAAGATTTACAACAGGATTTGTCTGCGTTCAGTTTGGCCTGCAGCAGCAGGCATTTTCCAGGGGCACCACGAGGAGGAACGGACTCACCCCCATTTACTGCTTAGTCTTCTTCTGCTTATAATTTTGATTTCTTCTATGCTGATTTTTAGTCTTATGCTTAATGTTCTTCTGCTTTCTGTTCTTCTGCTTTTGCTTCTTCTGCTTCTTGTTCTTCTGTCTTTTGTTCTGTATCTTGGTGGTTGTCTTCATGTTCTTTGTCCTCTTGGTCTTATTATTTAGGGTCATATTTCTGGTCTTCTTTGGTGTGGTCTTCAGGGTCGTCGTCATCAGGGTCGTCGTCATGGAGATCAATAAGGATTACCAAAGACAATTTCAAAAAGCTTGATATTGGAAATGTAGCAGAAGGTACAAGAAGGCTGAGAAACTGGCGAGAACCAGCAGACAGTGCTGGCACCCGGATGGGTAGCAGAAGGAACAAGAGCCAATGGCACTACCGAGGACCAACTGACGGTGCTAGACCACGGTTACTAAGCAGAAGGTACCTGTGCTAAAAACCACTACCAAGGACCAGCTGACGGTGCTGGACCTCGGATACCGAGATGGAGGCACCTAGGCCAAAGGCTGTGGCGAGAACCAGCAAACAGTGCTGGCACCCGGATGGGTAGCAGAAGGAACAAGAGCCAATGGCACTACCGAGGACCAACTGACGGTGCTGGACCACGGTTACTAAGCAGAAGGTACCTGTGCTAAAAAGCACTACCAAGGACCAGCTGACGGTGCTGGACCTCGGATACCGAGATGGAGGCACCTAGGCCAAAGGCTGTGGCGAGAACCAGCAGACAGTGCTGGCACCCGGATGGGTAGCAGAAGGAACAAGAGCCAATGGCACTACCGAGGACCAACTGACGGTGCTGGACCACGGTTACTAAGCAGAAGGTACCTGTGCTAAAAAGCACTACCAAGGACCAGCTGACGGTGCTGGACCTCGGATACCGAGATGGAGGCACCTAGGCCAAAGGCTGTGGCGAGAACCAGCAGACAGTGCTGGCACCCGGATGGGTAGCAGAAGGAACAAGAGCCAATGGCACTACCGAGGACCAACTGACGGTGCTGGACCACGGTAACTAAGCAGAAGGTACCTGTGCTAAAAAGCACTACCAAGGACCAGCTGACGGTGCTGGACCTCGGATACCGAGATGGAGGCACCTAGGCCAAAGGCTGTGGCGAGAACCAGCAGACAGTGCTGGCACCCGGATGGGTAGCAGAAGGTACCCATTCAAAGCAAAGTAGCCAGGCCGCAAGCCGGCCGCAGTTACCGAAACCCACAGTCCTACAGGGGGTCCATGTCCCATTGGCACTACGGATCCAGCCTTCAGTGCCAGTTCCCGCAGCCCACATAGGAGTCACCTAAACTGCAGGCACCATAGAGTCGGTTAACCCAGCCGCAAGACGACAGGACAACGGATTGCTGGCATAGTGACCTTGACACTACCCGGAAACAGCAGGTGTGCTGAAAACAGGCTGGGCAACAGGGAGTACCCGTGCCAAAGACACTGCCGAGAACCAGCTGACGGTGCTGGAACCCAGATGGGTAGCAAAAGCTACAAGAGCCAATGGCACTACCGAGGAACAGCTGACGGTGCTGGACCACGGTTACTAGGTACCTGTGCTAGAAAGCACTACCAAGGACCAGCTGACGGTGCTGGACCTCGGATACCGAGATGGAGGCACCTAGGCCAAAGGCTGTGGCGAGAACCAGCAGACAGTGCTGGCACCCGGATGGGTAGCAGAAGGTACCCATTCAAAGCAAAGTAGCCAGGCCGCAAGCCGGCCGCAGTTACCGAAACCCACAGTCCTACAGGGGGTCCATGTCCCATTGGCACTACGGATCCAGCCTTCAGTGCCAGTTCCCGCAGCCCACATAGGAGTCACCTAAACTGCAGGCACCGTAGAGTCGGCTAACCCGGCCGCAAGACGACAGGACAACGGATTGGTGGCATAGTGACCTTGACACTACCTGGAAACAGCAGGCGTGCTGAAAACAGGCTGGGCAACAGGGAGTACCCGTGCCAAAGACACTGCCGAGAACCAGCTGACGGTGCTGGAACCCAGATGGGTAGCAAAAGCTACAAGAGCCAATGGCACTACCGAGGAACAGCTGACGGTGCTGGACCACGGTTACTAGGTACCTGTGCTAGAAAGCACTACCAAGGACCAGCTGACGGTGCTGGACCTCGGATACCGAGATGGAGGCACCTAGGCCAAAGGCTGTGGCGAGAACCAGCAGACAGTGCTGGCACCCGGATGGGTAGCAGAAGGTACCCATTCAAAGCAAAGTAGCCAGGCCGCAAGCCGGCCGCATTTACCGAAACCCACAGTCCTACAGGGGGTCCATGTCCCATTGGCACTACGGATCCAGCCTTCTGTGCCAGTTCCCGCAGCCCACATAGGAGTCACCTAAACTGCAGGCACCGTAGAGTCGGCTAACCCGGCCGCAAGACGACAGGACAATGGATTGGTGGCATAGTGACCTTGACACTACCCGGAAACAGCAGGCGTGCTGAAAACAGGCTGGGCAACAGGGAGTACCCGTGCCAAAGACACTGCCGAGAACCAGCTGACGGTGCTGGAACCCAGATGGGTAGCAAAAGCTACAAGAGCCAATGGCACTACCGAGGAACAGCTGACGGTGCTGGACCACAGTTACTAGGTACCTGTGCTAGAAAGCACTACCAAGGACCAGCTGACGGTGCTGGACTTCGGATACCGAGATGGAGGCACCTAGGCCAAAGGCTCTGGCGAGAACCAGCAGACAGTGCTGGAACCCGGGTGGGTAGCAGAAGGTACCTATTCAAAGCAAAGTAGCCAGGCCGCAAGCCGGCCGCAGTTACCGAAACCCACAGTCCTACAGGGGGTCCATGTCCCATTGGCACTACGGATCCAGCCTTCAGTGCCAGTTCCCGCAGCCCACATAGGAGTCACCTAAACTGCAGGCACCGTAGAGTCGGCTAATCTGGCCGCAAGACGACAGGACAACGGATTGGTGGCATAGTGACCTTGACACTACCCGGAAACAGCAGGCGTGCTGGAACCAGGCTGGGCAACAGGGTGTCCCCGTGCCAAAGACACTGCCGAGCACCAACTGGCGTTGTTGGAGCCCAGGGACAATCATGGTGTAGGCCGAGGCCTACTTGGTGGTAGTTTTAGATTGTTTGTAGGCTACAACAGACTGTCAACATGCTCCAATTAGGCATCTGTCTCCATTCTGTTTCCAGGATTTCACGTGACCACCAACACCGCCAGTTTATGCGTACAGCAGCCGTCTGCCCAATCCACACGTGTTCCTGTGTTACTGGGGTTCTGTAATGTCAGCAGATCCCCTGATGTGTGTCTGCCACTGTCTCCTGCTCTGTCCACATTCCCACCGCTTGCAGTGGGAAGGTGGACAGCGCAGGAGACAGTGGCGGACACATATTGGGGGATCTGCTGACGTTACAGAACCCCAGTAACACAGGAACACGTGTGGAATGCATGGACGGCAACTGTGAGCAGGAACTGGCGGTGTTGGAGGTCAGGGGAAATACTAGAGACAGAGTGGAGACAGAGGCCAAATCAGAGAATGTTTAAATCTGAAGTAGTTACAATTTGGAGGCAGCAGCACTTTGCCCTCCACACAGCAGGGGATCAGCTGACGTTACCGACCCCCACTTTCACATGAACGAGTGTTTTTTTCTGTGTGGACAGCACTTCCGAGCAACAACTGACGATGTTGGAGCCCAGGGAGAACCAAGGTGCAGGCCGAGGCCTACTAGGAGCCAGGTGTAAATCGGAGTTATTTTGACTTTGGAGGCAGCAGCAGTTTGCCCTCCACACAGCAGGGGATCAGCTGACGTTACCGAACCCCACTTTCACATGAACGGGTGTTTTTTTCTGTGTGGACAGCACTTCCGAGCACCAACTAGCGTTGTTGGAGCCCAGGGAGAGCCAGGGTGCAGGCCGAGGCCGACTTGGTGGCAGTTTTAGATTGTTTGTAGGCTACCAGAGACTGTCAACGTGCTCCAATTAGGCATCTGTCTCCACTCTGTTTCCAGGATTTCACGTGACCACCAACACCGCCAGTTTATGCGTACAGCAGCCGTCTACCCAATCCACACGTGCTCCTGAGTTACTGGGGTTCTGTAATGTCAGCATATCCCCTGATGAGTGTCTGCCACTGTCTCCTGCTCTGTCCACATTTCCACCGCTTGCAGTGGGAAGGTGGACAGCGCAGGAGACAGTGGCGGACACATATTGGGGGATCTGCTGACGTTACAGAACCCCAGTAACACAGGAACAAGTGTGGAATGCGTGGACGGCAACTGTGAGCAGGAACTGGCGGTGTTGGAGGTCAGGGGAAATACTAGAGACAGAGTGGAGACGGAGGCCAAATCAGAGAATGTTTAAATCTGAAGTAGTTACAATTTGGAGGCAGCAGCACTTTGCCATACACACAGCAGGGGATCAGCTGACGTTACCGAACCCCACTTACACATGAGCGAGTGTTTTGTCTGTGCGGACAGCACTTCTGAGCACCAACTGGTGGTGTCGGAGCCCAGGGAAAATCAGGTAGTAGGCCGAGGCTTACTTGGTGGCAGTTTGCGATTGTTTCTAGACTACTACTAACTGTCAACGTACTCCAATTAGGCCTCTGTCTTCACTCTGTTTCGAGTATTTCCTCTGGCTTCCAACCACGCCAGTTGCTGCTCTGAAATGCCGTCTGCACAACCCACACTTGTTCCTGTGTTACTGGGGTTCTGTAACAGCAGCTTCTCCCTAGAGGTGAGTCAGGCAATGTCTCCTGCTCTGTCCACATTTCCACTACAAGTAGTGGGGATGTAGACAAAGCAGGAGACATTGCCGTGCTCACCTCTGGAGATGAGCAGATGTTACAGGACCCAGGTAACACAGGAACAAGTGTGGATTGTGCAGACGGCACTTGAGAGCAGAAACAGGCGGTGTTGTAGGCCGGAGGAAATACTCAAAACAGAGTGGAGACAGAGGGCAAATCAGAGAACATATTAAATCAGAGGTAGTCAGAAGTTGTAGGCAGCAGGAGATTTTGCCATACACACAGCAGGGGATCAGCTGACATTACCGAACCCCACATACACATGAGCGAGTGTTTTGTCTGTGCGGACAGCACTTCTGAGCACAAACTGGCGGTGTCAGAGCCCAGGGAAAATCAGGTAGTAGGCCGAGGCCTACTTGGAGCCAGGTGTAAATCTGAGTTTATTTGACTGTGGAGGGAGCAGGACACTTTGCCATACACACAGCAGGGGATCAGCTGACGTTACCGAACCCCACTTACACATGAGCGAGTGTGTTTTGTCTGTGCGGACAGCACTTCTGAGCACAAACTGGCGGTGTCGGAGCCCAGGGAAAATCAGGTAGTAGGCCGAGGCCTACTTGGAGCCAGGTGTAAATCTGAGTTTGTTTGACTGTGGAGGGAGCAGGACACTTTGCCATACACACAGCAGGGGATCAGCTGACGTTACCGAACCCCACTTACACATGAGCGAGTGTTTTGTCTGTGCGGACAGCACATCTGAGCAACAACGGGCGGTGTCGGAGCCCAGGGAAATCAGGTAGTAGGCCGAGGCCTACTTGATGGCAGTCTGCGATTGTTTCTAAACTACTACTAACTGTCAACGTACTCCAATTAGGCCTCCGTCTTCACTCTGTTTCGAGTATTTCCTCTGGCTTCCAACCACGCCAGTTGCTGCTCTGAAATGCCGTCTGCACAACCCACACTTGTTCCTGTGTTACTGGCGTTCTGTAACAGCAGCTTCTCCCTAGAGGTGAGTCAGGCAATGTCTCCTGCTCTGTCCACATTTCCACTACAAGTAGTGGGAATGTAGACAAAGCAGGAGACATTGCCGTGCTCACCTCTGGAGATGAGCAGATGTTACAGGACCCAGGTAACACAGGAACAAGTGTGGATTGTGCAGACGGCACTTGAGAGCAGAAACAGGCGGTGTTGTAGGCCGGAGGAAATACTCAAAACAGAGTGGAGACAGAGGGCAAATCAGAGAACATATTAAATCAGAGGTAGTCAGAAGTTGTAGGCAGCAGGAGAGTTTGCCGTACACACAGCAGGGGATCAGCTGACGTTACCGAACCCCACTTACACATGAGCGAGTGTTTTGTCTGTGCGGACAGCACTTCTGAGCACAAACTGGCGGTGTCGGAGCCCAGGGAAAATCAGGTAGTAGGCCGAGGCCTACTTGGAGCCAGGTGTAAATCTGAGTTTGTTTGACTGTGGAGGGAGCAGGACACTTTGCCATACACACAGCAGGGGATCAGCTGACGTTACCGAACCCCACTTACACATAAGCGAGTGTTTTGTCTGTGCGGACAGCACTTCTGAGCAACAATGGGCGTTGCTGTAGCCCAGGAAATAAAGTTCAGGTCATAGAAACATGAACACAACAGGAGACCTGGATCCTGTTGCCAGCCAATTATTTATTCTGGAAGAGGACTGGCAAATTCAGGTGAGATCCAGGCCTTGTTCATTTTCAGAAAAGTAAGCCGGTCAACATTATCGGCGGATAGTCGCGTGCGACAGTCTGTTACCACACCACCTGCAGCACTAAAGACACGTTCCGATAATACACTGGCAGCAGGGCAAGCCAGCACCTCCAATGCATACTGGCTAAGCTCTGGCCATGTATCCAGCTTAGAGACCCAATACTTGAACGGGGAAGAGCCGTCTGGGAGAACACTAACAGGGCACGACAAGTAGTCTGTCACCATCTGACGGAAACGTTGCCTCCTGCTGACTGGAGCCGTCTGTGATGGTGTAGCCGTTTGTGGCGGTCCCACAAAACATTTCCACATTTGGGCCATACTGGCCTTGCCTTGTCCTGCGGCACTGCCTCTGCTACCTCTTTGTGCAGAGCTTCCTCCACTGCCTCTACCCACATGGCTGCTTTGAAAAGCACTACAAGCAACACTTGCGGGGGGAATGGAGAACATGATGGCCTGCACAAGTGTTTCTTGGTACTACCGCATTTTTCGCTCCCGGTTCAACTGTGGTATGAGGCTTTGTAAGTTGTCCCGGTAGCGAGGATCTAGGAGGGTGTACACCCAATAATCAGCTGTGTGGAGAATGTTGGCGATGCGGCGGTCATTTAACAAGCACTGCAGCATGAAATCAACCATGTGCTGCAGACTGCCAACTGGACCGGAAACGCTGTCCCCAGCTTGAGGCAGCATCTCTGCCTGCTCAGCATCACCCCACCCTCGCTGTACACACTGACTACTAGAGCCTTGTGTACCTCCCTCTTCTGGAGAGATGTGTTCCTCCTCCTCCATTGACTCCTCGTCATCCTCCTCACTAAGTGTCCCCTGCCTGGTCTTTGTGTGGAAGCACGTTGCGCAGACTTGCCAGAAGCAGATGGCATTTCTGACTGCTCATCCTCGACCTCTTCAAAAACCTCCTCACTTAGTGCTTGTAAGGTTTTTTGAAGCAGACAGATGAGGGGGACAGTCATGCTGATTAGTGCATCATCTGCACTGGCCATCCGCGTGGAGTCACCGAAGGCACGCAAAACTTGGCAGATGTCCCTCATAGTGGCCCACTCAGTGGTGGTGAAGTGTGTCCGGCGCACAGTGCGACTTGTTTGCGCCTGATGCAGCTGGTACTCCATTACTGCTGCCTGCTGCTCACACAACCGCTCCAACATATGTAACGTTGAATTCCACCTGGTGGGGAGGTCACATATGATGCGATGTTCTGGCAGGCAGAATCGGCATTGCAGAGATGCAATGCGCGATCTTGCCATGCTGGAACGCCGCAAGTGAGCACACTCTAGGCGAACCTTGTGCAGCAGTGCATCAAGATCCGGATAGTCCCTCAGAAAGCTCTGCACG